>NC_133131.1:104845538-105489174 GCF_048418815.1 Hemitrygon akajei
CTGAACAGCAGCAGTAACTTTGAGGCATAGATTTAACTGCTAACTGGTCAATGGAGTTGAGTAACATTTAGTTCATTCAACAAATGCTGAGAGAGTGAAATTACCACTGAAAGAGTGGTAAGGGCATTAACACTTTTATCATTTAAATGCATAATTTGTTGATATATAGCTCTTAGTCATTGTCCTGCTTTTTAAGTCCAAATAACAAAATCTATTTTTCACTAACAAGGCTACGTTTGAATTGCCATCACTGATCATATTTTTAAATCGATTCTATAATCTCAGAAAGTAGAAATCTCTGGATTGTTGTCAGTGTGGCATACTAGTAAATATCAGAAGAAAAACAGAAGTAATGTTCCAGTTCAGGGGCAGAAGGGGCCAGTTCAAGTGAATGCAGACAGAGAACATTGAAAGAAAATACGACAGTACAACAAAGGAACAAGACTTTTGTCCTATGGTTGTGCTGAACTAATTAAACTAAAGGTGCCTAATTAAACTATACTCTCTTGCCTGCTCCTTTTTTTAAAAAGATATATTTTTTATTAAATTTTTAAGAGAATTACATAAAATGAATAGAATAATAGAATAGTGAAAAATTAATATTAGCCCTCCCCCCTTAATCCTTCCCCCTTAAGATCCCTATCTAAAAAAAGAAAAAAAAAGAAAGTAAGTAAGAAAGAAAGAAAGAAAGAAAGAAAGAAAGAAAGAAAGAAAGAAAGGAGGATTGCCTGGATATCGGAGGATCCTCACATGCTCCATGGAGTTCAAAATAACTTTAGTATATATCTTTATTTTTTTCCCCAAATAACTAATAATTTTACCTTCAAAGGACCTATATATTTAATCCTATCTTTTGTAGATAGGGGTGCCAAATTTTCAAAAATATATCATATTCATTTCTTAAATTATAAGTAATTTTTTCAAGTGGGATGCAGCTATATATTTCATTATTCCAACGGTCCATAGTTAAATATGAATCTGATTTCCAAGTAACTGCAATAGCTTTTTTGGCTACTGCCAATGCAATTTTTATAAATTTTTTCTGATTATTTATTCAATTTAGGTTTCGGTATTATCCCTTCAATATCGCCTAATAAAAATAATATTGGGCTATGTGGGAGTTGTATTCCAATAATCTGTTCCAGTAAAAGTCTTAAATTTATCCAAAAAGGTTGTATTTTAAAACAATACCAAGTAGAGTGTAAAAAAGTACCAATTTCTTGATTACATCGGAAACATTGGTCAGATCAATTTGGATTTAATCTATTTATTTTCTGTGGTGTAATATATAATTGATGTAAAAAATTGTATTGTACTAATCTAAGTCGGACATTTATTGTATTTGTCATACTATCAAGACATAGTCTTGGCCAATTTTTTTCATTAATTTTAATATTCAAATCAGTTTCCCAATTTTGTCTTTACTTATGAATTTCTGGTTTAATTGTCTGTTTTTGAATCAAATTACACATACAAGACGTAAATTTTTTAATTTTTCCTTTTTGAATTAAAGTTTCTATTTCATTAGGTTTTGACATTAACATTGTTAGACCCAGTTTATCTCTTAAATAGGCCTTTAAATGAAAATAACAGAAAAGTGTTATTTGATATTTTATATTTATTCTTTAATTGATCAAATGACATCAATAGACCTCCTTCAAAACAGTCACCTAAATATCTGATCCCTTTTTGAAACCAGTTATATAAAAGTTGATTATCCATTGTAAAAGGAATAAGTCTATTTTGAATTAGGGTTCTCTTTGCTAATAAAGATTTCTTTATCTCATCATCCATATTTACCTTATTCCATAGATCAATCAAATGTTTTAATATAAGAGATTCTTTCTTTTCCCGTATCCATTTGGATTCCCATTTATATATAAAATCTTCTGGTATATTTTCTCCTATCTCATCTAATTCTATTCTAATCCATGCCGGTCATCAAAAAAAGATGCAATAAATCTAAGTTGATTTGCTTTATAATAATTCTTAAAATTTGGGAGTTGTAACCCTCCTAGGTCAAATTTACATGTCAATTTTTCCAACGATATTCTTGACATCTTACCTTTCCAAAGAAACTTCCTCACACATTTATTCAACTCTTGAAAAAACTTCTGGGGCAGTTGTATTGGTAATGTTTGGAATAAATATTGTAATCTAGGAAATATATTCATTTTAACAGCATTAACTCTACCTACTAATGTTATTGGTAACATCATCCATTTATCCTGATCTTCTTGTATTTTTTTCAATAATGGCAAATAATTTAATTTATATAAATTCTTTGTATCATTATCGACTCCTGTATCTAAATATATTATACCATTTGTCGGCCATCTAAATTGAGTTACTAATCGACATTGACTATAAACTCCTTTAGTAAGGGGTAAAATTTCACTTTTATCCCAGTTTACTTTATACCCTGATATTTTCCCATATTCTTCCAATCTAAAAGATAATTCATGCAACGAATGCAATAGATTTGTTAAATAAATCAGAACATCAGCAGCAAATAAATTAATCTTATATTCCTCCTGGTTAACTCTGAAGCACACAATATCTGGATCCATTCTAATTAATTCAGCTAATGGTTCTATCGCCAATACAAATAGGGTAGGTGATAATGGACAGCCTTGTTTAGTTGACCTTGTTAAGTAGAATGATGTTGAAATTTGACCATTTGTCACTACTTTAGCTTTGGGACTAGTATTTAAGGTTTTAATCCATTTTATAAAAGATTTTCCTAACCCATATTTTTCCAATACCTTAAATAAAAAGTCCCATTCCAATCTATCAAATGCTTTTTCTGCATCCAAAGCAACTGCCACACTCATTTCCTCCTTCTTTTGTGCCAGATGAATTATGCTAAGTAACCGAGTTACATTATCCGCCAATTGTCTATTTTTAATAAAGCCTGTTTGATCCATATGTATTAATTTTGGTAAATATTTAGATAATCTATTAGATAAAATTTTTGCTATTATTTTATAATCGGTATTCAACAAAGAGATAGGCCTATATGATGTTGGTTTTAAAGGATCTCTATCTTTTTTTGGCAATACTATTAGGATCGCTGTCGAAAAAGATTGTGGAAGTTTATGTGTTCTTTCTGCTTGATATATTAACTCCATAAAAGGAGGGATTAATAAATCTTCAAATTTTTTATAAAATTCAGGCAGAAAACCGTCTTCTCCTGGAGATTTGTTACTCTGGAGTGATCCTAAAGCTTCTTCAACCTCTTTTAATGTAAAGGGCATATCTAATCCTTTCTGTTCTTCCGAATTCAATTTTGGAAGAGTTATTTGTGATAAAAAAAATTCTATCTCAGCAACCTCATTTTGTGATTCTGATTGATATAATTCGGAGTAAAATTTTTAAAAAGTTTCATTAATTTCTAAAGGTTTATAAGTAATTTTATTTGCACTTGTTCTAATTGCATTTATTGTTTTGGAAGCCTGCTCTGTTTTCAACCACCAAGCAAGAATCTTGTGTGATCTTTCACCTAATTCATAATATCTCAGTTTAGTTCTTATAATTACTTTTTCTGTTCAATATGTCTGGAGTGTATTATATTGTAACTTCTTATTGACAAGTTGTCTTCGTTTTTCTTCTGTCATATATCTTTGGGATTCTTTTTCTAATTTTGTAATCTCTTTTTCTAATTGATCTATTTCTACCATATATTCCTTCTTAATTTTAGAAGTATAACTTATTATCTGACCCCTCAAATATGCTTTCATCGCTTCCCATAATATAAATTTATCATCAACTGAATATGAGTTTGTATCCAAAAAAAATTGGATCTGTTTTTTCATAAAATCACAAAAATAAAATGACGTTTTAATAAAATTGAATTAAATCTCCATCTGTAAATCAATTCCTCCTTATCCATCATTATCAAGGGGGAATGATCTGACAGTATTCTCACTTTATAGTCCACACTTTTCACTCTAACTGAATATTCATTGATAATAGGAAAAAAATCAATCCTTGAATAAGTTTTATGTCTATTTGAATAAAATGAATAATCTCTTTCCCTTGGGTTAATTCTTCACCATATATCAATCAAATTTAAGTCTTTCATCAATGATAAAGTTAACTTTATTACTTTTGATTTTGTAACAGCTTTAGTTAACCTATCTAGAACTGGGTCTAAACAGAAGTTAAAATCTCCACCTATTAATATTTTATCATGTGCGTTGGCCAAATTCAAAAAAACTTCTTGTATGAATTTTGCACCATTTTCAATTGGTGCATAAATGTCCATAAGAGTCCATAATTCCAAAAAGATTTAACAATGTATAATCACATATCTCCCCACAGAATCAATTAGTACATTTTGTATTTTAATTGGTAAGGTTTTATTAACCAAAATTGCAACTCCCCTCGACTTTGAATTAAATGAAGCTGCAATAACGCTTCCAACCCAATCTCTCTTTAATTTCTGATGTTCTGTCTCTGTTAAATGTGTTTCCTGCAAAAAAGCTATATCTCCTTTCATTTTCTTAATATATATTAAAACTCTTTTTCTTTTCACAGGTCCATTAAGCCCATTAACATTAAAACTTAAAAAATTAAGTAAATTAGTCATTCGTAATACCTTGGGGAATCTCTTTAAAATTCTCCATGTTGCTATGTGTCTCCCCCCAATCATCCAGGCAAAAAAAAGAAAAATAGAAGAAAGATAGATAGTAAAGAAAAAAAATAACAAAATACACCCCCCCCACTAATGTTGTGCATGAATAGAAACACATTACCCCCCTCCGTTTTACAGGTCATGGAAATTGCCATGATTAAACACGTGAATCTCGCAGCAATCGATCAGAAGCTCCTCCAGCTCCCCCGTAACAAAAAATATATATATAAGAAAAAAAATTAATATCTCTAATCCCAATTAATATTCCTCAATTATTTTTTTCTTGTTCCCCTTCTATCATATACTTAAAGTATATTTGTATATTCTTCTAATCATAAATGTCCATTAGATCCGATCCCTATCTCAATCTTCATCTTTAATCCATTTCATTTCCATAATTGTTTACCGCATCTCGCGAATATTAGTAAGTTCTTGTACAAACTCCTCCACTTTATGGTGATCAGTAAAAAATCTTCTTTCTTCGTCATCCAAAAAACTTATCAGTGTTGCCGGGTAGCTCAATATAAATTTATAACCCTTTTCCCATAAGATTTTTTTCACTGAATTAAATTCCTTCCGCCTCTTCAAAAGGTCGTAACTTATATCAGGATAAAAAAGAACTCTTTTCCCTTCTATCATCAATGGCCAATTTCTCTTTCTGGCACCTTGAGCAGCTGCCCTCAAGATCTTTTCTTTATCTTGATATCTTAAGCATTTTATCAAGATTGATCGTGGATTTTGATCTTGTTAGGGCTTTGGTCTTAAAGCTCTATGAGCCCTTTCGATTTCAATTAACTGACTTCCCTCTTCCATTTCCAAGATTTCCGGGATCCATTTTTGAAAGAATTTTATTGAATCTTCTCCCTCTATACCTTCTTTAAGAGCAACAATCTTAATATTGTTTCATCTGCTGAAATTTTTGAGCATATCTACTTTTTCCAACAACCGTTTTCTTTCTGATGTCCAGGCAAGGATATTATCTTCCATCTTGTCCATTCTTTCAGTGTTGTCTCCCATTTTTTCTTCCAACTTTTTAACTTTCTTGTCCATCTTCTTTTGTTTTTCCACCACCTTATCAAGCGTAATCTTCACATCTCTAATATCTGTTTTTATTACTTTTAATTCATGCATTATTTGTATCAGGGCTTTTCTTATGTCTCCAGAAAGTTTTCCACCTTTAATTTCCTCCTGTTCTTCTTCTTCATCATCTATTTCTTCATTTGTGTTTTCCAGAGAGTCTGATTCTACTTCCGATTCACTTTCATTTTCACTTCCAGTTGCAGTTGGAACTTGTAGTTTTGTTTGCACCTGTTTGTGCACACTCGTTTCTTCACGCATGTGCAGCTCCCACTGTTTCTTCTTAGAGACAGTTGGTATTGCCGCAGCCTCCTGCCCTGCACCATCGGAGGCGACATGTACTTCGCTAGGAAGAGATCCAACTTGAGTACGAGGCTCCGCCAAAATGGCTGGGCCTCTTTCCCCGCCAACTCGCGCTGTCTTCAAAGTAGTAATTCTCTTCTGTTTCTGTTTAGGAGGCATATCTAAAGATAGTCCTGAGTTGTTTATGGGTAGCTTCTAGAAGGTATTTATTAACTCTTCTTCACTTAAACTTTGTTTTATTGGTTTTTACGGGAGAGCTGGATTTCCATGTCTCGATCCTACATCATCACGTGACGTCCCCCCCGCCTGCTCCTGATGCATATCTCTCCTTTCCCTGTATATTCATGTACCTATCCAAGAACCCCTTAAATGCTTCTATTGTCTCTGCCTCCACCAACACCCCTTGCAACACAATTCAGGTACCCATCAGTCTGTGTAAAAGAACTTGCTCTGCACATCTCCTTTGAACTGTCCCCCTCATTTTAAGTGTATGCCCCCTGATTTTTGATATTTCAGCCCTGGGAAAAAGGATATCAGCTGTCTCTTCACCTCTGCCTCTCATAACTATATAAACTTCTTGTCAAGTCTCCACTTCAGACAAGCCAACTCAAGTTTGCCTGACTCTTCTGATATCACATGTCCTCTAATCCAGGCATCATGCTGGTAAACGGTAAACCTTTTCTGCACCCTCTCCAAAGCCTCTATATAATGGAGTGACCAAAAATGAATGCAATACTCTAGATGCGGCCTAACCAGTGTTCTATAAAGCTGCAACATAACTGCTAGGCTCTTGAACTCAACGTTTCAACTAATAAAAGCATGTCATATTGAATTGAATTGACTTTATTACTTACATCCTTCATATACACAATGAGTAAAAATCTTTACGTTACCTCTCCAACTAAATGTGCAGTGTGCAATTATAGTAACTTACATTAAATATTATGTATTATGTACAACACGATAGTCAATACAACATAGGAATACAGTTGCATCAGCATGAATTAAGCAGTCTGATGGCCTGGTGGAAGAGGTTGGTTGTCCTGGAGCCTGTGGGTCCTGGCTATTATGCTGCAATACCGTTTCCCGGATGGTAGCAACTGGAACAGTTTGTGGTTGGGCTGACTTGGGTATCCAATGATCCTTCAGGCCCTTTTTACACACCTGTCTTTGTAAATGTCCCGAATAGTGGGAAGTACACATCTAGAGATGCACTGGGCTGTCCACACCACTCACTGCAGAGTCCTGCAACTGAGGGAAGTACAGTTCCCATACCAGGCAGTGATGCAGCCAGTCAGGATGCTCTCAATTGTGCCCCTATAGAAAGTTCTTACAATTTGGGGGGCATACCAAGCTTCTTCAACCATCTCAGGTGAAAGAGGCCCTGTTGTGCCTCTTACACCACATAGCCGGTATTTACAAACCACGTGAGTTCCTCAGTGATGGTTATGCTGAAGAACTTAAAGCTGTTCATCTCCTCAGCCCCAGATCCATTGATGTCAATAGGGGTTAGTATGTCTCCATTCTACTACTAGCTACTTTGTTTTTGCGACATTGTGGGAGAGGTTGTTTTCTTGACATCACTGTGTCAGCGTGATGATTTCCTCTCTGTTGGCTGCCTCATTATTATTTGAGATTAGGCCAATCAATGTAGTGTTGTCAGCAAATTTAATTACCAGATTGGATTTCTTCCATCTCATCAAGTTGAGCCTTCTGGAAACTATGGAGTTGGATCCCAAGATCTCTCTATACCTCAACATTGTTAAAGGGTCCTAGCATCAACTGTATATGTTTGATCTCCCAAAGCGCAACACCTCACATTTGCCTGGATTAAACTCCACCTGCCATTTTTCTACCAATATCTGTAATTGATCGATATTCTGCTATATCCTTTGGCAATCATCTATCTATCCACAATCTTTATGTCATCTACAAACTTACTAACCCACCAATCCATATTTTCATCCAAGACATTTATATATATCACAATCAAAAGAGGTCCCAGTATAGATCCTTAGGGAACACCAATCATGGACCTCCAGTTAGAATAAGAACCACTGACCACTAGTCTCATCTACATGCAAGCCAATTCTGAATTCAGATGGCCAAGTCACCATGGATCTTAAGCATCCTTATCTTCTGTTTGAGCTTACCACGAGGGACATTACTGAACAGCTTACTAAAATCCAGATAGACTGTTTTATCTTTAGCTGTCACATTCATCACCTCTTCAAATTTTCAAGTAGGCAAGACATGACTTGCCCCACATAGTCTCTAATTAGGCCATAATTTTCTTAATGCTCATAAATCAGTTCCCTAACAATCTTCTACAATAACTTCTGAATTTATAATTCACTGGGTCTGGAAATTATAGACCAGTTAATTCACCTGTCTATAATTTTGAGGATGATACATATTTCCCTTCTTGAACAAGTAACAACATTAGCTACTTGGTAGCCTTATGAGATCTTACTTCTGACTAGAGAGGTCATAAAGAACTTGATCAAGCTTTTTAAATCACATCTCTTGCCTCTATCAATAACCTGGGTAATATCCCATCGAGCCCTGGGCACTTGTTCACCTCAAGTTCTTCAAAAGGCTCAGTATCACTTCTTTCTTCATCTCAAGTTGCCCAAGGTGTTAGCAAGCTCCAAAATGATCTCCATATCCTTCCACTTGGTGAATATCAATGCAAAGTACTGACTTAGGACCTCGGCTACATCCTCTGCCTCTAAGCACATGCTCCCTTTCAACAGACTTGGAGAATGTCCATTTTCAAAGGTTAACCCATTGTGGCTCAGCAATCTTGGAGTGAGTCAGAAGGTGCTGGGCCAAAGTATCAGCAGAGAATCCGGACTGATGATGCAATGATATATGAAGATTGTAACACTGTGTTTTGCTGACTAAAACATACTTCCAAAATACTTTGTGATAAGAACAATTAAGTGAATGTGCTTGTGTGAGTGCACTCAAAATGTACTCATTCTGCTTGAGGAAAAGTCAAATGTTGATACAGTTATAGGTTTACATGAAATGAAGCAAAACTGAAATACTTGCAAAAATAACCTCAAGTACCTTTATACAGAAACCATAGTCAGTTGGTGCACTGTATGTTTTCTTTCCAGCTATTAATGAAAATACATTATTATCTTCAATGTCAGCCAACAGCTGCAGATGTCTTGGTTCCTGTGCAAATAACATGAAATAAATTACTATTTGTGAAATAGCTGCCTGAAAATTAATTTTATATTCAAAAATGTGACTTACAAAAGACTTTTAAAGTTCACATAATTAGGCTGAAAAATAAAGTTTCCCAGGCAGAGTAAAATGACCCGACGCAGACTGGGAGACTGTTTCACTGAACACCTACGCTCTGTCCACCAGAGAAAGCAGGATCTCCCAGTGGCCACACATTTTAATTCCACATCCCATTCTGATATGTCTATCCATGGCCTCCTCTACAGTCAAGATGAAGCCACACTCAGGTTGGAGGAACAACACCTTATATTCCATCTGGGTAGCCTCCAACCTGATGGCATGAACAATGATTTCTCTAACTTCCGTTAATGCCCCTCCTCCCCTTCTTACCCCATCCCTTATTTATCTATCTATTTATTTATTTCTCTCTCTCTCTCTCTCTCCTCCCCCCTCCCCCACCTTTTTTCCTCTCTGCCCCTTTCACAATCACTCTTTGCCTGTTCATCTCCCTCTGGTGCTCCCCTCCCCCTTTCTGCCCAGACCTTATGGAACTTTAGATCCGAATTAAGAACTGAATAATGAATTTTTTCGAGGTCCAAGCAGGCCATAATGTCGTTAAGCCATTGCGCATGAGTGGGCGGGGCAACATCTCTCCATCTAAGGAGGATCAAACGTCTCGCCAGGAGAGAGGCAAAGGATAGTATTCGGCACTTGGTCGGACCCAGACATAAATCTGTCTCGCCCCAAAAACCGAACAGAGCAATTAAGGGGTTAGGTTCTAGGTGCTGATTCAGAATACCCAATAATGTAGTGAAGACATCTTTCCAGAATTTCTCCAAACTAGGACAGAACCAGTACATGTGGATGAGAGAGGCCACGCCCCTTTTGCATTTATCACAGAGCGGACTAATGCCAGGGTAGAATCGAGATAGTTTAGATTTAGACATATGGGCTCTATGAACAATCTTAAACTGTAAGAGGCAATGGCGAGCACAAAGGGAGGTTGAGTTAACCGATTTGAGAACTGCGTCCCAGCTCTCCTCGGATAAGGAGATATTTAAATCCTGCTCCCAGGCCATTTTAATTTTATCCACAGGGGCCCGTCGTAAGGCTGCTAGTTTATCTCGGATAATTGAAATTAAACCTTTACCTAGTGGATTAATGGAAAGAAATAGGTCCATAGCATTTTTCGCAGGCATTTCAGGAAAGTTAGGAATTAAAGGAGCAGTAAAGTGTCGGATTTGGAGATATCTGAAAAAGTGAGCGTTAGGCAGGTTGAACTTAGCGGAGAGTTGCTGAAAAGAAGCGAAGCGATTATCAATGAAGAGATCTTCAAAATGTCTAATGCCCTTCCTGTACCAAACATGGAATGCTGAATCGTACGTAGTAGGTAAAAAAAGGTGATTATGTGCGACAGGGCTAGAAACGGAAAACCCCTGGAAACCAAAGCATTTCCTGAACTGAGCCCATATACGCAAAGTGTGTCTAACCAGAGGATTAGCTACTGATCTGGGCAGACTGCTAGGGAGTGCAGAGCCAAGAAGTGCAGATATAGATAATTCTTTAGTGGAGCTCAACTCCATTGCCACCCAGTTAGGGCACTCGGGTTGACCGTGGAAGAAAGACCAGAAGGCAGCACAACGTATATTAGCTGCCCAGTAATATAAGCGAAAGTTAGGTAAAGCCATGCCACCCTCTTTTTTAGATTTTTGGAGGTGGATTTTATTAATTCTAGAGTGCTTATTCTGCCACAGATATGACAAAATAATAGAGTCTAAGGAATCAAAAAAAGATTTAGGAATAAAAATTGGGATAGATTGAAATAAGTATAAAAATTTGGGGAGAACATACATTTTAACAACATTAATACGACCTACCAAGGACATAGATAGAGGTGACCATTGTACCAGACTCTGTTTTATAGCATATAAAAGATTGACAAAGTTTTCACGAAAGAGATCTTTAAACTTCCTTGTGACTGTAATTCCAAGATAAGTAAATTGGTTATGGACTACTTTAAAAGGGAGATCACGAAATATTAGTTCTTGTGCTTCTTTATTAATTGGGAAAAGTTCACTCTTATGTAAGTTGAGTTTATAGCCAGAGATCTGGCTAAACTGGTCAAGAAGTGAAAACATTAGAGGTAAGGATGTAGACGGATTTGAGAGAAAGAGTAATAAGTCATCAGCATAGAGAGAAACTTTATGCTCAACACCCCCTCTCCAAATCCCGGTCAATTCAGGACAATTTCGAAATGCTATCGCCAGAGGTTCTATAGCCAAATCAAAGAGAAAGGGACTTAAGGGGCATCCCTGACGGGTGCCACATTTGAGATTAAATACTTGGGATTTCTGAAAATTAGTTAGAACAGAAGCAGTAGGACACCGGTACAGCAATTGGATCCAAGAGATGAAACTTTGGCCGAGGTCAAATTTTTCTAAGACTGCAAAAAGGTAGTTCCACTCTATACGGTCAAATGCTTTCTCCGCATCAAGGGAGATAACACATTCAGGAGTCCTAGTTGGAACTGAGTATAAAATATTAAATAAACGCCGAATGTTAAAAAAAGGGAGACGGTTTTTAATAAAGCCTGTTTGGTCATCAGAGATAATGGAGGGAATAACGGTTTCTAATCTATGAGCCAACACTTTAGCTAAGATCTTTACATCAACATTGAGCAGAGAGATCGGCCTGTACAAGGAACACTCTGTTGGGTCTTTGCCCTTTTTTAAAAGAAGAATAATAGATGCCTCATTGAAAGAGGGTGGCAATTTGCCATAATTAAACGAGTCAGATAATACTGAAAGTAACTGAGGAGAAAGAAGTGAGGAGAATGATTTATAAAATTCCACAGGGAACCCATCAGGTCCAGGAGATTTCCCTGAGGACAGTGCAGAAATTGCAAAAGATATTTCTTCTGGTGATATTGGCGCATTGAGTTTGGCTTTGAAGTCAGATGAAAGTGAGGGGATATTCAGATTCTGTAAAAATTGATCCACAGAGATATTGTCATTCAGGGATTCAGAGGAATAAAGCCGAGAATAAAAATTTTTAAATGCGTCACTAATTTCTAAGTGATCCGATGTAAAGTCTCCGTTCTCCTTCCGGATCTTTGTAATATGTTGTTTGGCTTTGGAACGCCTCAGCTGATTGGCTAGGAATTTACCAGACTTATCCCCATGAATGTAAAAGCAGCTCTTGCTTTCGAGAAGTTGGCGTTCGACAGGTTGAGTGGACAGAAGGTTAAATTTAGTTTGGAGTTCAACGCGCTTCTTGTATAATTCAGGGTTCTTAGTTTGGGCATATATTTGATCCAAATCTTTAATCTGGTTAATGAGGTCTGCTCGATCTGCACGGGATCTTCTATTGAGATTTGCTGTGTAAGAGATTATTTGACCCCTCAGATATGCTTTCATGGCATCCCAGACAATCTGGAATGGCACTTCAGGTGATGTATTAGTGTTAAAATAAAAGGTTATCTGGTCCTTAATAAATTTTACGAAATCATCATCTGATAGTAAAGTTGAATCGAACCGCCAGTGTTTGTTCCTCTGAGGGAGACCAGGAAAGTTCAGAGAGAGGGTAATTGGGGCATGGTCAGAGATCAGTATACTCTGATAGTCACAAGAGTGGGCAAATGGGATAAGTTGGTTATCGAGTAAGAAATAGTCAATTCTAGTGAAGGTATGGTGAACATGTGAGAAAAAAGAATAATCTCTCTCTGTAGGATGGAGGAAACTCCATAAATCAGAGATACCAAAATTAGAGAGAATCGATTGAATAGCTAAGGCAGATTTAGTAGGTGATCTGGTAACAGAGGACGATCGGTCCAGTTTAGGATCCAACCAACAGTTGAAGAGAGTATGAGTTTAAGTCTGGTAGTGAGGAAAAAAACCGTTCAAAAAAGTTAACATCATCAAAGTTGGGGGCATACAGGTTTGCTAGTGCAATTTTAGTGTTATATAGTTTACCAGAAACAATAATAAAACGGCTGTTTGTATCAGATATTTTATTATGGAGTTCAAAAGGAATATTTGAGTTAATAAGAATGGAAACTCCCCTAGCTTTAGCAGCAAAGGATGAATGAAAATGCTGACCCGCCCACTTTGACAGAAGCCGGGAGTTATCAAAACAACGAATATGAGTTTCTTGGAGGAAAGCAATGTCAGCCTTGAGTTGTTTAATATGTGAGAATACCTTCCTCCTTTTAACAGGGTGGTTCAGTCCCTTTACATTCCAGCTCACAAATTTAAGTGCACTAGCCATTATCAATTACTGATGCATAAAAGGCAGCAGGCATATAAAAAATCAAGCAGTACAATAGCAGTCTGGGAGCAGAGATGTAAACATAGATTCGTAAGGTCAAAATATAAACATGTCCTAAGCAATAAAGAGATGTTGGAACTGGAAAACCCACCCCATCCGCACAACCCAAAACTAGACGGCTACCAAAACAAGTAGCTAGCTCTACCAAAAAAATTAACCCAAATACAACTTCCAGATCTGTGTCATTAACAACAGTTCCGTATAAATACTATAGCAAATAATAACTAGTTTATGCACTAGAAAACATAACTACAGATTAGAACACCTTCTGCAGAAATATACAACTTAATACAGAGAAAATCGGAAGAAAACCAAAACTAACCTACCCGCGAAAAATTATAGAAGAATAAAGTAAGAGAAAGGGAAAAAAAAAGGTAAGAAGGAAAAAGAAAAAAGAGGAAGGGGAAAATTATAAATTCAAGACGAGTATTTATCATCCATTTACAGAGAAGGGAGAGAAAAATTCAGAGATTAGAAAAAAGGGGTGAAGAAAAGAAAAAAAATAGATAAATATTTAAAGCAAAGGAAAAATAGATCAGCAGTTGAACTGTGAACCGACAAACAGGGAGGCCTTCATTAAAGACTTCGAACCTCCAAAACAAGTTAGAATTAGTTGTAGAACTCTGTAGGTAAAGTTATACAAGAATAAAAATAGGTTACACACACACCAAATCCCGGGAGAGATTGTCAACAGCCCTTAAAGTTTCAATGAATAATGCCTGAGTGATTCAAGTGAATTCCGAGTCCAGAGAAAGTAATTTTACTACGAGGAGTACTTATCCACCATTTTAGGAGGTCCGATCAGATTCCGAAGATGACTGGATAGCCGGAAGACTTGCCACAAATGCTTCAGCTTCCTTTGCTGATTTGAACCACTTGAATTTCCCGGTATTAAGCTTGATTCGTAGATCAGCAGGGTTACGAAGGGAAGGTTTGAAACCACGATCAAAAAGCACTTTCATTACGCCTTTAAACTCAACGCGCATCTTTAAGGTCTGGGGTGCAAAATCTTCCACAAAGCAAATGGTTGTATCCTGGTAAGAAAAAGAACCTCTGCGACGTGCCTCCACAATCAGACTGTGTTTTACCTGGTATTGATGGAAACACAAGACTACTGGTCGCAGACAGGAGCCCAGAATTCCGGGGGGAACGTAAACCCTGTGTGCCCGTTCGAGCTCGGGCGGCTTCGGAAGCAAATCTTTCCCGAATAACTCACAGAGAAACTCGGCGAAAAACTTCACGGTCGATCCCTTTTCAGTCGCCTCTGGTAATCCCAGAATTCTGAGGCTGCATTGCCTGCTACGATTTTCGAGATCCACCATTTTGGAAAGAAGTTTATTAGATTTTTCCTCTAAGCTGGAACAGAGAGTCTCCAAGTATCGAACACGACTTTCTAAATCTTCAGAAGTCGAATCGATGCGAGATAAGTGTTCAGCATGTTTGTCCACTTTATCGTTGATCCGATCCAGTTTGTCTTCTAACTGTTTGAAAGCGGTTTTAAATTCCTTTAAGATTTCATCTCGGAGCTTTCCCAGCGCAACCAGCGTCTCGTCCGTCGGGGTCATAGTTTCTTTTCTCCCGGATTTAGAACTCTTGCTAGACATTGTAAGTTAGATATATTCACAGGCAAGTAAGAGATACCGAAATAATTCCTAACTAAGGTTTAAAAAATGGAGACATTTAGTGCAAGGGTAGCGACAGTAATGGAACAAAAGTTCGGAGCAGCTAAACAATCGCCATCTTACCGGAAGTCTCCCTTCTCCTATAATCTTTAACAAATTTAACAAATTTTATACCATAGTATAGCTGCCTCCTGATTGTCTTATCAGAAATTAGAATCACATTTTGTCCATTGCTTTGGCATTAACTTCTTGACTGTGCTGTTCATTTTAAACTAGGTAAACAGAGAAACATAGAAAACCTACAGTACAATACAGGTCCTTCAGCCTACAAAGTTGTGCCAAACATGTCCCAACCTTAGAAATTACTAGGTTTACCTACAGCCCTCTATTTTACCAAGCTCCATGTACCTATCTAAAAGTCTTTTAAAAGACCCTATAGGTGATCTCCTATAATGTGAGTCTTCAAGGGCTTCAAGGCTTGAAGACACACACACATTTTAGGGACAATTTCTTTCCCTTTGTCACAGGATTTCTGAATGGACAATGAACTCATGCATGCAATCTCACAATTTTTTTCTTTTAGTTTGCTCTATTTATTTACATTATTTTAATATATATTTCTTATTGCAATTTATAGTTTATTAAAAATTAGTATATATTGCAATGTACCGGTGCCACAAAACAATGAATTTCATGACATATGCAAGTGATTATTAAACCTGATTCTGATCCAGCAGTAGGAAAACTCTAAACAGAATCTTACCTTTGAAGCTCCTTTTGAGGAGAAATAAAGCCCTGATCTTCGTAAAAACACACACAGTTTCTTCCAAGACTTTTTCCCCAATTCCTTCACATGTAAGTATCCTTGAATTTCTGGGCAACTGCTGGAGTTCAAGAAATTCTGTAAAAAGATTGGCATAAACAATATGTTTTAAAAACTTAATCTAAAAATATACCAATTCTAAAGTGGCCGTATAAGTCTTGCGCATGACAAGAGTGGACTATTTTGTATATTACCAAGCATAATGTGTGGTACATCTGATTCTTTAAGATTCTTGAAGATGAAGGTGTCCAGGTTTGCCATCAACTGTAGGAAGACGACGAATAGTATACAGCTTTCCAATCAGGAAGTAGCTATGACAGACTGGCAAACCAGACAAGTACATTCCACAGACCGCTGATCTTATTAATTTAGCCCCTGGAAATCAGCATGATAATTATGTCTGAATTGCATCTGGCCTTATCCCATGAAATCAATACACTTTTCAGACTGCTTGCGTCATGCAGTATAATTTCTTACTGTACCTTTGTGAAAATTTGTCCTTTCACCAAAACATCTAATCAGGTGTACTATACTTGCTGGAATTTCTCCCTAAAGCCCTATGCTTCATGTTTTATAAATATCTTTATAAATCATTTCTTCTTGGTCACAGCTTTGATCATCTCCTAGTAACTTAAGATTTGGAAACATTTTTGGTTGATTACTGTGAAATTCCGTTTTATTTTCATATATGCTGAAGTAACAATAGAAATGCAAGTAGTTTTCAGTATAATCATTTCTGAAATTCACAACATAGTGTTTATCCTTCTATTCCATCTCTCTCTTTAATAAGCCTGAAATGTCTCCTTTTCAACAGACCCAACATCCAATTCTTGCTAGAGCAAAGGAGGATGAGAGGACACTTGATAGAGTTGTATAAGAGCTATGAGGTATAGATTGTGTAAATAGCTAGAAACATTTTCCCAAGGCAGAAATGCCTAATTTGAATGGGCATAATTTTAAGGTGACTGGAGGAAAGTGTAGGGGAATATCAGAAGTAGTCTTTGTTTAGAGTGGTGTGTACACAGAACACCCTGCCAGTGTTGGTGGTGCAGGCATATGCATTAGTGACATTTAAGAAGCTCTTAGGTATGTGAATTATGGAAAAATGGAGGGCTACATAGGAGATTAGATCAACCTTAAAGTAGATTAGAAGTTTGGCATAACTTTGTGGGCCAAAAGGCCAATGCTGTGCTGTTTGGTTCTATATTCTAGCTAGCCTGTCCACATACTGTGTCATGAACTCTTCCTGAAGGACACATTTAACAAATTCTGCCCCATTTGAACCTTTTGCACAAAGGATGTGCCAAACAATATTAGAGAAGATGAAATGACTCGTGACACTAACCTGGTTATTTCTGCACTTTTCCAAAATCTGTCTACTTATCTATTCATCAGTGTCCCTGTTGCTATTACTGTATTCTATATTTACAGATACATGGGAAGCAAAACTATTAAAGGACAACAAAAAGGGATTAAGAAGAAACAAAAAAATCTCAAAGACTCTGTACACTAATCCTGTTTAATATCATAGCTCACAGATTTCAATATGTATGCTTATTTTGTCACACTACCTTGTAACCACTTTTTAAACATACAAGTTTGGTTTACGTTAACTTAGGGAAAAAAAGCTATGCAATATTCCAGTTCATTCAAACAAAACAATATAGCCCTATTCGCCTACAAATCCTCACCACCTTGAAAATCAACATTATTACAAAACCTTCTGACCTACCTTCACTTTTACAAACCATGAACTACAAATTTACCTTCTAAAGATTTGACTTTCTCCAAGATATTGCTCATAGCTACCAATTCACAATATAGCTATATAGCTAATACAGCTATTTACAATATGCATTAATGATTTAGATGAAGGGATTAAAAGTAACATTAGCAAATTTGCAGATGACACAAAGCTGGGTGGCAGCGTTAAATGTGAGGAGGATGTTATGAGAATGCAGAGTGACTTGGGCAGGTTGGGTGAGTGGGCAGATACATGGCAGATGCAGTTTAATGTGGATAAATGTAAGGTTATCCACTTTGGTGGCAAGAACAGGAAGGCAGATTACTCTCTAAATGGTGTCAAGTTAGGAAAAGGGGAAGTACAACAAGATCTAGGTGTCCTTGTTCATCAGTCACTGAAAGTAAGCATGCAGGTACAGCAGGCAGTGAAATAAGCTAATGGCATGTTGGCCTTCATAACAAGGGGAGTTGAGTAAAGGAGCAAAGAGGTCCTTCTGCATTTGTACAGAGCCCTGGTGAGACCACACCTGGAGTATTGTGTGCAGTTTTGGTCTCCAAATTTGAGGAAGGACATTCTTGCTATTGAGGGAGTGCAGCGTAGGTTAACGAGGTTAATTCCCAGGATGGCAGGACTGTCATATGTTTAAAGATTGGAGTGACTGGGCTTCTATACACTGAAATTTAGAAGGATGAGAGGGGATCTGATTGAAACATTTAAGATTATTAAGGGATTGGACACGCTAGGGGCAGGAAACATGTTCCCGATGTTGGGGGAGTCCAGAACCAGAGGCCACAGTTTAAGAGTAAGGGGTAGGCTATTTAGGTCAGAGTTGAGGAAAAACTTTTTCACCCAGCGAGTTGTGGATCTGTGGAATGCTCTGCCTCAGAGGGCAGTGGAGGCCAATTCTCTGGATGCTTTCAAGAAAGAGTTAGATAGAGCTCTTACAGATAGCGGAGTCAAGGGATATGAGGAGAAGGCAGGAACGAGGTACTGACTGTAGATGATCAGCCATGATCACAGTGAATGGCGGTGCTGGCTCGAAGGGCCAAATGGCCTACTCCTGCACCTGTTGTCTATTGTCAATTAAAAAAGATTCCCATAGTCACAGAAAAACTTTGTGCAACATTTCCAAAAGGATAACCAGCTTACCTGGATGAGCTGTGAATGTGGATTACTTCCATTTACTTCCTGACAACCGGACACCATCTGCTCTGGAAAGAAGCTCTGTCCAAACAAATAATACTATTCAAAGACTGACCAATATACATATTTCATTAAACACTCTACATTTGTCCTGGTAGCCTCTCACTAATAATCCATACACTTTAAATGTTTTAAAGCCAGTAGACATTTGGTTATTAAATCTATTTTCTTTGTAAATTCTCATCATCATCATCATTACTATGTACTGTACATATGAAATGGACGATCATGGACCATGACCATGATTATTCTTCACAAATTGTTCAACAGAATTGGTTTATCATTGCCTTCTTCTGGACAGTGTTTTTACAAGACAGGTGACCCCAGACATTATCAATATCCTTCAGAGACTGTCTGTCTGGCATCAATGTCACATAACCAGGACTTGTGATATGTACCAGCTGCTCATACAACCATTCACCATCTGAACCCATCGGCTTCACATGACCTTGATCTGGGGGGTTGGTGCTAAATAAATGCTAAACCTTGCCTAAGGGAAGGAGTGCTTTACACCTCCTTTGGTAGAAACATATCTCCACCCCAGCAGCCGAGCGTAAATGACTAAACTGGTTTTTACTACAATTCAGTTTCACATTTCAGTCTAGATCCAATTAGCAAACTACAAATCCAAGGCTTGAACCTTTTAAGCTTCCTCAAGACTCTTCAAGGGACAAATATAGTAAACTACTGGAATCCCAGTTTCCTCAGTCTGCATAAGACTGAGTAGGAATACACATTCCGGTCCCACCAAATCTGTGAGATTGGGACATCTGTACAACTCATCTGTACCACAGCATTTTTGTGAATGCTGTGTAATTTGCTATCTTGTTACAACTCGGTGCCAGGAAATAACAAACAGCATAATACAATTAAAGAAACTATATTTATGACTATTAACCGGGTTAGCAAAGAAAGTAAAAAAATTAAAAGGGCCCATTATAATTAAACAGTCAAATGTGCACAGGTTAGAGCTCGACTCTTCCAAAAGTCATATTCACTGATCCTCAGTAGACTTGCAGATTCAACCCACCCTGCAAACTGCCTTTTCCTAAAGCTCCTTCCTGGTAAGTACTTATAGGGTTATTAAAACAAAAAAAAAAGTCATACCATCTTAAAAGTTTCTCCTCCCAAGCAATTAACCTGATCAATCATTCCAGTTAGCCCCCCACCTCCTTCTACCCCCATCACTGCACTCTACTGTAAGCCATGGTAGTGTAGCAGTTAGTATGACTTTATTACAACTCAGGGTGTCGGAGTTCAGGGTTCAATCCCAGGGCATCCTCTATATTGTGCAATGCGTGGGTTTTCTCCAGGTCCTTGGTTTCCTCCCACAGTCCAAAGATGTACTGGTTAGTAGATTAATTGCTCATTTAAATTGTTCCATGATTAGGCTAGGATTAAATTAGTGGTTGCTGGGCAGTGCAGCTTTAAGTGCCAGAAGGTCTACTCTTCACGGTATCACTAAATAAATAAATGAATAAATAAACACTTTAAATCACTTTTTATAATGCTGTTAAATTGTAAATATATACTGTTATTTATGTATTTATTTGTATTTTATTCCATTATCCGCACTTCAACTTCTTACTTTTACATAATTATTCTTTATAATTGTTTTAAGGTGCTTGGAAGTAGGTACAGAGGAGATGTCAGGGGTAAGTTTTTTTTACGCAGAGAGTGGTGAGCGCGTGAAATGGACTGCCGGCGACGGTGGTGGAGGCTATTTTAAGGTATTAAAATAGGGTATTTTAAGAGACTCTTTGATTAGGTACATGGAGCCTAGAAAAATAGAGGACTATGGGTAACCCTAGGTAAGTTCTACAGTAAGTACATGTTTGGCACAGCTCTGTGGGCCGAAGGGTCTGTATTGTGCTGTAGATTTTCTATGTTTCTATGTTTAAATACATTAATACCAGTATGTATTTGTGATGCAAATAGCATGGTAAAAAGTAGTTTATAATGTTTACTGTGCAGTACAGTGACTGAGGTAATAGAAGAAACTTTGAAGAGGACATAAAGTTTTTGTCATATTTGTTCTATAGCGCTTTCCAGGAGAGGAATTGGAAAAGGCAGTTTGCAGGATAGGTAGTATCTGCAATGTTTCTTCCTGCCCATGTCTTTTTCCTGGGCACATACAAGTCCTGCAGTATTGATAGACTGTAGCCATTACCTTCTGCTGACCTGACAGTTTGTGTATATTGTGAGGGGATGCTGCACCAAATCAGACTGTAATGGCTGATGTGAGGATGCTCTCTATGATGGCAGTGTAAACTTTCCGACTTCGACCCACACTTCCTCAATAAACGATTCCTCCACAATATCCTTTTTGCAGCCATGATGCTATCCCTGATTAGAAATGCCAGATACCCACCTCTTTTCTCTCTCTCCCTGTCCCTTTTGAAACATCTAAACCTTAGTTTCAAGTACTGATCCATGCTCTAAGTTTACCTCCCTTCTCCTTAATACATGTCACCCTAAAAAGAACACACATACAACTAACATGCATTTATGACCTATCGACTGTCTAAGGTTTCTCAAAGTCTCTCTACACATTGCCTCAGGCTTCACACAATCTGACCCACCAATCTGGTTCCCATTCCCAAGTAACCTCATTTAAACCCTCTCCAACAACCCTAGCAAACTTAACCAAAAAGACACTGACCACTCTCGAGTTCAGGTGTAACCCATTCTTTTTGTACAGGTCATGCCTTCACTCAGAGGAATCCCAATGATCCACAAATCAAAAACCCTGCCACCTGTACCAATTCTTCAGCCACACACTCCTCTGCCTGATTACCCTACTATTACCCTCATTGACACAGGGCACAGGCGTCAATCCAGAGATTACTACCCTTGGGGTTCTACTTCTTAGCTTTCTTCCTAACTCCTTATATTTGCTCTTCAGGACCTCATCCCTTTTCCTAGCTATGTCATTGGCACAAAAGTGCACATGACTTTCGGCTGCTCACCCTCCACCTTGAGAATGCTGTGGACCTGATCTGAAATATCCCTAATTCTGGTATCAGGAGGCAACGTATCATCTGTGAGTCTCTTTAGCACGCACTAAATTTCCTATCTGTGATAGAGGCAGACTCAGTGCCAGAGTCCTGACCACTGTTTCTTTCCCCTGGTAGGTGACTCCTCCAACAGTTTCCAAAGTGGTATACTTGTTATTGAGAGAATGGCCACAGGGTTATTCTGCACAGTCTGCCTATTCCATCTCCTTCTCCTGACAGTCATTCAGCTACCTTCCTCCTGCAGCTTGGGCGTGACTGCAACACTTGTAGCTCCTGTCTATCAACCTCGCATTTTCCTTTACTCAAAGATCTATAGGCCAGCTCCAGCTTCAGTCTGTAAGGGGCTGCAGCCAGATGCACTTCTCACAGGTGAAGTCATCAGGGTCAATAGAGGCCTCTCTGCCTTCCCACATTGTGCAAGAGGAGCACACCATTGCCCTGGTATCCATTCTATTTGCTCTACCTATACACTAATAAAGAAAGGAAGAGAAACTTGATAGAAACGTCACCCTATCCTCTGCCTCTCTCATCAAAGCCTTTTGAGCCAAAGCCTCAGTTCCCCAATCCAACAATGGCCATTTACACTAAATTCTTTTTATCGGCCCTTGCCAATTGCCTAAGTGCCCAGTAAATTTGGAACTAAACAGACACCACTTCTTAAATCCCCCATGACATCTCCTGCAAATGACAGAAAATATCCTTATGTACTCTTACTTGAAGGTCTCATGGCAAATTAATAATCTCACTAGACATAAATTACCTACATCAAGAATTTTGAAATTGAAAATCTGAGCTATGTTAATTGATAAGTAATCCAAAGATCCTGAAAAAAGAATCTAGAAACCCAACTTCAAATTCTACCAAGGCAACGTGGGAACTTTAATTGCGTGTAATCTAAAAGTAGTAAAAGACTTAATTAATGATCAGCAATTATGACCATAAAACTGGAGAATCCCTCTTGTTCCTTGCAAATCGAGAATGACTGGCACCTTGCTCCGGATCTGGAACTACTGATCATCTCTGAAATAGCTTACCAAGCTGCTCTGTTATACCATACCAAAACACTGCAAAAATAAAACATGTTTGGATGTGCCAACTGAATCAACATATTCCTTCTAATAAACAACTGGGGACCTGAGCCCAAGTTAGGAGAGCTGTCTAACAGAATTGTCAAGGAAAAGTATGGGTAGCAGCACAGATCTCTGAGGTAACAGGACAGTGAAGATTTCTGTTCATATTGTGTGGGATGATACCATATAAAACTATACTGTATTAGCAAGTCTGGACATCCTGAGGCACCGAAAGCTTTTAGAAGCAGCACCACAGTATTCCCAGTGAGTTAAAAACAGCACTCACATGATCAAACCTGATTCAGTGTGAAGGGATAATACAAAGAGCAAAATCAGACATAGATAAAAATAAAAAGCCAATCTGGTGAAGCTAGGATTATTTGGCAGTTAAGCAGCAAAAGCAGTGTGCTATTGACAAAGCCAAATGATAACATATCAAAGCTCTGCAGACCTCTTATAGCCATGAAGGGTGACAGACAATAAAACCATTAATTAGAGACCCACCCTCAAAAACAGTGAAGTTCAAAAGCAAGTTTGAAAGAAACTTGACAGTCTTCAGCTGGAAGTGATAATGAATGAGCCATCTTAACTTCAGCTTGTGGTCAGCATTACAGAAACGAATTTGCAGTCTCCACTGGAAACCACTGCTTGTGCGATCAATGGGAGGCCCATCTACTACACCATTGCTATCTCTGAAGCGGTACCGGAGGTGAGGGAGACGGGCTGGTGTCCTGGTGAGGTTGAGACGGTGTGCTAATTGGCCGCCGCTCCCTAGAATACTCCTGGTTAATGTTTAGTCCCTGGACAATAAACTGCGCAAATTGAGAGCCTATCAGCACAAAACAAAGGAATGTAATACGATGTGCTTCGTGGAGACCTGGCTGGTGGATGAGATACCGAATCATGCCATCAAGCCCTCAGCCCCCATTACCTGTTTTGGGCCGACAAGTCTAAAAACCTCTCTGGGAAGAGTAAAGGAGGTAGGGTATGCTTCATGGTTAATAATGCTTGGTGTGACCCTCGGAATGTGCATGCTCTCAAATCATTTTGTTCCCCAGATCTGGAGTACCTGGTGTTGCTGTGGAGACCTGTCTGGCTGCCTAGAGAGTTCAAGGCGGTTATTATCACAGCTGTGTACATTCCGCCACAAGCTTATACTGACCTGGCTCTCAAGTAACTGTACGAGACCACACTGAAGACTGCACACCCAGAGGCTGGCCTTATTGTCGCCGGTGATTTTAATCGAGTGTCACTGACTAAGTTCTCTCCGAAGTTTTGCCAACACATCTAGGTGAGCACACAGGGAGATAGCGTACTCAACAACTGCCACTCTCCCTTTCGCAACTCTTACAAGGCACTCCTTCACCCGCCCACTTGGAAAATTGGATCACTTCTCCATTTTGCTGCTGCCGAGTACAGGCAGAAGCTGAAACAAGAGGCAGCCATATTTAAATATCCACTGTTCAGCTACCAATCAGCCTCCAAGCTACAGGACTGCTTTGATGATGTCGACTGGAATGTCCTTCATGATGAGGATGTCTCCGAGTTCATGGAAGGGGTCACAAGTTTTATCCAAAAGTGCATCAAGGATGTTGTCCCCCAGATATCGGTCAGGGTCTATCTAAACCAAAATTCCTGATCAATAGTTCCGTGCAAAGCTACACTTACGGCGTGACACAGCTTACGTTGCCAGTGACCACCAGGGACTCGAGAAATGCAGCTACAATCTGCGCAAAGTCATCAAGGCAGCAAAACAACAATACAGGGACAAGATCCACACTCAACTCACCACCAACACAAGCAGCTTATGGCAAGGTTTGCACACCACTGCAGACTTCAAAACTAAACATAATGGAGTTTCCAACATCACTGCCTCTCTCCCAGATGAGCTAAATCTTTTTTTACGCTCAATTTGATGTTGCCAATACTGAGCCCCTGAGGAGAGCTGCTGATGCGACCTGCAGCTTGGTCATCTCTGAGGCCAAAGAACACAGGTGTTTCCAACGAGTGGACAGTCACAAAACAGCATTGCACGGTGAGTACTCAGACTGTGCACAGCACAACCGGCAGGCGTGTTTACAGACATTGTTAATCTCTCCCTCTCCCAGTGTAGAGTGCCCTCCTGCTTCAAAACATCCACCTTTGTTCCTGTACCTAAAAAGACCAAGGTAACATGTCTGAACAACTGGCATCCTGTTGCACTCACCTCAATAATAAGCAAATGCTTTGAGAGGCTGGTCAAGGATTACATCTGCAGCACGCTACCACCCACACTGGACCCCCTACAATTCACCTACTGATAAAACCGATCGACAAGATGACACAATAGCCACAGCTCTATACACCGCCCTTACACATCTGGAGAAGAGGGATGCTTATGTGAGAATGCTGTTCTTGGACTACAGTTCAACATTCAACACCATTAATTCTCTCCAGGCTCAACAAGAAAATCAGAGACCTTAGACTTCATCCTGACTTGTGTAGCTGCATCCTGGACCTCCTGTCAGATCACCGGCAAGTGGTAAGAGTGGGCTCTCTCACCTCTGCCCCTCTGACCCACAACACAGGTGCCCCTCAGTGCTGTGTCCTAAGCTCCCTCCTTTCCTCTCTGTATACCCGTGACTGTGTCGCCACCCACAGCTCCAATCTGCTTATTAAATTTGCTGATGATGCTACACTGATTGGCCTGATGAGGCAGCCTACAGGGAAGAAGTCATCACCCTGACACGGTGGTGTCAAGAAAACAACCTCTCCCTCAATGTCACAAAAACCGAGGAGCTGGTTGTGAACTACAGGAGGAATGGAGGCAAGCTAACCCCTATTAACATCAATAGATCCGGGGTTGAGAGAGTACACAGCTTTAAGTTCCTCGGCATACACATCACCGAGGATCTCACGTAGCCTGTACGTACCAGCTGTGTGGTGAAAAAGGTACAATAGCGCCTCTTTCACCTCAGACGGTTGCATAAGTTTGGTATCGGCCCCCAAATCCTAAGAACTTTCTACAAGGGCATGATTGAGAGCATTCTGACTGGCTGCAAAATTGCCCGGTATAGGAACTGTACTTCCCTCAATTGCACAACTCTGCAGAGAGTGGTGTGGACAGCCCAGTGCATCTGTAGATGTGAACTTCCTACTATTCAGGATATTTACAAAGACAGGTATGTAAAAAGGCCTGAAGGTTAATTGGGGAACTGAGTCACCCCAGCCGCAAACTACTTCTTCCATCAGGCCATCAAACTGATTAATTCATGCTGATATGATTGCATTTCTATGTTATATTGATTGTCCTGTTGTATACACTATTTATTATAAATTACTATAAGATTAAATTAACTCTTAATCAGCAATGTACAGTCCTATCAGAGGTTCTTCTTCATATATTCAGTGAATGAAAATGCCTTTTTGAATAGAATTAAGGAGCAGAATAACATAAATAGAGACCATGTGGGTCTAGTAGCCTAAGCTATATCTTGGAGAATATTTGCATTCTTCCACCCTGCAATCATTCAAGTTTTTATTAAATTCCCCTTTGAAGGCTCCATTGTATCCATATCTAACACTGCATCAGGCGTGCATTCTCAATCCTGACTATTTACTTTTTTACCCCTCAAGTTAACTTGACACAGCCTTATAATGGAGGGATGTCATTTTAGAACAGAGATGAAGAAGAATTTCTTTAGCCAGAGAGTAATAAATCTGCAGAATTCGTTGCAACAGGCAGCTGTGGAGCCAAGTCTATATGTATAGCTAAGGCAGAGGTTGATAGATTATTGACTGGTCAGGGCATGAAGGGATACGGGGAGAAGGCAGGAGATTGGAATTGAGAGGAAAAATAGATCAGCCATGATGAAATGGCAGAAGGGGCTCGATGGACCAAATGGCCAAATCTGCTCCTCTGTCTTATGGTCAAACTGTTAATTGTTTTTATTCTGCGCTCTCTAGTTAGGGATTCTTCAGTCACCAGAAATTATTTTTCTATAAATAAATGATTCATGATTTTAAACACTAGTATCCTCTGAGTCTTCCCTGCTATAAGAGAAAGTGGTTCAGTTCAGTTTCAGTTTATTGTCAGTTAGAAACCACAAATGCAATGCAGTTAAAAAATGAGACAACGTTCCTCCAGAATGATATCACAAAAGCACACAACAAAACAGACTACACCAGAAAATCCACATAACGTTTGGTAATCCCCAAAACCAGAGTCCGGAGAGGCTGCTGTGTATTAATAGCGCGCTACTATCTTAGCGCATTCCCCGGAAAGGAGCTCCAAATCCACCAGACAAAACAAGGCTACCCAGACACACCAAGTCAGGGGACTAACTCTACCACCCAATAAACCAAAAACTAAAGCTACAAGACCTACACAAAACCACATAGTTATATATAGTTATAGTTAACATATAGTTACAACAGTACAGAAAATACCATAATTGATTAAAAACCAGACCATGGGTACAGTAAAAAATAGTCCAAGGATGTCAAAAGACTATAAGTTCGAAAGAAATCACCACACAGTTTCCACAAGTCCTCAGGGTCCCGATAAGACTCTGGCAGAAGGGAATACCCCCACTATGGACTTCCAAGGCGCTGCTGGACTCAGCCTCGCAGACGTAGCACACAATTAAATCTCTGTCGGTCCCAGCCTCGCAGACACAACACACAGTGAAAGCGCCCTGACCGCAGTGGACTCCGAGTCCATTGAACCTCCGAGCCTCTGACCATCCCCTCCGGCACAGCCTCTCTGAGCACCATCCTCTGCTGAGCTCACTACGATGCCCCCGCAACGGCCAATGGCAACGTGACCCCGAGGACTGGATGCCTGTTCTTCTCAGCAGAGACCCGGACCTCACAACAGCAGCAGCAACGAAGAAGGCCTTCCTGGAGATTTCCAGATGTTCCTCCGTGCTCCCACGGCTGTTTTTCATCAGATTAGGATTGTGCACAGCACTTCGCTTAACAAATAACAGATATCAACTCCGGACAGGCTGCTGCAAACTGCATCGCGCCGCCATCTTGAGGTTGCATTAGTTGTCTTAAATTCCTCAATTCTTAAAAGTACCAGCAGATTGGTACCTTTGCTTAAGAAAGAGAAAGAGAAAGTAGAGAACTACAAGCTAATCATCGTCATTAGGAAAATGTTGGGAACAATTAGCATGAAATAATTACACAGACTGAACGTGACTTAATGAAAGGAAAACTGTTCAGTAAATTAAGTACCTATGAGGATGTAACCAGCAGAGTAGGTATAGGGAGAACCAAAAGATTCCAAAAGCCATTTACTAAGGCCTCACAAGTGATAAGGGCTCCTGCAATTATAGGTCATTCTTAACTTGGCAAAATGTAACCAGTGACAAGGCCTTAGTTCTCGCATTAATGACATATGAAGAAACTGAGTTTCACATTCAAGCAACCCCTGTGTTATGGGTGGGGATGGGGTTGTTGCCTTCCTGCCTCCCTATAAAACAGTCCATATTGTGATTTTCCATGAGCTGAAGCTGAGTCATCTACACAATGAGAAGAGAGAGCTGAAAAAGAATTGTATTTATTTACCCTTTCTCAAATGAACTCTGTGAGAGCAAGTTTTATTCTCTATCTCTGGATAACTTTCGTATGATGATTTGTGACCTCTATGTAGGTGTATTTCCAATATCCAAAAGGCCATAACATGGGGTTCACCTGTACTCAAATTTGCTAAGTGAAAATAGGTAGGAAAGTAAATTGTGAAGAAGCAGCAAAAGTCAATGAAAAGGTGCAGATACATTAAATGAGTGGAATTAAAGGATGGCAGTGGGAGAATAATGAAAAATCAAAGGATGCACGATTAATGATGGTGTTCAAAAAATCTAGTTGTCATTTTAAAATTACAAAGTTAGCCTGAAAGCAATCAAGGTAAATGGAGACTAGTTGAGATATATTGATATTATGAATGAGGAGATGTTTTCAGTCTTGAAGTGCATAAAAGTGAATAAATTCTCATGGTCTGACCAGGTGTATCCTAGGATGTTGTAGGAAGTGAGGGAAAAGGATGCTGGGACCCTGGCAGAGATTTTGGCTTCTTTGTTCAAGATGGCACTGATAAGTGGCGGCTCTTTGCACGCAGCTCCAAAGGGAATTATTAAATATTCCTGTTTAGGACTACTACAAATGTTATCCATAGCCACAGCCATGGGTACTTCAGTAAGCAATTTAATTTTAAGACATTTTAAAAAATCTATTGATCCTCAAAATTGACGGACCCTGGTCTGCAGACTCAGGTCGCAAGTGCAGTTCCCCTTTAAGAAAAAGGAAAAGAGGAAAACGAGTTGGTCTCACAATGAACTCACAAAGCCCTCAGACCCTCAATTCCTACAATCTTGCTCACAAATGTACAATCTCTGAAAAATAAAATTGAAGACCTCTGAGCAAGATTGAAGTACCAGGAGTTTTAATTTTTCAAGGTAGATGAGTCAGAATATGCTTCATAATTAACTCAACATTATGCATCACAACTCTTACTCTCAGCACTCTGAACCCCCAACTCTAATATTCATTGTCCTGCTCTATAAAGGCAAAGATGGTGGCACCCAGATCATTAGATATGTTTAAGGTGAAGATAGATCAATACTTGATAAATTAAGGAATTGTGGATTATGAGAACCAACACAGAAGGTTGGCATACATCAGCCACGACCACACTGAGTGGCAGGGCAGGCTGCAAGATTCAAGATTGTTTAATATCATATCATAATTGTTACTCTGGATCCAATGTAGCACAAAAAAACAAAGATAAAGAACACAAAAACAATAATAAAAATACCCACAATAAATATAAATACATAAGATTGTTTCTGTACATAGACTGATTATATGTCCATAAAGTGATGCCAGGCTGTATGGGAAATAATAAATTGGTGGAGTTGTGGGTGGAGGTGTTGGTCAGTTTGATTTTGAGTCTGGTGGTCCTGGCGTGCAAGCTACATAGCCTCCCTGGTGATGAGAATGGGACAAACATTCCATCACCAGGGTGTGTGGAATCGTTCATCATGTTAATGGTCCTTTCTGTATAAATGTCCTTGATGGCAATTAGGCTGGTGCCAGTAATGCATTGGGCAAATATGACTACCTGGTGTAGAGCCTTCCTGTCTGCTGTAGTGTAGTTTCTGTACCAAGCAGTAATGCAGCTTGTTAGGATGTTCTCTACTGCACATCTACAGAATGACGTGAGTATGGATAAGCAAAGTCCAGCTCTCCTCAGAAAGCAGAGGCATTAGTGAGCAATCTTGACTGTGTAAGATGTGTTCTGGGACCATGAAAGATTATGTGTGATGTGCCCTCCAAGGAGTTGAAACTGTTTGCAGTTTCCACTGCTGTGCTGCCGAAGTAAAGGGGTGCGTGAGTGGTACAAGTTCTCCTGAAGTCAATAACCATCTCCTGTGCCTTGTTGACATTGAGGAAGAGGTTATTGAGGAGCCTAGTGGCTTAGCCATGCTATTTTCTTGTGCTCATAATTGCAGATTCTATAATTAGGGTGCATAGAAGCAGCAAAAATGGACAGTCACTTAAATATGAAATTAGAAGAACACCTCCCAAAGCATTATGAACCGTTGTAATTCTCTACCCTGGAGAAATGTGAATGCTGAGTCACTAAGAGTATTCAACACTGTGGGTTTTGGATACAATCAAATCATCCATGACATTACTGTCTTAAGTTGTATCCATGAGTCAGACTGAATACTGTAAACTAATAATACTCAAGGAAGAGCATTTTATATACAAGTCATTAAGAACATCATACACAGAAACATAGGAAAGGTTCAGCACAATACAGGCCCTTCAGCCCACAATGCTATGCTGAACATGTACTTTAGAAATTATCTAGTGTTACCCATAGCCCTCTATTTTTCTAAGCTCCATATACCTATCCAGGAGACTCTTAAAAGACCCTATTGTATCCGCCTCCACCATAGTTGCCGGCAGCCCATTCCACACACTCACCACTCTCTGCGTAAAAAACATTCCTCTGACATCCCCTCTGTACCTACTTCCAAGCACCTTAAAACTGTGCCTTCTCGTGTTAGCCATTTCAACCCTGGGAAAAAGCCTCTTGACTATCCACATGATCAATACCTCTCATCATCTTATACGTTTTAAGAAAGATTACTATTTCCTTTTCTCCCTGACCCATTACATCCCAATCATCATTCAACGTTACTCTCTTTATTTACAGTGCCTATAAAAAGTATTCACACCCCCCCACCAGAAGTTTTCATGTTTTATTGTTTTACAACATTGAATCACAGTGGTGTTAATTTTCCTTTTATACTTTCGTGTCAAAGCGAAAACAGATCACTACAAAGTGATCTAAATTAATTGCAAATATAAAACACAAAATAATTGACTGCATAAGTATTCATCCCCTTTAATATGACACACCAAATCATCATTGGCTTTAGAAGTCACATAATTAGCTAAATGAAGATCTGTTTTTGGAGGCCTGTGTGTAGTCAAGGTGTTTCAATTGATTGTAGTAAAAATATGCCTGTATCTGGAAGGTCCAACTGCTGGTGAGTCAGTATACCTGGCAAAAACTACACCATGAAGACAAAAAAACACTCAGCAACTCTGCAAAAAGGTTAATGAAAAGCACAAGTCAGGAGACAGATACAAAAAAAAATTCCAAGTCACTAAATATCCCTTAGAATACACTGAAGTAAATCATCAAGAAATGGAAAGAATATGGCACAGCTGTAAATCTACATACAGCAGGCCATCCTCTAAAACCAAGTGACCGTGCAAGAAGGGGACCAGAGAAGGAAACAACTGAGAGACCGATGACAACTCAGGAGGAGTTACAAGCTTCAGTGGCTGAGAAGCAAAAAACTGCACAAACGACAACTGTTGACCACCATGCTTCATGTTGCTTCACCAAGTTTCAGCTTTATGAGAAAGTTACAAAGAGAAAGCATGCCACTGTTAGAAAGAACTCACATGAAATCTCAGCTATGTTTGCCAGAAGGCATGCAGGAGTCACTGAAGTCAGCTGGAAAAAGGTTCTATGATCTGATGGAACTAAAATTGAGCTTTTTGGTCATTAGACTAAATGCACACAAGAAGATCACCAAAAACACAGCATCCCTACCATGAAGCATGGTGGTGGCAGCTGCATCATCCTGTGGGGATGCTTCACTGCAGCAGGCCCTAAAAGGCTTGTGAAGGTAGAGGGTAAAATGAATGCAGCAAAATACAAGGAAATCCTGGAGGAAAACCTGATGCAGTCTGCAAGGGAACTACGACTTAGGGGAAGATTTGTTTTCTAACAAAACAATGACCCCAAGCATAAAGCCAAAGCTGCACAGGAGTGGCTTAAAACAACAAAGTTAATGTCCTAGAGTGGCCAGGTCAGAGTCCAGACCTCAAACCAATTGAGAATTTGTGGCTGGACTTGAAAAGGGCCGTTCACTCACAATCTCCATCAAATTAACAGCCTTGAGCAGTTTTGTAAAGAAGAATGGGGAAAAATTGCAGTGTCTAGATGTGCAAAGCTGATAGAGACCTATCCACACAGACTCAAGGCTGTAATTGCTGCCAAAGGTGCACCGACTAAATACTGACTTGAAGGAGGTGAATACTTATGAAATCAATTACCTTGTGATTTATATTTGTAATTAATTTAGATCACTTTTAGAAATCTGTTATCACTTTGACACAAGAATCTTTTTCAGTTAATCAGCGTCAAAGAAGCCAAATTAAATCCTTTCAAATTGAATACTTTTTATAGGCACTGTAGTACCACTTGTTTTGTATCACAACTATTGGCTCATATCTCTGGAAATTTACCCTTAACTATTTGCTCCTTTAAGACCCATCACCACTAGCTATACCTTCTGCTTTGGCTTAGAGTAAATGTTTGTCTAATTAGGTTCTGACATGTCTTGAAATATATTGGATCAAATAATGTGATTCTGCTCTGTGTTTTGTAGTCTTTGTTAGGTTCATGAAATCTTTGCAACTGTATGGCTCCCTATGCAGCAGTAGAATTGATGCTCTGGTGCTTCCATGAGACTTGGTGGGCTACAAGTGGGCAATAATGGCCATTCAGTAGTTTGTGCAGCTGGAATCTAGGCCTTCCAATATCCGATAGGTTTCAATGAGATCACCCCTAGTACTTCTAAACCCCAGCAAAAATAGGCCGAGAGCCATCAAACGCTCCTCATCCCCGGGATTATTCTCATGAACCTCCTTTGGACCCTCTTCAACGCCAGCATATTTTTTTTACATAAGGGGCTCAAAACTGCTCATAATACTCAAAATGCAGTCTGACCGATGCCTTATAAAGCCTCAGCACTACATCTTTGCTTTTATTTTCTGGTCCTCTCAAAATGAATGTTAACATTGCATTTGCCTCCTTTAGCATTGACTCAAGCTGCAAGTTAACCTTTAGGGAATCCTGCACAACGTGTTTTACCATTTATTGTTTACTTGCACTATACTTTACTACAAACATGTATTCTGAATTATATTTTATTAACTTATTTGTAGCATAAAATTTTGGTTTGTGTGCTGTGTGTGATATATGCTGTGTAAGTGCGCTGTGGACCACAGGAATGTTGTTTCATTTGGTTGTGTACATGTACAGTCCATGACAATAAACTTGAAATTAAAGTCCTGCTGCATCTCTGCTTTCTGAATTTACTCCCCATTAGAAAACAGTCTATGCCTTTATTCCTTCTACCAAAGTGCATGACCATACACTTTTCCCTATTCTATTCCATCTGCTACTTGCTTGCCCATTCTCCTAATATGCCTAAGTCCTTCTGCAAACTTCATGCTTTCTCAAGACTATCCTCCACCTATCTTTGTATCAGATGCAAAATTAGTCTCAAAGCTATCAATTCCATCATTCAGATCATCGGTAATAACATGAAAAGAAGCAGTCCCAAGACTGGCCCCTGCAGAACTCCACTCATCACCGGCAGCTTGCCAGAAAAGTGCACCTTTTATTCCCACTCTTGGTCTCCCGCCAGTCAACCAATCTTCTATCCATCTATAACTTTATTTAAAATCTGCTGTTGAATGGAGCTGCAAACATGTGGTGAGTGGATCTGACCCTTTGGCTTAGAATCTTCCAGAAAACGTGAGCAGCAAAACCCCAAATAGAACTGGGCAATATTTGCAAGATAACAATGAAAAATAAGCATCTTTTGATTTCTCAAAGATTCTCTACAATCTACATTTACAGCATGCTCCCACCCATACTGGATTGCCTAACAACACAACCAATCGACAGATGATGCAATAGCCACAGCTCTACACAATGTCCTTGCACATCTGGTGAAGACGGATGCTTATATGAGAGTACTGCTCTTGGACTACAGTTCGGCATTCAACATCATAATTTCCTCCAAGCTTGACAAGAAGCTCAGAGACCCTGGCCTTCACCCTGTCTTGTGCAGCTGGATCCTGGACTTACAGTCAGATCGCCGGCAGTTGGTAAGAGTTAGCTCCCTCACCTCTGCTCCTCTGACCCTCAACACACCCTATATATACACCCATGACTGTGTCGCCACCCACAGTTCCAATCTGTTAATTAAATTTGCTGACAATACTGATTGGCCTTATCTAAATTAATAACGAGGCAGCCTACAGAGAAAAAGTCATCACCCTGACACAGTGGTGTCAAGAGAACCACCTCTCCCTCAATGTCGCGAAAACAAAGGAGCTAGTTGTTGAATACAGGAGGTGTGGAGACAGGCTAACCCCTATTGACATCAATGGATCTGGAGTTAAAGAGTGTGAACAGCTTTAAATTCCTCGGCATAAACATCACAGAGGATCTCACGTGGTCTGTATATACTGACTGTATGGTGAAAAAAGCACAACAGTGCCTCTTTCACCTCAGACAGATGAAGAAGTTTGGCATGAGTCCCCAAATCTGAAGACTTTCTACATGGGCACAATTGACTGGCTGCATCACTGCCTGGTATGGAACTGTACTTCCCTCAATCACACGACTCTGCAGAGAGTGGTGGGGACAGCCCAGTGCATCTGTAGATATGAACTTCCCACTATTCGGGATATTTACAGAGACAGGTGCGTTAAAAGGGCCCGAGGGATCATTGGGGACCCAAGTCACCCCAACCATAATCTATTCCACCTGCTATCATCTGGAAACAGTACCGCAGCATTAAAGCCAGGACCAACAGACTCCAGGACAGCTTCTTCCACCAGGCCATCAGATTGATTAATTCATGCTGATAAAATTGTATTTCTATACTATACTGACTGTCCTGTTGTACATACTATTTATTATAAATAACTATAAATTGCACATTGCACATTTAGATGGAGACGTGTCATAAAGATTTTTACTCCTCGTACAGTATATGAAGGATGTAAGAAATAAAGTCAGGGTGAAACTAGAACTAGAGGTCTTATGTTAAAAGAAAAGTAAAAACATTTAGGGAGAACATGAGGGGTACTTTTTCACTCAGAAGTTGGTGAGAGTGTGGAATAAGCTGTCAGTGGAAGCGGTAGACGTGGGTTTGATTTCAACATTTAAGAGAAGTCTGTAAGTACATGGATGGGAGGGGTGTAGAGGGCTATGGCCCAGGCACAGGACGATGGGACTAGACAGAATTATCATTCTGTTTCTGTGCTGCCGTGCTCTAAGACTCTATAATAATGGCTCATCTCTATCAAGAAACCTGACAGCAAACCCTACTCCATATTAGAAGTCTATGGTGAAAAGGGTAACTTTTCACTATTATCCTTATACTAAAGCAATTTATGGCCAGCCGCTTTATTTTTGTCAATGCCCCTTGATTTATTACTGGCATATCAGCATGTCATCCTTTTTTGGATGGATGGCGGGAGAGAGGGAAACATGGTGCTTGCTTCTTATGGGGATAAGGTCTTTTCATTCTCCACAGTCTATATTGGGAAAAAAAGATTCTCATTTCATTTTTAACACTGATTTTGGAATGGACCCTAAAACATTACATCAAGCTTCTGGTATCCTCCTAATTGAAAGCATGTTGCCAACTCCTTGCACTAACATATTTTTAAAAACTGGTGTGGAAAGTGACTGACAGAAATCTTGCCAACCAGATCTACAGATTTTGCTTAAAATTACTGTTGACTTAGTACTATCTTGTTTCCCCCGTCCTTTATTCCCCTGATACATAACTGCATTTTGGGCAGCTTGCTCTGCTGTGCCATCCACTCATCAACAAATACAATGGACTTAGAAACTTCAATTCAAGACCATCATTTCAGAAGCCTTGGTCACATTTATGCTCATCGTTGGCCAAGTATTTCCTAAGACTATCACAATTATGTTCTAGAGCAGGTTTCCTTCAACACAATCATTTATGGCCTCTGCCAAAAAGTGTCTGTTTATCATTTGCTTCACTGTCTCAGGTCATATCTTGCACTGGATCAGAAGGATCACAACATTAACAACCTATTTGGTTCACTACATGATTCTCTGATATTAAATAACCTCCATCACAAACTACTTTCATCTAGCTACTCAACATCATCCACCATCTTCCTACTTAGACTAACTGCAATGTAATGACAGAAATTATTAAATCAGTATTTCCTGTTTGAGAATCTGAACATTCTAATCTTTGCAAATTCTGAAAATATGAAGTAACAAACTTTGTTTTTGGAAAATTTAATAATTCTGTTAGCTATATGCTGTAGATTCAAACATGCTCATATATAAATCTTAAATATTAGCTACACGTTATCCTGTATAATACATCTATTTAATAAAAACATTAACATATATTGTTCAAAGTTAATTTAAATAATTTAAGTATAGTTTGAAACTTGAATTGGTGCTTACCACTGGATGCTTAAAAAATTCATATTTGGCATAGTTTTTTCTGAATAAAAATTTGCTTTCATTTCCCATTGTCCATGTGGATTGTACGTGCAATACAAGTTCATGATCCTCCAAACATCTTTCTGTAAATATATTTGAGAATTGATGATGTGAATTTCTCAATTATGAAAAGCTGAATCATGGAGTTAAGATAGCATATGAATGCTATTCTAATACTTAGCTGTGCACAAGAAGAATATAAAACTAAAAATGCTATAGTGCCCTTTGTGCCTGGTCTACCATTCAATAAGATCATGAATAGTCTCTTCTTTGTTTCAACTGCACTTCCACAATACTTGGCTTGCCACTATAGTCTGAAAATCAGTTACAGCCTTGAATATATTGAGTGATTCAACCTCTAAAAGCAGGGGTTCCCAACCTGGGATCCACAGACCCCTTTCTGAATGGAATTGGTAAAAGGTTAGGAACCCCTGGTCTAGAGCCTTTCTATGTGTACAACTGCTCTACCACACAAATCAGTTTAGCAAACTTCCTCTCAAGTGCATAAAGAGGAAATAATAACATCCCTCCTTAAGAACAATAATTCTAAAACTCCAACCAAGAATGCAACTGTGGTCTACCAAATACAGACTTCCCAATTTTGATTTCCTTTCAATATGAACTTGTTATTCAGCAATAAATCAAGCCTCTTCACACAAACTATTTCTCAAGGGCATACCTCTTGAGAATTATGAAATGTTTTCTTAAGTGTTGTCATTGTTTATCACCTTACCCTTTAATTTACTTTCTCAGCCACTTTATCTAATTGTGCCTTCCAAACATTATCAATGTCATTGCTTAAGACCCAAGAAAGCTTTTCTTCGGCAAAATGAATATGAAATTCACTAATGTTAGAAGTGTCTTCAAGTATGAGATTAATTACATAGAACACAGTATTAATTACATATACAACACTGATACGGGCCCTTTGGCCACAATGTCTGAGCTAAACACTGTGCTGAATTAAACTACACCTCTTTTGCCTATACAAGTCTCATATATACCCACCGGACAATTTCCAACATATTCATGTGTCTATCTAACTGCATTTTAAATGGCACTATCATATCTGCTTCCATCACCAGTTCTAGCAGCCCAGTTCCAGGAACCAGCTATTTTGTGTAAAAATAATCTCCATTAAACTTTCCCCCCTTATCTTAAATGCACATCTTCTAAGACCATAAAACCTAGGATAGAATTAGGCATTTGGCTTACTGAATCTGCTCCATTATTTGATCATGGCTAATTTATTATCCCTCTCAACCTAATTTTCCTGCTTTCTCCACGTAACCTTTGATAACCTGACTAATCAAGAACTTACCAACCTCCACTTTAAACACACCCAATGACTTGGCCTCTGTGACTGTCTGTGGCAATGAATTACACAGATTCACCACGTTCTATCTAAAGAATTTTCTCCTAATGTCTATTCTGAAGGGACATCTTTGTATTCTGAGGCTGGGCCTTCGGGTCCTAGACTCTCTTATGTCCACTTTATCTAATGCTTGAATGTTCTACCCTGGTTAAAAGATTCTGATAGTCTATCCTATCAGTACCTCTTAAAATTTTATAAATTAACCCTGATTCATTTTGGATAACCATATCTTAAAATGCCAGCACCCATGGCTCAGTCCACACTACATCTTTTGAAGAAATTGTATCAAATGCACAAATGTGCCACTAACCCTAACTTTTGTCAGTTTTATTTGTCCAATCTATATGAAAGTTTAAAAATAACCATCTGTATTGCAATACCCCACATACATAGAACAGTATAGGAACAGCTCACAATGATGTGTTGAACTAATTAAATTAGTCATCAACTGCCCAATTAAAATAATCCCTTTTCCCTACCCATTGTCCATATACTTCTGATTCATGCACATTCATGTGCCTATCTAAGGGGCTCTTGAGCATCTCAGTCAGATTTGCCTCCACCACTACCTCTGGCAGCATATTCCGGGTACCCAAAATTTTCTGTGTTTAAAAAAAACTTGCCACACCCACATCTCCCTAAAATTTAGACCCTCCTCTTAAATGTACATCCTCTAGTATTAAATAATTCAACCCAGGGAGAAGATACTGGCTAACAAGTCACCTCTCATAATCTTATAAACCTTATCAGATCTCCCATCAGTTTCTACAATGCCAGAGAAAGCAACCCAAATCAATCCAACCTTGCCTTTATTACACATGGTCTCTAGTTCAGGCATATTGTTGGTAAACCTCTTCTGCACCCTCTCTAAAGCCTCCACATCCTTCCTATAATGGGACAATCAGAATTGAATGCACTGCTCCATAACTGAACTAATCTGAGTTTCATTAAGTTATGCCTTCTTTACTATCCTAATGTATCAACTTTCAAGGGGTGATGCACTAAGTATTTACGTCCACTACTATAATTTCTGTTAGGGTCCTCAAGACTACTTCCATTTAAGGAATTTGTTGGTACATAAAGCTCTTTATTCTTGTTGGATAATAACAGCTTATTTTGTACTTTATAGTTGATAATGAATTTAGGCAGCTTCTTCAAGTGATACTAGTAAATGATGAGAAAGCAGACTAGGAGTTAAGCATTAAATTAGTTTAAGTGAAGGATGTGTGCAATAGTTCAGGAGTGACAATGCAATATCTCTAAAGACATATCACAGAGTAAAAAGGATAACTAATACTTTAAAAATGAATTTAAATTGTGCTGTTCAAGCTGGGAAACAGAAAACAGGAAACCCAAGCAACACATACAGAATGCTGGAGGAACTCAGCATTTGGGCCGAAACGTCAACTGTACTTTTTTCCATAGATGCTGCCTAGCCTGCTGAGTTCCTCCAGCACTTTGTGTTTGTTAAACCATACATAAATTAAGATTATTCAAACATTTAGAAGTAATAATTATAAGTAATAACAGGAAGTTCTAAAAGCATAATATTTGATAATCAGCACTGTTTTATTAATGGAAACTTGTTTTGACAAATTTTTGAGGATGGATAAAGGGCACAAGTTGAAAGCTATATTAAGATTTCCAAAGGGCATTATTTAAGATGACCTTAAGAAGTTGTGACAAAAGATAAGTGCTTATCAGGTCAGGGGAAAGTGAACTCAAAATTTGCTAACAAATGAAAAAGATACCAGGAATAAACAAGTCACTCTTCAATTGGCAAATTGAAATTACTCTGGTCCTAAAAAAAATTAAACTTAGATTTTGGCTACTTATAAGCTTCATCAATGACTTTGATTATACCTATCTTTGTTGGCAAAATGAAATATTAGCACCATGTAAAGAAGATGGAAAGAGATTGGAAAAGGATAAAAATATTAAAATTGACAAGATAAAATGGGAATAGGGTAAAAATAAATGATTGAACTAAGAGCCTCTTTTAAGTGTTGATAAGTGGGCATTTTGGATGTCCTTGCAGATGAAACACTAAGCAAGTAAGAAGTTTTAGGAAGCACTGGGAAGGCAAACAGCATATTGAGGGAAGCTGGAGTACAACTGTAAAAAAAATCTTGTTACATTGTGCAGTTCTTTGGTAAGAGTGATGTCACCTAATCTGATTCTTTCAGATTTCCAGCATCTGCAGATTTTAAAAAAATTTTCAGTTACGATTGTAATGCCTTCTGAAATAGAATGATGAAGAATACATTATCGCATAAGTCAATTTATTGAAATACACGACAGACTTCCATTAACTTGCACAAATGGATTTAATTTATTTTGTTTTATTTCTAATTTTAGCAAAGTGGAACAATTCTCAGGAAAAATTATTCAGGTTTTTGTATTATTGATATTTTAAGAAATCAAATGTATAGTTTAAAATTACACATATAATTAGCACAGATCTACTGGTCAAGCTGTGATGTTCACTGAGGTCGTGGCTTAAACATGGTTTGTTTTTTAGGCTTGTTGGGTTGGTTTTGGGGACAGTACAGGGAGTTAGGGGTCAAGGTTAGGGTTTAGAGACAAGGATAAGTGGATCTAGAGGTCAGGGATAGTAAATACAGAGTCTGGGGTAGGTGGTGGTGAACGGAGTGCTCTGTAGTCGAAGATCAATGATCTACAGGGATTGGATCAGCATTTACTGAGGACGAAGACCAATGATCCCCGTGGTTAAGGACAGCGGTCGGCGGGCCCCAAAGACAAGGGCTGGTCAACCTCCAGCTCGGGTGGGTCCTGAGGTCGGAGGTCTGTGCGAGTCTGGAGTTGGAAAGTCCTGTAACTTGCGAGTCCTGGGATCAATACCAGATCAATACCAGAAGATCAAGGATAGAAACTAGTGAGTCTGTAAATTGAGGCGGGCAAGTCAGAGCCCTGGGTCAGTGTGTCCAGATGTCAGAGGCCTGATATCTGCTAGGCTGAGTCTGGGCCAGGGACTGGAGATTGGAAGCCTGATGTCTGCAAGTCTTAGTCTCCAGGGTCTTGGACTGGAGTTGGCCTGTTCTGGGGTTGGAAATCTCTGGGTGTGTGTGAATGGATGGGTGGGTGATAGGGTGGTAAAGAGTCTTGTCTTGCTGTTGTTATTTTGCAGTTGTTGTTTTTGTTGCTGCTGTTGCTTGTGTTGTTCTATTGAGCATTGTGGACATGATATGGTGACACTGTGTTAGTTGATGAATAAATGGCGCATTTCTCACTGTATGCTTCAATATACAAGAAATGAAGCTGAATCTGATTTTGTACATGTTCCAAAGATCTCTGTGAGCAGTTCAGAGATTTTTTCTTCAAGACGCCTATCTACCATGTCCTTCACCATTGACACTATTTATGAGAAACAAGAGAAAATCTGTATATACTGGAAATCCAAGCAACACACACAAAACGCTGGAGGAACTCAGCAGGCCAGGCAGCATCTATGGAAAAAAGAATAGTCAACATTATGGGCCGAGACCCTTCATCATGACTGGAGAAAAAAAGATGAGGAGTAGAGTTAAAAGGTGGGGGGCAGGGCAGGGAGAAACACAAGGTGATAGGTGAAACCAGGAGGGGGGAATAAGTGAAATAAAGAGCTGGAAAATTGGGGGATTGGTGAAAGAGGGGGGAAATCTAATAGGAGAGGAAAAAAGAAAAGGGGGGAGAAGCACCAGAGGGAGGCAGTGGGCAAAGCAATGAGATAAGGTGGGAAAGGGGGATGGAGAATAGAGAAGGGGGAGGGTATTATTGGAAGTTCAAGAAATCAATGTTCATTCCATCAGGTTGGAGGCTACCCAGGTAGAATATAAGGTGCTGTTCCTCCAGCCTGAGTGTGGCCTCATCGTGACAGTAGAGGATGCCAAAGATAGACATATCTTAATGGGAATCAGAATTGGAATTAAAATGGGTGGCCACAGGGAAATCCCACATTTTCTGGCAGATGGAGCGTAGGCACTCGGCAAAGCGGTCTCCAATCTATGTTGGGTCTCACTGATATACAGGAGGCCATGCCGGGAGCACTAAACACAGTATATGAACCCAACAGACTGGAAGGATGGTTTGGGGCCCTGAATGGTAGTGAGGGAGGTGGTGTAGGGGCAAGCATAGCACTTGTTCCGCGTGCAAGGATAAGTGCCAGGAGGGAGATCAGTGGGGAAAAACGAAAGGACGAGGCATAGGGAGCGATCCCTGCGAAAAGTGGGGTGGGGGGTGGAGGAAGATATTCTTGGTGGTGGGATTCCGTTGGGGATGGTGGAAGGTCCGGAGAATTATGTGCTGGATGTGGAGGCTGGTGGGGTGGTAGGCAAGGACAAGAAGAACCCTATCCCTGTGGCGGTAGGATGGGGTGAGAGCAGATATGTGTGAAATGGAAGAGATTGATGGTGGAGGAAGGGAAGCCCCTTTCTTTAAAGAAGGGAGACATCTCCTTTGTTCTGGAATGAAAAGCCTCATCTTGAGAGCAGATGAGGCAGAGACAGAGGAATTGAGAGAAGGGAATAGTGTTTTTACAAGTTCAGAGTAGGAAGAGGTATAGTCAAGGTAGCTGTGAGAACCTGTGGGTTGATAATAGACATCAGTAGATAAGTTGTCTCCAGAGACAGAGACATTGAGAAAGGGGAGGGAGGTGTTGGAAACAAACCAGGTAAATTTGAGGGAAGGGTGGAAGTTGGAGGCAAAGTTAATAAAGTTGAAAAGTTCTGCATGGGTGCAGGAAGCAGTGCCAATGCAGTCATCAATGTAGTGTAGGAAAAGTGAGGGACAGCCACTAGTGTATGCTTGGAACATAGACTGTTCCACCTAGATGACTAAAAGGCAAGCTTAGCTGGGACTCATGTGAGTGCCATGGCTACACCTTTTGTTTGAAGGAAGTGGGAGGAACCAAAGGAGGAATTATTAAGAGTGAGGACAAGTTCTGCTAGATGAAGGAGAGTGTAAGTGGAGGGGAACTGGTTGGGAATGGCATCTAAAAAGAAACGGAGAGCTTTGAGGCCTTCCTGGTGGGGGATGGAGGTGCATAGGGACTGGACATCCATAGTAAAAATAGGATGATGGAGGCCAGGGAACTTGAAATTAATGAAAAGATCCAAAGCGTGTGAAATGTCACCAATGTAGGTGGGAAGGGACTGAACTAGGGGGGATAAGAGAGAGTCAAGGTATGCAGATTTGAGTTCAGTGGGGTAGGAACAAGCTGAAACAATGGGTCTACCTGGACAAGCGGGTTGTGGATCTTGGGTGGGAGGAGGAATGGAAGGTGCGGGGTGTGGGAACTATGAGGTTGGTGGCAGTGGATGGGAGATCCCCAAGCTAAAAAGGTCAGTGATGGTATGGAAGACAATGACCTGATGTTCCTTAATGGGGGCCTGTTCCAGGGTTAAGTAAGAGGAGGTGACTGAGAGCTGTCACTGGGCCTCAGCAAGGTTGAGGTCAAGGAAGGCTACTACAGCACACCCCCCCCCCCCCCACCATCTGCGGGCTTGATGGTGAGGATAGGATTAATATTGAGGGAGTGGAGAGTAGAGCTTTTGGAAGGAGTGAGGTTGGAACTAGAGACAGGAGTGCAAAGTTGAGACACATGATGTCCAGTTAGCAATGAAAAAGTCCAGAACAGGCAGAAGATCAGGACAGGATGTCCAGGAAGAGGAGGAGAGTTGAACAGCAGAAGGGATCATTGGTGCGGGGTGGAGAGTCCTAGCCAAAGAAGTAGGCTCAGGAGACAGAGGCAGCGGAAGGAAAACTCAGCGTCATGGCAGGCTCGGAATCACGGAGGTGTGGCTGCAGGGAGACCAAGGTGAGGCCGTTACTGAGGACAGAATGTTCTGCCTCAGAGAGGGGATGATGAAGACCAGGTATAGATGAGAGCTGGGACTGGAGGGTGGAAGGGGGATGGGGTTACTAAATCAGTGAAGAACTCATTAACCTTGTGTTCACATCATAATTACCCACAATAAGAATGAAACTCTAAATGACACACAAGTAAACAAAAGGGAGTTCATGGCCATGTATGAGTGAAAATAATTTGCAAAGGTGGAGGGAAATGAGGAGAAAGCAAATGGGCAAATGGAAATACTCCCCTAGGAGCCAGCATGTATTTATCAGCACAGGTGCACCACAAGGCTGTATACTTAGCCCCTTGCTCTACTCGCTTTACACTTATGACTGTGTAGCTAAGCACAGCTCTAATGTCATATTTAAGTTTGCTGACAACACCACTGTCATTGGCTGATTCAAAGGTGGTGACGAATCAGCATATAGGAGGGAGAATGAAAATCTGGCTGAGTGGTGCCACAATGACAACCTATTACTCAATGCCAGCAAGACCAAGGAGCTGATTACTGACTTCAGGAAGAGGAAACCAGAGATCCATGAGCCAGTCCTCATCAGGGGATCAGAGGTGGAGAGGGTCAACAACAATAAATTCCTTAGTGTTATCATTTCAGAGGAGCTGTCCTGCACCCAGTTCTTCCAGAGTACAATTATAAAGAAAGCACGGCAGCGCCTCTACTTCCTTAGGAGTTTGCGAAAATTCAGCATGACATCCAAAAACTCTGATGAACTTTTATAGATGTGTTTTGGAGAGTATATTAACTGGTTGCATCACAGCCTGGTATGGAAACACCAATGCCCTTGAATGAAAAACCCTACAAAAAGTGGTAGATACAGCCCAGTCCATCACAGGTAAAGTTCTCTCCACCAATTTGCATGGAGCGTTGTGGCAGAAAAGCAGCACCCATCATCAGAGACCCCCACCACCTGGTAATGCTCTCTTCTCACTGCTATCATCAGAAGAAGGTACAAGAGCCTCAGGACCCACACCACAAGTTCAGCAACAGTTATTACCTCTCAGGCATCAAGCTTGTGAACCAGAGGGGCTAACTTTACTCAGCTTCATTTGTCCCATTACTGAACTGCTCCCACAACCTATGGACACACTTCAAGGATTCTTCATCGCAGGTTCTCTTTATTTACTGCTTATTTACTTAGTATTATTATTTCTTTCTTTTCGTATTTGCAGAGTTTGTTGTCTTTTGCCCACAGGTTGAACACCCAAGTTAGTGTGGTCTTTCATTGATTATATTATGGTTATTGAATTTATTGAGTATGCCCTCATGAAAACAAATTTCAGATTGCATATGGTGCACTTTCATAATAAAATTACTTTGAACTTTGAAATGGTCTCCTCCTTTGTTGTGATGAATTAGCCATGATAAAACCTGTTGATAATTACAATTAAACCAAAAAAATCTCAAAAGAGAGAAACAATATGGTGTGAGTCAAGATATATTCCAAATATCATTGCAACATTAACACATTTTTGATATACTTATATCTGTATTTAAAAGATTTTTCATGATTTAATCCACTATTCATATTAGAAATATTTTATAGCTATACTGATGTTTTAAAATCTATGATGCTCTGACAAGTAATAGAGGTTTTGTCAATTTTACTTTTCTTTAAACTGCACCTGCGCCCTACCATCAACAAAACATACCAATATTTGATGGCAGTAATAAACAATGCTCCCTAAATTTATTCAGTATTACATGACAATCTTACCTAGATTTTGATGCGGGTGATATTCAATTAAAGTCCAGCTATTGTCATCAACACAATGGCATCTATATATCAGCAGCTGGCAGACATCTCTGGCAGTCATGTCATATGGAAGTTCAAGTGCTTTGCTTGTTCCATCTTCACTGAAAACTTTAATAACCTAACATAAAAAGGAAAAAATGATCATTATACAGCTTAAATGTTAAGTAAAGCAACCTATATTATAAAGATTAACGGAATGAACAATTACAGAAAATTGCACTTCCTTCTGTGCCCAAAATTCTGAAATGTATTTCAAGTTATAAAACAGAAAACCAGCAAAAATGTCTGCTTTCTTCCACTGGTTTTCAGTGCTAGCAACAGAACTTATTATCTATATCCTTCCTCAATTAACTGTGACCTCCTGCCATTAAAAACTCCCTTTGGCATTTTAATCCTTTGAACACAGAACATGAAACACTATAGCACAGTACATGTCTTTTGGCCCATGATGTTGTGCTAACCTTTCCCTATTACAAAGCCCACCAATTTCTATTATCCATATGCCTATATAAGAATTTCTTGGATGTCCTTAATGTATCTGCCTCTATCACCAGCCTTGACAGGGCATTCCACGCACTCTGTATAAAAAAACTTATCTCTGACTTCCTTCCTATACACCCCTTCAATCACCTTAAAATTATGCCCCCTCATATTAGCCATGAATGCACTAAGAAAAAATCTCCAGCTATCCATTAGATCATCAACTAGATCCTCATCATCTTGGACACCTCAATCAAGTCACCTCTCATCTTGCTTCTTTGCAAAGTCCTAGTTCGCTCAACCTATCCTCCTATGACATGTTCTATAATTCAGACAGCAGCTTGGTAAATCTTCTCTGTGCTCTCTCTGAAGCTTCCATATCCTTAATGAGGTGGCCAGAACAGAACACAAAAGAACCCTTGAGTATTCAAGTTCAAATTTCAACTGTATTCATGTATACTGCAAAATGAAAGAACATTATTCCAGACTAAAGTTGATAACACAGTACATGTCCATAATTTGTTGAAAATGGCATCATATGTAGATAGGGTCGTAAAGAAAGCTTTTGGGCACAATGGCCTTCATAAATCAATGTATTGTGTACAGGAAATATACTGTTATTTTGATGTTGTAAAACACATTGCTGAGGCCTAATTTGGAGTACTGTGTGCAGTTTTGGTCATCTACCTACAAGAAAAATGTAAATAAGGTTGAAAGAGTACAGAGAAAAGAGGAAAGATTGATTACGTTAGGACTGTATTCCTTAGAATGTAGAAGATTGGGAGGAGATTTAATAGAGGTATACAAAATTATGAGGAGTATAGATAGGGTAAATGTAGCAGGCTTTTTCCACTGAGGTTGGGTGAGACTGCAACTAGACATCATGGTTTACGGGTGAAAGGTGAAAAGTTTAAGGGAAATATGAGGGGAAACTTCTTCACACAGAGGGTAGTAAGAGTATGGAATGAATTGCCAGCACAAGTGGTGCACACAAGCATGATTTCAACATTTAAAAGTTTGGATAGGAACATGCACTGGTCCCAGAGCAGTTCAATGAGAGTTGATAGTTTAAGGGGTTTGGCATGGACTAAATGGACCAAAGGTCTTGTTTCTGAGTGCACTTTTCTATGAATATGTCATGAAATTCAGCCATTCTTGACAATTTAAGAAATTATGCTTCAAGAGTATCAACATGTGATGCAATGAAAATTTTCAGGTACATGAACACCAATCAAATTTAGAAATCAGAATAAAAGGAAAACAACTTTAAGCATTTTGCAGATCCCACAAATATAACAGCTTTAAAGGAATTTATGTAATCCAAATGCAATGTGAGCACTGCACTTCCACAGCCCAAGAGATCTAATTACATGCAGCAAGGAATGTGATTTTGCATTATTATTAAACACAAACTAAAGATACTTGTAAAGGATATATCACAACTTGCACACTTCATTCACTTTAAAGGAGTAACTACAAGTAAAAGGTGGGGAGATCTGAATATTTAATTCATCGTTAAACTACACAAGTCAGTAGAGATTCCAGGATGATACTATGGAGCCAATGTTTCCACAGTCAACTAACATCCATTGTTCAAATGCATTTCCTGTGAACAATAGAAAAAAATTGGAAGTCTGATTGTAATGACTCTTTCAATGAATGCTATAAATTCTTCTCTGCCACCATCAGTAGTTGACTTCCTTCTTTTGAATGCAAACCACACTGGTGCAATGTTGTTAATTAATCAGGTCAGCCATCCTGATTAAGTGTTAATATTTCTCTTTTATCATTTGAACAGAGAAAAGGTGTAACCCATAAAATACCTCAATCAACTTCAAGCTTGATTTAACTATTCCAGCATTACTTTCTCCAAATACTAAATAGCAATTTTTGTTACTTTTCTATTAAACACAGTGAGTTAAAAGAAATCAGCATGACACCACTCTTTATGAAAGTCACAAACTGCCTTTTCTACAGAACATGTAATCAGTGAATGAGTTCTTTTGCAGGGATGCCCTTCCCCAGGTTACTCTAAATTGCTTTTATTTTCAAAAGGAATGTTCATTAATAATTATATTTACAGAAATGATATATAATACTGATGTGTAAACACTATGAACATCAGTGGATTAAATCACTACTGCAATTTAACTACCGTTACAGCATTCATAGGCCCTGTATTCAAGCTTTTAAAATTGCTAAGTGTGTACTTCTCAGATCTGAAAATGTGTAAGTTTTATATAGATAGCTTGGGCACTTTATATTTCAAGATTCAGACCAGTTAAATCAGCCATAGGTTACTTGGGAGATGACATAAGTGTTTTGAGCAAAATTGCTGGAGGAATTCAGCAGCCCAGGCAGCATCTGCAGATTTTCTCTTTTTTGCAATGGGTTTTTTGATGTGATTTCACCAATTCTCATAGAAGTATAGAAAATGTTTTGTTCCAATAAGGACTGAAAAAAAGTGTAAATTATAGGTTACAAAATATCTTGATCATGCCAGAGTCTTGAGGTATATCATCAAAATAAAACATAATCATGGTTTGCTTACAAAGAAAAACCTCACATTCCTGAATCACATTTCATAAGCTGTGGATCTTTTGGATCACAAAACAATTCAAACTACAAGTCCACTTCTACTTACTTCTTACAGAAACTATTTAATTTTCTTCTAAAATAATTTGAAGATATTGCTTTAATAATTTCATTGGACAAAGAATGTCCAATTAAAACCTTCATCAAGACAAATAAATGAAAGGAAATGCCTTTGCCTTGGATGCACCATAAATAAAGCACTAAGGTTACTACCACACCAGACCTGATAATTTTGAAAACGCCAGTTTTGCATAAAAATAATAGGCATCCACACTATGCATTTTTAAAAATATCTCCGTCCACATTAAAACGGATACTTTGGCGAACCTCCTCCTACTGCGCGTGCACAGGACACATTTACTGAAAACAAGCGACATGTTGACATGTTTGGTGTCGAATCTCGCTGTGAAAGTGCGCGTTTGTTCAGTTATAGACTAGAAAAACAAACGACGGACAGCTGCTGGCTCTCATGCAGGAGGACTTAAAAGTAAAAACAAACAAATACTGCAGCGTATGGAGGCAACCGACAGGGAGTTCATGGACAGTATGACCCAGCTGACGACGAACATTGAAAAACTGATGGTCTCTGTTGCATTAATAAAGCCCCTTGTTAAATGTATAAAACACATCTGCATCAGTATTATCTTGTATTTCCATACAATGTTACATTAGGCTGCTACACTTCTACTGTCAGAGAAGTACTTGCATAAATAGATAAACCACCTTCATACGAGCAAGGACAGAAAACAGGGCAAAGTGAGTGTACTTATTTATTCAGTAAGTTATGGGTCAAAGTATTTGATTAGTACATTTTTAACTCTTCTGGCTTCAGTCTCGTTGCCGTCTGTTCTGAAATTGTTAGGTTGTGTTCAAGAAAACAATAAAACGACGCTATCTGTTCCGGCACGTCATGACAGGATTTTTAGATTTCTCTGGTTACCCCGTCCACACTGCTCCGGCCAATCTGGTGTTTTCAAATTTACACACCCTGGAGAGCATTTCTGAAATTCTTCGGCTTTGGGGGACGAAAACGCTGTTTTAGAGTGGGCGGAGGGTAAAAACGAAGAGTAAAAGCTTCAGTTATGGATTTATCCAGTGTAGTGTGGATGTAGCCTAAGTAATTCTGGAGTTAGCTTGCATAAAAGTACAAATGACTTATCAGTTTATTTAAAGGGGAAATTAGAGTTAGGTGTGACTGTGGGAGATCCTGCCCTATTTAAAGAACATAAGCCTGGATCTTCACTATCAAAGTCTGATCTTGACCACATAGGTTCTTGGAAGTGTACCATGCCTCATTCAAAGGGGATTTCTGAAGACCTTGGGAAAAAGTTGTTGATGCTCATCAGGTTGGAAAAGGATACGGAACTATTTCTAAAAAAATGGGCTCCACCAATCCACAGTCAGGTAGATGGGGGAAATTCAACACCGTTGTTACTTTCCCCAGGGGTGGTTGACCAACAAAGATGACTCTGAGCAAGGTGTGCAATATTCCAGGAGCTCACAAAGAATCCCAGGGTAATATCTTAGGAGCTGCAGGCCTCTCTTGCATTGGCTAATGTCAGTGTTTGTGAGTCTACCATCAGGCAAGGACTGAACAACAATGTGTGCAGAGCAGGATTGCAAGAAAAAAAACACTAGTCTCCAAGAACATTGGTGCCCATCTAAGGTTTGCTAAAGACCACGTGAATAAGCCAGAAGGATATTGGAAGAATGTTCTGTGGACAGGTGAGTCCAAAATAGAACCTTTTGGCTTAAATGAGGAGCGTTATGTTTGGTGAAAAGCAAACACTGCATTCCAGCACAAGAGTCTCACCCTATCTGTGAAACGTGGTGGTAGCAGTGTCATGGTTTGGGCCTGCATGGTTGGGGCATGGTTTGCTGCCCCAGGACCAGGACATCTTGTCATCATCAATGGAACTATGAATTCTGAATTATACCAGCAAATTCTGCAGGGAAATGTCAGGGTACCCATCTGTGAACTGAAACTCAAGAGAAAGTGTGTGATACAACAAGCCAATGACCCTAAACACACAAGTCACTTTACCAAAGAACGGTTAAAGCAGAAAAAATCTCACGTTTTGAAAGGGCCAAGTCAAAGTCCTGACCTTAATCCTAGAGAAATGTTGTTGAAGGACCTGAAGCAAGGAGTTCATGCAAGGAAGCCCACCAACATCCCAGAGCTGAAGCAGTTTTATAAGAAGGAATGGCCTAAAATTCCTCTAAGCTGATGTGTAGGATTGGTTCAAATACTTTTTCCAACAAATACATGTAATGAAGGTCTGACTTTCATCTAAGTCAAAATAATAGACTAACATTATTTGCCTAGACTAACAACGCAAACAATCGTACTTTCCATATCTTTACTGAACACATTGTTTAATCATTCACAGTCCGGGGTGCAAAAAGTATGGGAACCCATGTATTTAAAATCTGGTAGAAATTCCTTGAACAGCAATAACTTCCATCGCTCATCTTTTGCAAACTTGAGACATGCAGCAATTCATTTTTTGAAGAAATGAAGTTTCCTCTGTGGTGTCCTTGCATGAACACTATTCTTATTCAGTATTTTTGTTATAGTGGGCACTTGAACAAAGACTTTAGCAAGTTCCAGATATTTCTGCAGGTCTTTTGCTGTTACCCCTGGGTTCTTAAATCACCTCCTTTGGCATTGCACATTGTGCTCTCGGTGCGATCTCTGCAGGGCACCCACTCCGAGGGAGAGTAGCAAAGTACTGAATTTCCTCCATTTGTAGGCAATTTCTCTTATTGTAGATTGAGGAACACTCAGGTCTTTAAAAATGTTTTAATAGCTTCTCCAGTTTCATACATCTCAACAGTTCTTCTAAAGTCCCCTGAAAATTGTTTTGATTGAGGCATGGTGCATATGAACAGATCTTTCTTGAGAAAAGCAAGCTCTGTCAGTAGCCTCATTTGCTGTATTTTTAATATATATAGGGCAGGGCACCACTACAACTCACATTTCCGATCTTATCTCATTGATTGGAACATCTAACTCCAAATAACTTTTGTAAAAAGCATTACCTCAGAGGTTCACATACTTCTCTGAACCTAGACTGTGATTGTTTTAAGTTGTGTACTCAGAATTGATGAGAAGTACAGTTGTTTATGCATTGTTAGTTTAGGCAGATTGTGTTTGTTTATTATTGAGACTTAGACGAAGATCAGAATACTGTGTATATATGAGGTTTATAACATTGCCAAGAATAACAGCAGGATTGAGGATTGGAAGCAGTTAAAAATCAACAAGGAAGAGGAAATTGATAAAGAAAGGTGATATTACAGAGAAACAGACAGACTGAAGAGGTTTTCACAGGTATATAAAACAAAAACAACAAGAGCCAATGTTATCCCCTTACAGACAGGAGCTGAATAATTTAGAAAGAGAAACAGCACAGGAAGCAAATAATTACTTTGTGTCTTGACAGAGAATCAAGGTTACAGCAAGAATGAGGAGCTGAAAGAATTACTAATCATAAAAACATCAGGGAAGTTGCTAAGCTTAAAAGTTCATAAATTACAAGACCATGGCAATCTGTAGCCCAAAGTTTTGAAAGGAATTGCATTAATAACAGTGGATGGCCAGGTTATTATCTTTCAAGGTTCTATGGATTTTTTGGAAGTTTAGTGGTGGATTGGAGGGGAGTAAATGTGACCCCAATATTTACTTCCAGTTTAAGATGGCGCTGGTGACCCTCACAGACTTTTGGCTGGCGGCTAACAAAACAAGGATAAAAACTAAATACTTTGTTGGCCACACTTTATCTGGCAAACAATTGTCTGCAAGTCCTCCTACCGACTTACAGGCAACTTGATGTGGCAGAACTGAGGTAAGGCGAGGTGGCAGGTCTGTTGCTGTGAGCATGAAAAAACATAAAGGGTCAGGCACACATCGAATTGAAACCACGGAGTCCATGCCCCAGAGCATGTCAATGCTACTGAAACAATGTTCCAACAAAGAATTACAGGCCGAATCAAGGTGGTGAAGTCCGCCATATCTAAGCGGTAGAATCCGTTGTTCAGTCAGGGATTTATAGGCTAAATTGAAGTGGTGAAGTCTGGCATCTCCTAGCAGCAGAACCTGTTATTTCGATGTAAATTTCACCACCAGGCCAGATTAAAAAGGTCAGGGTATCAAGGCCTGAGGCGAGCTACGGGCCAGTTCAGATCGCGGCTCTAAGCGGCGGAACCCGATGCCGGGCCAGATTGAAAAGGTCAGGGTGTAAGGGCCTGAGGCAATGTGGAACTGGTTCAATTCGCTGTTGCACTGTGTTTATTCAGCTCTGCGCTGAACTATGGGACTCTCTTGTGGTCCTCAGTTCAAAAACACTATTTGCTTCTGGTTACTGTTTGCATGATGTTTTATTTTATTCCACATTGGTTTTTCGATAGTCTTTTTTATGGGTTATTTTATTCTTTAACTTTTTATGGGCATGATATGGTTTTTAATCTCTGCACATTGAGTGTTAGTCTTTTTTGGGTGTCTGTTAGGAGACAAATCTCAAAGTTGTATAATGTATACATAACTTGATAATAAATGTACTTTGAACTTTAAAAAAGTAGTGAAAAATAGGAATGACTGCGATGTCAATTAATGAAAATTAATTGTTTGCATTTATAATGAAACATATGCTAGAATATCTTGCTTGAAGAGTCAGCATGCCTTTATGAAAGGAAAATGGTGTTTCATTAAACCCCTTGAGCACTGAGGATATATCCAGTAAATAGACAAGCAAATAAAATGCAATTAGAATTTCAGACAGCTTTCAAAAGCCCCACATAGAAATGGTCAACAAGGCTAGAGCATATGGAATCAAGGATAATATACTGACATGGACTGGGAATTGGGAATTGCTTTTTGGACAGATTGCAAGAAGTAGGAATAAATGAATCTTTCTTAAGTTAGCAGACTGTGACTCAAGGAGTACTGCAGGGATTGATGTTTGGACCTAAATATGTATATCAACAGGATTCTAACAGGAGAATCCTGTTAACAAGTTTGCTGATAATGCTAAACTACCGTAGATTCCGGACTACAGAGCGCACCTGATTAAAAGCCGCAGGCTCTAATTTTAGAAATAAAATCAATTTTTTAATTGTAAAGGCCGCACCGGATTTTAGGCCGCACCGCTACTTTTAAATATACATACGTATCGGTAACACAAATTACGTTGCATATACTTTTTTACTGAACAACATTCCAATATCTCCTAGCGACTGGTAAAAATATATATACTGCAGCCTACCAGGAAAAGTTATTGATCGACTTTAACTTAAAAGCAGCGTTTTCGCTCGGGTCTGACGCGCTTGCGTAACGCGATCGGGTCTAATCGGGTCTGACGCGCTTGCGTAACGCGATCGGGTCTAATCGGGTCTGACGCGCTCGGGTCTTGCTTTTCTTCGAGTATTTTCCATGTTGATGAGGGTGAGTACAAATGACTGATTTACAATAATTTAATTGTGAAAGTGCGCTTGATTTATCGTACAATTTCATTGGACCTCTGTGAACTACTCATCAATTTTATTGGTCTACTGTTACGAGGCAAAATGTTTACGAGGCGGCATGAAAAAAAACCATGTATTAGCCGCTCTGGATTAAAGGCCGCAGAGTTCAAAGCTGTTCAAAATGTGGGAAAAAAGTAGCGGCTTATAATCCGGAATCTACGGTAGGTGGAATTATGTAGAAAGGAATTGGGGGATTTGGACAAACAGAGTGAGTGGGTGAGAAAATAGAAGTTGGAATATGATGTGGAAAAATAAGAGGTTATCCACTTTGGTGAATATAACAGAAAAGCAGAATAAATTGTAAAATAAGAGTCAGCAATCTTGATGTTCAAAGGGATCAGAATAAACTTGTATGCAAGTCACTGAAGGCAAAACAAAGCAATAGTGCCAAAATAGAAGATCAACCATGACCTTGATGAATAATGGAGCAGGTTTGAAGGGCCACGTGGCTCACTCTTACTTAATAAATCATTCCCAAAAAAGATTTGCTGGTAGTTTAACTTTGTATAATATAATGAATGATTTGCTGTTATTAAATGTAAGCTGCTTATATGAAAGGGACATTAAAGGAACAACACTGTACGTTCTCCCCATGGAATGAGTGGGATTTTCTGGGTGCTCCGTTTTATTTCACAGTCCATACATGTACCAGGTAGGTGAATTGCTGACTGTAAATTATCCTGTGATTAGGATTGGTTTAATCAGGTTTGTCAGGGGTTGCTGGCAGGAAGGGCCTACACAGCACTGTATCTCTAAATTAGCATTCTGCCTTTGAAGGAAAGGGTACACATAATAGTCTGTTACTACCAGCCTAATGAAGTGTATTTATTACACACCTGACTTGTGTCTTGCAGATGGCGAAAAGCCTTTGAGTGTCAGATGGCAAGCCAGTTGCCAGAGCATATCCAACCTGTGAATAGCTCTTGTTGCAATGTATTTATTCAGCTGGTCTAACTGAGTTTCTGGTCAACAGTGACCCATAGGATATTGATTGTCAGGCACTGGACTACAGCAAAATTCTTCCTTATTGGATATGGTTATTTCTTAACATTTCCATGGTAATATTACTTGTCATTTATCAGTCCACAAGTGAATATTCTCTAGGTTTTGCTCCGATGGTCGATGCTCGAAGGAGGTCGATGGGGGGGCGGGACTGGACAATTCCGTGAGCTTCAACATGCACTTTAGACTGTTCCATTAAAATGGGCCCTTTGTCTTTTTATTTTCTTTACTAACCCAATAGATTAAGATTTATAAAGTTCATTCATTTAATTGCATACTTTGTACGTCTGATATTTCATGGTTTGGATTTGTAGATAGATAGATAGATAGATACTTTATTCATCCCCATGGGGAAATTCAACTTTTTTTTCCAATGTCCCATACACTTGTTGTAGCAAAACTAATTACATACAATACTTAACTCAGTAAAGAATATGATATGCATCTAAATCACTATCTCAAAAAGCATTAATAATAGCTTTTAAAAAGTTCTTAAGTCCTGGCGGTAGAATTGTAAAGCCTAATGGCATTGGGGAGTATTGACCTCTTCATCCTGTCTGAGGAGCATTGCATCGATAGTAACCTGTCGCTGAAACTGCTTCTCTGTCTCTGGATGGTGCTATGTAGAGGATAGTTATCCATAATTGACCGTAGCCTACTCAGCGCCCTTCGCTCAGCTACCGATGTTAAACTCTCCAGTACTTTGCCCACGACAGAGCCCGCCTTCCTTACCAGCTTATTAAGACGTGAGGCGTCCCTCTTCTTAATGCTTCCTCCCCAACACGCCACCACAAAGAAGAGGGCGCTTTCCACAACTGACCTATAGAACATCTTCAGCATCTCACTACAGACATTGAATGACGCCAACCTTCTTAGGAAGTACAGTCGACTCTGTGCCTTCCTGCACAAGGCATCTGTGTTGGCAGTCCAGTCTAGCTTCTCGTCTAACTGTACTCCCAGATACTTGTAGGTCTTAACCTGCTCCACATATTCTCCATTAATGATCACTGGCTCCATATGAGGCCTAGATCTCCTAAAGTCCACCACCATCTCCTTGGTCTTGGTGATATTGAGACGCAGGTAGTTTGAGTTGCACCATATCACAAAGTCCTGTATCAGTTTCCTATACTCCTCCTCCTGTCCATTCCTGACACACCCCACTATGGCCATGTCATCAGCGAACTTCTGCACATGGCAGGACTCCGAGTTATATTGGAAGTCTGATGTGTACAGGGTGAACAGGACCGGAGAGAGTACGGTTCCCTGCGGCGCCCCTGTGCTGCTGACCACCGTGTCAGACCTACAGTCTCCCAACCGCACATACTGAGGTCTAAATGTCAAGTAGTCCACTATCCAATCCACCATGTGAGAGTCTACTCCCATCTCCGATAGTTTGTGCCTTAAGATCTTGGGCTGGATGGTGTTAAAGGCACTAGAGAAGTCAAGGAATGTAATCCTCACAGCACAACTGACCCCCTCTAGGTGAGAGAGTGATTTGTGCAGCAAATACGTGATAGCATCCTCCACTCTCACCTTCTCCTTATACGCAAACTGAAGAGGATCCTGGGCGTGCCTGGTTTGTGGCCTCAGATTCTGTATTATCAGCCGCTCCATGGTCTTCATCACGTGCGACGTCAAGGCAACAGGTCTGAAGTCATTCAACTCCTTTGGTTGTGGTACCGGGACAATACAGGATGTTTTCCACTGTCTGGGTACTCTTCTCTGCTCCAGGCTCATGTTGAAGATGCGCTGTAGTGGTTCTCCCAGCTCAGTCGCACAGGCCCTCAGTAATCGTGGGGAAACTCCATCCGGTCCAGCCGCCTTGCTGGTACAGATCTTCCTCAGTTGACCTTCCACCTGTGCAGCCGTAATCCTGGGCGTGGGCAAGGTCTCCTGTGAGTGGCTATTTTCCTGTGAGGGAAGTAAGCCTGGTGTGGATTTCTGCGGTGAGGATGAGATTGAGCTGTCAAACCTGTTGAAGAAGTTGTTCAGCTGGTTCGCTTTCTCCACATCTCCACTTATGTTCGCCCCCCGCTTTGCACCGCATCCGGTGATGATCTTCATCCCATCCCACACCTCCTTCATGCTTTTTTTCTGCAGCTTTTGTTCTAGCTTCCTCCTATACTGCTCCTTTGCCCCCCTTATCTGTACTCTGAGTTCCTTCTGAACTCTTTTAAGCTCCAACCGATCACCATCTTTAAAGGCCCTCTTCTTCTGGTTTAGGAGGCCTTTGATGTGACTAGTGATCCAGGGCTTATTATTGGGATAGCAGCGAACAGTTCTAACAGGGACAACTGCATCCACACAAAAGTTAATATAGTCCGTTGTGCATTCAGTGACCTCCTCAATGCCCCCACAGAGCCCCCCTTGCAGTACATCCCAGTCAGTAGTACCGAAGCAGTCTCTCAGGGCCTGTTCAGCTTCAGGAGTCCACTTCCTAAAAGAGCGTGTGGTAGTGGGATGCCTCATCACAATTGATTTATATCTGGGCTGTAACAAAACCAGGTTGTGATCAGCTTTCCCCAATGAAGGCAGTGGGGATGCACTATATGTCTCCTCTACGTTTGCATACAGTAGGTCAATAGTCCTATTACCCCTGGTGTAGCAATCCACGTACTGGGAGAAAGCAGGTAGTGTCTTGTCCAAGGTCACATGGTTGAAGTCCTCTGTAATTATCACCAGTGCCTCAAGGTGCTGTGTCTGAAGCCTAGCAACAGCGGAGCTGATGACGTCACACGCTACCGTTGCGTTGGCACGCGGCGGGACATACACATTCACCACAATGACGCTTGCGAATTCTCGAGGCAATACATCCGGGCAATGTAACAATTACAATGTAACCGGGCAATACATCATACAGCATACACATAAATGAGATTTCTCAAATTGAGAAAGACAGAGGCTGTTTTACCCTAGACAAACGTATGCTGGCTGAACCTCAGGGATACATACTGATTACCATAGAACATTACAGCACAGAAACAGGCCTTTTGGCCCTTCTTGGCTGTGCCGAACCATTTTCCTGCCTAGTCCCACTGACCTGCGCCTAGACCATATCCCTCCATACCCCTCTCATCCATGTACCTGTCAAAATTTTTCTTAAATGTTAAAAGTGAGCCCGCATTCAACTGGCAGCTCATTCCACACTCCCACTACTCTCTGTATGAAGAAGCTCCCCCAATGTTCCCTTTAAACTTTTCCCTTTTCACCCTTAACCCATGTCCTCTGGTTTTTTTCTCCCCTAGCCTCAGTGGAAAAAGCCTGCTTGCATTCACTCTATCTATACCCATCATAATTTTATACACCTCTATCAAATCTCCCCTCATTCTTCTACGCTCCAGGGAATAAAGTCCTAACCTATTGAACCTTTCTCTGTAACTCAGTTTCTCAAGTCCTGGCAACATCATTGTAAACCTTCTCTGCACTCTTTCAACCTTATTAATATCCTTCCTATAATTAGCTGACCAAAACTACACACAATACTTCAAATTCAGCCTCACCAATGCCTTATACAACCTCACCATAACATTCCAACTCTTATACTCAATACTTTGATTTATAAAGGCCAATGTACCAAAAGCTCTCTTTACAACCCTATCTACCTGTGACGCCACTTTTAGGGAATTATGAATCTGTACTCCCAGATCTCTCTGTTCTACTGCACTCCTCAGTGCCCTACCATTTAGCTTGTATGTTCTACCTTGGTTTGTCCTTCCAAAGTGCAATACCTCACACTTGTCTGCATTAAACTCCATCTGCCATTTGTCAGCCCATTTTTCCAGCTGGACCAAATCCCTCTGCAAGCTTTGAAAACCTTGCTCACTGTCCCCCTACACCTCCAATCTTTGTATCATCAGCAAATTTGCTGATCCAATTTACCACATTATCATCCAGATCATTGATATAGATGACAATTAACCATGGACCCAGCACTGATCCCTGTGGCACATCACTAGTCACAGACCTCCACTCAGAGAAGCAATCCTCCACTACCACTCTTTGGCTTCTCCCATTGAGCCAATGTCTAATCCAATTTACTACCTCTCCATGTATACCTAGTGACTGAATCTTCCTAACTAACTTTCCATGCGGAACCTTGTCAGGGGCCTTACTGAAGTCCATGTAGACAACATCCACTGCCTTCCCTTCATCCACTTTCCTGGTAACCTCCTTGAAAAACTCTAACAGATTGGTTAAACATGACCTACCACACACAAAGCCATGTTGACTCTCCCTAATAAGTCCCTGTCTATCTAATTACTTGTAGATCCTATCTCTTAGTACTCCTTCCAATAATTTACCTACTGACGTCAAACTTACCGGCCTATAATTTCCCGGATTACTTTTAGAGCCTTTTTTAAACAACGGAACAACATGAGCTATCCTCCAATCCTCCGGCACCTCACCCATGGATACCGACATTTTAAATAAATCTGCAATTTCAACACTAGTCTCCTTCAAGGTCCGAGGGAATACTCTATCAGGTCCTGGGGATTTATCGACTCTGCTTTACCTCAAGACAGCAAGCACCTCCTCCTCTTTAATCTGTATAGAATCCATGACCTCACTACTTGTTTCCCTTATTTCCATAGACTCCATGCCAGTTTCCTTAGTAAATACAGATACAAAAAACCCATTTAAGATCTCCCGCATTTCTTTTGGTTCCATACATAGTCAACAACTCTGATCTTCAAGAGGACCAATTTTATCTCTTACTATCCTTTTTCCTCTTAATATATCTGAAGAAGCTCTTAGGATTATCCTTCACCTTGACTGCCAAAGCAACCTCATGTCTTCTTTTAGCCCTCCTGATTTCTTTCTTAAGTATTGTCTTGCACTTTTTATACTCCTCAAGCTCCTTGTTGCCTGCACCTGTCATACATCTCTCTCTTCTTCTTTATCAGATTTCCAACATCCCTTGAAAACTAAAGTTCCTTTTTCTTATTCACTTTGCCTTTAATCCTGACAGGAACATATAAACTCTGCACTCTCAGAATTTCTCCTTTGAAGGCCTCCCACTTACATCCTTGCCAAAGAACAACCTGTCCCGATCCATGATTTTTAGATCCTTCTCATTTCTTCAAATTTGGCCTTTTTCCAGTTTAGTACCTCAAACCAAGGACCAGATCTATTTTTATCCATGACCAAGTTGAAACTAATGGCGTTATGATCACTAGACCCAAAATGTTCCCCTACACACACTTCTGTCACTTGTCCTAACTCGTTTCCTAATAGGAAATCCAATATTGCATCCTCTCTAGTTCGTACCTCTATATATTGATTTAGAAAACTTTCCTGAACACATTTTACAAACTCTAACCCGTCTAGACCTTTAACAGTATGGCAGTCCCAATCAATATGTGGAAAATTAAAATCCCCTACTATCACAACTTTGTTTCCTGCAGTTGTCTGCTATCTCTCTGCAGATTTGCTCCTCCAATTTTTGCTGACTATTGGGTGGTCTATAATACAACCCCATTAATGTGGTCATACCTTTCCTGTTTCTCAGTTACACCCATATGGCCTCAGTAGACAAGCCCTCTAATCTGTCCTGCCTGAGCAATGCCGTAACATTTTCCTGACTAGCAATGCCACTCCCCCACCCTTCATCCCTCTGCCTCTGTCACGTTTGAAACATCGGAACCATATCAAGTTAATCTTCCTTCTATCAGCCAAACAAGAATGCCTTTGCAATCACCTCTATACTTCCAAATGCAGCTTATTTTAAATAGATCTGTCAAGTTCCAGTTATGCTCTTTTCTTGGTTGTATTTAGAAAAATCTCTTTGGAAACTAAGTCTCCTCCCATAATATTCAGTCTCTTTAACTACTTTTGAGCTTCAACTGTGCAAAACTTCATCACTATTGGTTTGAAGCAGTACTTGGTTATATCAGACAGCAGGCTGAGGGTAGCAGACACCAACAGAATCAACAAACTCATTCGTAAGGTCAATGATGTTGTGGGGGTGGAACTGGACTCTTTGATGGTGGTTTCGGAAAAGAGGATGCTGTCCAAGTTGCATGCCATCTTGGACAATGACTCCCATCCACTCCATAATGTACTGGTCAGGCACAGGAGTACATTCAGCCAGAGACTCATTCCACCGAGATGCAACACTGAGCGTCGGAGGAAGTCATTCCTGCCTGTGGCCATCAAACTTTATAACTCCTCCCTCGGAGGGTAAGACACCCTGAGCCAATAGGCTGGTCCTGGACTTATTTCCGCTTGTCATAATTTACTTATTATTATTTAATTATTTATGGTTTATATTGCTATATCTCTACACTATTCTTGGTTGGTGCGACTGTAACGAAACCCAATTTCCCTCGGGATCAATAAAGTATGTCTGTCTGTAAACAGTTCTGCCACTACTTTAATGGTTTACATTATAACAAAGTTAATAGAAGAAAATGCATCTTGGTACTTAGTCTACATCTCTCAAAACAGTTACTATCTATTCCATTGTACAACCCTTATGCCTACATTTCTAAACTTGGATAGTAAAATGTTAGGGCACCACAGCAGTGTAGCAATTAGTGTGACTCTATTACAGTTCTGGGCGCCAGAGTTCAATCCCTGCACCGTCTGTAAGGAGTTCATACATTCTCCCCATGACCCCATAGGTTTCCTCCAGGTACTCTGATTTTCTCCTTCAGTCCAAAGACATACAAAGACCTGGTAGGTTAATTGGTCATTGTAAATTGTCCTGTGATTGGGCTAGTGTAGTGGTCACCAAACCGTCGATCACGATCGACTGGTCGATCTTTGAGACTTTCCCAGTAGATCCCGAAAAAAAACGAAAAAAAAACACAAATACTGTTGAGAAATTGTTTCTGGGTTGCAGGGTTTTAGTTCTGTTCTTTCTGTCCAGTGCGCATGCGTGTAGCTCCCCCACCACGCACTACACAGTGTACTTCAGTGATCCCCAACCACCGGGCCGCAACAAAACGATATGATAAGCACAAAGTACACTGCAGATGCTGTGGTCAAATCAACATGTACAAACAAGCTGGAGGAACTCAGCAGGTTGGGCAGCATCCGTTGAAACGAGCAGTCAACGTTTCGGGCCGACCTGCTGAGTTCCTCCAGCTTGTTTGTACATGTTGAGGAAACAATATGAGTCAGCTGCACCTTTCCTCATTCCCTTTTGCGCCCACTGTTGAACGCAAGGTCATCAGTCGCCTAAACGCAGTGATACCCTCGCGGCAGGGGTCACTGGTTAGCCTCAGGTAACCAGCGGCCTCATGCGGCTGGCAGGAAGTGTTATTGCTACTGGCCTTGAGCGCAGACAGATGGGCGCCGCCTCTAAACCTGTTTAGCACACTGAATGTTCGTGGAGAACCCGGTGCTAAAATATCCGCAGACGACCTAATTCGGACTCAGGGTTCCGTAAGTAACAGAGCAGCTACCTTGCTGCGATCTACTGAAAGTCATCCCTCAAGACAAACTTTTGTCGGCCGTTAGATCCTACAAGGGCGTACGTCCTGTCGCACTCCTCCTCTCTCCAGACGGGAACAACCGCACAAGGTGACGCACAACCTGACGGAACAACCGGGAACAACCGCACAAGGTGTCTGGCGGCGGGCGGGCGGTTGTCTAATGAGGCAATGAAGCCCTCAAAACTGCTTCGGTACCTTGAGTCCAAGTACCCTGCACTTAAAGACAAACCCATTGAGTTTTTTTCCAGCAGAGAAAACGTGAGCAAGCGGGACAGCAGCTAAGTGCTGAGAGCCATGGAAACTAAATTGCAGAATAGACTGGACATAAGGAACCTGCTTCGAGAATCGCTGTATTCCAGTCGTGTTTAATACCCCCCATCCCCGCAGCAGCCGTCAATATTGTCAATATTAAACTAGTCTACGGTGCAAAAAAAAGGGTGCTGACCCCTGGTGTACATACATTATTTCCACTGGTTCTATATTATGCCCTGGTGCACATGCGTATAACTGATCGATCTGGGGTCCATCTTGCCTTTCACTAAAGCCGAAGTAGGGGATCTTGGGCTTAAAAAGGTTGGCGACCACTAGGCTAGTATAAAATAGGTGGGTGCTGGGCAGCATAGCTTGTTGGGCCAGAAGGGCCTGTTAGGTGCTGTATCTCTAAATAAAACAGTAAAGTTAAATCATGCTATTGTCCATTTTCCTTTATTCCAAGTTTTTCCTTAAAATTGACTGTAATATTAAACAGACCACTCTTCATCTGGTTGTGGCTAAAATATTGTTTGTTTTCCCCTAAACAGAAACCGCTAAATAACCACTGACATTTAATTTTAAAAACCCATGATGGCTACATAAGACTACAACAAGGTTTTTAGTGTATCCTTAAATTACTCACTGTGCAGAAATGAAAATTTCAAAATGTATTTTTCCAAGGCCATAAATTCAACATGGATTTTCTTTAAATGCAAATCCTTGCTTCAGTTTTCTACATCAGATTTCAGAATGTATTATAGAAATTAAGATCCAGAGCTCAAAATAAAGATTTAGAAACAATTTTTAAAAACTAAAAACAGCACTTGTTGTTATTTATGGTCTGAAAGACACTGTCTGCAGTGCTAAGCAGCAGCTAATGTTGAATTGAAGCTAAATTATTTGGAACAGCATGGAACTGCTCATGATTAAGTTAACCATCCTGCATAAATAAACACAAATTACGAAACAAATGAATGGCAAGGGGGATAGGGATGACAAAAACAAAGGAGACAGTAGATTTGCACAAATTGTACCTTATCATCATCATCAATACACTGTTTCTGGATAACTCTGCTGGTAAAAATATGATAGAAGAGACTCAAACTTCTGATTTTGTAAGGATGACTTGTTTGATTTTTCACATCTAAGCAATGAGTATCTACAAATTTTGCATAAAACTAGCACTGTAAGTTTCATGATCTGAAAATGTTTAACAAAAGTTGCCTTTCAAACTTGCATCTGACCAGAAACAGAATTCCCCAATGGAAGCTCTATAAGTGAAGTGCAAGTTATGGCTGGCAAAAGGACAAGGGCGTAAAGAAATTCCACAGCAACAAACACCCAAAGAAATCAAGTAAAATTAATTTCAATATATTGAAATAGTCATGTATGACAACTCCTTCATCAAGATTCTTCTATGTTAAGGATCTTAATTGGACAGTCTGTTGTAGCTCACAGCACTTTGTCTGCCTTTCTGCTTAACTATCTTTAATATTGTCATTTCCATTACCTCATGTAGCTTTAATTATTTCTGGATTATTCTGACCTTGAGACTCCATAAACAGTTTACTTGAAGTTAATTTCCCTGTAAATTTCCAGTTTACTTAAGCACATTTTGCACAAAGCAATGGGAGAATACTGCATTATCACAAGCACTGGATTTATATTTTTACTTAACTTTCAAAGTATTCAAATATCCAACAGTCATCTCAAGGAAATGAGTGATTAAGCATGACAGAAATACAAATAGAACATAGAAAATTACAGCACAGTTGATGCCCTTCAGCCCATAATATTATACCGACCATTTAATCCACTCTAAGATCAACCTAACCATTCTATTCCACATACCTCTCTATTTTTATATTATTCATGTCTCTATCTAAGAGTCTGTTAAATGTCCCAAATGTATCTGCCTCTACTACCACCCCTGACAGCGTGTTCCATGCATCCACCACTCTCCATGTAAACAACTTACCTCTGACATCTCCCCTATACTTCCCTCCAATCACTTTAAAATTATGCACCTCATATTAGCCACTTCTGCCCCAGGAATCATTCCCTAGTTGTCCACTCAGTCTATGCCTTTTATCATCTTGTACACAGCTATCATCTCACCTTTCATTCTCTTTCACTCCAAAGAGAAAAGCCCTAACTTGTTCAACCTTTCCCCATAGACATGCGCTTCAATCCAGGCAGCATTCTGGTAAACCTCCTCAGCACCTTCTCTAAAACTTCCATATCTTCCTATAATAAGGCAACTAAAACTGAACACAATATTCCAAATGTGGTCTAACTAGTATTTTATAGAGCCTTGCAGCTCTTAAACTAACTCCCTAACTATAAAAGCCAACATACCATATGTGTTCTTAGCAACCCTATCAATCTGCCTGGCACCTTTGAGAGATCATTGGACGTCTAGCAGAGCCCAAGATCCCTCTGTTCCTCCACAGTGCTAAGAATCCTGCCATTAACTCTGCATTCCACCTTCAAATTCAACTTTACAAAGTGAATCACTTCACACTTCTCTGGGTTGCACTCTATCTGCCACTCCTCAGTGCAGCTCTGCATCCTATCAATGTTGTGTTTTAACAATCAACAACCATTCATACTATACACAACACAACCAACCGCTTTGTCATCTGCAGAATTCCTGAGATATAGAAATCACAAATTACAGGGTCTTGAAACAGATCCTTGTGGAATAGCTGGTCATCAACCTCCAGGCAGAATATGCTCATCTACAACCACTTTCTGCCTTCTATATGCAAGCCAATTCTGAATCCACAGTTTCCCTGGATCCCATGCTTCTTGACATTCTGAGTGAGTCTACCATGGGAACCTTGTCAAACACCTTACTAAAATCTATATACACATCCACTGTTCAGCATTTTGCCTCATCCTCAAATAATTCAATAATGCTCAAGGGGCATCTCACAGAGGTATGCTGACTACCACAAATCAGACTCTATCTCTCCAAATATTTGCAAATCCTGTCTCTAAGAATCTCCTCCAAAAATTTTCCCACCACTGAAGTAAGACCTGTTGGTCTGTAATTCTCAGGGTTATCCCTACTCCCTTTCTTGAACAAAGGAATAACATTTGTCACCCTCCAGTTAACTGGTATTAATCTTGTGGCCAGTGAGGATGCAAAGATCATCAATAAAGAAACAGCAATCTCTTCCCTTGGTTCCTGTAGTAACTTGGGATATATCCCGTCTGGCCCCCAACAACTTATCTATTCCAATATCTTTCATTGTCCCAACATATCCTCTTTATCAACGTCAACATGTTCTCATCAATGAATGACTGAAATGTCAAATGATTGAAAGAGAGAAATGGAAGTCTGCCTGTGTCCAGTGGCAAACCATTTGAACAATTGCTCTTTGTGATATATTAACAACTTGGATATGAATGTAGGAAAAATGATGGGCAAATTTATTTTTGACATAAAAATAGCTGGTGACATGGCTATCTAAGTACTTCAGGATATAGATTCAGGATAGATATGTCCCATAGACAAAGTGCTCAAATGGGAAGGGTAGTCAACGGTGGCTGACAAGGAAAATTAAGGACTGCAGAAAAGCCAAGGAAGGGACATACAAGGTAGCAAAAGTGAGCAGGAAGTTGGATGATTGAGAAGCTTTTAAAATACAACAAAAAAGAAATAAAAAGACCATAAGACAGGAAAAGATGAAATTTGAGGACAAACAAGCCAATAATATAAAGCAGGATACCAAAAGTCTTTTTTTTTCCAGTTTTATAAAGAGTAAAAGGGAGATGAGAGTTGAATTTGGACCATGGAAAATGATGCTAGTGAGGTAGTAATGGGGGACAAAAAAATGGCAGATGAACTTAATGGGTACTTTGCATCTGTCTTCACTGTGGAAGACACTAGCAAAGTGCCAGAGGTCCGTGAGTGTCAGGAAGAAGATGTGGGTGTCATTGCTATTACAAAGCTCTGTGTCGTTTGATAAGTGTTGCTCACACAGAATTGTTGATGCAGGTTTCTGATTTGGATAGACAATGACAGATTCCTGGGCGACAATATCTTCGATGCACCTCTGGATGAAAGTCATGACCCTTTCTATGAACTCAGAGACTTCCTCATCATGAAAGATATTCCAGCTGACATCATTAAAGCAGTCCTGTAGCATGGAGACCAATTGGTTGGACCAACAGTTGATGGTTTTATCTATGGCCACCTCTTCTTTCAGCTTCTGCCTGTACTTCGGCAGCAGAAAGATGGAGGAGTGATCCGACTTCCCAAACTGTTAATACAGCAAAGACTAAGGAGCTAATTATCAACTTTGGAAAGTGACGGAATGACAAGTACGCTCCAGTCTACATTAACAGAGACATAGTGGAGAGAGTGTCCAGTTTCAGGTTTCTAGGAATACACATCTCAGAAGACCTTACATGGTCCACTAACACAACAATAGTTAAGAAAGCACAGCAACGCTTGTTTTACCTCAGGACGCTGAAGAAAGCTGGTCTACCTGAACAGATGCTGGTGACCTTTTACCGCTGCACCATAGGGAGCATCTTAACATACTGCATCTCTGTGTGGTATCTCAGTTGTACAGCAGCTGATAGGAAAGCACTTCAGCGGGTCATCTCTAGCACACAGAAGATCATCAGGACACAACTCCCAGCCCTGGAGGACACCTACAGCTTACGCTGCCTAAGGAAAGCTACAATCATCTGTAAGGACAATACACACCCATGCAATCATCTGTTTGACCTTCTTCCATCTGGCAGATGTTATAAGATTTTCTATGCCCACACTTAAAGACTGAAGAATAGCTTTTACCCCAGAGCTATAATTGCTCTGAACTAATCGATCAAGCATCATCCATAAATTTGTTATATTGCTACTTTTAATACTGGTTTGATGGCTGTCATGCATCTGAGTTGCACTTTTGTACTGCTGGACATTGCTTGTACTGGTTGGATACTTGATTTTATTTATTATTTATTTATTTTATTTGTTGTTTTATAGCATTGAGTATGAGAATTCCAAACTCATTTTCGCTGTATTGGTGCATGACAAATTGTACTATGCAATGACAATAAAGATATTTCATTTCATTTCAACTGCGGCAGAGGACCAATTTGATAATATGTGATGATGTATGTATTTTGGTAAAAGGAACAATACTGCAGACTATTATCTAAATGGAGAGGAAGTTCAAACAGCACAGGTGCAGCGGGACTTAGAAGTCCTCATGCAAGACTCCCAGAAGGTTAATTTACAGGTTGAGTCTGTGGTAAAGAAGGCAAATACAATGTTGGCATTTATTTCAAGGGGAATAGAATATAAAAGCAAGGAGATAATTCTGAGCCTTTATAAAGTCAGGCCGCACTTGGAGTATTATCAACAGTTTTAGGCCCCATATCTTGGAAAGAATATGTTGTCATTAGAAAGTCCAGAGGAGGTTCATGAGGATGATTCTGGGAATAAAGGGAGCATTTGGCAGCTTTGGGCCTGTACTCACTGGAATTTAGAAAAATGTGTGTGGATATCATTGAAACCTACCAAATGGTGAAAAGACTAGACAGAGTGGATGTGGTGAGGATGTTTCCTGTGGTAGGGGTATCCAGAACTAGCGAGCACAGCCTCAAAATTGAGGGGCGACCTTTTAGAACAGGGATAAGGAGGAATTTTTTTAGCCAGAGAATAGTGAATCTGTGGAATGCTCTGCAACAGACTGCAGTGGAGGCCAAGTCCGTGTGTATATTTAAGGCAGAATTTGATCATTTCCTGATCGGTCAAGGCAAAGGATATGCTGAGAAGGCAGGTGTATGGGGTTGAGTGGGATCCGGGTTCAGCCACGATGGAATGACGGCCAAGAATCAATGGGCTGAATGGCCTAATTCTGCCCCTATGTCTTATGGTGTTATGGTCTAATTACTTTGTTTAAGATACATATAGACATGCACTTCAATAGGCAAGGATATGAACATAATGCAGGCAGATGAGCAAAAAGGATTGGCTGGGAAATGGGGAACCAAAGGGTCCATTATTGTGGTGTTTGCATGACTTGACAAGGATGATGATGATGACAATAACTAAACAAGAATATCTGCTCACATTTCATTTTGATCACCAATCCTGGTAAGAATGAATAAGAACTAGATTTTTAAGAAAAAGGATGCCTTTTGTATCAGGTGTATTGGTGACAGCCAAGCAACTGATGACATACACTGGTGTAATTCACAAATCTGCACATCTTTTCAACAATTTCCAGTCAAGATGGCACCAGCAAACGAATGTATGGGTGACATCTTCTAGATATCAAATCAATCCAATTATCATTGAGGTGAATAGGGAAGGGGGTCAGCGATGGCTCCCAACAAAGATGGTCAGCAGCTGGATCGCCACGTTCAGCCCCAGGTCGGAAGAATTAGGACCTAAGTTGGTGGTCACTCTTTACAGAAGGACAGAGTTCGTGCAGCTGCTCTCTTCGTATGTAGACAGAAAGAAATTTCCCATATTCTGAGATTTATGATTATTTCGACTCTACTTCAGATTGCTTTCCTTCAGTTTTTCAGTGTTTTCTTTGATTGGTGGATGGGTGATCTATTAATTTTTGTGTGCAAATGATGGGGCTTGGGAGTCTGATGCTACTGTTGTTATTCTTTTCTGCGAGTAAGAGGTCAAGGATTGTCATTGTGACTGTTTTTGCTGCAGGGAAGGGGAGATTTTGAGGTGTGCAAATTTTGTTTCTTCTTTTTCATGCCAGTTGGGGTGGAAGTTAATGTCTTTTCTTTCATCAACACATATGGTCTTTCTGTATTTAATAGCTATCTGGAGTAGACAAATATCAGAGTTGTATTCTACATGCATACTTTGACAATAAAATGAACCTTTGAACAACGAATGCCACTACTAAATTAGTGCAAACTTGAAGGACATTGGTAATAGACTTCTATCAGAAGCCATACACTGTGGAAGCCAAGTGGTTGGGTGCTTTAAGGTAGAATTTGATAGGATTTTTACTCGTAATTTGATTGACAGCAATGAGGAAAGGGTGCGGGAATGAGGTTGAGGTAAAAATCAGCCGTGATTGAATGGTGGAGCAGATTCAATAGGCCAAATGGACCAATTCTACTTCTAAATCTTAATAGTCCAAGTCCCAAGTAACTTTGGTACAACCACACCACACATAGAGAGACCTGAGAATACAGTATAAAACAAGGCAGCTTTCTTAGCTTAGATATATTTTAATGATGCTCAAACCAAAAGTACAACATAGTTTCCTCATTGGGAGAATTGTCTGCCATCAAAAGATGATGGTGGACAAGATAACTAACTGACAATGGTCTTCAGGATATCAGTATTTCCTGCCCCTTCATCTTTTCACATTTGCAGTTTTGTTAATCCCCAAAGATGCTCCTATCCACATGTTCTTTCCATTACTTACTCTATTTTCTGCTATGCAGTAGTACAGTGCTCAGTTACAAATATATATAAAGCATGAGAACACAAAACAGTGAATCTAAGACAGGCGACAATACCAGAGAGAACTATGGTATATGTTTATTGAAGGTGATAGGTTGATATGATTGTTATAAAAAAAGCACATGGAGTAGATAGAGATACCTTATTGATCTTAAAGGAAATTAGTGTTGCAGTAACATTACAATTGTACAGGTATATAAATATTAGAAGAGAAGTAAGAAAAAAATAAAAACTCAAACGGTCTAACACAAGGGGGTCATTACTTCCCCAGCTGTAAATTGACTCAATACAGAGCCTAATGGATGAGGGTGCTTTTTTTGGAGCAGTGCAGTTGTAGTAGTCTGTTTATAAAAATGCTCCTCTGTTTAGCCACGGTGGCATGCAGAAGGTGAAAAACATTGTCCAGAATTACCAAGATTTTCCATAGGGTCCTTTGTTCCACCACAGCCTCTAGTGTGTCCAGTTTGACTCCAATAACAGAGCCAGCCTTCCTAATCAATTTATTGAGCCTATTGGCATCACCCGAGTTGATGGGACAACTAAAGTTGAATCAAGTTTATTGTCTTATGCACAAGCACGTGTATGCACAGGTGCAATAAACAAATTACTTAAAACAGCATCATAGGCATATAGCATTGTGTAAGCAGCACTCACAAATAGAAATAAAACAAATTATACACAATTTTTACAAGAAAATACATAAATAGAACCAAAAAAGTCAAATATAGTGTAAAATGATCATGCTATTTATTTAGAGAGACAGTACAATAACAGGCCCTTCTGACCCAATAAGCCCATGCCACCCATTAATACCCATATGACAATTAACCTATTAATCTGTATGTCTTTGGAAGATACAGACAGCAACAGAATTTAATCTGGGTCACTGGCACTGTAATAGTACCATGGTACTATCCCCATGTAGCTAGAGTGCAGTGTTTAGGGTTTTACCAGTTGGGTGAAGAACAAAATGTTTCAAATTGTTCTTTGACTTGAGGGTGTGGGACTTCAGGCTTCTGTACTACCTACCCAATGACAAAAAGTTTGCATGGCTTGGATGGTATCTTTCTGAAACAGTGCTTCCGAAAGATATTTCTGATGATGGGAAGGAATGTGTCTGATGTATTGGGCAGAGTCCACTATTTTTCTGTAGCTTTTTATACTTCTGTTCATTTGAGATGCTATACCAGACAGGATATTTTCAACCATAGTTCTGTAGAACTTTCTATGGGCTTTTGTTGACAAGCTGAAACCTCATTAACTTCTTAAAGAGGCTGACGCACTTTCCATATGATCCATCCAGAAGTCCTCGCTAAGTGATATGAAAGAACTCCATACATATAGGGTATCAAAGCTTTGTTTCAATATGCCCATGTGTACAGTTCCACCTAAGCTGGAAACCAATTATTACATCTATATTCATGTGGCCTCCAGGGCATATTCCTCACTTAATAGCAGTCAAAATTATTTTATTTGCTCAGAACACAATTTAAGAGATCCTTTTTGTAGGTTACATATTCAGTAATGTTGGGTTGGAATAAAATGAAAATACTTCATACAACTGGCCATTGAGAAAGGTGGCTATTCAGTCAACCAACTCTCATTGGAACCTGTGCTGACTGTTTGCTTCTCCATACCATACTTTACCTATTAATTATTTCTATTTCCAGCATCTTCTGTTTCATCAGCAACAATGGTGATTCAGCATTCAGACAGGAGGTAGAAACTTAACAAATAGTGAAAGAACAACAAGCTGAGTCTCAACTTAGACAAGATAAAAGATGATTGTGAGCTTCAGGAAGACGCAGGTTGACCCCTCTCCACTGCACATCAATGGCTCTGCAGTGGACAGAGTGAAGAGCACTAAGTTCTTTGGTGTGTACATAACCGACAATCTAACCTGGACCTACACTTCCTCACTAATCAAGGAAGTCTACACTTTCTGAGGAGATTGAGGCGTGCAAGGATCTCCAGCCCATTCTTACCAGGAGCATTGCAGACAAAGAGCCTAAAGCATCGAGGATCCCTACCACCCATTCCACAATCTCTTTGACCCACTACTGTCAGGAAGGAGGTACGGAGGCATCAGGACTAAGACTGCCAGACTGGATACAGCTTTTTCCATCAGACTGTGAAACTAATGAATACCCTGCCACCACCGAGGTCTCATCACTAGGACAGCAAGCTGCTTACTGTTCACCTGCACTGCATTTTACTACATGCATTTTGAAGTATATTTTTTCAACATATTTATAATATAAGATTTTGGTTTAGGTGCTGTGTGTGATATATGTTCTGTTACAATATGGTCTGGCAGAACATTGATTCATTTGGTTGAACAGTATTGCTCACTTAAGGAAGGTGAAGTGTCTCCCATAGGCTCTCCTTTCCAAGTGCAGTGATCAGTGCAGGACCACTGTTTGACCTCTCCTACACTACTGTGCCCATAACGACATCTTCAGGTGGCGTCCCTGTTCTTACGAGTTTGCTATGTCATGGTGCAACTGAGTTTCCAGCAGTATAACTGGGTGGGCAGTCTGACATCGGTGGTGGGGAAAATGCTAGAGTCGGTTATCAAAGATGTGATAACAGCACATTTGGAAAGAGGTGAAATCATCGGACAAAGTCAGCATGGATTTGTGTAAGGAAAATCATGTCTGACGAATTTTATAGAATTTTTTGAAGATGTAACTAGTAGAGTGGATAGGGGAGAGCCAGTGGATGTGGTATATTTAGATTTTCAAAAGGCTTTTGACAAGGTCCCACACAGGAGATTAGAGTGCAAACTTAAAGCAAACGGTATTGGGGGTATGGTATTGATGTGGATAAAGAATAGGTTGGCAGACAGGAAGCAAAGAGTGGGAGTAAACGGGACCTTTTCAGAATGGCAGGCAGTGACTAGTGGGGTACCGCAAGGCTCAGTGCTGGGACCCCAGTTGTTTACAATATATATTAATGATTTAGACGAGGGAATTAAATGCAGCATCTCCAAGTTTGCAGATGATACGAAGCTGGGCGGCGGTGTTAGCTGTGAGGAGGATGCTAAGAAGATGCAGGGTGACTTGGATAGGTTAGGTGAGTGGGCAAATTCATGGCAGATGCAATTTAATGTGGATAAATGTGAGGTTATCCACTTTGGTTGCAAGAACAAGAAAACAGATTATTATCTGAATGGTGGCCGATTAGGAAAAGGGGAGGTGCAAAGAGACCTGGGTATCATTGTACACCAGTCATTGAAGGTGGGCATGCAGGTACAGCAGGCGGTGAAAAAGGCAAATGGTATGTTGGCATTCATAGCAAAAGGATTTGAGTACAGGAGCAGGGAGGTTCTACTGCAGTTGTACAAGGCCTTGGTGAGACTGCACCTACAGTATTGTGTGCAGCTTTGGTCCCCTAATCTGAGGAAAGACATTCTTGCCATAGAGGGAGTACAAAGAAGGTTCACCAGATTGATTCCTGGGATGGCAGGACTTTCATATGAAGAAAGACTGGATCGACTAGGCTTATACTCATTGGAATTTAGAAGATTGAGGGGGGGGATCTTATTGAAACGTATAAAATTCTAAAGGGATTGGACAGACAGAATTCCTGTGGAATTCTCTGCCACAGGAGACAGTTGAGGCCGGTTCATTGGCTATATTTAAGAGGAAGTTAGATATGGCCCTTGTGGCTAAAGTGATCGGGGGTATGGAGAGAAAGCAGGTACAGGGTTTTGAGTTGGATGATCAGCCATGATCATACTGAATGACGGTGCTGGCTCGAAGGGCCAAATGGCCTACTCCTGCACCTATTTTCTATGTTTCTAGGAGCAGGACAACTCTGATTCCAACCTGGGCAGATGGAATTCATTAGTCTTGCTAGGCAGCTTGTCTAAGAGAAGGAAAACTCCAATACTGAACCTACAGCCTTGCACTTGCTGCAGTCATCTCAGCTCACTGTGCCATTGTGGAATATCCCCTGGCTTAAAGAGTGGAATTGGTTCTCGTGCATCAATCCTCACTATAAACCTATGCAGTGCAGAAAGAAAGAGAAGTCCTACAGCAAGAGTGAAGGGGCAAAACAACAGGAGTTAGATGATGCTGGAAGTGGCAATCTCAACTCTGCAGGTAGGTGGCTCAGATCCATGGGTTGTCTGCCTGTCTCTCCTAACCTTCGCAAGCGAAGAACCAGCCATCATCATCATCACTGTGTAAAAGTCTTAGATTCGCTAGATTTTTTTTTACTATGGTTTCAGATTATATGGCCTCCATCAGAGCCCTGATCACAACATCGTTGTGTTTAGTTAGGATTACCTGGAGAGACAGAAGTAATCGAGACAGCCAAAGTCTGCAGAAAAACTGTGACAAGGTCACCAAGAAGCTTGGAGCACCCCATCAGCCAATTTTCTTATGTAACATGCTGTAGGGTTTCACTGCTGTGTAACATGCTGTAAGGTTTCACTGATAATGTAATGGTTTCTCTGTAGCAGCAATATTTGGGTTATGACTAGAGATAAAGGGGGTTAGGAATCTGTTGTTCTTTCTTGTGAACTGGAAGAAAGATTTTCGTGGTCTTTTGGTCAGGGAGAGATAAGGAGAGAAGACACGCATGGAGAGGGTTGGTAGACCGCCAGACGGGTTGGACTTGGAGTGAGGGTCCAAAGGACAGTGATGATCAGAGGAGGTCAATGGTGGACGAATGGCCATATTTGTGAGCTCCAACACAGTGCAACAGATTGTTCAATAAGATTGGGCCCGTTTTTTTCTTTTATCATTTCTTTACTAACCATAGAGCCAAAGTAAGAATTATAAAGCTTAATCATTTAATCACACATTGTGTACTGTTAGTTATTTCAAGGTACTGATTTGTAACAGCGGACACATCGCACAGCATCCACCCAAACAAGATTTCTTAAGTTTGGTCGGGCCGGGGGCTATCACCCCCTATATTAAGCCACTAGCCGAAGTGACAGTTACACTTATAAAACTGCACAACAGTGCACTAGAGAATTGATGCAGTTTTAAAAGCAAAGGGTAGTCACATCAAATATAGAATTGAATTTTTTTTATTGTTTACTGTTCTTTACAGCAAACTTTTTGATATTTAGAAACTTTTCATTTCACTAATACAAGAAAATCAGCAGATGCGAAGCAACACAAACAACGTGCTAGAAGAACGCATGAGGTGAGGCAGCATCTATAGGAATTAATTAACAGTTGACATTGTGGGCTGAATTCCTCCGTCAGGACTAGAAAGGAAGGGAGAAGATGCCAGAATAAAATGTTGGGGGAGGGGAAAGAGGATAGCTAGAAAATGATAGCTGAAGCTAGGTGGGTAGGGAAGGTAAAGGGCTAGAGAGGAAGTAATCTGATAGGAGAGAGTGGAACATAGGAGAAAGAGAGAGGAGGAGGAGGTAATAGGCAGGTGAGAAGAGGTAAGAGGCCAGAGTGGGGAAAAGAAGAAGGGAGGGGGAAGATTTTTTTTATTACAAGGAGAAATCTATATTCATGCTATCAGGTTGAAGGCTAAAGAGACAGACTGTAAGGTGTTGCTCTTCCACCCTGAGGATGTCCGCATTGTAGGACAAGCGGAGGCCATGGACCAAAACATCTAAATGGTAATGGGAATGGGAATTGGAATTAAAATGTTTGGTCACTGTGAAGTATTGCCTTTAGCAGATGGGGTGAAGCTGCTTGACCAATGATGAATCTCACTATCGTAGAGGAGACTGCATGCAAAGCACCAGACACAACAGACAATCCAAACAGATTCACAGATGAAGTGTTGCCTCATCTGGAAAGACTGTTTAGTACCTTGAATAGAGGTGAGACAGGAGGTAAATGGGCAGGTCTAGCACTTTGTCCACTTGCAGAGATAAGTGTCAGGAGGAAGATTAGTGCGGACAGACAAATAAACAAGGGAATCACGGAGGGAGCGATCCCTGTAGGAAGACAGGGATACTGGGGCGGGGGGGGGGGGGTGGAAATGTAAAGATATGTTTAGTAGTAGGAACCCTATGGAGATGGCAGATATTGCAAAGAATGTGTTGCTCGTGAGGTGGTAGGCAAGGGCAAGAGGAACTCTATCACTGTTAAGGCGGCATGAAGATGGGGTATGCGCAGATGTTGGGGAAACAGAGGAGATATGGTTGAGGGCAGCATCAATGATGGAGGAAGGGAGGTCATCTCTGATATCCTAGAAAGTAAAGTCACATACTGGGGACATAGGTAGCTGAGATGAAGGAACTGAGAAAAGGGAATAGTAATTTTTTTTAAACAGAGTGTGAATCAGTAGGGTTATAAAGATGTTCATCAACAGTTTGTCTCCAGAGACTGAGACACAGAGATTGAATAGGGATGTGTCAGAAATGGACCAAAGGCTGGAGGTTGGAGGCAGAGCTGATGAAAATGATGAGCTCAGGATGGGTGCATGAAGCAGCACCAATGCAGTCATCAATGTAGTGAAGGAAGTGTTGGGAAGCATTATTGGAGAAGGCTTGGATCATGGACTGTTTAACATAGTCAGTGAAAAGGCAGGCATTGTTGGGAACTATTCAGGTGCCCACGGCTACCCCTTGAGACTGGAGAAAGTGGGAGGAGCCGAAGGAAAAACTTTTTAAGGTGAGGACCAGTTCTGCCAGATTAAGGAGGGTGGTGGTGGAGAGGAACTGTTTGGTTCTTATATTGATTCATTTCATTATTTTTGAAAGCATCTTCGCTTTATGAAATTTTGTTTACATGTGCCTAAGACTTTTGCACAATGCTGTATATATGTACAGTCACATAACAATGAACTTGAACTTGATCTGGTCCAAGATTCCCAAATAAGCTAATCCTATTTGTCTGCCTTTGGGCCCACACCCCTCTAAACCTTTTGAATCCATGTACTTGCCCATATGACTTTTAAAATGCTCTTAATGTACCTATATTAACCACGTTCTCTGGCAACTCATTCCATTTAAGAATGGCAAGAAAAGGCTCCAATGTGGACTGAGGAGGGGTGCAAGATGATAGATAAGTCGTGCGAGGTAAACAAGGAGGGAGGAGGAAAAAACAAGTGAGGGAGGTGAGCACAAAGATGAGAAATAGGGAGATCATCTGGAACACCTGTGCTGGATTCTGATAAGGAAGTGAGAATCGGAACCATTAGCAAAGGGAGAGCTGAACATCTACTGGAACTAGATGGGCGGTGGTTGTTGTTGGCTAGGGGGTGTAAAACTGATGGATGGAGGAGGAAAAGGGACAAAAATGGGTATGTCTATTCTTGCCACACCCCTTCTCCACTCTTTGCTGGCCATCTCACCTCTCCACTTTCAGTCTAAACAGAAGCAGAGTTTCAATCTGTAGTGCTCACAATTTTATCCCTCCCATCAATCCCTCTCAGTCAAAGTTCTTCTAGTAGATTGTGTGTTCCTTCAGACTGCAGCATCTGCAGTTTCTTGTCTCCAATTGCTAATCTTTCATGTTGTTTTAACTTGTTTGTTTTTTTTCTTTTGCATTGCTTTCCTTTGCATCATTGCAACATCTTTGCCCTTCATTCTTCATTACAAACCTAATTGGTCTACTTAAGATGGATATAAACAGGAGATCCTGCAAATGCTGGAAATACACAACAAATACTGGAGGAACTAGCAAGTCAGGCAGCATCTAGAGAAGGGAATAAATAATGTATGTTTCAGGCTGAGGCCCTTGAGCACGTTGCATTTCTAGCTCTGTTCAACTGGCTGTAACCACAGAGAAAGACTGCTCCTGCTTAGTAGTCCACTAATTTCCATGTCTCATCAATTTATATCACTATTTTTAAAGTTGACTTTAATGCTATTTTACACAAGCAAATTTAAACTCATTTAATATCAATTGTAATTAGAGTGGAATTGTATTATGCATTTTGAATTGATATTTATTATAGATGGAATTTTCAATGGAATCAAAAAGACTTGTACCCAATGAAATATCAACCATATTTAGTCTTAGAACAGTTTACTGTTGCATTAAACTACACTGTTCTTTCTTCATCTTAACCCCTCACGTCATCTAAAAGATGCTGATTCTCAAGGTCACATTGGAGCAATGCAGAAAGACAAAGATAGAGGTCACAAAGAAAAAAGGATACAGAATTAAAGTGGCAGATGACTGTAAGATCAGAGTTTTGTAAAAATTCACCTAGTCTTTACATTAAGACTGATTCTGGTGGGTAGAGTCTACAGAAGCACAATGACTAGATCTCAAAAGACCCAAGAACAAAAAAATTGCAGAGAGGAATGCTGCTGGCATTCCAGCTAAACAATAAAGTATCAATCATAAAGTGGAACATTGTGAAGTCACGATACAATCTTATTGTACAAGAGGTCTGTTCGAGAGCCTGCTAACAGTGGAATGGAAACTGTCCTTAAGCCAGCGGAATGTACTTTCTTTTATATTCTTCTGTCCAATGGGAGATGGGAGGAGAGAGAATGTCCTGGGTGGGTGGGGTCTTTGATGAGCTTGCTGCTCTACTACATCAGCAAGAAGTATAGACAAAATCCCTAAAGGGGATGCAGATTCCTGAGTGCTGAGCTAAGTCCACAAGTCTCTGCGGTTTCTTGTGGTCATGTGCAGAGCATTTGGCATACCAAGCTTCATGCATCCGGACAGAACGCTTTCTATGGTGCACCAATAAAAACTGGTAAGGCTCAACAGGATCATGCCAAATTTCTTTACCCTCCTGTGGAAGCAAAGGCATTGGTGAGCTTTCATGACCATGACACATCAATGTGTCAATGGATGCCTAAAGGCACACAACTCAGGGGTTCAGGAACAGTTTCTACCCCTCTGCCATACAATTCCTAAATGGACATTGAACCTATGAATACTACCTCACCTTTTATTTTAAATATATATTATTTCTGTTTTTGCACTATTGTTAATGCATATATGTATGTGTGTACACACACATATACTGTAATTAATTTACTTACTTTTTCTTTCTATACTGTCATGTATTGCATTGCATTGCTGCTGCTAAGTTAACAAATTTCACAACACATATTATTTATTATTCATTCTGATTCTGATGTAGTTGGACCAGGACATGATATTGGCAAAGTTACTCCTAGATACTTGAACCTGTCAACCTCAACTCTCTTGATGTAGGCAGCAGCATTGCCCCACCACCACCCACTTTCTGAAGTCAATGACCTTTGCTCTTTTGTTGACATTGAGAGAAGGGTTGTTGTCATGATACTGTGTCACTGAGTTCTCTATCTCCTCCTCGCATTTCAAATTATCATTATCTGAGATGAAGCACACTGGTATCATCTGCAAACGTGGACAGGAGTTAGAGCAGAATCTGCTCACGCAGTCACAAGTGTACAGGGAGTAGAGTAGGGAGCTGAGGACACAACCTTGTGGAGCACCATTGTTTAGAATAATCAAGGTGGGGGTGTTGCTGCCAATCCTTACTGATTGTGGTCTGCTGGTAAGAAAATTAGTGAGAAAGTCAAGGATCCAGTTGCAGTGGGAGGTATTAACTCCCAGAGTGACAAGTTTGCTTGAAATTATAGCACTGATGCCAGAATTGTAGTCAGTAAACCGAAGTCCGATGTATACCTAGTAGACACCTTATTAGGTACACCTGCTCGTTAATGCAAATATCTAATCAGCCAATCATGTGACAGCAACTCAATGTATAAAAACATGCAGACGTGGTCAAGCGGTTTGATTGTTGTTCAGACCAAACATCAGAAATGGGCAAGAAATGTGATCTATGTGACGGACCGTGGAATGATTGTTAGTGCCAGATTGGGCAGTTTGAATATCTCAGAAATTGCTGATCTCCTGGGATTTGCATGCACAACAGATAATGATGCGAAAAGCAAAAAAAAAGTGAGAGGCAGTTCTGTGGGCAAAAACACCTTGTTAATGAGAGAGGTCAGAGTACAACAGTCAAATTGGTTCAAGCTGACAGGAAGGTGACAGTAACTGAAATAACCATGCATTACAACAGTAGTGTGCAGAAGAGCACCTCTGAACACACATGTCAAACTTGAAGTGGATGGGCTACAGCAGCATAAGACTATGAACATACAGAAATATACTCAGTGGCCACTTTATTAGGTTTAGAAGCTACCTAACAGAGTGACCACTGAGTGTCTTTACTGTCCAGCTGCTCCAGATATGAGTGTAGGGCCAAAAAGATGGTGTCCACCATAGATCTGTTTCTGAGGGAGACAAATTGCAGTTGATTGAGGTTGTCTGGAAAAGCTGGACATGATGCGTGCCATGACCAGCCTATCACAGCTCTTTATGATGGTTGACGTAAGAGCCACTGGGCAGTAGTCATTAAGAGATGTTATCTTGTTTTCTTGGGTACTGGAATGATAGAATGATAGTGGTCATCTTGAAGCAGGAGGGAACCATGGTCTAAAGTAGGAAATAATTAAAAATATTTTCAAATACCCCTGACACAGGACCGAAAGACATGGCCAGAGCCACCATCTCACTGGCCCATTGCTTTTCACTTGTTCACCAGACAGAAGACTGATCTTCTGCAACGGTGACTGTAGTTTTAGGTGTACTGGAGGTCTAAAATTGTGGCATTTTCTGAAACTTAGTTTAAATATGTGCAGGCCTAGCAACCTGATATCTGAAAATTGGCAAAAGGTAGTATGTAGATGAATTGGTTAAGGAAATGAATTCATCTGTGAGGATGGGTATCTATTGATGAGACAAAAGAGACTACTGAAAATCTGGAGCAACACACACCAAACACTGGAATTCAGCAGGTTCAACAGCATTTATGGAAGGAATTGAAGAGCTGACCCTTCTTCAGGACCGTTAAGAAAGAGAGTTGAGATCAGAATAAAAGGATAAGGGAAGGGGTGTCAGCATGACCTGGTGGGTGAATCCAGGTAAGGTTGGGAATCTAGGAAGGTAGGTGAGGGGAGAAAAAGGGAATGATGTGAGAAACCAGGAGATTACAGGTGAAAGAGGCAAAAAGTTGAAAGAATTGTTGGGGATTGCAGGCTATGGAATAACAGGAAGGAAGTGGGAAACCAGAGGGAGGAATGTGGAGATGATGGGTATGTCTTGAGAATGGGAGTAAGGAAAGAGGTGTAATGTGGTTTACAGAGTGGAGTAGATATGGGCAGTTAGAGGAATCGATTTTGATCCCATTAGGTTGAAGACTATTAAGAAGGAATTTGACTTAAACAAGCCCTTCCTGACCTCTACAGTATGTGACATGGACAGGCTAGCCAGTGTGGGACTGGAACATGTAATTAAAATGCCTGGCTACTGGGAATTCCTGCCTGTTAAAGCAGATGCAAGTACCTGGAAAGGAATCAGAGAGAGGCACGAATGGACAAGGGATTTTGTTGGAGATGGCTTAAACTGCAAATAATTATATTTTGGATATAGAGGCCAATGGGGTGGTAGGCGAGGACAAGGTGAACTCCATTCCTGTTAAGTTAGTGGGGGGGGGGGGGAGAGCACATGTTTAGGAAACAGAAATGCTGGTGGGGGTTGCATTGATAGAAAGGGAGGAAACCCCATTTTCTAAAAACTAACAATATCTTGGGTATCCTAGAATGGAAAGCCTCATCCTAAGAACAGATGCAGTGAAAACAAAGAATCTGAGAGAAAAGAACTATTAATCTTGCAACTGCTAAGGCAGTATGAGGTGTAGTCAAGGTAACTGTGAGAGTCACTGGGCTGGTTAAAAGATAACAGTAAATAATCTACCTCTGGAGATATAGACAGAGATATCAAGAAAGGAGAGAGAGGTGGCTGAGATGGACCAAGTGAATTAGAGGGCATGGTGAAGTTGCTGATATTGATAAGATCCATGTGGGTGCAAGGTGTGGATCTTCAAAGTTCAAAATCAATTTATTATCAAAGTACATATATGTCACCATATACAACACTGAGATCTTGAGTCTGATCAGTAATGGTACCAGACATAGTGGCCTGATGATTCTTGTGGGGTGGGGGGGGGGGGGTGTTGGCAGGCTGGCTCTGGGGTAAAGAAGTTGTGTTCAAGAGCTGCCACCTGACCTCAGCAAAGCAGCAGTCATCCTTGCCAGAATGAAACAGCAAGTCCCTTGTCTGGTGAGTTTGGGATTAGTGCGTTCAGAGGGACTGAGGTTGGAATAGTTGAGAAGAGCAAAATTCATAATTCATCATGCCCCTTAGGTAAAAGTACAGATCATCAATACAGATTATCTGTACTCAATTCGTTTATAGCAAGGAATAAAACTATAGGCTGCAGAAAAAAAAATCAATGGCCTGATTAGGAGGGAGTAAATGAAAGTAATTCAGTCCAGATGTCCTGCATTTGGGAGGGCAAATAAGGAAAGAAAATATACAATGGCAAGACATACTGCTTTATGGAGAACAAGAATTATTCCAGGGCACAGATCTACAGATCTGTAAAGAGCACAACTGGCCCATATGGGGCCTAAGGGGTAGAAATGGAATACTTTTTATTAGCAGAGGCACGGGGCTAAGGAATTGTGGATAGAGACCAATTAAACTATGGTCATTTCTATTCACTGGAAGGAAACACAGAAAAGTTAATGAGTAGTTGAATTAGAAAGAAGCTGAGGAAAAAATATTCTAAAGAAATAATGCAAGTCTTGAACTCATTCCTGGAATGGAAAGTAGAGACAGAAATTCTTCTCACATTTTATTATGCCTGTTTAATCTCCTGGGTAGTGTGATCTAACAAGGCTACAATCTACAAGGAAGTAGCAGAAGCCTAGATACACATTTTGTGTGGAATGAATATGAACCAAGTATCTGATGTCCATGTCATAAATATCCAGAATTTCAAAATGAGTGTCAAATATAGATTTTTTTAAAACCTGAAGAATATTTTAAATGTTGAGACAAAAGCACTTGAAACAATATTTTGATTACACCACAGCAGATAATACACAATGCAATAAAAACAGCTCTGTGATGATCATGTTTTATGATTTCTCAAGTGCCATCAATACCATGGAGCCTTCATTGCTGAGGGAAAAGCTCCATACAATGCAAGTTGGCACTTCCATTGTATCCTGGATATTGGACTATCTGACTGGCACACCACAGTTTACGCAGCTTCTGAGCTGTGTGTCAGACATTGCTATAAGCAGCACTGGGGTTCCACAGAGAACTGTACTGGCTCCCTTCCCGTTTACCCTGTATACCTCGAACTTTAGATACAACACTGAGTCATGTCATCTGCAGAAATTCTCTGATGACTCACCAACAGCTGGGTGTATAAAGAGAGGACAGAAGGATGAATACAGGACCTTGGTGGAGGACTTTGTCAAATAATGCAAGCAGGACCATCTGCAGCTCAACATCAGTAAGACAAAGGAGATGGTGATGGACAGTGCAAGACTAAGCCTGCACTGCTTCCTGTTACTACTGATGGTGAGGACCTACAAGTAGCTGGAGGTGCACCTGGATGACAGACGAGTGGAGCACCAACACAAAGACTGTGTACAAGAAGTGCCAGAGTCGCCTCTACTTCCTGAGGAGAATGAGGTCCTTTGGAGTATGCAGGCTTCTCCCTCACATGTTCTACTAGTCTGCTGTTGCCAGTACAATCTTCTATGAGGTGTGTATGTTGGGGCAATGGCATCAACACAGGTGGTGCCAACAGACTCAATAAACTGATTAGAAAGGCTGGCTCTGTTATAGGAGTCAACTGGACACACAGGAGGCTGTGGTAGAACAAAGGACCCTACAGAAAATCCTGGAAATTCTGGACAATGTTTCTCACCCTCTGCACGCCACCTTGGCTGAACAGAGGAGTATCTTTAGTAATAGACCAAGGTAACTGCGCTGCTCCAAAGAGCGCTATACGAGGTAATTCTTACCCTCGACCATTAGGCTCTATAATGAGTCAACCTATAGCCAGGGAAGTGATGACGCCCTCCTGATAGACTGATGAAGGTAACTTATTTTTTAATCTTTCTTACATCTCTTCTAATATTTGTATATTTACATATCTGTGCACTTGTAATTTTACTGTGACATTGTAATTTCCTTTAGGATAAATGAAGTAACTACCTATCTAAATGGCAACAGACAACTTTGAGGCAACATAAGCCTAACATGTTGGAAAATATTGTTGTCCATTATTAGGTTGTAATAGGACAAATAGAAAATCATAATCTGATTAATCAAGAAAGAAGATGGTCTAATGAAAAGGAAAGATCATTTGTCCCACTTATACATTTGTTTGAGGATATAATTATCAAAAAACAAATCTAATATATGTCATGTGTAAAAGATTTTGATAAAGTGCCACATTAAAGTTTACCCTACAAGATAAGCAGTTTATGTTCTTAAGGTATTATCTTAGCTCAGATTGAAAGCGCACACGAGAGATGGAGCGAGAGAGCAAGAGATCAAGGAACAAAGTTAGTGGATAGATATAACAAATGATTAAAAGATAAATGGACAGAGTATTTTGAGCCACATGATTGGACTTCCCTCTTATGACACTTGGAGTACTGCACAGAGATCTGGTCTCATTGTTTAAAAATAAATTTAAGGATAGTTTGATATATGGAGATTATTCAAAGAATCTTCAAAAGATTATTGGGTTGAAGGAATTATCTTGGGAAGAAATACTGAGGGAATTGGACCTATATACCTGTACATTAAAAAAAAATGAAAAGTTTTTCTTAATGAAGCAAAAGGATTGAGGAAAGTCAACAAGGTGGAGTCTATGGAGGTATTCACTCAGGCCAGGTTAAATTTAAAACTAATGGCATGGCCTCAGACTAAAGGGCAACTCTAGACCAACATAGGGATGAATTTTTATTGAGGCAGAAAACCTTTGGAATTCTCCATTGTAAAAAGCAGTGATTAAGCATAATCAAGGCTGAAACAGAATACAAAGGAATTTATAATAAAGGCAGGAACTGGAATCAAGACTACTAATCAAATTAGCCACAGCATCACTGAACAGCAGAGGTGGTTTAAGGGGATTTTAAACCCATTCCTGCTCCAATTTCTTATAGTTTTAAATGGAAATTTTATTCATAAACATGAGCTTCAAATAGATTACTCCAGCCTGGGAAAATGGAAGGCAGTAACACTTACATATTTATTTGCAACTAGCAGCAGACCTTATAAAAAGTCACTTTATGAATTTCTTTGTGTTGACAACCATATTACCATCCAAGTAATTACTGAATTTCAACTGTTTACAATGTAAATGAAAAATAATAAAATGTGTCTACAAGGCACAGGAAGGAAAATTAAAAAATAAATTACACCATTGGATATGCACAACAGTACATGCATTTAACTGTGCCTAAAACATCAATATTACTCACATGATTATGAGTAGGTGGACTCTGAGGCATGGAACTAGGTGTCAACACTGGAGAGCTAGCAGGGCTGCACAGTTCTGGAAATGGATTTGGGATAGCAGGCAATGATGATGTACGGAACTGATCTTCTTCCTGTAGTCTTCTGAAAATTAAGGAGGGCATAATGAAAAAGCTTCATTTACAAAACAGATATACATTGATGGGTGGACATGAGCAGAACTTCAAACTTCAGCTACTAAGAAAGGTAACTTGAAAAACAAAAATAATAGTATAGTCCACCGCTGATAATTTGCAATATATTTTCATGAGATGTGTATAAAAAGGATAAAGAAAAATAAAGGGGAAAACAAGTTGGAATTTCCAGATAATAAAGCAGGACTGCATCAATTGGGGATTCTTTTACCCTAAAGGTGAAGGAATGGTTAAAACAAAGCTGAAAGATGTTGTTGTTAGGGTTGAGGGAATGCAAAAGAAAATGTTTCACTAATTTCCTATTCTGGCTACAGTTGTATCCCTTTGTATTGTAATATCTAAAATATTTTAGCCAAAATCCATACGAGATGAATATTCACTAAATAGCTTTGTTAAAGCTGATGTCTAAAGGCTGGCGAGACACTGTCCAGTTGATGAAAATAAATCAAAGTTGAAAGAGATACTTATTCAGGGAGTTTACGAAATTGCAATTAATATTACTGAACATTTGGGTATGACTCCAATCACAGACATACAATATTATTCAAAGCAGAATTATACTCTGAAAATACATTATCTGCAATGCAATTTACCATCTGTGCTCAATTAAATTTCAAAATGTACCAGCACCATCAGTATATCAGGCTTTGCTTTCAGTACATTGATATCTCTAACCATCTTCCAGGACACAATATAATCATTACTACAACTCTTTATGCTGAATTTTCAGGAGACTGTATCTGTTAAAACTTTACATGATAATAAAACATCAGCTCCTGAGACTGTTGTTCAACCTAAAGCAAATCTTAAAGCCTGGTACTGGGGAAAAAAAGAAATCAATAGATATAATGATGTTTATAAGTCCTATACAAAACAACATACATGAACTTCAAGCATTTTGCAATAGTTTACTGTTAAGGTTTACAGTTTTTTTAAAAATTATTCACCCCTTTGGAAGTTTTCATGTTCTATTGTTTTACAACATTGAATCACGGTGTATTTAATTTGGGTTTTATTTTGGAAACTGATCAACAGAAAAAAGATCCTTTCATGTCAAAGTGAAAACAGATCTCTACAAAATGATCTAAATTAATTACACATATAAAACATAAAATAATTGATTGCATAAATATTCACCCTCCTTTAATATAACACATGAAATCATTACTGGTGCAGCCAATTGGTTTTAGAAGTCGCATAATTAGTTAAATGGAGATCACCTTTGTGCAGTCAAGGTGTTTCAATTGATTGTAGTAAAAATACACCTGAATCCGAAAAGGTCCAACTGCTGGTGAGTCAGTATCCTGACAAAAATTACATCATTAAGACAAAAGAACACTCTGAGCAACTCCACGAAAGCACAAGTCAGGAGATGGATACAAGTACATTTCCAAGTCACTGAATATCCTTTGGAGCAAACACAAGGAAATCTGCAGATGCTGGAAATTCAAACAACACACACAAAATGCTGGTGGAACACAGCAGGCCAGGCAGCATCTAAAGGAAGAAGCACTGTCGACGTTTTGGGCCGAGACCCTTCGTCAGAACTCAGAGACCCTGGGTCTCGGCCCAAAACATTGACAGTGCTTCTTCCTATAGATGCTGCCTGGCCTGCTGTGTTCCAACAGCATTTTGTGTGTGTTGTTTGAATATCCTTTGGACTACAGTTCAGTCAATCATCAATAAATGGAAAAGAATATGGCACAGCTGTAAATCTGCCTAGAGCAGGCCGTCCTCAAAAACGGAGTGACCATACAAAAAGGGGATCAGCGAGTGGGGCCACCAAAGGACCTGTGGTAACTCTGAAGGAGTTACAAGCTTCAGTGGCTGAGAGGGGAGACTGTGCATACAAATGTTGCCCTGGTGCTTCACCTGTTGCAGCTTTAAGGGAGAGTGGCATAGAGAAAGCCACTGTTGAAAAATACTTACATGAAATCTTGGCTAGATTTTGCCAGAAGGCATCTGAAAGACTCTAAAGTCAGCTGGAAGTAGTTCTATGGTCTGATGAAACTAAAATTGAGCTTTTTGGCCATCAGACTAAACGCTATGTTTGGTGCAAGCCAAACAACGCATCATCAAAAATACACCATTCCTACCATGAGGCATGGTGGTGGCTGCATCATGCTGCGAGGATGCTTCACTTCACCAGGCCCTGGAAAGCTTATGAAGGTAGAGCATAATATGAATGCAGCAAAATATAGGGAAATCCTGGAGGAACAACTGATGTCATCTGCGACTTGGGAGAGGATTTGTTTTCCAGCAAGACAATGACCCCAAGCATAAAGCCAGAACGACACAGGAATGTCTTAAAAACAACAAAGTTAATATCCTGGAGCGGCCAAGTCAGAGTCCAGACCCCAATCCAATTGAAAACTTGTTCTGGACTTGAAATGGGCTGTTCACTCACAATATCCCATACAACCTGAAAGAGCTTGAGCAATTTTGTACAGTAGAATGGGGAAAAACTGCAGTGTCAGGTGTGCAAAGCAGAGAGAGACCCATCCGCACAAACTCAAGGCTGTAATTGCTGCCAAAGTTGTGACTACTAAATGCTTGTGTTACGAATGTGAAGCAACTCTGAGGGGCCGAAGGGTACAAAGTCGCCCCCCTCCTTTTTGAGAATCGCAAGATCGCTATTAATTCGGGTCTGGGACCCAGGGAATGAGAGAGAGACACTCAGAATACACAAGGTTTGGAATGTGTCCTGACCTCAGCGGAACGGAACCACTGATAACGGCCGTTGTCTCTTGGAGATGGAATTGTGTATTGACTACTGTACTATTCATTGAAACCCCTCAGGGGACAACCAGAGTGGTCTGGTTGAGGGATTGCATCATCCCAACCTGATTGACATCTGAGACCCCATGAGTAAGGATAAAAGAGGGGTCTGGGGAACAACCTCTTGAGACACACCAGGAGAAACGCTAGAAATCCTGTGACAGCGTTTAATAGCGAAAGCCGGTGGGGGCTCGTGTGCGTCCTTCCTTTGCCTGGGGTGGCGAGCTCACAACGGAAGAACGGTTTAGCTAAAGGAGAGGTCACACTTGAACGGCCACGACAACGAGACACCTGACGGATCGAAATCATCAAGGAAAGCCGGCAAGTTTTTCTCCTAAATCTCTCTCTCTCTCCAACAAATTGCAACACAGCGGTCCCCAAAGGCTGCAGCCTGCATGAACTGAACGAACTTTATATTTACATCGGACAATTCATTATCCCCTAGACGACGATAGCGCTTATTTCTTATTGATTATTATTATACCCGCACTTTTAGATTTAGTATTGACGACGTATATTATCTGTATATTTGCATTGATATTATTTTTGTGTATTTTTACTAATAAATACTGTTAAAAATAGTATCATCAGACTTCAACGGACGTCTCTATCTTTGCTGGTAAGTGACCCAGTTACGGGGTTCATAACACTTGAAAGAGTAAATAATTATGTAATCAATTATTTTGTGTTTAATAATTGTAATAAATTTAGTTAGAGCCAGTTGTAGAAAACGGTTTTCACTTTGACACAAAAGAGTCTTTGCTGTTGATCAGTGTCAAAAAAAAAGCCAAATTAAACAACTGTGATTTAATGCTTTAAATCAATAAAACATGAAAACTTCTAGGGGGAGGGTGAACAATTTTTATAGGCACTATAAGGATAAATTATCAACTATTATTACCACAATGCCTTTTGCAGCAGCTGTGTTTTTTGTTTAAGATATATAAATGTGCATTAAACAGAATTAGAATCAAGTTGAATATCAAAGGCATATGTTGTAAAATTTGCTGTTGAACAGCAGAAGTACATTGCAATACATATTTAAAAAACTATAAATTACAGTCAGAATTATCATCTATATATAATTAAACCAATTAGGTATTGCAAAGTCTAATGGTGGAGGGGCAAAAGATGTTCCTGAATCGCTGAGTGTGTGTCTTCAGTCTCCTGTACCTCCTCCGCAATTGAAGCAATGAGTAATGGCCATGTCCTGGGTGATGAGGGTCCTTAACAATCGATGCTACCTTTTGAAGGTGCCCATATTTGAGCTGGCTCAGTTTATAACTTCCTGCAGCTTTCTCTGATCCTGTGTGGTGGCTTTCCACACCAGACTGTGATGTTAGAATGCTTTTCACAGCACATCTGTAGAAATTTTCAAGTCTTTGGTGACATACCAATTCTTTTCAAACCCCAATGAAATATTGCCGCTGTTGTGCCTTCTTTGCAATTGTATCAATATGTTGGACCCAGAATAGATCTTCAGAGATGTTAACACCAAAGAATTTAAAACTGCGCACTGTTGCTTCAGAAGAAAACCAGAGGTCCATGTGTCAGTCTTCATTGAAGGATCAGAAGGATTAGTGTTATTATTTGAGGACCTATCCTAGATTCAGCATGTACATGCAATTACAAAGAACACACCTCAGCATCTCTACTTCCTTTGGATTTTGTGGAGATTCGGCATGACATCTAAAACTTTTAATAAAATTTGATATATGTGTAGTGGAGTGTACATTGACTGGCTGTATCACAGCCTGTTATGGAAGCACCAATGCCCTTGAACAGAAAATCCTACAAAAAAAGTAGTGGGTACAGCTATATCCATCATGTGTAAAGCCCTGCCCATCACTGACCACATCTACATGAAACACTGTACTGTCACAGGAAAGCAGCATCCATCATCAGGGACCCCTAACCACTCAGGACAAACTCTTTTCTTGCTGCTGCCATCAGGAAGAAGGTACAAGAGCCTCAGGATCACACCACAAGTTCAGGAACTGTTACTACCCTCAAACATCAGTTTCTTGAACCAAAGAGGATAACTTCAGTTAACTTCATTTGCCCCACTGTTGAAATATTTCTGCAACCAACGGATTCACTTTCAAGGACTCTTCATCTCATGTTTTTCAATTTTATTGCTTATTAATTTATTTATTATTATATTTCTTTCTTTTTGTATTTGCAGTTTGTTGTCATTCACACACTGGTTGAACACCCACATTGGTTCCGCTATGGTTATTAGCCTATAGATTTATTGAATCTGCCCACAAGGAAATGAATCTCAGGGTTGTATATTATGACGTATGTGTACTTTGATAATAAATTTACTTTGAACTTTAAATTTGTTTGATCCCTTGATTTACATTTGTACATGTTCCCTCAACTTGATAAAGGACAGGCAGCAGACGAGGCATAATCACAGCCAGTGGGATGAGTTACAAGGCAACAGAGGTGTGGTGCAGATAAAACAGAAAGCAACAAATAACTGGACTGAAAGTGTTGTATTTGAATGACTGCAGCATAAGAAATAAAATGGACGATCTTGAAATTCAGCTACAGATTGGCAAGTACGATGTTGTGGCCATCTCTGAATCTCGGCTCAAGGTTGGCTGCCACTGGCAGTTGAATGTCCAAGGATATATGGTGTATTGGAAAGATAAGTTAGTAGGCAGAGGGTGTGGTGTGGCCCTGTGTATAAGAAATAATATTAAATCATTAGAAAGGGATGGCATAGGATCAAAAGGTGTAGATTCCCTATGGGTTGAATTAAGAAATGGCAAGGATAAAAGGACCCTAATGGCAGTTATATACAGGCCTCCAAACAGCAGCTGGGAAGCGGATTAAAAATTACAGCAAGAGAGAGAAAAGGCATGTCAGAAGGGCAATGTCATGATAATCCTAAGGGATTTTAACATGAAAGTGGATTGGGAAAACCAGGCCAGTACTGGACCTCAAGAAAGAATTTGTGGAATATCTAAGGGATGGCTTTTTAGAACAGCCTGTTGTTGAGCCCACGAGGGGATTGGCTATACTGGATAGGGTGTTGTGCAATTATCCGGAGGTGATAAAAGAGCTTAAGGTTAGGAACCCTTAGGGAACAATGATCACAATATGATCAAGTTCACTTTGAAATTTGAGAAGGAGAAACTAAATTCCAATGTGTCTGTACTTCAGTGGAATAAAGGAAATTACAATAGCCTGAGAGAAGAACTAGCCAAGGTTGACTGGAAAGGGACAATAGCACAAAGGACAGCAGAGCAGCAATGGCTGGGGTTTCTGTGAAAAATGAGGGAAATGCAAGACAGATATATTCTAAATAAGATAAATTTTCGAATGGAAGGAGGACACTACCGTGGTTAACAAGTGAAGTCAGAGCCAAAGTAAAAGCAAATGAGAAGGCATACAAGGAAGCCAAAGCTAGTGGGAAAATAGAAGATTGGGAAGCTTTTAAAAACTTGCAGAAGGAAACTAGGAAGGTCATTAGGAAGGAAAAGATAAATTATGAAAGGAAGCTGCCGACCAATATCAAAGAAGATACAAGTTATTTTAAGAATATAAAGGGTAAAAGAGAGTTGAGAGTAGATATAGGACCAATAGAAAATGACGATGGAGATATTGTAATGAAAGCAGCAGAGATGGCAGAGGAACTGAATGCGTATTTTGCATCAGTCTTCACAGTGGAAGACATCTGCAGTATACCACACATTTAAGAGTGTCAGGGAAGTGAAGCATGTGCAGTGAAAATTACGACTGAGAAGGTGCTCAGGAAGCTGAATGGGTCTGAGGGTGGATAAATCTCCAGGACCTGATGGAATGCACCCTCGGGCTTTGAAGGAAGTAGCTGGAGGCATTAATAATGATCTGCCAAGAAGTGATAGATTCTGGCATTGTACCAGATGACTGGAAAATTGTACTCCGCTATTTAAGAAAGCTGGGAGGCAGCAGAAAGGAAACTATAGACCTGTTAGCCTGACATCAGTGGTTGTGAAGTTGTTGGAATCGATCGTAGGAATGAGATTATGGTATAACTGGAGGCACATGACAAGATAGGCCAAAGCCAGCATGGTTTCCTAAAAAAAAATCCTGCCAGACAAACCTACTGCAATCTTTTGAGGAAATTACCAGCAGGGTAGACAAAGGAGATGCAGTAGATGTGGTGTACTTGGATTTTCAGAAGGCCTTTGACAAGGTGCGGCACAAGAGGCTGCTTAGCGAGATAAGAGCCCATGGAATTACGGGGAGTTACTAGCATGGGTGGAGAATTGGCTGATCGGAAGAAAGCAGAGAGTGGGAATAAAGGGATCCCAGTCTGGCTGGCTGCCAGTTACCAATGGAGTTCCACAGGGGTTGGTGCTGGGACTGCTGCTTTTTACGATGTATGTCAATGACTTGGGCTGCAGGATTAATGGATTTGTGGCTAAATTTACCGATGATACAAAGATAGGTGGAGGAGTGGATAGTATTGAGGAAACAGAGAGCCTGTAGAGACTTAGATAGCTTAGGGTAATGGGCAAAGAAGTGGCAAATGAAATACAATGTTGGAAAGTGTATGGTCATGCACTTGGTGGAAGAAATAAACAGGAAGACTATTATTTAGATGGGGAGACAATTCAAAATGCAGAGATGCAAAGAGACTTCCAGATTGAGTCAGTGGTGAAGGTGATAAATGCAACATTGTCATTCATTTCTAGAGTTATAGAATATAAGAGCAGGGATGTGATGTTGAGGCTCTATAAGGCACTTGTGAGACTACACTGGTATCATGTGTAGTTTTGGGCTCTTTATTTTAGAAAGGATATACTGACATTGGAGAGGGTTCAGAGAAGATTCACGAGAATGATTCCAGGAATGAAAAGGTTACCGTATGAGGAACGTCTGGCAGCTCTTGGACTGTATTCCCTGGATTTCAGGAAAATGAAGGGGGGGGGGGGGGATCTCACAGAAACTTTTGGAATGTTAAAAGGCCTGAACAGATTAGATATGGCAAAGTTATTTCCCATGGCAGAGGAGTCTAGGATAAGAGGGCACAACATCAGGATTGAAGGATGTCCATTTAGAACTGAGATGTGGAGAAATTACTTTAGTCAGAGGATGGTAAATCTGTGGAATTTGTTGCCATGAGCGGCTGTGGAGGCCAAGTTATTAGTTGCATTTAAGGCAGAAGTAGAAAGGTTCTTGATTAGTCAGGGCATCAAAGGGTATGGGGAGAAGGCAGGGGGGTGGGGATGACTGGAAGAATTGGATCAGCCCATGATTGAATGGCGGAGCAGACTCGATGGGTCAAATGGCCTACTTCTGCTCCTATATCTTATGGACTTCCCCTTCCTTAAGTCCACAATCAAATCCTTAGTCTTCTTGACATTCACTGCAAGCTTGTTGTTACATCACTCAACTAGCTGATCTATCTTGCTCCTGCATGCCTCCTCGTCACCATCTGAAATTTAGCCAACAATAGTTGTGATGTCAGCAAATTTATAAATGCCATTTGAGAATCTGCCTAGCCACACAGTTATCAGTGTAGGGAAAATAAAGCACTGGGCTATGCATGCATCCCTGAGGTATGCCAGAGTTAGACGTCAGCGAGCAAGAGATACTATTTCCGATCCGCAATAACTTCTGTGGCTTCTCGGTGAGGAAGTCAAGGATCCTATTGCAGAGGTGGGTACAGAGACCCAAGTTAGAAGCTTGTTGATTGGAACTGAGGGTATGACTGTGATGAACGCTGAGCTGTAATCAATAAATCAGATGTCAGTACTGCTGTTGTCCAGGTGATCCTGGGCTGAATGGAGAGCCAATGAAATTGCATCTGTTGTAGACCTATTGTGGCAATAGGCAAATTGCAGCAGGTCCAAGTCCTTGCTTAAGCAGGAGCTGATTATGGCCATAACCAACCTCAAAGTAAATCTAAGTGCATCTGGGCAATAGTCATTGAAGAGGCTCCCACTGTTCTTCTTGGGCACTGGTGTGATTGTCACCCTTTTGAAGGGGATGTGAACCTTCAACCGTAGCAGAGGGAGATTAAAGATATCCTTTAATACTCCTGTCAGTTGGTTGGCACACATTTTCAGTACACTATCGGGTACACCTTTAGGGTCTGCCACCTTGTGAGGATTCACCAGCTTGAAACATGTTCTGACGTCGGCCTCCAAGACAGAGATCACAGGGTCACCATATGCTGCAAGAATTCACACAAATGTAGTTTTATCCTCCCTTTCAAAGCATGCACAAAAGGCACTGAGCTCATCTGGCTCATGATGTTAGGTTTCACCTTGTAGAAAGTTATGGCCCTCAAACCCTGCCAAAGCTGACATGCATAGGATTCTGTCTGTAACTTCAATCAGAAGTGTTTTACACTGTTAAAATATTCTTCCGCATGTCATACCTGGTCTTCCTGTACAGTTATAGACCAGCAGTCTTCAATGCTACAGATCTAATCGTCAGCAGACTATGAATCTCCTGATTCATCCACAACTTTTAGTTTGGGAACGTCCAGCATGATCCCAAATACTCACACTCATCCACACAGGTTTTGATGAAGTGTGGGCATGGGATAGCATGGTAAGCTTTCTTAATGGTGGTGTAACAATGTTCAAGTATATTGGTTCCTCTGAACAATGACCGCCATCGTATTACCTGTGGAATCAGAGATTTCTTCAAGCTGGCCTGATTGAAATGTTCCGCAATGAAAGGAAAGGCATCAGGATGCACTGTTTCATGTCTGCTCCTCAGTGCTCAGCTCCTCCAATGCCTACTTGTTGTTGGCCAGAGGTGGAATGTACACAGTTACTAAGAATGACAAAGGAAAACTCCTTCAGCAGATAAAATGGATGACATTTGACAGCTAGGCATTCCAAGTCAGCTGAGCAGCACTGAGACAGATTGGCCACATCTATGCACCATGCTGAATAATCATGAAGTATACTCCACCTACTCTACCTTTAGATGACTCAATAGAGAAGAGTACTGACAATTTTACCATCACGAAACACATCTGGGTGAGGGCAAATCAGAAGCCACGGTGTACTGCAGAAGTCTATGTCAGGCTGAGGGACTGTGATGTTGTCTTTAGATCCGTGGATGCAACAACTCTTAGGGAAGAAGAACTGTGCTTTCCTGATCCATCAGGAAGACGAAATTGGAGCAGTCTCAAGAGAATTTGCAGCCACTTCTGTGATACCAGAAACACAAGGCACATGTGGCAGGGAATTCAGATGATTACAGACTACATGTCTACCCTGCGTGCAAGTGACCAGGATGCTTCACTCCCTGAGAGGCTGAATGTCTTCTATGCCCAGTTTGATGCACAGCACAAAGCGCTGGTGAGGAAGGCACCCCTCTCTCCAGGGGAGTGGACACTCCATCCAGCTGTAGCTGAAGTGAGGGCCAGAGTCAAGTTGGGTTCTGAAAGACTGAGCAGCCCAGCTGATGGAGGTGCTGACAAATATATTCAACATCTCTCTGGAACAAACCATTGTTCTCTCGGTTTTTAAGACGGCAACCATCATTGCAGTGGCAAAGACGGTGACAGTAACCTGCCTAAATAACTATCGTGCAGTGGTATTAACATCAACCTTTAATGCCATGAGCAACTGATCATGGAGCACACTAAAGCCTTTCTCCGGCTACATTGTACCCTTTCTAGTTTGCTTATCGTTCAAATGGATCCACTGACAATGCAATAATCTCTGTTCTCCCCTGCCAGTAAAATGGGGTCTCAGACACCAGACTGCTGTTTATAGACCAGTTTGGCATTCAACACCATCGCACCCCTGAAACTGTGGGAAATCTGACACTCGCTTAGTCTCAACACCTCCCTCTGCAATTATATATACTGGACTTCTTAACAGTAAATCCACAGTAAGCCTGCATGGGCAGCAACATCTCTAATCCCATTATGCTGAGCACTTGCGCTCCCCAAGGCTGTGTGTTCAGCCCGCTGCTGTTCACACTGCTGACACGTGACTGCATTTCAGTGTCCAGCTCAAACTGTCATGAAGTTTGCAGATGACACAACAGTTGTTGGCTTTATCAAGGACAATGACAAGATAAGAGTATAGATAGGAAGTGGAGCAGCTGATGGTTTGGTGTGAGAACAACAACCCAAGCCTGAATGTGGAAAAGAAAAAGGAAATAATTGTGGTCTTCAGGAAGGTGCAGACAAACCATCCACTTCTGCAGATCCATGGCTCCTCCACAGGGAGTTAACTGCATCAAGTTCCTGAGAATTCACATCACGGAATCTCACCTCCCTGAACAAGAAGGCAGAGCAGCGCCTCCACTTCCTAAGAAGATTGTGGCAAGTCTGCTTACCATACCTACCACCAACCACCCCCCCCCCCCCCCCCCACCATCTTAACTGTGTTTTACAGGAGCACCGGTGAGAGCATCCTGACAAGTTGCATCTGTATCTGGTATGGGAGCAGTCGAACATCGGACCAGAAGTCCCTACAAAGAACGGTATGAACAGCTGAAAGAATCATAGGGGTCTCCCTACCATTCATCAGGGTTATTTATCAGGAACGCTGCATAATCAGGGCCCTTACTATTATTAAGGATCCCACCCATACATCTAGCATCCTCTTTAGAGTTTCTACATCAGGCGGGAGCCTACAATGCATAAAACCAAGAAAGGTCAGGATGAGAAACAGTTTCTTTTTCGAAGCCATTAGGCTTCTGAACTCTACTTCAAAGTGTCACTGGTTAAACTGTTCCATACCTTACATATTTAATATTAATGCACTTTAGTTTGTTAGTTATTTGTGATTCATCTGTAGATTTTATCCTTACCTTCATAAGTTATTGTGTGTTACGTGTAGTACTATGCTTTACACCCTGGTTCAGAAAAACACTGTCTTGTTCCTATATAAATGTATATACCTAAGTGACAATAAACTTGACTTGACTTGAAAATGTGACCTGTCTTTTCAGTGGGTGGTGAAACCATCAGGCTATAAACTGTGTTCCCTCTAATTTGTAATGACCAGTGTGCACAAAAATCTTGTGCAGTGCAATTTTTTGCCCAGTGACAACCTGTGCACTGAATTTTATATATAGAGATAATCATTTTAACAGTTAGCAAAGCACTGTCAATAAGAACTTTGACCTCCTCTAGGTTTGATCGTTTTCTCTCTCATTCATCTAAACTTTCACAAAATATCTGTAGCAGGCCTGCAGCAGTAATGAAGGAATTCCTCACCAGAGATTTTGCACACTGTCCATATATGAATTTGCTTGTTAAGTGACACTTTAAAAAGTCAAGCTTCCAAATATCATTCCACTTCTTACCACTTGCAAAATTCCCCAGCACCTTTTGCATTGTAACAATACACGCAGGTAATGCCAGGTTCTGTATTGCACATAAATATTTCTCATAGTAGCACATAACCTCATGAGCTTTCAGTGTAGCAGTTTCTACTGTTTCATTAAGCCAATCCACTTTAAGTAAACTAGTTCTTTTATGATTAATGCCCTTTGCTTCTTTGGAATTCAACATAATGAATCAATAATTTCTTCAATAAAAGCAGTAAAAAAAAAAGCGATTTCTAAAATCTGCAAATTATCACAAATTCCATGTTGTCAACACAGTCTGCATCAGAAACCAGAAAAAGAAATGTAATCGTTAAATATACTTAACATGTCAAAGAGGTAGAGGGTGACAACCTTTTGTATGCAGTTTAAGGTCCTTTGTGTACTAGTAGCAAAAGATGCGTGCACACTTGCACACCTTAGCAGGAACACTGGCTGTGAGGCTTCAAACAGATTGTCACAGGTGAGCCACGTTTCCATGAAGCAAAGTACATGGCAATCCCTGACACCCCTCTGGTATTGTAAACTTGCTCTGCGGTCTTCAATTTATTTTCCAGAAACTGAACATTCACCAGCAGCATAGTCAGGAGTGGGCATCTAAGGACCTGTAACTCAGTGTGCCTTCTATGTTTACTTTTTGTTCGAGGAGAACTGCACTTGCATCCTATGTTTGCTGTCCAGAGATTTTGAGGATAGGTAGATTTTTTTAAATTCATCTTAAAATGATGTTGCTTACTGAAGTTCCCATGACAGTGACTGTGGATTTCAGTAGTAGTAGTCCTAAACAGGAATATATGAAGATTCCCATTGGAGCTGCACGCAAAGAGTCACCATTTATCGACACCATCTTGGAATAATTTATTCTTAAGTTAGGATGATAACTTGCAATTGGTTATGACTAATGCGTATGTTAATCATACACTGCTTTGTGATAGAGGTTACAAATTTGAAGGTGCCACTAAAGTGGGCTTTGTGAGTAAACAAAGTTTATTATGTAGATGGTGAACACTAAACCAACAGAGCTGAAGGTAGGAAAAAGTCAATGCCTTGGGTGGAGATACAATGGCAACCTAACTGTGTTTTTCTCTGAATAATGAAAGCTTCTTTAGTGTTGTTAGAACTGCACTCATCCAGACAAGTAGAGTATCATACCACACTACTAATTTGCTCCTCGTGGATTCACGTTGAGGTACTCAAAGAATGCCCTTATTGTACCTTGCCATTGTTGGACTACAATTCCCTTCATTAAGTTCATAGTCAGTGGGCTAGACAGGGACTTGGCAAAGGTAATGCTTTTGAATATCATCAATTATGTTATTAGACGAGCTTGGAGATGCTCTGCCTTTTGTTCTTTTGTCCATATTTGGAACAAAGCTATAATGAGGTATGAAGCTGAGCAGTCCTGGCAACATCAGGAAGAAGCTTAGTAGCACAACATGTGTTACAACCCTTTTTCTTAACTGATGAAAAATGAGTTGTATTTATCATCTATTGCTAATTGGACATTGTGGTTTGTTGTACAGAGCCCTTAACCTTGTGGATTTTTAATAATGAGATTTTCTACACTGAAGGACATCAAGTAGTGGTAAAGTAAGATTTAATGACATTCTAGTGGTGTATGGGCCACCATAAATGGTACCAGTTTTTTTTTTTAAACTCTCAATTTATTCTATTTACTTGAATTTAAATTACTCAGTGATTCTGTCTCTAGAACAGAAGTCCAGGTTCCTAGATAATAATCCAACAACTTAATAACCAAGTTTAATTACTCATGATGATGACAGTAAACTCCAAGGCTAATGAGACTAATTGAATGCATACTGCATCATGCTGATAGGATACATTTGAAAAAATTAATACATGGTTAGTGTCAGTGTCCTAACATGACTAGATCAGCTTCTCTGGAAGCTCCCCTCTTCCTTGAGAGCAAGTCTCCAGCAATTCATTTAGGATGTTATCTTGCTCTTGAGCATTTGTTGCACAGGTACTTCTGGTCATTCCTTGACTTCACACGAAATAAATCAAAATGGTTGACACCTGGCTTCTTGGAAGGCTGTTTTCTGATTCAGGAGGAAGCCAAAATGGACCATCCATTCTGTACATATTCTCAACATGTTCAGAAATATTTCAGTCTTGCACTCATCTGGGATTCAATGTCATGAAGAACAGAAAAGTCCTTAGAATCACCACCCCTTGGCTGTGTATTTGTTCACTGCAGTTCAAGACTGGATGTGGCAAGACATCAAAACTTGGGTCTGTTAATCATAGGATTGCTTCAAAGCACATCCAAAAACCAACCATTCACTACATACTCCCATTGTCTGTTACTCAGCTGACTTTGTATGCATCCCTTTTTATGCCATGCGCTTCAACTGTGCTGATTAGCTTAACATGTGACACCTAACGAAAAGTCTTGGCACATCAATTGCAGTTACCTCCAACTTTATACATCATCATTAAAAAAGTCTACTAATTTGTGTTAAGCACCAAATACACCATTTGTATTTAACAAATCCATGTCAGTTTGCTCTAATTTATCCATTTTCCTGCAGATAACAATTGCTTTTCTATCATTGTCAAAACTCAGTGGGCTTATCCTTATTCCTTTTTGTGAACAAGAGAATAACATTCACCACTCTCTAATCCTCTGATTTATGCCTTCAATACTTCTGTCTACATGACAATTACAATGCATTCATGAATGACACAGTTAATAGAAAATATGATCTCATGTTAAATACTTCAACCATGATGGTACAATAATATATAAATGCTCATGTAAATCATTAATATCAAGATGTTTTGTTTAAAATTAAATTATAAGTATTTGTTTCACTATATTTCCTTTAATGACATTAAGAGGCTGTTTGTTAGATAAAGTACTACTTAAGTACCATAAGTAGTATAAATATTTTACGTCTTACCTAACTGCCAGAATGTGCATTGGCTGAGAACGTTGCAGCTTCTGCCTTGGTGATGTTGCCTGTGGTGAATTTGCTCCTGAACTCATCAGTTGATTACAAGCAGACTGACCATTCTGAATAAGTGGAGTAGTTTCTGACTGGTTGCAACATACTGAATACAAACTGTCAAATGAAGAGTTCATATCATTCACCAAAGCCTCCAAGTCTACATCATCATCTGAAAGGGAAAAAAGAGCAACTTTTCAGAATAACTGTTTTTGTGTTTATAATCATTAGCTGTAAATATTAATTTTAATAGTATAACTCCCTCAAAAGATAGACTCTGAACAATCCCACATGATATCATTAGTGAAAGTCAGCTTACACTAGATTTCTGTGCAAGTAGATACAAGGTATTGGTCATTTGAAGTCATTTTATAATGAGGTGCACAAGAATTTCTCTTCTTAGGGAACAGCAAACCCTCTGGAATTCTCAACTGTCCTCATTTGGAATAAATGCTACATTAAATTCCTGTCCATTCACTCAGGTTTCAGGAGCAACATTTAAGGCACAACAAACAGGAACATAAAAAATACAAGAGGTCACCTTGAATTTCTATTCTATTTTATGCAGTAGTTTACCTCTACTTCTGCACTTGGAAGTTTCTTACTTATTCAAATACCTGTCTAGATGTCTCTTAAATTTTGTTATTATTCCTGCTTCCACCACCTCCTCTGGTAGCCCATTTCAGACACCAACGATCTGTGAAAAACGTAGCCCTCAGATCCCCTCTAAAACCTTTTTCCTGTGTATGCTCTCAGTTTATAGACATCCCAACCATGGGATACAAACTGGTCATTTACCCATCCAAGAACTTTATATACTTCTCTCATGCCACCTCTCAACTTCCATCACTCCAGGAAAAACAGATACACCCTAGCCATCCTCTTCTTATATCTCAAGTACTCCAGGTATATTGTGAATCTTTTCTATGTCCTCAGCAATATGCTGACATAATATCTTTAATAAGCTTTCTTTAATAAGCTGTAAATGCTTAGAAATCAACGAGGTAACCTGGCTCAAGGACAGATGCGATCTTTAATAAACACTTATCCATATTCACTATGGAGAAAGGCATTACAGTTTGCGAATTTAGAGGATGAAGCAGTTAAGCATCAGATCTCAATTGAATTTGTTCTTAAATAAAACTGGAACTACTTAGGGGCCACAGTGACAATTTCATTTTCCAATCAAATACTGATGACTAAAGATGGGCAAAGAAGTGGAAATGGCAGATTAAATTTAATCTTAAAATACGAAGAAACACGTCTTTGAAGGATTAATGAAATAAGGGCATATACAGTGAATAGTAAAATATGAGAAGCACTAAGGAACAGTATGTCCTCAATGTGCATGTCCAAGCATCTCTGAAAAGAGCAGCACAGATTAACAAGGTTGCTAGGAGGCATACGAAACATTAGCCAGGTGATGGAGTACATGAGAAGTAAGCTAATAGTAATAATTATATTACTGGGCTGTATGTGGTGTCCAGGGTGGGGTAGTACCTCTGGTGAAGGGGCTTGTCATATCCATTCCGGGCAGCTCACACACCTTTGGTCCCACCTGACACTCAACTCTCACCTGTGCTCCAACTAACTGTTTGCCTGCGACTGCGGCCATAACCCAGTAAACCACGTTGTCAAATGGGCTAAATCAGGTGAGGGCCTCATACCCGGTGAGATAGAGATATGCCTGTCCTAGCACGCAAAGACAACTTTGGTGAACTGGGGGAATGAGATCAACAGTGAGATTCAATGACCAGGAAGGCAGTTCGGCAATGCTTTGTGAAGAGCAATGGGAATGACAAGGCACAGAAGGAGTCAAGACCCCAGTCGTAATGACTACGTGTACCACTGGAAGCAGACTTCCGAGGTCGAGAGAGTGGAACTGCTCCAGTGCAACGGCTTTTCCACTTTAAAAACTCTCCTGCACAGATCCTTCAGTGCATGCACAAATCTAACTGTCATTGTTGAATGAGACAGACAACCAACCAATAATTATATGAAATATTAATTAGGCCACAGCTGGAGTACTGTGTACATTTCTGGTTGCCACACTGTAGGAAGGAGATGCCTGCACTGGAGAAGCGGTGGAGAAGAATCAGTAGGATATTGCCTGAGATGGAACATTTCAGCCATAAGGAGGGACTCAAAGGCTGAAATTCTATTCCTTAGAGCAGAGAAAACAGAGAGGAGGGTGTGGGACCTGATTTAGGTATACAAAATTATGGAGGGGTATAGATAAGGAGAGATAGTAAGACATCTGTCTCCTTGGCAGAGGAATTCATCACTTGAAGGAATAGGTTTAAGGTAGGAGGTAGATGGTCTAGAAGAGACTTGGAAAAATTGTGTTTTTTTTAAAATGCAGAATAATTAGAAACTGGAATGTGAAAAGATAAGCAGTACTTAGAGGATCCTTTGAAACACAATGTGCATTAAACTATGGACCAATTACAGGAAAAGTGGATTAGTATAGATAGATAATTGACCAGGAGAATAAATGAAAAGGGTTTTTTCCCCATGCTATATAACTATGACTTAATACTTCTGCAAATTAACAGACTTTTGGTTTGCAATGCAAGTTTTTTCAAAAGAAATCATTAAAGGGTTAATAATATGTATGGTCTTTAGAGATACCACCTGTCTGTTTTTAAATCACAATACACAAATATAACAAAGACAGAATAATATCCAAAAGATGAGGTGAATATTTGTATCAATGAATCAAGGGATTGTGACATTGTGTACAAATTTGAAGAAACCAAGACCATGAAAGACCATCAACTAAAATTTTTGTCTCTCTAAATTTTCTACGCAGGTAGCATTTTACTTTTGAAAAAGAGGCATAGCCAGTAGAGTCACAAAACGTAAAAATAACTTCACTCCTGACTTCAAATGTTACCAAGCCAGAAAGATACAAGCAAAATCAAGTTCTTTCCATTTCTCAGCAGTAGTCTCTTCAGATCACATGTGGACAGTCAGAGTCATAACACAAAAACAGACCTTTGGTCCATATCATCTATACTGATCTCATTTACTTGCATTTGGTTTGCAACCTTTTAAGTAGTAAGTAGTAATGATTTCAAGAGTGTGGCTAGATGCTGCTTAAATGCTGCAAGAGTATTTGCCTCCAACACCTTTTCAGGCAGAGGTTTCCAGATTCCAACCAGTCTCTGTGTGAAAATGTTTCCTCTCAGATACCTTCTTAATCTCCTACATCTCACTTTGTGCTCATATTCTTGTGTTTTAGACAGTCCCTCTAAAGAGATAAACTAATTCTTACCAACTTATTTACACTTTTCAGAATTTTGCATATTTCCCATCCATTCAAGGGACAACAAAACCAGCCTATCCAATCTCTCTTGATAACCAAATGCTCACCCCAGGCAACACCTTGGGGAATCCCCTCTGCACCATCAATCGTATGCGATCATGCCCTTCCTATTCCTGAGATCAGAACTGCAAACAATAACGCAGTGGCTTATCAAGATTTTCTGATGCCCTTGCTTTTACATGCTATACAATGGCTAATAAAGGCAAACATTCCATACATCTTGATCAGCACCCTATCCACCCATGCTGCCAGTTTGACAGAATTGAGGGGCTCGTTGCATAAGAACCCTTTCTTCAGCAACTCTGCCTAGAGTCCTATCATTTACAATGTATGCCCTACACTTACTTGACTTTCTGAACTAGATAAACGTATTTGTCAAAAGTAAATTCCGCTAGCCATTGCACTTTCCAACTGATCATGATCTTGCTGAATAGCTAAACAGAGTTTAAATTGGGAACTCATTAATACATTTAAGAACTGAAATCCCAAAGAACTTCAAATTCACGATAAAACCACTATCTTTTCCCTGATAATAACCACTATTCTTAAGCCATGAAGGAAAGATCATGACTAGAGATCCTGCAGAGTTAGAGTAAATATCAAACAATAAAGGCAAGAATATCATCAAGGATCCTGGTATATAGCTAGAGGTGGCCTTGAACTAGAAGTATTTTTTTTCTATTTAAAAGATATCCAATAGAATGTTTACCCAATATTATGAAAAACTACCCAAATACTACAAAGCTTACCAGACTTAGACCAATAACTTATCTCCTTAATGTCTCTTTCAAATCGCAGAGAGGTGAATGAAATAAGTTAATATTCAGCTGTCTGATGGGAACAGGCTAGTGTTTGTTTCGACCCAACCAACATAAATCCTGAGGAACTGGAGCATGAGCTAAATTTCAAAGAACAATGACAGATGATACAAAGGTTGACAGAATTGTGGATAGTATGGAGAATTGCTGTAGGTTGCAACAGGACATTGACTGGATGCATAGCTGGCAGATAAGTGATAAATGGGAGTTCAACCCAGAAAAGTGTAGAGTGGTTCATTTTGGAAGATTGAATTTGAAGCAGAATACAGGGTTAGCTGCAGGTTTATTGGAAGTCTGGAGGTACAGAGGAATATTGGTGTCGATGTCTGTAAATCTCTCAAAGTTGCCATGCAAGTTGATAGGGTTGTTAAGAAAGCATATGTTGTGTTGCTTTCATTGGTCAGGGAATTAAGTTCAAGAGCTGCAAGGTACTATAGCAGCTCTATAAACTTGGCTAGACTACTCTTGGAGTATTGTGTTCAGTTCTGGTCACCTAATTATAGGAAGGATGTGGAAGCTTTAGAGAGAGTGGAGAAGAGATTTACCAAGATGCTGTCTGGACTAGAGGGCATATCTTATGAAGATAAGGTCAGCGAGCAAAGGCTTTTCTCTTTAGAGCAAAGGAGGATGGGAAGTGAGTTGATAAGAGGTGTACAAGATGATAAGAGACATAGATCAAATAGACAGCCAGAGACTTTGGCCCTGGGGAAAAAATGGCTAATTTTCAGGTGACTGGAGGTAAGTTTAGCGGGATATCAGACATACGATCTTTACACAGAGAATGGTGGGTGCAATGAATCTCCTGCCAGGATAGTGGTAGAGGCAGGTACATTAGGAACATTTAAGAATCTCTTAGATGGGCACATGGATGATACAAAAATGGTGAGTCATGTGGGAAGGAAGGACCAGATTGTTATTAGAATAAGGTTAAAAGATCAGCACAACATCATGAGCCAAAGGCCCTATAGTATGCTGTAATGTCCTATGTTCTATTATCAGCTACTGCCAGTTTTACAATTGTCATTTAGCTTCAAACACTGAAGTCTGAAAACTTTCTGCATTGGATGAGAAATGTTATTAACTCCCATATTAATTATTTAATCTATTACCTTAAATCAATAGCCCTGGTTATTGGACCAAAGTGAAATTCACCCTTCATACCCACCCAGAATTGAGCTTCTCAATTCTTTAAATTTGCACAGATTTACCCTTAACCCTCTCCATTCCAAAAGAAAAATTTCAAAAGCAGACAAACAAATACCAACCTTGATGATTAGTTGAATGATGACTGCATGAAGCTTGAAAACTTGCTCCAATGCCCTCTCTCGTTCTGCGTGACGTCCGATCTACATCATCCTAAAATAAGACAGCCGAGTTAAAAGCATGGTTGTGATTAAAAGAAAATTATGGTGCATGCCATACACAAAACTGATCTTCCATACTGTAACCTATTCATAAATAGAGAAAATCTTATTAACATTGCATAACAGAATGTGGTGATTCATTGCAAGAATGCAGGTAGGCATGCACATACACTAACTGCTTAAACATGAAAACACTGTCAGAGGGTCCATTGTAGCCTGGGAACTGAATAAATATATTTTAGAGAAAAAATATGCATTGGGGTGTAGTAACCCCAAGAAAGCCAGTGGAGCACAAAAAAGCCAATGAGGTGAGCTAGAGTTGCTTTAATGGATAGCCAGTTTAGACAGGAGTTAAAAATCTTGATTTTCTGTTGTAACCACTTTTGAGTCTACACATGAGCAAAATGTAGTACACAAGATTATGTTAACCATTTTTCCAGAAGTATAACTTCTTTTGAAAAGAGAGCTTTCATCAAAATTAAACAGGACATATTGATGCACCATCAATAACTCACTCTGAGACGTAAAGGCGAGATATCGGCTTTTATTGACTGGAAGAAGGAACAAGCAGTGAGTGACCACTATACTACATCCTGGAGACAGAGAGGCCGGGCTCAGACCTCCATCACCTTTATACAGGGGTCAGTGGAAGGAGCCACAGGAGCAGTCATCAGGGGGCGTGTCCAGACAGGTATATGTAGTTCACCATACATACAAACATAGAAAACACAGAAAAACCTACAGCACAGTACAGGCCTTCGGCCTACAAAGTTGTGCCGAACATGTCCCTACCTTAGAAATTACTAGGTTTATATCATATCCGCCTCCAGCACTGTTGCCGGCAGCCCATTCCACACACTCACCACTCTCTGCGTAAAAAACTTACCTCTGACATCTCCTCTGTACCTATTCCCAAGCACCTTAAATCTGTGTCCTCTTGTGGCAGCCATTTCAGCCTTAGGAAAAAGCCTCTGACTATCCACACGATCAATGCCTCTTATCATCTTATACATCTTTATCAGGTCACCTCTCATCCTCTGTCACTTCAAGGAGAAAAGGCCAAGTTCACTCAACCTATTCTCATAAGGCATGCTCCCCAATCCAGACAATGTCCTTGTAAATCTCCTCTGCACCCTTTCTATGGTTTTCACATCCTTCCTGTAGTGAGGTGACCAGAAAAGAGCACAGTACTCCAAGTGGGGTCTGACCAGGGTCCTATATAGCTGCAACATTACCTCCTGGATCCTAAATTCAATTCCACGATTGATGAAGGCCAATATACTGTATGCCTTCTTAACCAGAGTCAACCTGCACAGCTGCTTTGAGTGTCCTATGAACTCGGACCCTAAGATCCCTCTGATCCTCCACACTGTCAAGAGTCTTACCATTAATACTATATTCTGCCATCATATTTGACCTACCAATACTATATTCTGCCATCGTATTTGACCTACCAGGACATTAAGCAGGAAACCTATAGATAACCTAATAAGATATAGAAACCTAAAGATAATTATGTCTATAGCGATATTATAAATATTACCTATAATACCAAGTAAACAAGTCAACAGCAAAGAGAACTCTGATCTCAAATCAGTGCTAAATTTTAAGATGAGCATCTTAGTTCTGAAAACATTAGTTTATTTGCAACAAACAGAGTAAAAGTTCTCAGAGTGCATTTTTCAAAAGATTATGTATTACACTGACAACTGCATTATGTATAATTTAGCTTAAGTCTGAAGCTTAATTCTTTCACAAAAGGTCTTAATCTTAAGGTCACAAACTCTAAAATCTTAACTTGGACCAGGAATCTTGTCAGAGTAGCAAATGGGCTTTGGCTTAATCTACCAATATATATGCTTTACCTAATTTCTCATTATTTGTCAGATACACAAGTAGTCTACACAAGTTAGGAGCATTAATTATTAAGATGAAAGAGAGATCTCCCCAAAGGTACACTAGGAGCAGAAAACCTGTTTGTCAAAAGCTTAAGTTTCACATGCTGATTTGTGAAGGTAAGAACATGAGTAGAAGCAGATGTAGATCATTCAATCCCTTACATCAGACCCCTTTACAGAAAGACCATGGCTGATCATTTACCTGTGAAACGTTGTGCACAAAACCCACAAAATATATAAAAATCCATCAAAATATCTTATTTGCAGCACTCTTTTTGAAAATAGCATACATTAATGTCAAAAGTTAGAACCAGTCTTGAACCCAATTGCTAGTAGATATGGATGGCCAACAAAACAATCACTGGTGCTCTACTTTAACGCCATTCCAGTGCATTCTTTCACAAACAACAGAAAATCTGCAGATGCTGGATACCAAAGCAACACACACAAAATGCTGGAGGAACTCAGCAGGCTAGGCAGTATCTATGAAAAAAAAAGCACAGTTGACGTTTTGGGCCAAGACCATGTGGTGGCACCTCAGGTTTCAGCCCAAAACATCAACTGTACTTTTTTCCATAGATGCTACCTGGATTGCTGAGTTCCTCCAACATTTAGTGTGTATATTCCACTGCATTCTTTTGTTACTTCCAAGCTAATTACTCCAGTGCAATATTGCGTTACGTAAAATTATCAATTGTAAATTTGCTCCAGAACAATTAAGTTATGGTTCAGTTACTTCTTTCAATGAATCAGTTTCTAGTGTGAGCTGGAAAAGTTAACACAGATTCACTTTTGGTTACTAAGGGTCCTTTACCCTCCAAAGACCAATGGGCTCATCAGCTAAATTAAGAGGTTGCTAAAATGTTCCAAACATTTTGTAAATTTTGTGCCCCGTTGGCCAAATTATTATACAAGTGGAGCCTAGATTTAAGTCATTATTCAATCTCCTATATAAAATGTCAATAGAACATGTTCTACATCCACACATTTGTTCAATATATCTTTAAGAAATGATTAAGAATAGCAGTTCAATCTCATGGTCAGCAGTTCCTCAAAACTAAATTTTATCGGACTTTTAATTTTAAAACTACAGCTGATGATACTAGAAGGCACTTGCTTCTAAGCTTTCCTTCAACATGTGAAATCCGAACAGCAGGAAAGACTGATTGATATCAGAATTTTGCTATTTCACTGGCCCTCCATTCAGACTGGGACCACATGAACAACAGCAATACCTACACTATGGAATAAAGGGAATTGCACAGCCATCAGAGAGGGGTGTGCCCAGGTGGATTGGAGGGGAATACTGGCAGGGATAATAGCAGAACCGAGGTGGCTGAAGGTTCTGGGAATAGTTCAGAAGTTGTTCTCAAACAACTTCTGTGGAACATGCGGGGCTAGGCATCTGTGGCTGACAAGGGAAGTTAAGAACTGCAAAAAAGCCAAGGGAAGTGCAAATATGGTATCAAAAGGGAGTGGGAAGTTGGAAGATTGGAAAGCTTTTAAAATCCTACATGAGGCAACTAAAAAAGCTGTAAGAAGGGAAAAGATGAAATATGAGGGCACACTAACTGATAATATAAAGCAGGATAACGGAAGTTTTTTCAATTATATAAAGAATAAACGGGAGGTGAGAATTAATATTGGACTGCTGGAAAATGATGCTCTTGAGGTAGTATACAGAAATGGCAGATGAACTGAGTAAGTTCATTGCTTCAGTCTTTACTGTGGAAGACACTAACTGTACGTCAGAGCTCTGCAAGTGCCAGGGAGCAGGAGCTAGTGTCATTGTTATTAAAAGAAAAAAAGTGCCAGGCAAACTGAAAGGTCATAATGTGGATAAGTCACCTGGAATAGATAAAATTACCTCCCAGAGTCCTGAAAGTGGTTGCTGAAAAGATAACGGATGCAACGCTCATGATTTTTTCAGAATCACTTGATGCTGGCTTGGTCCCAGAGGACCGGAAAATTGCAAATGTCACTCCACTCTTCAAGAAGGGAGGAAGACTAAAGAAAGGAAATTATAGGCCAGTTAGCCTAACTTCAATGGTTGGGGAAGTGTTGAGTCCATTATTAAGGATGAGGTTTTGCGGTACTTGGAGACAAATGATAAAATAAGTCAAAATCAGCATGGTGCTGTAAAGGGAAATCTTGCCTGATAAATCTGTCAGAATTATTCGAGGAAGTCCACCTTGCTTGTTACAAGGAGAGGCAGTGGATGTCATTTACTTAGATTTTCAGAAGGCATTTGATAAAGTGCCTCACCTGAGGCTGCTTAACAAGATAAAATCTTATGAGTTACAGGAAATATACAGGCATGGATAGAGGCATGGCTGACAGAAGGCAGCGAACAGAAATGAAGGGGGCCATATCTGGTTGGTTGCCAGCGACTGGTGGTGCTCCTCAGGGGGCAGTATTGGTACCACTACTTTTCACATTGTTTGTCAATGATTTGTATAATGGAGCTGATGGTTTTGTGGCCGAGTTTGTGGATGATACAAAGGTAGGTGCAGGGGTAGGTAGTGCTGTGGAAGCAATGTGATTGCAGTAGGACTAAAAGAATGGGTTAAAAAACTGGCAGATGGAAAAAAGTGTAGGGAAATGTATGATAATACATTTTGGTAAAAACACAACAGTGCAGACTATTGTCTAGTTTGGGAGAAAATTCAAACGTCAGAGGTGCAAAGAAATTTAGGAGACCTCGTGCAAGACTCCCAGAAGGTTAATTCACAGGTTGAGTCTGTGGTAAAGAAGGCAAATGCAATGTTGCCCTTTATTTCAAGGAGAATAGGATATAAAAACAAGGTGATAATGCTGAAGCTTTAGTCAGGCGACACTTGGAGTACTGTCAACAGTTTTGGGCCCCTTATCTCAGAAAGGATGTATTATTGTTTGAGAGAATCTAGGAGGTTCAAGATGATGTTTCTGGGAATGAAAGAGTTAACATGTGAGGAGCATTTGGCAGCTTTGGGCTTGTACTCACTGGAATTTTGAAGAATGCATGGGGATGTCATTGAAACCTACTGAATGTTGAAAGGACTAGATAAGGTGGATGTGGAAAGGATGTTCTTTCTGGTGGGGGTATCCTGAACTAGACAGCAGAACGTCAAAACCGAGGGGCGACCTCTTGTCTCAGAAGTCAGGAGGAATTTAAAAGCAAACACGAGGAAATCTGCAGATGCTGGAAATTCAACCAACACACACAAAATGCTGGTAGAACACAGCAGGCCAGGCAGCATCTATAGGAAGAAGCACTGTTGATGTTTTGGGCCAAGATCCTTTGTCAGGACTAACTGAAAGAAAAGATAGTAAGAGATTTGAAAGTAGGAGGGGGAGGGGGAAATGCAAAATGATAGAAAAAGACCGGAGGGGTTGGAGTGAAGCTAAGAGCTGGAAAGGTGATTGGCAAAAGGGATATAGAGCTGGAGAAGGGAAAGGCCTAGGGAGAAAGAAAGGGGGAGGGGAGCACCAGAGGGAGATGGGGAACAGGCAGAGAACAAAAAGGGGGAGGGGAGAAAAATAAATAAATCAGGGATGGGGTAAGAAGGGGCATTAATAGAAGTTAGAGAAGTCAATGTTCATGCCATCAGGTTGGAGGCTACCCAGATGGAACATATGGCATTGTTCCTCCAACCTGAATGTGGCTTCATCTTGACAGTAGAGGAGGCCATGGAAAGTTATATCAGAATGGGAATGGGACGTGGAATTAAAATGTGTGGCCACTGGGAGATCCTGCTTTCTCTGGCAGACAGAATGTAGGTGTTCAGCGAAACGGTCTCCCAGTCTGTGTCGGGTCTCACCAATATATAAAAGACCGCACCGGGAGCACCAGACGCAGTATACCACACCAGCGTCGCCTCACCTGGAAGGACTGTCTGGGGCCCTGAATGGTGGTGAGGGAGGAAGTGTAAGGGCAGGTGCAGCACTTGTTCCACTTACAAGGATAAGTGCCAGGAGGGAGATCGGTGGGAAGAGATGGGGAGACAACGGATGAACAAGGGAGTCGCGTAGGGAGCGGTCCCTGTGGAAAGAAGGGGAGGGGAGGGAAAGTTGTGCTTGGTAATGGGATCCCGTTGGAGGTGGTGGAAGTTACGGAGAATTATACATTGGACCCGGAGGTTGGTGCGGTGGTAGGTGAGGACAAGGGAAACCCTATCCCGAGTGGGGTGGTGGGAGGATGGGGTGAGGGCAGATGTGCGGGAAATGGGAGAGATGTGTTTAAGAGCAGAGTTGATGGCGGAAGAAGGGAAGCCCCTTTGTTTTAAAAAGGAAGCCATCTCCTTCATCCTGGAATGAAAAGCCTCATCCTGAGAGCAGATGTGCCGGAGATGGAGGAATTGTGAGAAGGGGATGGCATTTTTGCAAGAGACAGGGTGGGAAGAGGAATAGTCCAGGTAGCTGTGAGAGTCAGTGGGCTTATAGTAGGAGGAATTTATTTTATTTAGCCAAAGAATGGTGACTCTGTGGCATGCTCTGCCACAGACTGCAGTGGAGGCCTAGTCTGTAGGTATACTTAAAACAGAAGTTGATAGGTTACTGATTGGTCAGAGCATCAAGGGATATGGTGAGAGGGCGGGTGTATGGGGTTGAATGGGATCCAGGATCACCTATGATGAAACTGCGGAGCAGACTCAATGGGCTGAATGGCCTAATTCTGCTCCTATGTCTTATGATCCACAGTACATCAGGCTGCTGTGTATTGATCACAGCTCAGTGTTCAACACCAGCATCGTCTCAGTACTAATCACAATTTTTAAAACGTGGGCCTCTGTACCTCCCTTGCAACTGGATCCTTTATTTCATCATTGGGACATCACAATCAGTGCAGATCGGAAATAATATCTCCTCCACATTGACAATCAACACTGGCACACCTCAAAGATTCGTATTTAACCTGCTGCTTTACTCTCTCTACACCCATGACTGTGTGGCTAGGCATATCACAGGTACATCAATAAATTTGCTGATAATACAAGTGTTGTCAGCAGAATCTCAGATGACGAGGAGAGATACAGGAGTGAGATGGATTGGCTGGTTGAATGGTGACCTTGCATTCAATGTCAAGCAGACCAAGGAATTGATTGTGGACTTCAGGAAGAGGAAGTCGAGGAAACTCACACCAGTCTTTATCAGGGAATCACCAGTGGAAAGAGTGAGCAGTTACAAGATCCCGGGTGTCAACATTTCTGAGGGCCTACCCAGGCCCCAATATATTAATGCAATTATGAAGAGGGCACACCAGCAGCAATAAATAATTAGGAGTTTGAGATGATTTTCTATAAATGTACTGTGGAGAAGATTCTAACTGGTTGCATTACCCTCTGGTATAGTTGTACTAATGCACAGGATCAGAAAAATCTACAAATTGTTGTAAACTAAATGCCCCCCCAGCAATGAAGACAAGGCAATTATTATAAAGAACCCACACCACCCAGGACAAGCCTTCTTCTCATTACTACCATCAGAGAGGTGGTACAGGAGCCTGAAGGCACACATTCAGTGTTTTAGAAATAGCTTCTTTCCATGTGCCATCAGATTTCCAACGAACAACACACCCATAAATACTACTTCACTTTTTTTATTCTCTTCTTGTTCTAATAATTTATAAATATATATTTCATATAATTTATAGCATATTTTCTGTATGGTACTGTACTGCTGCTGCAAGGCAACAAATTTCATGACATACGTTGGTGGTATTAAACCCGATTCTGGTTTTTTTTGCAATAGTGCTTCAGTAAGATGTGCACAATTAGTATTACAGTCACTATTCTCAATTATAAGGAAGAAGTTTGGTCAAGAATGTACACTGGAATGTGAGCTGGCATCTCTTATATTTCTTTCTTGACTTTTTTCTTGTATTCTTAAACCCTTAAATAATTTAGTTTCCTAACCTGCTGACGTTGAGCTAGTTGTTAAGATTTATGATCTCAGTACCTTGTGTCAGTGACGAGGATGGTGAAAGGTTTCACCAGGACATTGTGATCATGGAGAAATGGTATCAGGGCAACTGGAATCCATCAATGCAGTCTGGTTATTATTGAACACTTAACCAAGAGGCCTCAGACACTGAGTACAACAGAAATCATCAACAAGATATTTTTAGCTCAGTTGAACTATTGCAAAGCATCAGCATTGTTTTGCAATTAAGCATATTATATTCAATAAAAGTTAATTTCATTTTTCCAAATTCCTATGTGATACAAGTAGTCTGAAATTAAATTTATGTTCAGCTTCAAGCAGTCTATCATACAGAAAAAATCATTTCTGATAAAGAAACACTTTTGAAAAAATTTGTTCAGTGTTATTGGCTTCAGGTGAAGGAAACCAGTAGTCCATAAGCCAGTCCTCATCGGAAGATCAGAGTTGGAGAGGATCAACATCTTTAAATACCTTGGTGTTATTATTTTAAAGGACTTGTCCTGGGCCCAGCACGCAAGTACAGTTGGCCCTCCTTATCCGCAGGTTCTGCATGCGCGGATTCAACCAACCGTGGATCGGGAAAACTCGTTATTTGAACATTGTTCACCTCGCGTCTTGTGTTGTGAGCAAGAGGAAGGAGTTTAAGGCTAGTAAGGGATAGCTGGCTAGCTATGTAAAGTGCTACAAACTCAAGAACTTAAAGATCACGGGAGAATCGGGATCAGCTGATGCTGAGGCAGCATCAGCATTCCCAGAAGTGCTACGATGGTTGCGTCTGTACTGAATATGTACAGAGTTTTTTTTCTCGTCATTATTCTCTAAACAATACAGTATAACAACTATTTACATAGCATTTACATTGTATGAGGTATTATAAGTAATCGAGAGATGAGTTAAAGATGATTAAATCGGGAGGATGTGCGCAGGTTATATGCAAATACGACGACATTTTATATAAGAGACTTGAGCATCCATGTTTTTTGTTATCCGCTGGGGCATCCCAGAACCAATCCCCCGTGGATAAGGAGGGCCGAATGTACAATTATGAAGAAAACATGGCAGTGCCTCTAATTCCTTCAGAGTTCAGGGAGATTTGGCATGACATCTAAAACTTTGACAAACTTCTATAGATGGGTGGTGAAGAGTATATTAACTGGTTGCATCACAGCCTGGTATGGAAATAGAAATGCCCTTGAACATAGAATCCTACAAAAAGAAGTGGATATGGTCCAGTATGTAACGGGTAAAGCCCTCTGCATCATTAAACACATCTAGATGGTGCGTTGTCACAGGTAAGAAGCATCTATCATCAGAGACTGCTAATACTCAGGACATGCTCTCTTCCCACTGTTACCATCAGGAAAAAGGTACAGGAGCCTCAGGAATCATACCACCAAGTTCAGGAACAGTTAGTACCTCTCAACCCTCAGGCTTGAATGAACCAAAAGGATAACTTTTGCCCCATCTTGAAATGTTCCCACAACCACCTCATCTTCTCAATATTTATTGCTTATTTATTATTTCTTTCTTTCTGTATTTACAGTTTGTCGTCTTCTGCACACTGGTTGAACACCCAAGTTGGGTCAACTTTCATTTTCTTGCGGGCATACTCAGTAGATCTATAGAATAATAACCATAACAGAATTAGTGAATCTCAGAGTTGTATATGGTGAAATATATACTTCCATAATCAATTTATTTTAAACTATGCATTTGGTGATGTGTAGTCCGCTAATCCTTTGGGACGAAGCAAAACTCCTTAATTACGGTTTTGGTGGTGCCAGATTAGCAGATTTTATTGACTATGGGATGTTATCTTACTCATCATGTGTTCAATTTACTTTTTCTTTAACTTTTACATAGTACTATCACAGACATTCCACCTCTCCCGGAAGTTCCAGGAGTCTCCCGCATATTGATTGCAGCTCCCTGACGCCCGCAAATTATATACAATATCCTGGAAATTGATTTTTTTTTATAGCGAGCAAGAGAGAGAGAGAGAGACAAAGAGAGAGGGGGAGAGGGGGAGAGGGGGGCGGGGGGAGGGGGAGGTGGGGAGAGAGGGGGAGAGACAGAGAGAGCACGACGTGGCAGAGTGTTCCAAAAAAATGGACTTCACCCCAGACTACACTAAAGTGTACCCCTGCCTAATAGGGGTCAAAAATAATGACAGTGCTGCTCGCTGCACTGTTTGCAATAGTGACTTTTCTATTGCCCATGGAGGGTTAAAATGTAAAAGACATGTTGAGGTGAGTTTAACAGGTGTCATTTGTTCATTAGCATAGCTAACATTATTTAAACTAGCTGGCTAGCTGCTGAAGAGCTACTCTCTTGTAGACATCCCACCTCTCCTGGGACTCTCCTGCAAATTGATGGTCCTACCTCCCTGAAATGAGTTTTTACAGGGTGGGATGTCTGCTATCATCTTCCCATAAACCTTAAGATTAGAAAAAGAATAGGGAACAGGACCCTAGTAAATGTACAAGGTATGTGGCAAACATCATCTGGGACCACGGGTATTCAATGGTATGTTTTAAAATGCACCAGTTTTGCACCTACATCAGTCCATTTGCCTCAGTTATTTCTTTCATCAGCAAGTCAAATGATGAGTCAAATGTCAAAGCATTAGGTTTTCCAAATAGCCAGAAAATGAATTAGAGTTTTATTTCCTTTTCTAATTTAATTCAGTATGCTGTTTGGCATATCTTGGCTCTCAAACATTACCAAATTTTAACAAGCACAGCGCAGCCTCTCAATCTTAAATCTCATCCTTCAAGTTCAATTTACAAATATGATTTCACAAATATAATTAAGTGCTGCAGAATAACAAATACTAGAGTTTAATCATTCATTTGCCTTGTCTCTACCGATTCACTTTTTAAAAAATCATTTGTAGAACACTTTGCTATTTCTTTTTTTTTGATAATTTAGCTTTATTTTTTGTTTCCTGAACTGTGCCTTATATTTCATTCCTGATAATGAGGGATGAGGGAAGATTTGGCCAGTGTAGACTGGGAACACATGCTAAATGGTGGGGTGGTTCAGCAACAGTGGAAGACTTTCAAAGAGATTTTTCCACAATATTCAACAAAAGAATATTCCAATTAAAAGCAAGGAGAGTAAGGGTGGGGAGAGCCAGCCATGGAAACGAAGGAAATAAAAGGTGGCATCAAACTAAAAGCTCGTGCATACAAAGTCGCTAAGAGTAATGGAAAAACTGGAAGATTAATAGGCAAGCTTTAAAAAGCAACAAAGAACCACTAAGCGAGCAATAAAAAAAGGGAAGCTAGATTATTAAAATAAACTAGCACAAAATATTAAAAAAATAGTAAAAGCTTTCATAATTATATAAAACAGAAAAAGGTGGCTAAAGTGAACATAGGTCCTTTGGAGGTCGAGAAGGGGGAATTGATATTGGGTAATGAGGAAATGGTAGAGGCTTTGAACAACTATTTTGTGTCAGTCTTCACGGTGGAGGACATGTCAAACATGTCAAAGAGAGATGTTATGGATGTGATGGGAGGTGAAGACCTCAATAGAATAGCTATCACTAGAGAGGTGGTGCTGAGCAGACTTGTGGGCCTGAAGATAGAGAAGTCCCCTGGTCCTGATGGAATGCATCCCAGGGTACTGAAAGAAATGACAGGAGTTATAGGAGAAGCTTTGGTGATAATTTACCAAAATTTTCTGGACTCTGAGCATGTCCCGGCAGATTGGAAGATGGCGAATGTCACGCCACTGTTCAAAAAAGGATGTAGGCTAAAGGCAGGTAACTATACGCCAGTTAGTTCATCTGTAGTTGGGAAAATGTTTGAAGCTATCATTAAAGAATAAAAAGCAAGGCATCTGGAAAGAAACGGATCCATCAGGCCGATGCAGCATGGATTCAGCAAAAGCAGGTCCTGTTTGACAAACTTACTTAAGTTCTTTGAGGATATAATGAGCGAAGTGGATAGAGGGGAACAGATGGATGTTATTTACTTGGATTTCCAGAAGGCATTCGATAAGGTGCCACATAAAAGACTTATCCATAAGATAACAATGCATAGACTTGGGAGAGAAGTATTAGCATGGATAGAAGATTGGTTAACTAATAGAAAGCAGAGAGTTGGGATACATGGGAGTTACTCTGGTTGGCAATCAGTGGTGAGCGGTGTGCCACGGAGGTCAGTGCTGGGCTCACAACTGTTCATAATACAGGTATCACCCACTTTACGAATGTTCGCTTTACGGCACTTCGCTTTTACATGACACAAAGACCTACATTAGTAACCTGTTTTCACATTACAAAAAGGATTTTCGCTTTTACGAAATTTTTTCCCATATAAATTAGTGTCTCTTTGCTTTACACCATTTTTCAGACTAAGAAAGGTTTCATAGGAACACTCTACCTTTGTAAAGGCGGGGACACCTGCATACATTAATGATCTAGAAAAGGGGACCGAGTGCAGTATATCTAAGTTTGCTGATGATACTAAATTGAGTGAAAAAGCAAATTGTGCAGAAGATACAGAGAGTCTGCAGAGAAATATAGATTGGTTAGGTGAGTGGGCAAGGGTCTAGCAGATGGAGTTGGTAAATGCGAGGTCCTCCACTCTGGAAGGAGATAAAAGAGGTTATTATTTAAATGTTTTTAAAAATTGCAGCATGATGCTGTGCAGAGAGACTTGGGAGTGCTTGTGCATGAATCACAAGAGGTTGGTTTGCTGGTGCAGCAGGCTATCAAGAAGGCAAATGGAATGTTGGCCTTCATTGCTAGAGGGATTGCATTTAAGAGCAGGGAGGTTATGCTGCAACCGTACTGGGTACTGGTGAGGCTGCACCTGGAGAACTGCGTGAAGTTCTGTTCTCCTTACTTGAGGAAGGATATACTGCCTTTGGAGGTGGTGCAGAGGAGGTTCACCAGGTTGATTCCAGAGATCAGGGGATTAGATTATGAGGAGTGATAGATTGTACTCACTGGAATTCAGAAAAATGAGAGGACATCTTCTAGAAACATATAAAATTATGAAAGGGATAGATAAGATAGTTAGGAAAGTTGTTTCCACTGGTAAGTGAGACTAGAACTAAGGGACATAGCCTCAAGATTCGGGGGAGTAGATTTAGGACGGAGATGATGAGGAACTGGTTTTCCCAGAGAGTGGTGAATCTGTAGAATTCTCTGCCCAATGAAGCAGTGGAGGCTACCTCAGTAAATATATTTAAGACAAAGTTGGATAGATTTTTGTATAGTAGGGGAATTAAGGGTTATGGGGAAAAGGCAGGTAGGTGGAGATGAATCTACTATCGATGCAATGCTCCTCAGACAGGATGAAGAGGTCAATACTCCCCAATGCCATTAGGCTTTACAATTCAACCGCCAGGACTTAAGAACTTTTTAAAAGCTATTATTAATGCTTTTTGAGATAGTGATTTAGATGCATATCATATTTTTTACTGAGTTAAGTATTATATGTAATTAGTTTTGCTACAACAAGTGTATGGGACATTGGAAAAAAAGTTGAATTTCCCCATGGGGATGAATAAAGTATCTATCTATCTATCTATTAGCCACGATCTTATTGAATGGTGGAGCAGGCTCAACGGACCAGATGACTTATTCCTGCTCCGATTTCTTATGCTCACTTGTAATGTTATATTCCACTGTCATCATATTGTAGTTTAAATATTAATGGCTTTTTCTTTCATCTTATTCTTGCTTTGAAAAAAAAAATTTAAACTATGTTTTGTGATAAGTCACTGCTTTAAAGTCTGTAATTCTCTCTTACGTATTAGTCGCTAGATCTTCCAGAATATTCTCATCCCCTTAAAAATCAAACTTTTCCAAATTATTACTTGGATCATTGTTTAAGCTAAATCCTTCTTTATCACATATCATTTGATAACTGCCTAACTGGTCACCTTCCCTTCCTTTATCTGGTTGTTTCTGCATTTCATGTATCTACAGTGATCCTCATCTTTTGGCTTTTTTAAAATGCCCATTTATAACCCCATACACTGCAAATTTCTACACTATTGTAGCTGAATAAAATATTGACACCACAGTTTGATCTGGACTATGTACACTCTTAACAAAATCAAGCTATCATTTCCCATTTTGCCAGTAATCTCATCTCCACTGAAGATGTTCTCTCTACTTGCTCCAGTCTTTGTTCAACCATACAAAGCTCATCTTCACTATTCCCCAAAACCTACAAACAGAACTACCTGACATCTAATTTCAACTCATCTCAATCCCAAACAATTTTAAATTCTTGCTACCCCACTAACATCCCACATCTACTTTTACTTGATGCCCTTCATCATTAAACAAGCTCTTCATCTGGATTCAGTTCAACACGGATGATCCATATCCCAAAATCTGCCATTACTGTGAGCTATCTACTGCTCACTCGCCATTACCTTCCTCCAAATGGATCTATGTATTCACAAACTGAAGAACTCTGAGTTCTAATTTGAAACGAAGACATTAAGGGGTCAGATCTAATTCACACCTCTTCCCTCCTGGGTTTATTTTATTTCACCCTTGTTCTCTACAACAATCCTTCCTCTACCTTAACAAAGAGACATCTATCAATGTAGCTTTCTGTTCTCATTCAGAAGTGAAAGCTTTCATAAATTTGATGCCAAGTTCTCTACTTCCTTCACCTTAATGATACCCTGAATTCAAACTCTTCTCACATCTCAGATTCTGAGGATAGATTAGTAGCCAGCGGAAGCAGAATTAACAGATGTATAAGTTGGCAGGGTGCAACCAGTTGGATCTAAAAGAATTTTTTGTTAGTCCACACTTTATAACCCAAGTTATGATGACTAAAATTATGTTTTAAAACTGCATCATGACATAAACATGGTGGCATCAAGATGATGAAGCTCAGAGCAATAGATATCCACTTACATCGATACTTAAAACAACATAGTTAGGTTGGGTAGCCAGGCTCCATTGCAACTGCTTGGCAAAACTTTTTTAAAATCAGTGTAATCTTCTTTTTAATTTTCAATACTTTGAAGGCTTTAAACATTTCAAAAATGATTTTTTATAAAATCATTTGAATTTATTTAACCATTTTTAAATGCATTGATTTTCAAATACTTAAAAATAAATCTCCAAAGACCATTGAGAGCAGCAAGCTAGGAAAAGATCATCCAGGCAATTCAGGACAGAGCCTCAATATTTGCTTTCCAGGGTATCATTGATGCTCAGAGAAACACATTCAAAATGCTGATGGAACTCAGCAGGCTAGGCAGTATCTATGAAAAAAAGTACAGTCAAAAATTCTTAGAATTCCTGCCGAAGGGTCTCAGCCTGAAAAGTTGACTGCACTTTCTCCCCCCATAGATGCTGTCTGGCCTGCTGAGTTCCTCCAGCATTTTGAGTGTGTTGCTTGGATTTCCAGCATCTGCAAATATTCTCGTTTGTGAATTGTTGCTAGGAGACTGCTCTGGCTGCAGTAAACTGAGGAAATCCAAAACAAGCCTGAATATGCATTGGGTTTAGTTGAAACAGAGCTCAGAATAATTACAATTTCTCAGACACTCACATCAAGATTGGACTTTTCTGATAACAGATCACAGCAAGCTATGCCAATGTCATTTCACAATATTATTGTCATTGACAAAGCTATACATGAAAATAATAGGACAGATGGTCAAAAGGTTGATAAGAGATAGATTTAAATCTGTGTCATACAGGAATAGCAAGATACAAGATAGAAATATATAAGCAGAGAATTATAGAGCTTTGCACCTTAGCACACCTATAGGCATTGAGAAGTTAGAACCAGAGAAGCAGAGAGATCCCAAATGAAGAGGGGAAAAAAAAGAGATTGGAAGAATAATGCCCAATATTATGCACAGATCAGTTCCAAGAATTAAAAACTCTGACATGAATTTGTTACATGTTGGTTTAAAGTGCGGAGAACAAACTACTTCAGAAATAAATATAAATATAAATAAGTTATGGTCCAACCTGATAATAAGGATGGTGTAGAAAGGAATCTGGACATCCAGCCAAAGCCATGATGATTTCACTCTTCAAGTAAGAATTTTGCAGATACAAGACAACGGCTTACAGACGTATTTGGAACAATCTGGCAATTTTAAGAAAGATGAAATAAACTGAGTCACACAGTAAAATACAAATATTTAGTACATCTTCGACTTTGTTGTAATTTAAAAAGTGTGAAAATAGGGCTTGGAGCTGGTTGAAAATCATTAGTGCAACGTCAGAACAAATGTCCAATATGGCTCCAATGATCCAGTACACTTGGGATTTTGGTGCTGTTGGACTGACAGATTTTCCAGACTGTTCAATAGACCTCCTATAATTTACTTTAAATTCTCTTTTTTTGATATCACACAGTTGCATAAACATTTTTCCAGGGAATACTGTAATTTAAGGAAGCAGCACTCGCTAAGACAGATGTACAGATATCAGGATTTCAACAACTGGACAACAGATCATTGGAAAAAAATTACAAATGTTGGAATCTAAAACAAGAAATCTAACTGTTGGAGGAACTGAATGCAACACGCAGTCTCTGTGGAGGAAGAGAGGTATAGTCAATATTTCACTTTTAGACCCTGTATCCGGACTAACTGTAGAGGGGGAGATAGCCAGTTTAAAGAGGTAAGGCAGAGAGGGTTCAGCTGGAGCGGTAGATAACAAGTGCAATCAGGTGAAGGAGCGGAAATGAACAGATGAAAAAAAAGTTTGGAAAGGAGAGGGGGCAAATAAAGACACGAGGATGAAAGGTGATAAACAGAGCAAACAAAGAGTTGCAGATTCTGAATCTACTATGGAGGTGATAGGTGGATCCAGTAAGGGAAAGATGATGGGCAGATGGAACCAATTGGGAGAGGGCAAAGAAAATAGGTGTGGGGGGGGGGGGGATAGTCAACTCACTGTACCACTTGCTTGTCCTCTTCCTTCATAACTGCCAGGGGAAGGTTGAACAAAAATAAGAATGGTACTTTAGTCTGCCAAAGTGACCTACTACCTAATGCAGGTTGAGTACCCCTTATCTGAAATGCTTTGGGCAGAAAGTGTTTCAGGTTTGAATTTTTTCAAATTTTGGAATATATAAAGAGATAGCTTGGGGCTGCCATCATTTCCGGCTCTGGTTTGTGTGCTCCTGGTAAGCAGTCTTTGTCTTACACTTGTTCACCACACGTACGTACTTAACAGTAAAAATTATTACATACCATTAATCAAAATATAACGTGTGCAAAGTAACAAAAGCAACACGGGAGCATCAGGAGAATACCTGAATCAACTGTTGAACAACAACAGCAGGCCTACAATGTTGTGCTGTGTTTTGATTAAAAGGTTATAGTACACTGTATTTGCAATTCACTTTTTTTTAAAAAGCATTGTAGACTTGCTCTGGTGTTAAGATTTTCATCAGCGATAATCTTGGCAAACCCTTCAATGAATTTCTCTGCTGCTTTGTGATCAGTCAATGCTTTAAAAATTTAATGCCAGGCCTTTTCTTAAAATTCTGCAACCAGCCTGCTGAATATTCAATTATCTTCAATTTTCAGTTTGTCGTGAAAAATCTTTCCTTATTTCATGATCAGCATACCATTAAGCAGCATATGTTCACTCTGACACTGATGAATCCACTCTTTCAATACACAATTGAGATCTTCATTTTACACTTTATATAGTGTTATTCTATTTTTCATTAACTTCTGTTCATTGCACATGTGCAGTCACTTCTCAGAACTGTCTGTGGTGCTCAGAGACCTGCAGATCACCTGGGAATACCTTGTAGAATTTTCCATTTGTGATGTCATGTCAGTGCTCAAGAAAATTTTAGATTTCAGAGGTTTTCGAATTTTGGATTTTCGAATAAGGGGTACTCAATCTGTAGAACGAATGTTGAATTTTCTGATATCAGGTAACCACATGCCATATTTCTTTTTTCTTCTGTACCACAGATGTTCTCACACTTTCTTTCCCTTCTCTCACTTGATGCTATTTACCTATCATCCTCCCTCCTTAATTTCACATTTCCGAAGAAGAAGACAATCTTTGTTGTCTTTACTTCCACACTATTCCACCCCCCACCTGGCTACATCTGCCCACAATTCCCTACTCATCCGCTTCCACCACCTGCAGCTTATGTCTCAACCATCCCTCTACTCGCTCAGTCCAGATAGAGCCTTGATTCAAAAAGACAATCCATCTCCCTGCTTCCACAAATGCTGCCTGACCAACTGAGTTTCTTCAGAAGTTTGTTTTATTTTTGCAGCCTATTAAAACCATAGAACATTACAGCACAGAAATAGGACTTTTGGCCCTTCTTGGCTGTGCCAAACCATTTTTCTGCCTAGTCCCACTGACCTGAACCTGGACCATATCCCTCCATACACCTCTCATCCATGTACCTGTCCAAGTTTTTCTTAAATGTTAAAAGTGAGCCTGCATTTACCACTTCAACTGGCAGCTCATTCCACACTCCCACCACTCTCTGTGAAGAAGCCCCCCTTAATGTTCCCCTTAAACTTTTCCCCCCTCACCCTTAACCCATGTCCTCTGTTTTTTTTTTCTCCCCTAGCCTCAGTGGAAAAAGCCTGTTTGCATTCACTCTATCTATACCCATCATAATTTTATACACCTCTATCAAATCTCCCCTCATTCTTCTACGTTTCAGGCAATAAAGTCCTAACCTATTCAACCTTTCTCTGTAACTCAGTTTCTCAAGTCCCGGCAACATCCTTGTAAACCTTCTCTACACTCTTTCAACCTTATTAATATCCTTCCTGTAATTTAGTGACCAAAACTGCACACAATACTCCAAATTCAGCCTCACCAATGCCTTATACAACCTCACCATAACATTCCAACTCTTATACTCAATACTTTGATTTATAAAGGCCAATGTACCAAAAGCTCTCTTTATGACTCTATCTGCCTGTGACACCACTTCTAGGGAAATTTGTATCTGTAATCCCAGATCCCTCTGTTCTGCTGCACTCCTCAGTGCCCTACCATTTAGCTTGTATGTTCTACCTTGGTTTGTCCTTCCAAAGTGCAATACCTCACACTTGTCTGCATTAAACTCCATCTGCCATTTGTCAGCCCATTTTTCCAGCTGGTCCAAATCCCTCTGCAAGCTTTGAAAACCTTGCTCACTGTCTACTACACCTCCAATCTTTGTATCATCAGCAAATTTGCTGATCCAATTTACTACATTATCATCCAGATCATTGATATAGATGACAATTAACCATGGACCCAGCACTGATCCCTGTGGCACATCACTAGTCACAGGACTTGCGACTGAATCTTCCTAACTAACTTCCCATGTGGGACCTCGTCAAAGGCCTTACAGAAGTCCATGTAGACAACATCCACTGCCTTCCCTTCATCCACTTTCCTGGTAACCTCCTCAAAAAGCTCTTAATAGATTTGTTAAACATGACCTACCACGCATAAAGCCATGTTGACTCTCCCTAATAACTCCGTTTATCCAAATACTTGTATTAGAGTCTTTTCCGTGGTGCAATTTTTTTGTAAAGAAACAGCTATTTTTACAAATCAAGAAGAATTGTTTCACAATGCTACTCAATGTTAATATAGTAAAGTTATAATTCTCAAATATTTTCCTCCTAAATCTTCAAAACTTCTGTCTACATTTTTCAAGTCATGAAAAATACTAAATGAATGCAGTTGCAACAACGTTTAGAAATCAATGCCCCAAGAGAGAATTGTATCATCACATCCTCTTGCTTATTAATAGCATAAAATGACAGTAGTATGTTCTTTTCACAGGGAATTTTGTAGTCACCAAGCTTACTTAAACATACCACATATTCACATGACCTCCACCAAGAACAGCATGATTGGAATACAGTAACCTTTACTGCAAGTGAGGTATTAACCTGACATGGAGATACCAAAAAGTTCATCAGAAGTACTCAAAATTCTCATTCATCAGAATTGTTGAAAACATCACGATGTTTCAAGATAGTGTCCCATCACCATTGAAGATAATAAACATAAGAATTTTGCCAATGTCAACCGATACTACATGCAATCCTAGAAAACCCATCTGTATCACAATATTGTACAGTGCTAAACTGTATTTCCATTGAACCCCGTGTTACAAAATGGAAATGCACTCCAGGGCAATGTTTTTGTCTCAACATTAATAATAATACCACAGTTGCTGATTCATGGCAGGAGCCTACTTAAAAGATTTCCTTAAACACGTGAAAATCAGATGATGTTGTATATCCAAAGCAACACACACAAAATGCTGGAGGAATTCAGCAGGCCAGGCAGCATCAATGGAGAAGAGTAAAAAGTGGATGTGGAGAGGGTCTCAGCCTGACACTGACTTTTTACTCTTTTTCATAGATGCTAACTGGCCTGCTGAGTTCCTCCAGCATTTCATGTTACAAGAAACGTCCTTATCGGTTTTCAGAGCAAGTGTCTTAAATGGCCAGCAGCTGAGTTTGGGAACACCAGCAACTACAGATTCTGTAATCTAGAACAAAGAACAAACTGAAGGCTGGAAGGGGACAGGTAGAGATAGATGAAAGAAGGAAAAAGGGCATATTTGCAAGGGTTGGTGGAGGTAAGTGGCAGTCTCTTGTGTCTCCATTTTCCAGCCTTCAGGTTGAATATATATCAGATATAGGTAATATAGCTTGATATAACTCAACAATTTACACTTGAACTTACCAGCCCTGCTTTAGGCATCTATGGGGAGAACAACATGGAAAACTCTTAGTGTGAGCAAAAACTGAAGGCAAATAAACCACTGTTTCAGAAAATTGCCATAGTACCTGCAGATGTCACAGACATCAAGAAGTGAAGGGTTGAAAAACAATAAGATGATAAAACCTAGTCTTTTGCTTTTGATTTTATTTCATTTTGTCTACAAAAACTCTCTAAAATTTTATTCCGCATCTCACATTTTGGGTAGTGATCTGTGAATTCCTTAAGGGTGGATTTCCATAACCAGAGGGCTGCCTATACTCAATTAATCAATAGGCAATTATATTCACATAAATAAAAAATGGGAATACTTTGACCCATAACTTACTGAATAAATAAGTATCAAACACGAGGAAATCTGCAGATGCTGGAAATTCAAACAACACACACAAAATGCTGGTGGAACACAGCAGGCCAGGCAGCATCTATAAGGAGAAGCACTGTCGATGTTTCGGGCCGAGACCCTTCGTCAGGACTAACTGAAAGGAAAGATACTAAGAGATTTGAAAGTAGTGGGGGGAAGGGGAAATGCAAAATGATAGGAGAAGACCGGAGGGGGTGGGATGGAGCTAAGAGCTGGAAAGGTGATTGGCGAAAGTGATACAGAGCTGGAGAAGGGAAAGGATCATGGGACGGGAGGCCTCAGGAGAAAGAAAGGGGGAGGGGGGAGCACCAGAAAGAGATGGAGAACAGGCAGAGTGATGGGCAGAGAGAGAGAAAAAAAAACAACTAAATATTGTCAGGGATGGGGTAAGAAGGGGAGGAGGGGCATTGACAGAAGTTAGAGAAGTCAATGTTCATGCCATCAGGTTGGAGGCTACCCAGCTGGTATATAAGGTGTTGTTCCTCCAACCTGGGTGTGGCTTCATCTTGACAGTAGAGGAGGCCATGGATAGACATATCAGAATGGGAATGGGACGTGGAATTAAAATGTATAGCCACTGGGAGATCCTGCTTTCTCTGGCAGACCAAGCGTAGGTGTTCAGCGAAACGGTCTCCCAGTCTGCGTCGGGTCTCACCAATATATAAAAGGCCACACCGGGAGCACCGGACGCAGTATACCACACCAGCCGACTCACAGGTGAAGTGTTGCCTCACCTGGAAGGACTGTCTGGGGCCCTGAATGGTGGTGAGGGAGGAAGTGTAAGGGCAGGTGTAGCACTTGTTCCACTTACAAGGATAAGTGCCAGGAGGGGGATCGGTGAAAAAAGGGGTTTCCCTTCTTCCACCATCAACTCTGCTCTCAAACGCATCTCTCCCCTTTCCATCACATCTGCCCTCATCCCATCTGCTCGCCACCGCACTTGGGATATGATTCACCTTGTCCTCACCTACCACCCCACCAGCCTCCAGGTCCAACGTATAATTCTCCGTAACTTCCGCCACCTCCAACGGGATCCCACTACCAAGCACATCTTTCCCTCCCCTCCTCTTTCTGCTTTCCACAGGGATCACTCCCTAAGCGACTCCCTTGTCCACTCGTCCCCCTATCCCTTCCCACCGATCTCTCTCCTGGCACTTACCCTTGTAAGTGGAACAAGTGCTACACCTGCCCTTACACTTCTTCCCTCACCACCATTCAGGGCCCCAGACAGTTCTTCCAGGTGAGGCGACGCTTCACCTGTGAGTTGGCTGGTGTGGTATACTGCATCCGGTGCGGTCTTTTATATATTGGTGAGACCTGACGCAGACTGGGAGACCATTTCGCTGAACACCTACGCTCGGTCTGCCAGAGAAAGCAGGATCTCCCAGTGGCCACACATTTTAATTCTACGTCCCATTCCCGTTCTGATATGTCTATCCATGGCCTCCTCTACTGTCAAGATGAAGCCACACCCAGGTTGGAGGAACAACACCTTATATACAAGCTGGGTAGTCTCCAACCTGATGGCGTGAACATTGACTTCTCTAACTTCTGTTAATGCCCCTCCTCCCCTTCTTACCCATCCCTGACAATAATTAGTTGTTTGTTTTTTTTTCTCTCTCTCTCTGCCCATCACTCTGCCTGTTCTCCATTTCCCTCTGGTGCTGCCCCCTCCCCCTTTCTTTCTCCCGAGGCCTCCCGTCCCATGATCTTTTCCCTTCTTCAGCTCTGTATCACTTTCGCCAATCACCTTTCCAGCTCTTAGCTTCATCCCACCCCCTCCGGTCTTCTCCTATCATTTTGTCCTTCACCCTCCCCCCACTACTTTCAAATCCCTTAGTATCTTTCCTTTCAGTTAGTCCTGACGAAGGGTCTTGACCCGAAACGTCAACAGTGCTTCTCCTTATAGATGCTGCCTGGCCTGCTGTGTTCCAGCAGCATTTTGAATAAATAAGTGTACTCACTTTGCCCTGTTTTCTGTCCTTGCTCGTATGAAGGTGGTTTACCTATATATGCAAATACTTCTCTGACAATGTGTGTAACAGCCTAATGTAACATTGTATGGAAATACAAGATACTGATGCAGACATGTTTTATACATTTAACAAGGGGCTTTACTAATGCAACAGAGTCAGTCAGTTTTTCAATGTTCGTTGTCAGCTGGGTCATACTGTCCGTGAATTCGCTGTCGGTTGCCTCCATACGCTCCAGTATTTGTTTTTTTTAGTTTTAAGTCCTCCTGCACTAGAGCCAACAACTGTCCGTCGTTTAAGTTTTCCTAGTCTGTAACTGAACAAATACGCACCAAGTCTTTCACAATGAAATTCGATACCAAACATGTCTCTTGTTTTCGGTAGATGCGTCCTGTGCATGCACAGTAGGAGGAGATTCGCTGAAATATCTGTTTTAAAGTGGACAGAAGTATTTTCAAAAACGCTTAGTGTGGACGCCTATCGTTTTTACGCGAAACCAGCATTTTCAAAATTATCCAGTCTAGTGTGGACGTAGCCTGAGTTTCTGGGTAATAGTGACTCACAAGAATGGTATACCATTGAATACAAATGGTTAAATGTTTACCTTCCACCACCCCACCCCCCATCTATATCTTGACCCTGATGTTCCTCTCAACAGTCCTTGCAATCCTTTGTAGGGGCTTGCAGTTAGATGCTTCACAATTCCCATATCATATGGTAATGTAGCTGGTCAGGACACTCTTGATGGTGCTCCTGCAAAAACTGAGTAGAATGGGGGGGGGGAGTGTGGAGAAATTGGGGAGCCTTGCTCAACTCAGTATCTTCAAGAAGTGGAGATACTGCTATGCTTTCTTAACCAAAGAGGGATCAGGTGAGGTCGTCTCATATGTGCACTCCCAGAAACTTGGTGTTCCTAACTCTCTTCACAGATGAGCCTTCAGAAGTCCACCTTCTTAAAGGCCACAATCAACTCTTTGCTCATGTCTATATTGAGAGTCAGGTTCTTATCCTCACACCATTCTTCCAGTGGCACTATCTCTTTTCTGTATGCCGTCTCATCGCTGTTGATAAGACCAACCACTTCTGTGTCATTAGCAAACTCAATGACTTGGTTTGAAATGGATTTAGCAATGAAGTATTTCTGTTTTTTGCAGATTTTTTAATCTATTCAATATATGTATACTGTATAAAGCATACTGAATAAGATTTATCATTTCTTTTTCTTCTATATTATGTATTAGCTGCTACTAAGTTAACAAATTTCACATCACATGCCAGTGATAAAAACACTGATTCTGATTCTGCAGTCATATGTCAGCAGTGTAAACAGCAGCTTGCTGAGCACATAGCCCTAGGGAGCACTGGTGTTTAATGTGATAGGAGCTGGAGATGCTTCTGCTTACACCAACCATGTTCTTTCTGTCAAGAGGTCCAGGGTCCAGTTACAGAGAGGTGTTGAGACCCAATGAGGACAATTTACCCACCAGTGTCTAAGGAATGATCATATTAAATGTCAAGCTGAAGTGATAAACAGCATTCCGGCATATGAGGCACCATTTTCCAGGTGGGATAAGACAGAGTGAAGTACAGCAGCTATGGCATCATCAGTGGACCAATTTGAGCGATAAGCAAACCAGAAAAGATCCAATGTAGCACCCGCTCGAAGCACTTCATTAATGTTGGGGTGTGCAAAGGCCAACCCACATGAAAATAACTCCACACGCTCAGTCTTTCCGTTCGGTAAAGAAACTTCAGGTTCCAGAAAGTCAAGATCCTTCTGAAAGTCTTAACTGTGATAAATATGAATGCTGTCCTTTTGTTATTGAACTAATGTACAAGAAGTTTAAGTATGACCTACGGAAAGGCACCTTAAACTATCAATTCCGGACCAAACTTGAAACACAGAAGGATACCTGACAGCTATGGCAGGGCTACAAAGCAAAATCAACATGTGACAAGGTTTCGCACCCAGATAAACTCAATGCCTTTCATATTCACTTTGACTGACAGAGCATGGAAGCACTTTCACAAATACCCACAGAACACAAAGTCTCTGTGATTTCAGTCTGAGGCCAAAATGCGAGCATCCTTCAGAAGGGTGAACCCATGGAAAGCATTTTGTCCAGACGCCATATCAGGCCAAATACCTGTATTAATCAACTGGCTAGAGTATTCACCAACAGTTTTAACCTCTAACGTCAATAACAAGCAAATGCTTTGAGAGGCTGGTCAAGGATTACACTTGCAGCTTGCTACCACCCCCTACAATTCACCTACCGACACAACTGATCAACAGACAATGCAATAGCCACTGCTCTACATACCGTCCTTACATATCTGAGAAGAAGGACGCTTCTGTGAGATTGCTGTTCTTGGACTACAGTTCAGCATTTAACACCATAATTCAATCCAGTTTCAACAGGAACCTCAGAGACCTTGGCCTTGACCCTGCCTTGTGCAGCTGGATTCTGCACTTCCTGTCAGATTGCCAGCAGGTTGTAAGAGTGGGCTCCCTCACCTCCACTCATCTAACTCTCAACACAGGAGCCCCTCAGGGCTGTGTAGTAAGTCCCCTCCTTTACTCCCTGTATAGCCATGACTGTGTCACCACCCACTGTTCATATCTGCTAATTAAATTTGACGATGACACTACATTGATTGGCCAAATCTCAAAACAATAACGAGGTGGCCGACAGGGAAGAAGTCATCTCTCTGACACAGTGGAATCAAGAAAACAACTTCTCCCTCAATGTCATACAAAGCAGCTGGTTGTGGATTACAGGGGTAATGGAGATGGGTTAACCCCTATTGACATCAATGGATCTGGGGTTGAGAGGGTAAACTGCTTTAAGTACCTCGGCATACCCATCATCGAGGACCTTACGTGGTCTATACACACCAGTTGGGTGGTGAGAAAGGCACAAAACTGCCTTTTTGACCTCAGACAGTTGAAAAAGTTTGGTATGGGCCCCCAAATCCTAAGAACTTTCTACAGGGGCACAATTGAGAGCATCCTGACTGACTGCATCACTGCCTGCTATGGGAACTTTACCTACTTTAATCGCAAGATTCTGCAGAGAGTGATGCGGACAGCCTAGCACATCTGCAATTGTGAACTTCCATTGATTCAGGACATTTACAAAGACAGCTGCGAGAAAAGGGCCCAAAGGATCATTGGGGACCCGAGTCACCCCAATCACAATCTATTCCAACAGCTACCAACCAGGAAACGGTACCACAGCATAAAAGCCAGGACCAGCAGGATCCAGGACAGCTTCTTTCACCAGGCCATCAGAGTGATTACCACAATGATTTGAGTATATTTCTATGTTACATTGACTGTTCTATTTATTATAAATTATAAATTACTATGATTGTGCATTGCACATTTAGACGGAGTCATAATGCAAAGATTTTTACTCATGTATGTAAAGGATGTACAAAATAAAGTCAATTCAATTCTTTGGCAGTCTGAGGTACCTATTTACTTCAAACGGGCTTCAGCAATACCAATACCCGATGAGATCATGGTAACTTACCTCAATGACTATTATCCAGTAGTACTTGTATCCACTGTGACAAAATGGTTTGAGGTTGGTCATGAAGTATATCAGTCTCTGCCTAAGGAGAAACTTGGACCTGCTCCAATTTGCCTACCGTCACAACAGGACAGCAACCCGGGACCTCAATACCTTCTTCTGTAACTGGATCCTCAACTTTCCACCAACAACACATGCAGTTTATAGCAAGGTCTGCATGCTATCGCAGACATGAAAGCTAAACACAGTGGAGTTTCCAACGTCGATACCTCTCTCCCAGACAAAATAAATCTTTTTTACGCTCGATTCGATGTTGCCAATACTGAGCCCCTGAGGAGATCTGCAGATGGTGTGACCGGCAGCTTAGTCAACTCTGATGGCGAAGAATGCAGATATTTCCAACGAGTAGACAGTCGCAAGGCTGCAGGACCAGGGTGAGTACTCAGGATGTGCGTGGCGCAACTGGCAGGTGTATTTACAGACAATTTTAATCTCGCCCTCTCCCAGCGTAGAGTCCCCTCCTGCTTCAAAACATCCACCATTGTCCCTGTACCTAAAAAGACCAAGGTAGCATGTCTGAACACCTGGCATCCTGCCACATTCACCTCAATAATAAGTAAATGCTTTGAGAGGCTGGTCAAGAATTACATCTGCAGCATGCTGCCACCCAAACGAGACCCCCTACAATTCGCCTACGAACACAACCGATCGACAGACGACGCAATAGCCACAGCTCTACACACTGTCTTTACATATCTGGAGAAGGATGCTTATTGTGAGAATGCTGTTCTTGGATTACAGTTCAGCATTCAACACCATAATTCCCTCCAGGTTCAACAAGAAGCTCAGAGACCTCACCCTTCACCCTGCCTTGTATAGCAGGATCCTGGACTTCCTGTCAGATCACCGCAAGATGGTAAGAGTGGGCTCCCTCGCCTCTGCCCCACAACAAAAGTGCCCCTCAGGGCTACGTACTAAGCCCCCTCCATTAATCTCTGTATACCCATGACTGTGTTGCCACCCACAGTTCAAATCTGCTAATTAAATTTGCCAACGACACTACATTGATTGGCCTAATCTCAAAACAATAACAAGGTGGGCTACAGGGAAGAAGTCATCTCTCTGAACAGTGGTGTCAAGAAAACAACCTCTCCCTCAATATCGCAAAAACAAAGGAGCTGGTTATTGACTACAGGAGGAATGGAGACATGCTAACCCCTATAGACATCAATGGATCTGGGGTTCAGAGGGTGAACAGCTTTAAATTCCCCAGCATAAACATCACCAAGGATCTCATGTGGTCTGTACATACCAGCTGAGTGGTGAGAAAGGCACAAAAGTGCCTCTTTCACCTCAGACAGTTGAAGTTGTTCGGGATGGCCCCCTTCAAATTCTAAGAACTTACTATAGGGGCACAACTCAGAACATCCTGACTGGCCACATCACTGCCTGGTATGGGAGCTGTACGTCCCTTAATCGCAGGACTCTGCAAATAGTGGTGCGGACAGCCCAGAGCATTAGAGATATGAATTTCCCACTATTCAGCACATTTACGAAGACAGGTGTGTGAAAAGGGCCTGCAGGATTATTAGAGACCCAAGTCACCCCAACCACTAATTGTTCCAGCTGCTACCATCCAGGAAACAGTACCACAGCATAAAAGCCAGGACCAACAGGCTCCGGGACAGCTTCTCCCACCAGGCCATCAGACTGCTCAATTCATGCTGATGCAACTGCATTTCTATGTTGTATTGACTATCCTGCTGTACATAATATTTATTATAAATTACTTTAATTGGACATTGTACATTTAGACAGAGATGTAACAAAGATTTTTACTCATGTATATGAAGGATGGAAGTAATAAAGTCAGTTCTTCACTTGCAGACCCCAGTCAGTTCAGATTATCAACTTCTCCTCCATGATCATCATAGTTGCACCACAAGACTATGTGCTTAACCTCCTGCTCTATTCACTTTATATCTATGACTGTGAGGCAAAGCAGAGCTCCAACGCCATACTTAAGTTTTCTGATGACACCAGTGATATTGGCTGAATCACAGGGGGTGATGAATCGGTATATCGGAGGGAGACTGGTTGAAAGGTGCCACAACAATCTCTCACTCAAGGCCAGCAAAAACAAAAAGCTGATTATTCACAACAGGAAGAAAAAACCTTTCGTCCATGAGCCAGCCTTCATTAAGTAATAGGAGGTGGAGAGGGTCAGTAACTTTAAAATCCTTAGCATTATCATATAAGAGGACCTGTTTTGGGCTCACCATATAAATGCCATTACAAAGAAGGCTTGACAGTGCCTCTACTGTCTTAGAAGTTTGTGCAAATTCTGCATAACATCTAAAACTTCTATAGATGTACAGTGGAGAGTATCCTGACTGGTTGCACAACAGCCTGGCATGGAAACACCACTGCTCAAAAAGGGAAAAGCCTACAATAGGGAAAGGCTCCCTACAATTGAGCACATCTGCAAGGAGCACTGCCACAAGAAAGCAGTGTCTATCATCAAGAACCTCCACCATCCAGGCCATGCTTTCTTCTCACTGCTACCATTGGGAAGGTTCAGGTACAGTTATTACCCTTTAACCATCAGGCTCCTAAACCAACATGAATAACCTGAACTTCAAACTGATTCCACAACTTATGGACTAAATTTCAAGGACTCTACAAGTCATGCTCCCTGTGTTTAAGAGATAAGAGGGCATACAGGAGTGAAATATACCAGCTAGTTGAGTAGTGTCACAGCAACAACCTTGTACTCAATGTCAGTAAGACCGAAGAGCTGTTTGTGGACTTCAAAAAGAGTAGGATAAGGGATCATGAATCCTCAGAAGGATTAGAAGTGGAGACATTGAGCAATTCCAAGTTCCTGGGTATCAAGATCTCTGAGGATCTAACCTAGTCCAACATCTCCATGCCACTACAAAGACAGCAAGACTGCGGCTAGGAGTCATTAGGAGTTTGAGAAGATTTGTTTTATCACTTAAGATGCTCGCAAACTTCTCCAGATGTACAATGGAGAGCATTTTGACAGGCTGCATCACTGTCTGGTATGGGAGCGGGGGCTACTACACAGGATCAAAAGAAACTACAGAAAGTAATAAGATTAGTCAGCTCTATCTTGGGTACTAGCCACTTGCCTCCGTAGTATCCGAGACATCTTCAAGGAGTGGTGCCTCAGCAAAGCAGCATTTATCATTAAGGACCCCCCATCATCCAGGTAATACCCTCTTCTCATTGCTTCCATCACAAAGGAGGTACAGAAGCCTGAAGTCACAAATTTAGCGATTCAGAAACAGCTTCTTCCCCTCTGCCATCCAATTCCTAAATGGGCATTGAATCCTTGAACACTACTTCACTTATATTATTTCTGTTTTTGCACTATATATAGATATATACATATAGAGAGAGGGACACACATACACAGTCACTTATTTATTCCATCCCCCCCACATATTATCATGCATTGCATAATACTTCTGTAGCCAAGTTAACATATGCCGATGATATTAAACCAGATTCTGATTCAAAATGTATCCTTGACCTCACTGACTCATCAGTATTAATCTTCATCCTTCCCTTACCTACTCAAAGTCCTTGAATACAAAGTCACATTTTCTGTTTCTGATATGGTTTCCAGTCCTGTTACGATTTACTCAACTTTATTGGTATCACAAAATATATTATTTGCAACAACATTAAACACCCCTCTTCATACTCCTCTAGCTAATTATAGTCTTTGATATGTAATTTTCTTTTTCAATAGCCATCTTCTACTGTTCATCTCATCAGAAATGTACCTGCTTGGTTCTGTTGTTATTTATTGGATAATATTCAAGGACTCATTTCCACCAAGTTACCTCTGGAGTTGAAGAATTTATCCTATGCTTTCCATTTCATATCCATCAGCAATATTAATTTGAAAGAACACCGTTATGTGGCACATGAACACTGATGATTCTATTGCTTCATATCATTATTTCTACCAGTAGGTCTCACAACCAGTGGAACCGGTAGACACAAGGACTCAAGTGCATTGTAAATTGTCATAACTGTATTTTAATTTGAAACTGTAAGTAACTTTCACGTCATGATTATTACATATGTATATTTTTGTATTAACATAGTTGAATAAACTTTTGTATATGCAGTCGGCCCTCCTAATCCGCAGGGGATTGGTTCTGGGACCCCCCACGGATACCAAAAAACGCGGATGCTCAAGTCCCTTACATAAAATGGTGTAGTATTTGCATATAACCTATGCACATTCTCCCGTATATTTTAAATTATCTCTCGATTACTTATAATACCTAATACAATGTAAGTGCTATGTAAATAATTGTTATGCTGTATTGTTTAGGGAATAACGACAAGGAAAACAGCCTGTACGTGTTCAGTACAGACGCAACCATCGTAGTTCTTCTGGGAACGCTGATGCTGCCTCGCATCAGCCGATCCCGATTCTCCCATGATCTTTAAGTTCTTGAGGTTGTAGCACTTTACATAGCTAGCCAGCCATCCTTTAGTAGCCTTAAACTCCTTCCTCTCAAGTAGCAAAAGAATGAGACACAAGGTGAACAATGCTCAACTTCGGGGTTTTCCTGATCCGCGGTTGGTTGAATCCGCACATGCGGTACCCGCGGATAAGGAGGGCCAACTGTATAAAAAATATCCTTTCTGTATCATTCAAATATATCAGATTTGTCACAACGGTTGCAAGTAAACCCTAATTATAGATGATCAAAATTTTCCTACAACTAAGGCTAAAAGGAGAACTTTTACTTCCTGCCATACTCAACTCGTTAGTTACTATTCCCATCGAAGAAAAAGTCCAAAGCCAAAAAAGTGATTCACTACATTGATGCTCAGTTTGATACAAATGACTTTTCATCCAAAATTTGCTATATCATTAAAACTCTGAATTTCCACCTCATAAACATTGTCCAGCTATACCTCTGCCCGAGTATGTCTTCTGCTGAAACCTTATCCACAATAAATCTCACCACTAAATTTTACTAATTCATGGCTGTCTTCCAATCATCTCTCTTACATTAATTTATTTCGATCTAAAACTCTGCTGTTCTTATCTCAATTTATATCTGGTTTGTTAACATTACACCTGCAATTGATGATCAACAATGGGTCTGCCCTGATGCCAATTTTAAAAGATTGATATTTGTGTGCACATAACTCCATAAATACCCTCTCAGTCTCCATTCTAATCTCTGTTACTACTTCTGGCCCCATACCAAAATCACTATAATCTGGTACCTGTAATAATTTTTTAAATATTCATTTTTAAATCCTTTATATACTTGGGATAAATTTGGTTCTACAACTCTCACAGTGCGCTGTGTATACAGCTGAACACCTTGTGTTTACGTATTGTGTTAAATAACTTCTTAAAAAAATCATCCAAGGCAGAGGCTTTCTTCAAGCTTTTTGAACTGAGAAAACTTTGTGAAAAGATATTGCTGTTTCAAGGGCAGATAAAAAGTGGATGGAGATGGACATTTTATTTCATGCGTGCTTCAAGTCAAAATTTGAAAGAAATGATGTAAAAGGCAACTTAAGTGCAGGAAGTGATGTTAATACAAACAAACTGCATTCAAAACAAGCAGCACCTTTAGAAGCCAGAACACATCCCAGCTGGCAATCATAAAATGTCAAACTTAACTACTGAAATTAAAGTTCAAATGATCATTTCATTACATCTTTGGCAGAGACTAGTCTTCAAACAGTCTTAATGCCACCTTTAATTGTTCTCACTTTGAAAATGTATGGCTTAATGACACATTTGCTCATGGTTAAGATTGATGAGCAGAGCGGTGACACAGGGCTCATGTAGAACAATTGGGTGAGGTACCTCTGAAGTGAGTTGTGCCCTCAGTATACATACTTCAGCTCGAAGTAGCCCCTCCGAGTCAAGAAAGGGACAAAGTTTTACTTGGCTAACTTTGGACTGGGAGAGGTCCCAGCTTTGTGATGCACTGTACATCCTATGCATTCACCTGTCTTTAAACAAAAAGAGGCACTTAACCTTTGCTCGATTCAGTTGCTCTGCACTGAGAGGTTGCCTACAAAACGTGCAACCACTGCAAAGGTTGCCTTTGGCTACTACTGCAATCTTCTCTTTCAAACAGATACTATTCTCACAGCATCTGAAATAACTTGGGCACCCATTCTCCAGGACATCAAATGTTAAATGTGCTGAGAGTGGGCTGATGAGCACCATCAAGGCAACTTCACCTATAATGACCTAATCAAGGTCCAGTCACTGGGCTAAGTGTTGGAGTCTATTATTAAGGATGAGGTTTCGAGGTACTTGGAAACTAATGATAAAATAAGTTAACATTGGTTTCTGCAAAGGGAAATCTTGCCTGACAACTCTAATGTTAGAGTTCTTTGAGGAAGTAACAAGCACGTTGGCAAAGGAGAGGCAGTGGATGTCATTTATTTGGATTTTCAGAGGGGGTTTTATAAGGTGCCACACAAGGCTGCTGAACAAGTTAAAATTCCATGGCATTGCAGAAAAGATAGCGGTATGAATAGCAGAATGGCTGACAGACAGGAGGCAAGTGGGAATAAAAAGGGCTGGGCAGAGCAGACTCAATCGACTGAATGGCCTAATTTTGCTCTTATGTCTTATGATCATATAGACCTAATTGAAACATATTGAATGTTGAAAGGCCTTGATAGTGTGGATGTGGAAAGGATGCTTCCTACAGTGGCAGTGTCTGAGACCAGAAGCATAGATCAGAATGGAGGGGTGTCCTTTTAGAATGGAGATGAGGAGGAATTTCTTTAGCCAAAGGATAGCAAATTGTGCAATTCAATGCCACAGGCAGCTGTGGAGGAAAAGTCTTTATGTACATTTAAAGTCCTTATGTTGATAGATTCTTTATTGGTCAGGGCATGAAAGGATACAGGGTTTCCGGTGACGTCATCATCGAGAATGGCAGCTTAAGTCACTAGCTCCTCTGGAAAAACGCGTATTAAGCTCCATTAACCCGTCAAATATAATATTTTTTGAAAAATATTTGAACTGAAAAGAGGGGAAAGAATGGGGAGAAGAAACAGAAATTAAAAAAGTGACACTGTGGAGCCTGCGTCTAAAAGGAGTGCAGCGAATGGCTCTCCAACCCGTCCGCTCGTTCAGACGAAGCGGCGAATGTCTTTGAAATCCTGAAAGAAATAATGGAGGTCCAGAAAAATATAAAGCAGCAGCTCCGTGATATTAAGGCAGAGCTCACCAGCGTTAACCAAAAAATAGCGGTGGCAGAGACTCGCATTGAGAAGGTGGAAGATCACATTCAAAACATGGAACAGATACTGAACAAGACAATAAAAATCATACATCACCAAGAAGGTAAACTGCTTGACCTGGAGGGAAGATCACTGCAGAAAAATATCAGAATCTACAACATTCCCGAAGGAGCAGATGGAGTCTATGATGGAGTTTGTCGGAAACTTACTGCGGGATGCACTGGAGCTTCCCCCGGCTATGAAGCTGGAAGTTGAAAGAGCCCACCGCGCATTAGTCCCAAAACCTACCCAGGATAGAAAGCCACGATCAATTATAATTAAATTCCTTCGGTACAGCACCAAGGCGGAGATTCTACGAAGGGCCCGGGGTAAGAAGAGAGTGTTTTTAGAGGAAAAATTAATATATTTTGACCAAGATTACCCCCCCCCCGCGGTCCTCCAGAAACGCAAAGAATACTCCGAAGTAAAGCGGGTATTAAAGCAAAATAAGATTAGATTTCAAACTCCGTACCCTGCTAAACTTCGAGTGTTTTATGACAACAGGACGCAGTTGTACTAGACAGTGGAAGAGGCGACTACAGACATGAAGGCCAGAGGGTTGCCCGTCAGTATGACCAAAACGAAAGAAAGCCTGGCTGAGGAATTGTCCTGCTCGGCTTGGGAAATAGTGCGAGAAACGAGAAGGCAGGAGACGGGAGGAGGCCAAGAGAAACATATCAGGAAGAGACCAGGAATTTCCCAAGGACAGTCCTCACCCCCTTCAGAAGAGCCATAGGGTTTGGCTAACTTTAAAAATGTTGAGAAGCTAAACAGAAGCAAAAGTAAACGGTGATATACCTAACTCGAGAAATACTTATTATAATGTGGATTTTATATTACTTAGTTGTTATTCTTTATTCGCTCACTTACTCCTTTTTCCCCACTAAAATGAGAATATATATGTGTGTGCATATATGTGTATGTGTGTAATGTGTGTATATATATTTGTGTGTGTGTGTGCATATATATGTATATATAGGAGTACACAGGGAAATCTTTTCTGTGTAATGGATTTGTTCACTGACTTCTATGAATACTGCAATGGGGGTCCTCAACTCACAAATAGGAGGGGTTATCCCCCACAGCTAGACATTTCCTCTAGCTGAACGCAGGGTCATTTACTAAAGGCCTCAGCCTTGGAATCAATCGTTCATTGCCATTTTTGTTATTATTTGAGTTTCTTGGTTCTTATTTGTTCAGGGAGTAGATCGATTAAGTTTTATTCTAATTTCAATGATACATTGACAGATAAATACAGCTGGCTAAGTCAAGGTAAAATTCATTTCTTATAATGTAAATGGGCTATTAAATCCAATCAAACGTAAGAGAATTTTATCCAAAATGAAAAAAGAACAAGCCCATGTAGTATATTTACAGGAAACTCATTTAAGTGATAATGAGCATAAAAAACTAAAGAGAATGGGCTTCACTAATCTGTTTTTCTCCTCATATAAATTAGGACATAGGAGAGGAGTTGCTATTCTTATCTCATGTAAGCTAAATTTTGAAAAAATATTCGAAATGGGAGAAAAAAGAAGGCAGATATATTCTGGTAAGAAGGAATATAGACGGCAATTCAGTTACTCTATTGAATATATATATGCACCCCCGGGAAGTGATATTGGTTTCTTTCAGAAAATTACTGATATTATGTTAACGGAAACAGAAGGTCTCCTGATATGTGGGGGAGACTTAAATTTACAATTACAACCAAACTTAGACTCTTCCAATAGAAAAACCTATGAAACAAAATCTTTACATAAGGAAGCTAATACACTTTTTGAGGATGTTGGTTTAATTGATATATGGAGGGACCATTTCCCTGACAGAAGGGATTACACTCATTATTCTGCTCCACATTCTGTATCTACAAGAATAGACTATTTCATAATATTTGGAAAAGACAAAGACAAAATAAACACCTGTGGAATTGGGACAATAGATGTAAGTGACCATGCACCTATATATTTATCTGTTGATTTTGACCTACAACCAAAGAATACTATTTGGAAACTAAATTCAAGTCTACTCAATGATCCGTACTTTAAGGAACAAATTAAAAAAGAAATTGGTCTCTACTTAGAATTTAATGATAATGGAGAGGTTTCACCTCCCATTTTATGGGATACTCTGAAGGCGGTGTTATGACCCCAGCCCCCTCCTTTGTGAGAATCGCAAGAGAGAGAGCGACGTGCTGAAATTGGACTCAGGAAAATAAGAGAGAAGCCTTAAGGTTTGGAATGTGGTCTGGCCTCTCAGCCAGACAAAAGCCACGGACATGGCCATTGTCTCTTGGAGACACCTTTGTGGAATAAGGGACTGGACTACCTGCAAACCCTCAGGGCAACGTGGGCTGGGTGATGGGGAAAGATTGCCTCACCCCACCCTGATTGACATCTACAACCCTGCCAGTCCAGATAAAAGGTGGGCTGCCGAGGTGGCCCCGCTGACGCACCAAGGAGACATACTAAGAAGATACGATAGCATTTCCCATCGGAGCGGGAAGCCATTTTGAAGGAAGCCACGTGCATTAGATTCCGGATCGGGAGTCTGTGGCTGAAACCAAAGGAAAAACCGTTTTTAACTAACAACAGGGATTTGCTTCGCAAAGACAACGGGCAAGTGTTCCTTTCTCTCACAAATCCTCTCTCTCCAACACGTGAAATGCCAGCGGTTCCCAAACGGAAAAGACTGCAGATTTCTGAGTGACTTTTATATTCCATTGGACTCAGTATTATCCCCTAGACAACGATAGAGCTTAATTCTGATTGATTATTACTATACCTGTGCTTTAGATTGAGTTTTGACGACGTATATGATCTGAATGTTTTGTATTAACCATACGTTTGTGCCCCTTTATAAATAAAAAACATTTGAAAATAGTACAATCAGACTTCAGCGGACCTCTCTATCTTTGCTGGTAAGTCACCCGGTTACAGGGAACGTAACCGGTCTTCAGAGGGAAAATTATAGCGATATCTTCATATAAGAAAAAAGTAAGGAATAAAACATTAGAGGAATTACAAAATAGGCTGAAGGAACTAGAGAAAAAACACAAATTGAATTTGGCACAGGATACATTAGGGGAAATTAAAAGAATTAGGAATGAAATAAATAATTTGGCTATGCAAGAAATCAGGAAAAACTTAATGTTTCTGAAAAAGAGACATTATGAAAGTGGATCAAAATCCATGAAAATACTGGCGTGGAAACTGAAAAAAGAAGGTAGCGGAAAATACAATTCATAGAATTAGGGATCCAAGAACAAAAATAATAAAAAAAAATAAGCTAAGTGAAATTCCAGAAGCTTTTGAAGTGTTTTACAAAATGCTATATTCCAAAGTTCCAGGGGGAAACATAACCCAAATTGACACCTTCTTGAATTCTCTAGAGTTACCCACTTTAAGCGAAGAACAAAATAGAAGGATGACTGCTGATATAACTGAAGTTGAATTAAAAGCTGCAATTAGTAGGCTTAAATTAAGCAAGTCACCAGGATCAGATGGGTATACAGCAGAGTGGTACAAAGAATTTAAAAATGAGTTAATTCCTGTTTTACTTCCCACACTGAACTGGGCTCTAAAAAAGGCACAAATGCCACCCAGTTGGAAGGAAGCAATAATCTCAGCTATACCGAAAGGAGGCAAGGATAAAATGGTATGCGGGTCATTTAGACCAATATCCGTTCTTAATGTAGATTATAGGTTATTTACCTCCATCATGACCAAGCAATTAGAGGAGTTTCTACTCATACTGATACGTAATGATCAGACAGGTTTTATACGACAACGCCAGACTCAAGACAATATACGAAGAACACTTCACATTATGGATCATATACAAAAAAATAAAATCGAAGCAATAGTGATAAGCATGGACGCTGAAAAAGCATTTGATTCGGTTCATTGGAATTTTCTTTACAGAGTTTTACATAGATTTGGTTTCTAAGACAATAAATAAAACTATACAGACACTATATGACAATCCTACTGCTAGGATTAAAATCAATGGATATTTATCAAATTGTCTTACCCTAGAAAGGGGCACGAGACAGGGTTGTGCATGGTCACCACTACTCTTCGCGCTATATCTGGAATCATTAGCTCAATACATCAGACAAAATAAAGATATCAGGGGAATTACTATTAAAGGGACAGAGCATAAATTGGCTTGTTATGCGGATGACATTTTGATCTACCCAGGGCAACCAACATACTCTTTACCTAAATTGATGCAATCCTTTGAACAATATGGTCAATTATTAGGATACAAGATCAACATAGATAAAACCCAATTACTTTCATATTACTATAGCCCAACAAGAGAAATTGAAAGTCGATACCCCTGGGCATGGCACACAGAGTCTTTCAAATATTTGGGCATCATTATGCCAAAAGATTTGGCAAAATTATCAGAATGTAATTATCAGCCTCTATATAAAAAAATTAAGGAAGATGTGGCAAGATGGAGCCTGATTCCTTTTTTCAGTCTCAGTTCAAGGACTGAGTCTATTAAAATGAATATACTGCCCAGACTGTTATATCTCTTTCAGACCCTACCAATAGAGATTAATCAAAATCAATTCAATGAATGGAACAAGATGCTATCAAGGTATATTTGGCAGGGTAAAAGGTCTAGAGTTCATCTCAAAACTTTGCAATTAGCAAAGGAAAAGGGGGGGATGGGGCTTGCCTTCTCTTAGAGATTATTATTTTGCAGCACAGTTGAGAGCTGTGATATGTTGGTGCAACCCATCATATAATGCTCAATGGAAAAACATTGAGGAGCAGGTACTTCCCATCCCCATACGAGCAATTTTGGCTGATAACAATCTGCAAAGGTACATAAATACTATTGATAACCCATGGGTGAAATTGACTCTTAAAATATGGAAAACTACTATAAAAGAATATAATCTAGAGGGAGATATTGCAATTCTTAAATGGTGTGCATATGATTTTACACCAAATAACTTAGATGCTAGATTTAAGGACTGGACAGCTAAATGAATAACAGTTCTTTGCAACATAATGAAAGAAGGAACACTGTTCAGTTTTGAAATGCTTAAAGAGAAACACTTATTAGAAAAACAAGATTTTTTAATCGGTATTTACAGATGCGACAATATGTTAATAAGACGCTTAAAATGTAACCAAGGCAAATACATGCTTGATAGAGCTCTTTAGAAAAGCATATAATTCAGATAATGGTAGTAGAATCATTTCAAGCATGTATAAGGGGTTGTCAAATCTTAAAACACATTCGTCTTCATACATTAAAACAAAATGGGAGAAGGAAGGAGGGATAATTATATCTGAGGAAGAATGGACAACAATATGGAGATATCAATGGAAGTGTACCAATTCACAGAAATGGAAGGAGTTGGGATGGAAAAACTTGATAAGGTATTTTATTACACCCTCTCAGAAATCCCATTATGATAGTAACCTCCCTGTTTGCCAGAGAAATTGTGGAAATCAAAATGCAAATCATTATCATATTTTTTGAGACTGCCCTGTTACAAAAACTATTGGAGGGGGATACACAATGCCCTACAAGACATCTTTAAATGTGAAATACCCTTGGAGAGTAAGACCATATATTTTGGATATATACCTCAAGAATCGTTGAAAAGAGATAAATATTTAATGAATATACTGTTGGTGGCTGGTAAAAAGACTCTTACTAGGAAATGGTTATCACAGGAGAGCCCAACTTTAAATACATGGATGGAAATTACAATGGACATTTACAAAATGGAGAAGATAACATCTGTTAATCATAAGCTGGAACAATTCAATTCATACTGGGAAAAATGGTTTAACTACATAATGCCTCATAGGATTTTATTCTCACAAATCAATGAAACTGTTGTTAAAAAAAAATCACTCCCTACTTGTACATAGTTCTTTCCTTTTGCTTGTTTTTTCTTTCCACTCTTTTCTATAAGTGTATACCCCAGATAAATACTTTGTGGAGATTTTGTGATATATATGATTATATGATATATATGTACAATGTCTGAAATACATCTTATGGAAATGTTTGTTTGATGAATTTCAATAAAAAAATAAATTACAAAAAAGGATACAGGGGTAAGGCATGATATTGAGGCTAAGAGGAAAAATGGATCAGCCATGATGAAATGGCGGAGTAGACTTGATGGGCCAAATGACCCAATTCTGCTCTGATATCTTATGGTCTTACATACAGGAAGTGATGTTCGCACAAACGAACTGCATACAAAGTGTCTCCAGAGGCCAGAACATTAGCTTGAAGCACTCTTATTCTCCATCCTGTAACTCTCCGCTTCTCCAAAACTGCCCTTAAATACTTCTTGATCAAGCTTTCAGTTTGGTCACTGTGGCTTAGCGCACTGGCATATTTTATTGTGTCAAATTGCACACTGAACCACCTGCATTATGTGTTTTCAATTTAAATTTTATTAATAAAAAATAACAATCTAATTATTAGGTACAAAGCAATTTTAACCATATAGCCAATCTCCACATCTAATTAACAAAAGGCCAGTTACCTACTTTAAGTTGATGCAACTACTCGCCCGCAATTTTATAAGCTGAAATCCAAACACAAATTTTTGAGCTAAAGTACTTCACAGATTTAGAGATGAGAATGCAGATGCTGGAAAAGTAGTATCTGTGGATGAAATTGGACAGTTGCCATTTCAGGAAAAATCTCAACCTGAAATGTCAACTGTCCATTTCCTTCTACAGATGCTGCCTAACAAGCAGAGTTCTAGCATTCTTTTTCTTCAGTTTCCTCCTATTCAGGACTAAATTTTCATTTGTATTTAATTTCTTTAAACCTCCCTCATTTCACTGATGCACTTTTAATTTGAAATCTAGTGATGGGAAAATTATTGCAACAAGAACAACAAATTAGCGAGGAATAATGTTAATATGTAAACTCATCACAAAAATAAAAACTTAGATTCTTCTTGAGGTTTTGAGTTGACACAGTCTTTAATTAAGGAAATATGAAATTTATTATATTTTTTGCAATAAAAAAGAATCTCTGAATAGAGGATGTGACAAGGAAAAGAGATGAACACAATGCCAAGTTACAAAGATGGAATAAGAACTGAGAGAAGTACAGACCTGAGAACTTGGCATCAGCAGTTGTAAGCATCCTGAAAGAAAGAATAATGAAATGTCAGGAAAAAATGCAACATGGTAATATGGCTGACCATGCTGGAGTTCTTAGAAAATATGGTATACTTTATATATAAAGGCCTCAATACTGAATATTACAGACGATTACTCCACAGGTAGAAGCCCAAAGAAATAAAGCTTCTTAAAGGTTGAGTCAGAAAAATCCTAAACCAAATTTAGGAATCAGCATCAGCATCAAGGGATTCACCAGGGTTAGATAAAGGACAGAGTAGGTACTTGTATATTACAATTGGTGTGAGTAGTTATTTCACAATACCGAAAAGAGTGATGCCAAGCACAGGCAAAACACATAGCCAGAAGGTATTTGAAAGCACCAAAATAGTGGCAACAGACAGAGGCACTAGAATTCAAAGAGTGCTAACAGGTAGTTCCTATGACAGTTTGCAGATTGTCTTGTTCTTCTTGAAGGAAGCTATTTTAACATCTTTAGGATTTATTTCAACAGATGAACATTGCAGAATACCCCAGCTTTTATTGCACCACCTAAGCTTTTATCGAGATGGTAATAGGTTTTCAGTAATAGTGACAAGTGAATAAGTGGCTCAAACAAGTGGTCAGCTAAGAATCATGTTGAATAGAATGGAGTTTTTACGAATATCTGCCAGTAACTTTGGTTATCTTTCTTCACATATTTTAAGGAAATTTCAGAACTGCTATTAGCGAGACAAAACAAGGAGACAAGAGAATACAGATGCTGGAATCAGGAAAATAAATCACGTAGCCTCACTAGGTCAAATAGCATCAGAGGATACAATTGATAATTGATGTTTTAAGTCATGATCTTGTATATGGACTAACTAGAACCAGATGAAACAAGGTCTCAAGTCTGCACCATCTACACTACTTTAACTATGAATAATTTTTGATGTTGCTCCTAAAGCAAATGTTCTCAATTATTTTATTGCTACATTCAATTTTTCAAAGATTTCTTTTATCCTCCAAAAATCTTCACCCCAAAGAGAAAATATAGAATAAATACCTTTTTGTCTTTTAAATGCATCCCACCTTCTGAATTCTCTCCCTACCAACTACACCATCTAGTGCTTCCAAATCCTAGGGCTTAAATGGATCATTCAAAGTCCTTTTTTAAAAAAAAATGTATCACTTGTATATGGAGGTCAAAAACAATGCTGCTTTCTTTTCCAGTAAGATTGTTAATCATTGTCACACCTGATCAGCATCCCTATTTGGATGGTAATAGACTTAATTCCATCCTCCCCATTACTGGATTTTATTCGTACTCTGCAGAGTATTCAGGGGCAGAAAACACTAACAAAGGTACCGTAAATTCCGGTGTATAAGCCGAGAATTTGGCCCTAAATTTTGGTCCTAAAATTAGGGGGTCGGCTTATACAGAGGGTGCCAACTTTGGAAAAACAAAATACACGGAAGACAGGTTGTATTTATTGGCTGTTTTTGAGTCAAATTCGTTCCACTGTCGTCGCATGAATTCTTTGAATGATTTGTTTAAACTCACATCTAGTGGCTGGAGCAGAGACCACCAGGGATGACTGCAATGTCCGTATTTTCGGCTTTCAATGCTGCTTTTGTCTCTCCTGACAAGTGCGCTTTGAACATGTCCCAGACAAGTAACGACTTTTCCTTCCCGAAACTTTTGGGACATCAACACCACACCTCTTTAACCCACTTCAAGCAACCCGCTTCGTCCATCCAGCAGCGTTCTTGAACGTAAACAACACCCCGTGGGAATTTTCTGAGCAATCTTTGTTTTTTGTCTCAACACAAGATCACGTCTCTTCATAAATTGGGTGCACCAACTTCGCGTACCTTTGAAATTTTCACTGACCTCATGGTGTTTTTCGGCCCATTTCAACGCTTGAACTCGAATCATTTCTCTAGTAACAATGTATCCAGACAATCGCTGGTGATTCAACCATTGTAAAACTTTTTCTTCCAGTTCTGGCCACTGGCATGTTTTCCCGTGGTTTGCACATTTTGTCTTTGGCATTTCCCTTAGCATGTCCTCTGCCTTTCTCCACTCTCTCACTTGTTTCTCGTTTACACTAAACTTCTTAGCAGCTGCAGAATTATTCGTTCCTTTAGCAAAATCAACAACCTTCAGCTTGAAGCCAGCATCATATCACATTCATTTTAATCTTTTGTACATGGCGGTCGCAAACTCAATACTGAGTAGATGTACTGATCCCACCACTCCGTGTTATATTTTAACGAGATTACGATGGGCACTAAATGGTTTTGCAGGGGTTACATTTCAGAGGATTCTTTACCATTGGAGACCTATTCCAAAATTTCCCTCCCTGATTTATTTATTAAGAATTCACTTATAACGCTCTACAACGTGTAGGCCTGTTTTCTTAGCAGGTACTGGTTCACAAAATTTCCTGGTTTGGGATCCGGCAAAGCTGAGTACCAGCATGTGAGATCTTGTGATCGTTTCTGGTTAAATCAAAAACCTCTACAAAAGGGGTTGGCTTATACAAAGGTAACATGAAAAAGTCACTTTTTTAACCTTGAAAATGGGGGTCAACTTATACTCCGGGTCAGCTTATACCCCGGTATATATGGTAACTGCAACAGATGTTTCACTCCAGACACCAACTTCAACACTCTGGTAAAGAAAGCTTAATTGTGAAATTAATTTTAAAAGTAATCTTACAAATTATTTTAAGAGAAATCTTGGGTGAATAGCACCTGGTTTAGTTATAAAATAAATAAAACTTATGACAAAAGGCACATCAGGTGCCTACTGGACAACACTAGCAAATTTACTCTTTGGTAGTAGAGTGGGTGTCTCACACCCGATGGAAAAAGCTATCGTTATCCAAAAATACACATCATGCGCCATTTGAGTTGGACACAGTGCTGCAGCAAGTAGACTTGGGTACCATCCGTGTGGAAGTGAACATTCTTCCTGTGACACTGTGGGATATCTCTGATTTTCTCCCATATCACAATGATGTAGAGGCTAGTAGGTGAATCAACCACTGTAAAATTGCCCCATGTGTGAGTTGCGTGGGGGAGGGAGGAGGCAAAACAAGATATTGAAATAATCAGATTTGATCCATAGAGTTGAAAGATAATCAAAAGTAAGCATGCTTAAAATAGAAAAAGTGTTAGAAAACCAACCAAGTGACCCATTCAAGTAGGACAAGTTAATCATGGCCAGCCATCTAAAATTTCCAACTCTGGCAATAACTGAGAATGCTTTACCATTCTGGAACACAATGATGAAATCTAAATTTTGGTCATGGAGCATTTGTCACCAACTTCTTAAGTATATACATAGATCACTGTCCTGCAACTATAGCTTTAGTATAAATATCAGAAAACTAATCATGACAGTAAGCAATGACTTAATTGCATTTAAAAAAACATTCAGGCATCTGAAACAATCTTTATAGCTACTGCAGCACAGTTCAATATTCTTTGGCCGTACTTTCCCTAAAGAGCCTCTTTCGCAAGCAGTTCACAAAGGGACCCAATCTGTCTAACTGAACACAGTACTCAACTGCAGCATTGTCCAAACAAATTCTTGAGTGACACCCTTTTATATCTCATGCTCTCTTTTCATTTAGTTTGCTTTTGTTAGTGACATCTGCCCTGTTCTCTAACTTAAGACCATTAATTAATTCTGTTAGCAATGCACTGCGTAGATCCTCTGAAAGTAGTTTTGCTGGAAACTACAAAGATTCAATAAATAACACTGCAGTATTTAGGAGCTTGTCAAACTTTTTCCTTGTCATGCAGAAAAAAAATTCTTTAACCTTATTGCAGAAACTTTTTTTTTCCTTTTGCTCCATTTCCATTACTCAGTGTTAAACATCAATACACATGCCCCCAAATTAATAAGATGCTGGATTCTGAAAGTCAAATGTACCTTCAAAGTGCAGTTAATGCAAATACAAATTTTCTGTTGTTGAAGTTTATTGATAGCATGCTGCTTTATTGAAGTTAAAAATTAACATTTCTATATGTGACTTCTAGATTGGTGTTCGTCCATATTTTTGTTAACACTACCAATTAGAAACCCAGCCAATCTCCTACTTCAGTACAGTGGTATGCAAAAGTTCTATTACTATGAATAGTTAAGTGAGTAGAATATGAACTGATCCCCAAAAGTCATAAAGTTGAAGATGAAACATTCTTTTCAACATTTTAAGCAAGATTAGTGTATTATTTTTGTTTTGTACAATTTTATAGTGGGGGAAAAAAGGAAAGAAGGACCATGCAAAAGCTTGGGCACCTCAAGAGATTTGAGCTCTCAGATAACTTTTACCAAGGTCTCAGACCTTAATTAGCTTGTTAGGGCTACGGCTTGTTCAATGTCATCATTAGGAAAGGCCAGGTGACGCAAATTTCAAAGCTTTATAAATACTCTGACTCCTCAAACCTTGTCCCGACAATCAGCAGCCATGGGCTCCTCTAAGCAGCTGCCTAGCACTCTGAAAATTAAAATAAATGACACCCACAAAGTAGAAGGCTATAAGAAGATAGCAAAGCGTTTTCAGGTAGCGTTTCCTCAGTTCGTAATGTAATTAAGAAATGGCAGTTAACAGGAATGGTGGAGGTCAAGTTGAAGTCTGGAAGACCAAGAAAACTTTCCGAGAAAACTGCTCGTAGGATTGCTAGAAAAGTAAATCAAAACCCTCGTTTGACTGCAAAAGACCTTCAGGAAGATTTAGCAGACTCTGGAGTGGTGGTGCACTGTTCTACTGTGCAGCGACACCTGCACAAATATGACCTTCATGGAAGAGACATCAGAAGAAAACCTTTCCTGTGTCCTCACTGCAAAATTCAGTGTCAGAAGTTTGCAAAGGAACATCTAAACAAGCCTGATGCACTTTGGAAACAAGTCCTGTGGACTGATGAAGTTAAAATAGAACTTTTTGGCTGCAATGAGCAAAGGTATGTTTGGAGAAAAAAGGGTGCAGAATTTCATGAAAAGAACACCTCTCCAACTGTTAATCATGGGGGTGGATCAATCAGGCTTTGGGCTTGTGTTGCAGCCAGTGGCACAGGGAACATTTCACTGGTAGAGGGAAGAATGAATTCAATTAAATACCAGCAAATTCTGGAAGCAAACATCACACCATCTGTAAAAAAGCTGAAGATAAAAAGATGACTTCTACAACAGGATAATGATCCTAAACACACCTCAAAATCCACAATGGACTACCTCAAGAGGCGCAAGCTAAAGGTTTTGCCATGGCCCTCACAGTCCCCCGACCTAAACATCATCGAAAATCTGTGGATGGACCTCAAAAGAACAGTGCATGCAAGATGGCCCAAGAATCTCACAGAACTAGAAGCCTTTTGGAAGAAAGAAAGGGCAAATACCCCCAAACAAGAATTGAAAGACTCTTAGCTGGCTACAGAAAGCGTTTACAAGCTGTGAAACTTGCCAAAGGGGTTGTTACTAAGTACTGACCATGTTTTGTGCCCAAACTTTTGCTTTGGGCCCTTTTCTTCTTTTGTTACTTTGAAACTGTAAAAGATGAAAATAAAAAGGTATTCTTGCTTAAAATGTTAAGGAAAAGTGTCATCTTTAACTTTATGTCTTTTGGAAATCAGGTAATCTTTTACTCGCTTAGTTATTCACAGTAACAGAAATTTTGACCAAGGGTGCCCAAACTTTTGCATGCCACTGTATGTCCAAGAACATAGTCACTAATTAAATCCTGCAACTCCCACAGAAGTTCAAACTTAAAGCTCAATACTTGGCTAACTTTTCACCATCAGTCTCCATACCACCCCCACCTTAAATTAAGATAACATGGAACAGCTTGAAGTGGAACATGAATATAATTTCAGACTATTTCTATCAACTTGGAGAAACAAGAACTTAACTTTTAGTACATATAATGTGTTTAATTGCACAATTATGCCAATGTTTCGCAGAAGTTCAACTGAGCTAAAAATGTTTTGTTGATGATGTTCATTTGTACTCATTTTTTTGAGGCTTCTAGCTTGTGGCCAACAATAATCAACCAGCATTGATGGATTCCAGTTGCCCTGATTTTCTCCAATGACTTAGTAAAACATTTCACCATGCTCATCTCTGACAGTGTCAAGGTTTGCAGATAAGTCATCATAATGGGAATGCAGAAAATGAATCCTTAGCAATATGTTACACATCATGGTTTGATATGCTTGCAGGCAGCACGTAGTTTGATACTCTGTAGTTGCCAAGAAAATTTCAACAACATCCTTGAATGCCTTCCTTGCGATTTTTGCTGGTCCCACAAGAAGTTCTTCAAATTGCGTGTCACAGATGTTTGATTTGTGGACCAACAAAAGTGCCTTCCTTAATCTTGACATCAGTTATTCTGGGAAATCTCTCTCTCAGATATCAAAATCCTTCAGGGAAAGATTGTTATGCCTGGTGACAGCAGATTCCATCTTTGCAGTCTTGAACACAGTAATTCTGTTTCTGCCTTTGACAAACCCAAGTCTCTGACCAGGTCATTTAACTCAAATTGAGTTATCAGATGTAGCTCACTTGACATAAAGGGTTTAAAATCTATATCAGTGTTGTTTTCCATTCCTGGTTCTTGTTTCTTGGCATCTTCATCTACCTCCTCGAGTCTCAGTGCCTCTGGTGGCTTCAGTGGTGGAAGACGATTGTCATGCAACACAGCTCTCATGGCTGAAAGGAGACTGTGGTATTCAATGGGTTTCTTGTTTTTTAGCAGAGAAATCAGACACAGTGGTCAAACAGGTCTGCCATATGATCCATCTGCTCTCATCATATAATCGGGACAGCGTACTGCATTAGCTTCCAAGTATCTCTGAGCCAAGACAGAACATGTTGCACAACAAATATGAGTAGCCTAGGCTTTGTCTTGATCACTAATTTTATATCTGGAGTTCATAGGCTTTCTTAATAAGAAGAGTTGTGCTTCATTTTTGAGACTGAACTGTATACTCAGCACAAAAACAACAAAAATTATCGCGGTTGTTGCAATACAGGCAAGTTATTTTCCTATCACAAATACTCCTGGAAAATACAATTACTCTATTATAATAAGACCATACAATACACATCAACATGATCACAAACCAATAAACACATAAGTACAATGCATAGAATGGCATGAGTGTGATGCTCTTATAGTTTTTCTAAAACCTGTCCTACCATACATCATCCAAGCATGCCCATAAAAGGCAGAAATCTCTTCAGCTTACATTGTGGACAACATTTTAATCAACTTGAATAATGAATTGAAATAACAAATATAGGCATTTTTTAAAAAATTGCTGCATAAGGAAATGTCATTTTGATTTTCATGATCAGCAGGCCAAATCCATAAAATACAACCAAAAGTATTCAGGAGTCAATACCTTTGTTGTCCAGTGGATGGCATTTTCTGACCTACAATCTAGACAGAGCTGGACCCCATCTTGACCATTGAATTTCCAATTACAAAATCTACTTATGGAGTTGTTTCACCACTGATGACTGAGCCTTTACTTCAGCAAACTCTGATTTTAGAATTCTCTTACTGAACCCTTTTGGCCTCCATTCAGTCATGCTCCATTATGACACTCTTTAAAAGCAGTATCTGAACAACTTTGTCTTTGTGCTGTAGCATCTTTCAGCTCTGTCCTATATGCTCTTCATAATAGCTTGCAAACCAAGATCCTCACCAAAAGTCAGCAGCAGATCCAATCTGCAGTCCAGTCTCAAGTAGTATTCCATTTTTTAAAAAATTTTCTCAGCACAACATTAAACCACCTGTGGAATGAAACCTATTTACTGGCCCAAAGGTAAATAGTTCAAATATGTTGCTGTCATTTCCAAAGGCAATTTTGTAGTTTCACTCTATTACTTTTACATCCTTCCTTCCACAATGCACTCCATCTGTCAAGTTCTTACTCAATCACATAACCTATCTAGAGATCTCTCTGCATTCTCCTCTCAACTTGCTAACCCACCTACCTTTGTACTGTATATTTGGCTACAACAGCCCCCTTCATCCAAATCATTAATGCAGATTATAAATAGTTGAGGTGACAGAAACTGACCCCCATGGCAACCCAGTAGCTACTTAATGACAATTCAAAAATAACCTCTTTATCCCAAATCCCTAGTCCATTCTCCTCTGCAAGTCTATACTTCATCCAGTCTCCATAACCCTCAATCCCCTCTTCCTCCAATCTTTACTGGCTATGAACCATTATGCTTCATTGTCTAGAAAGTTAATTTCAGCTGTCCGGAACTGTTGTGGTGCAAGTTGCTCCTTTCCTATGAACAATGTATATTTTGTATTACATTTCCATCTAATGAACTATGAACTCACTCTTCTACCAACTTTACAAATGTTACAATTAGCAAGGGTTCTTGTCAGTGCAGTAGCAGACTGTTTTAGGACAAGAGTAGGGTTTAGACCAAAATAAAATCATTCATCGACAAGACCACCATTTTGCTGGTTGCAACTGACAAGAGTTTTTTTCCTTGATTCATTAATCTAATGACGGAAGCTCCGTGGGACACAAATGACAACATATAAGAAGTCCAAATTTCACACAGATTTTCCCACACATTTTAAAACATATTTCACACTAGCAATTCTAATATGTTTCATAACATTCATTAATAACTGGATACAGCATATATTATATTAGTTTAATTATAGGCCCTGGTGAAATGATTATTCAATGAAATAAAATTATAACAAATTAGAGCAATGTTTAAGGTTACTCTGGAAAACAGACATTTCTGTCTTACAAAGAAAGCACTCATGATTCAGAACCAGGTTTACAATCACTGGCACATGATATGGAATGTTTTATGATTAATTCATCATGGAGCAAAAATACAACTGTTCTCTCAGTTCTGCTCACCCAACCTGGAACACCTTACAGTCAAATGTCATCTGCCAAGGGAGTTTTTCGCTATCATCATGATGGTGGTGTACAAACCCCATTTCCAGAAAAGTTGGGATATTTTCCAAAATGTAATAAAAACAAAAATCTGTGATATGTTAACTCATGTGAACCTTTATTTAACTGACAAAAGTACAAAGATTTTCAACAGTTTACTGACCAACTTAATTGTATTTTGTAAATATACACAAATTTAGAATTTGATGGCTGCAACACACTCAACAAAAGTTGGGACAGAGTTAAAATAAGATTGAAAAGTGCACAGAATATTCAAGTAACACCAGTTTGGAAGACTTCACATTAAGCAGGCTAATTAGTAGCAGGTGAGGTATCATGACTGGGTATAAAAGTAGCGTCCATCAAAGGCTCGGTCTTTGCAAGCAAGGATGGGTCGTGGCTCACTCCTTTGTGCAAAATTCGAGAGAGAATTGTTAGTCAGTTCAAAAGGAACATTTCCCAACGCAAGATTGCAGAGAATTTAGGTCTTTCAACATCTACAGTACATAATATTATGAAAAGATTCAGAGAATTCAGAGACATCTCAGTGCGTAAAGGGCAAGGTCGGAAACCACTGTTGAATAACCATATAACCATATAACAATCACAGCACGGAAACAGGCCATTCCGGCCCTCCTAGTCCGTGCCGAACTCTTAATCTCACCTAGTCCCACCTACCCGCACTCAGCCCATAACCCTCCACTCCTTTCCTATCCATATACCTATCCAATTTTACCTTAAATGACACAACTGAACTGGCCTCTACTACTTCTACAGGAAGCTCATTCCACACAGCTATCACTCTCTGAGTAAAGAAATACCCCCTCGTGTTTCCCTTAAACTTTTGCCCCCTAACTCTCAAATCATGTCCTCTCATTTGAATCTCCCCTATTCTCAATGGAAACAGCCTATTCACGTCAACTCTATCTATCCCTTTCAACATTTTAAATACCTCGATCAAATCCCCCCTCAACCTTCTACATTCCAATGAATAGAGACCTAACTTGTTCAACCTTTCTCTGTAACTTAAGTGCTGAAACCCAGGTAACATCCTAGTAAATCGTCTCTGCACTGTCTCTAATTTATTGATATCTTTCCTATAATTCGGTGACCAGAACTGTACACAATATTCCAAATTTGGCCTTACCAATACCTTGTACAATTTTAACATTACATCCCAACTTCTGTACTCAATGCTCTGATTTATAAAGGCCAGCGTTCCAAAAGCCTTCTTCACCACCCTATCTACATGAGACTCCACCTTCAGGGAACTATGCACTGTTATTCCTAGATCTCTCTGTTCCACTGCATTCCTCAATGCCCTACCATTTACCCTGTATGTTCTATTTGGATTATTCCTGCCAAAATGTAGAACCTCACACTTCTCAGCATTAAACTCCATCTGCCAACGTTCAGCCCATTCTTCTAACCGGCATAAATCTCCCTGCAAGCTTTGAAAACCCACCTCATTATCCACAACACCTCCTACCTTAGTATCATCAGCATACTTACTAATCCAATTTACCACCCCATCATCCAGATCATTTATGTATATTACAAACAACATTGGGCCCAAAACAGATCCCTGAGGCACCCCGCTAGTCACCGGCCTCCATCCCGATAAACAATTATCCACCACTACTCTCTGGCATCTCCCATCTAGCCACTGTTGAATCCATTTTATTACTCCAGCATTAATACCTAACGACTGAACCTTCTTAACTAACCTTCCATGTGGAACTTTGTCAAAGGCCTTGCTGAAGTCCATATAGACTACATCCACTGCCTTACCCTCGTCAACATTCCTCGTAACTACTTCAAAAAATTCAATAAGGTTTGTCAAACATGACCTTCCACGCACAAATCCATGCTGAATGCGCGTGATCTTCGAGCCCTCAGGCGTCACTGCCTAAGAAACCGTCATGCTACTGTGACAATTCACCTGGGCTCGGGAGTACTTCAGAAAACCATTGTCACTTAACACAGTCCGTCATTGCATCCAGAAATGCAACTTCAAACTGTATTATGCAACGAGGAAGCCATACATCAAATCTATGCAGAAACGCCAGCGAGTTCTCTGGGCCCGAGCTCATCTCAGATGGACTGAAAGACTGTGGAACCATGTGCTGTGGTTAGATGAGTCCACATTTCAGCTAGTTTTCGGAAAAAACGGGAGTCAAGTTCTCCGTGCCAAAGATGAAAATGACCATCCTGATTGTTATCAGCGAAAGTTGCAAAAGCCAGCATCTGTGATGGTATGAGGGTGCATCAGTGCCCACGGCATGGGTGAGTTGCACGTATGTGAAGGTACCATTGACTCTGAGGTGTATATTAGGATTTTAGAGATTTTAGATGTTGCCATCAAGGCGACGTCTCTTCCCAGGACTTCCATGCTTATTTCAGCAAGACAATGCCAGACCACATTCTGCATGGGCTACAACAGCGTGGCTCTGCAGACACAGAGTGCGTGTGCTTGACTGGCCTGCTGCCAGTCCAGATCTATCTCCTAGTGAAAATGTATGGCGCATCATGAAGAGGAGTATCAGACAATGGAGACCACGGACTGTTGAGCAGCTGAAGTCTTATATCAAGCAAAAATGGACAAAATTTCCAATTGCAAATCTACTACAATTAGTATCCTCAGTTCCAAAACGATTAAAAAGTGTTATTAAAAGGAAAGGTGATGTAACACAATGGTAAACATGCCTCTGTCCCAACTTTTGTTGAGTGTGTTGCAGCCATCAAATTCTAAATTTCTGTATATTTACAAAATACAATTAAGTTGGTCAGTAAAACTATTGAAAATCTTTTCTTTGTACTTCTGTCAGTTAAATAAAGGTTCACGTGAATTAACATATCACAGATTTTTGTTTTTATTGCATTTTGGAAAATATCCCAACTTTTCTGGAAATGGGGTTTGTACATTCCAACTTAAGCCAACTTCAGGTAGGCTGAAAAACTTAAACTAGCATCAGGAGGAGCTGAAAAATATAAATTAGCAGGCATGAAACTGCACACCCCAATGCCTTCCCCATCATTATGGGAGATTTCAACCAGGCCAACTTGAAGAAGTCTCTGAACAACTACCACCAATATGTCACCTGTGGAACCAGAGGAGCCAACACACTTGACCACAGTTATACCACCATCAAGAACGTATCCCATGCCATCCCACCCCCAAACTTTGGAAAATCCGCTCACCTGACAGTACTTCTACTCCCAGCATATAAGCAGAGACTAAAGACTAAGCACTAGTGCTTAAAACCAAGAAGGTATGGTCAAAATAGGTGGACAAGCACTTACAGGACACTGAGTTGATGGACTGGACAATATCCAGAAATTCATCTTAGAGTCTGAATAAATATGCCAAAGTTGTCACCAGCTTCATCAAGACCTGTACAGATGAGTGTGTGGCTTCAAGAACATACTATAAACCAAATGCTGTTGATGAACCAGGAGATTCATAATCTGCTGAGGGCGAGATGCGTGGCATTCAAGACCAGTGATCTAGAACTATACAAGAAATCCATATATGACCTACTATTTTAGGAGCAGAGAAACAATTCTGATTGAGGTAAGAGATGGAATCAGCTGCATGTCAGCTCTGGCAGAGTTTGCAGGCCATTACTTCCTACAAAGCAAGTTCAACACCTTTTATGCACGCTTTGAAATGGAGAATAAAACTATCCCTGTGGGAATCCCTGCAGCATCTGGTGATCCTGTGATTTCTGTTTTGGAGACCGACATCAGAACATCCTTCAAGAGGGTGAATCCTAGCAAGCCATCAGGTCCTCATCATGTACCAGGCAGGACTCTGAAAACCTGTGCCAACCAACTGGCAGAAGTGTTCAAGGATATTTTCAACCTCTTACTGCTACAGCCAGAGGTTCCCACCTGCTTCAAAAGGGTGACAAATATACCAAGAGCAGGACAAGCTGGCAATCACCCAGTGCCTTGAGAGGTTGATCATGGCCAGAATCAATTCCTGCCGAAGCAAGGACCTAGACCCGCTGCAATTTGCCTTTCACCACAATAGACCTACAGTGGATGCAATCTCACTGGCTCTCCTCTCAGCCTTGGATCAGCTGGACATTAGTAATACCGACATCAGGGTGCTATTTATTGATTACATCTCAGCATTCAATACAATCATACCCTCAAGTTCTAATCAATAAGCTCCAAAACCTGGCCTCTGTACCTCCCTCTGCAAATGGATCCTTCAATAGTTCTCAGCAACAGTATTGTTATGTAAAGTGGAACTACATGCACCAGATTTGTTACTATATTACCAATGTAAATGTTCCCATCTCACAAAAGGTACTGAAAAATGACATCTCCTTCCCATAAAATATCCAAACCATATGCAGTACTTTGAATGGAATCTCACTAACATCCTTAACAGTTGTGACATGACTACCTTACCTTCTGTCTGCATCCATTTTGCGAAGAATATTAATATTTGTCTGTCTTCCCAATTACTGTCATACCTAGATGCTCATTGCACATTTCTTCTGCAAGGACACATTGATCTCTCTGGATGCCAACATTCATTCACTGAATCTTAACACCTTACAGTATTGCATCCATTTCATTTTGTTACCTTGTAATTAAACAAGCTTAAGAAATAAACCTGTTTAATTCTATTCAAGTCCATAGTAATATTTTAGTTGAGTCACTGGATAATAAATTCCAGCTTATTTTTAGATTATAATTTGCTGATAATAAAAAATGCATGTGGCAGATATTTAATGAAGAACCAACACACTCAGAAATATGACAGATAAATGGGTAACAACCTGGCAGAAATAAAGCTATCAAGAAAAGCACAAAAGAAAATTCAAAGTGCATGAGGCTAATGAACTTTAAGGTTGACAGACTTGGGTCTCTACACAGGAAATAGATAAGTACAAGTAATTAAAGATGCAAATGGTACACTGGGCTTTAATACTCAAGTGATAGAATCTGAGAGAAAGAAACTCTTGCTACAGCTATACAGGGCTGAGTACAGACCACATCTGCAGCATGTAATTTTGGTATATTTAAGGAGCATACTGCCAATGGAGACAGTGATAAAAAAGCATTGATTTCTCAAACTGAAGTTGTTGCCTTACAAATTGAGTAGACTTGCCAAATATACTCTAGAACTTAAAATTGTGATGACTAATATGAAACATTTAAAAGATGCTGAAGAGACTTATGGTGACATTGCTACAAAAACGTTCCAACTGGGATACAAACTCAGAATCAGAGGATGCTCAGTTCAAGGCAAATAGGAATTTCTTGACACAAAAGGTCACTGATATTTAAAAGTCCCTTGGCAGAGAAATATTAAGGCTGGGTCATTAAATTTATTCAAGGTTGAAAAGATAATAATAATCTGAACTATTAGGGAAAATTAAAGGTTATGGGGCTTGAGTTCAGAATCACTATTAGCTTCATTCGACAGTGCCTATAAAAGGTATTCACCCACCTTAAAAGTTTTCATGTTTTATTCTTCTATTAAATTGAATCACAGTGGGTTTAATTTGGATTTTTTGACACTGATCAACAGAAAAAGACTTGTGTCAAAGTGAAAACAGATCTCTACAAAGTGATCCAAAGTAATTACAAATATAAAACACAAAAAAATTGATTGCATAAGCTTTCTCTCTCTTTAATATGACACACCAAATCTTTACTGGTGCAGCCAATTGGTTTTAGAAGTCACATAATTAGTTAAATGGAGATCATTTGTGTGCAGTCAAGGTGTTTCAATTGATTACAGTAATAAATACACTTGTATCTGCAAGGTCCAACTGCTGGTGAGTCAGTATCCTAGCAAAAAACTACTCCATGAAAATAAAAGAACACTCCAAGCAACTCTGCAAACATGTTATTGAAAAGCACAAGGTCAGGAGATGGATACCAATACATTTCCAAGTCATTACATAGCCCTTGGAGTACAGTTAAGTCAATCATCAAGAAATGGAAAGAATATTGTACAGCTGTATATTTGCCTTGAGCAGGCAATCCTCAAAAACTGAGTGACCGTGCAAGAAAGGGACTAGTGAGAGAGGCCACAAGAGACCTATGACAACTCGGGAAAAGTTACAGCTTCAGTGGCTGAGATGGGAGAGTGGCAAAAAGAAAGCAATTGTTGAAAAAGCTCATATGAAATCTCAGCTAGTTAGCCACATGGCATGTCAGCTGGAAGAAGATTCTATGGCCTGATGAAACCAAAATTCAACTTTTTGGCCATCAGACTAAAGGCTATGTTTTGCATAAGCCAAGCACCACACATCATCAAAAACACACCATTACTATTGAAAAGCATGGTGGTGGCTGCATCATGCTTCTGGGATGCTTCACCTCAGCAAGCCCTGGAAGGCTTGTAAAGGTACAGGGTAAAATAAATGCAGCAAAACACAGGGAAATCCTGGAGACAAACCTGATGCAATCTGCAAAGGGACTGCAAATCGGGAGATGATTTGTTTTCCAGCAAGATAATGACCCCAAAGCAAAAAACCAAAGCTACACAGGAATGGCTTAAAAAACAACAAAATTAATGTCCTGGGGTGGCCAAGTCAGAGACCATGCCTCAATCCAATTAAGAATTTGTGGCTAGACTTGAAAAGGGCTTTTCACTCATGATCTCCATGCAACCTGGCTGAGCTTGAGTAGTTTTGTAAAGAATGGGGAAAAATTGCAGTGTCCAGATGTGCAAAGCTGATAGAGACCTAACCATACAGAATCAAGGCTGTAACTGCTACCAAGGAGCATTTAGTAAATACTGACTCAAAGGGGGTGAATACTTATTAAATCAATTACTGTGTTTTACATTTGTAAATAATTTAGATCACTTTGTAGATATGTTTTCACTTTGACACGAGTCTTTTTCTGTTGATCAGTGTCAAAAAGAGCCAAATTAAATCCATTGTGATTCAGTACTATAAAACATAAAAATTCCAAGGTGGGTGAAAACTTTTTATAGGACTGTAGCTGACACTGGTCATTAACTTTGTTGTTCAGCAGTACAGTGCAATACATAAAAATACTATTCCTAAAATGTTGGTGTGCCTTCAAGCTTCTGTACCTGCTTCTGATGGTAGTGGCGAGAAGAGGATATGTCCTGGATGGTGAGGACTCAAAGTCAGATCACGACGCTGTCCGCCATTTTAAGTCGTTGCCGTTGACACTGTGTTGAGTGTGTAACTTTGTATTTGGCTTAAATTTTTCTTAGCAAGATTCACTCTGACCCCACCCCGCTCTGCCCCCGTTCTGCTCCGCTGGTGGTGCAGTGAGATCAGCACTGGGCTCGAGGACGGAGGTTCCCGAGTTCTATCCAGTGACAGACCGTTCCCATGCCAGGTTGATGTTGATCCAGTGACTCCTGTACCATCCGTGCTGGGTTGATGTCGAACTCGCAACTCAACCTCATAAAAAAAACACTGCCACCTCCAGTTTAAATTCCCACGCCGAATATTGTGGAGGATCAAATACCCAAACCCAGCACAGCCCCCACTTGTCCCATTTAACCTGTCTCAGTGCGGTGGAGTTTAGGACCCGGGGAATTCAGTGCAGTGGTCCTTAGGACCCAGCGGACCTTGGGACCCGCCGCCCGCAGTTTTTCAGTTCTGTTGATGGGAAGCGATCACGATTGAAAATAAAGTGGAAATAATAAAGCATTTCGAAAGAGGTGAAACGTCATCGATCATTGGAAAAGTGATAGGCTACAGTCAACGATCGCAACAATTTTAAAGGATAAAGTGCGAATAATGGAGCATGTGAAAGGCCCTGCCCTGATGAAAGCTACAATTATTACAGTACTAAGCAACAAAGTGGTTTAATTATTGGAATACATATGTTTCTTAAGTGTTTTATATGCATAGAAAGGTAAAATATATACTAAGACAAACGTTTGACTAACTGACGCTAAATAATACCAGATGTACTTGTTCCAACTTACGTACAAATCCAACTTAAAGACGGACTCAGGAACAGAACCCGTTCGTAACCCGGGGACTGCCTGTAATCCATCTCACTCCTCTACACCTTCTCATCACCATGTGAAATTCTGCCTACAAAGGTTGTGTCATCGGCGAATTTAAGATGGTACTTGTTGTGTGTCCAGCCACACTGACATGGATGTAGAGAGAGTGGAGCAGCAGGCTAAGCATACATCAGCAAGGAGATAGGAGGTCAATAATTTACTCAACCAGTCTTCATGAACTGCAAAACAGATGCAATGAGTTAAGTGACCACCTCTTTCTCTCATTCTTGTGTTTGTTTCATTTGTTACATCAGGAACAGTTAGTATTACCAAATAAACATTCTTGTAACCATCTACTTAAATGGCACCCATGCATTCTTCCCCCAATTTTAAGTGACTTTTTAAGCAGCTAATGAGGCTATGCACTAAAAAAAACATGAATTCTAATCAAATTACAATTGACAAAAACTGAAATGCTATATTCATATAACAAAAAAATTCTATGACTTGCCTGCTGAACTTTATTTTTTTAATTAAATACTTAAAAGGCTGTCATAAATCAGACATGCAGTGGAGAGCCATGCATTTTCTTTGCCTAATTGAGCCACTGTCTAAAATAGCCTATCTATTTTTAGACTGGTAGTAAAGTTCTATATTTCAGTGTTGATTTCAGTGGTGACATTGTGTATGTGAGACATACACAGCCAAAGATCAACAATATTCCTTTATAAACCATGTTTGTCTATATTTTAGTTGGGCAAATATTTGGTGCAAATACAGTTCAAATTAGAAATGGTTGCATGGTTTTGAATACATTACCCATTATTTCTTATCAAGACATTGATGCTCCACATGCTGATTTAGAGCATTTATAAATAAGCATTTCCTGTTCTTCAATTTTGAAGATTTATTTAAATGGAATGCTTTCAAAAAGAAAAAGTAGTCAGTGCGGATCAGAAATAACATCTTCTCATTGACAATCAACATTGGTGCACCTCAAGGATGCATGCTGAGCTCACTGCTCTACTCTTTCTGCACCCATGACTGTGTAGCTAGGCACAACAAAAACACCATCTATAAATTCCCCAATGACAATTGTTGTTAGAATTCCAGATGGTAATGAGGAGGCATACAAGAGTGAGATGGATCAGCTGGTTGAGAGGTATAATAAAACAACCTTTCACACAAAAGCAGTAAGACCAAGGAATTGACTGTGGACTTCAGGAAGGGAAAATTGAGGGAACATGTACCAATCTTTATTGAGGAGTCAGTAGTGGAAAGGAAGAGCAGTTTCAAGTTCCTGGGTGTCAACATCAGTGAAGACCCAATATAATGATGCAATTACAAATTAGGGATTGACAGTGGCAAAATTTCACTTGGAATTGAGAAGATTTGGTACACACCAAAGACTTGAGCAAATTTCTACAGGTGGACAACGGAGAGCATTGTGATTGGTTGCATCATTGTGTAGTATGGAGGGAACACTGCACAGGACCAGAAAAGGCTAAAGAAGGTTTAAACACAGCCAGCTCCATCATGAGCATTAGACCTCTCACTATCAGCTACATTTTCAAAGGGCAATGCCTCAAAACAGTGGTATCCATCATTAAGGAAACACATCACCAGGACTTTTTTCTCATTACTACCATCAGAGAGAATATTCAGGAGCCTGAAGATGCAGTTAACGTTTTAGGAACAGCTTCCTCCCCTCCACCATATTTCTGAATGGACAATGAACCCATAAACACTACCTCACTATTTTTGCTCTCATTTTACAATACTTAATTAATCTTTTTACATACATTTGTAATTTATAGTAGATCTTGTGTATTGCATTGTACTGATGCTGCAAAACAACATATTTTATGACAGGTCAGTGATAATAAATCTAATTTTGATTCTAAAGCTTCATACTGACGAACCACTAGGAATAGATTACAGAGGTACATGCAAGTAAGAGGAGGAATAAATGGACCTACCATGTCCCTGGGAGGTGGTATAGATCTAATGGGAAGAATGATTTCCCGCATTATTGTAGATATAAAAACAATCTCCCACCACAACATTTTCTAATACTTAGCACACTTGAGTTCATTTGGGTTGGGGAATGGGAAGCAAGGGTAAAAGATCACCTCTTGGTACACAGAAAATATTTTCCAAGTTAGAGCAAGGAAAGAATGAAACAACAATAAATACCTGGAGGTTGATAAATGAATCTCAGCTATAATAAAATTCTACAAAAGGAGACACAGAATTTTGGGGGGAGGGGGAGAGATATAGCTACTTTCATTTACACAAATAGAACCTGTTGCCAAGAGTTCTACACTTTCAGTGGGAAATAGAGCTGATTATTTTAGAGCTCCAGAAAACAGAGCAGGTGAGGTTGAAACAAAATTTAAGAACATTAGCACATTTGTATAACACTTTGGTTGTCCTTTAATTTTACATTTTTGTAGTCCAATTGTGCTGCTTGCTTAATAAAATATATAAATTATTTCCAATTTAAAGAATTTTTTAACTTTTTAATTTGTATGGTTCCATTAAAATTGCAAGAGAATGAGTGGTTACTCTTCACAAAAAAAGGTAACATTTTAAACCCACTTTATCTCTGTATTCTGTTTTACAATCAGTTAATAAAAAGGTCAATTCGCATTCACACTCAACATACATAGTAAGGTCTGTAGAGGACATAAAATATCAAATCCTAAACAGATCACAGCAAGAGAATTTATTGGTCACCCAGCAGGTAATGTATAATAACTTTAAACTGTCAGCCCAGATATTCTTGCAACACAGGAAACTGTCATGAGTTTGTGACCCACTGGAATGCAAACAAATCAGGGCTCTAAGGTAATTACCCTGATAATGAAATCACCCAATTCAGATAGTAGCAGGCAATAAAAGCAATTAGCTGTATTCCTAACTTGTTGACAGGAAGCATCACGACTATAGAGGTAAATAAATTGATCACAATATTTGCCACTAGTGTACACGTAACAGAAATGTCTAATTGTATTTGTGACAATGGATGCTAACGCCTTTTTACACCAAGTGCTCAATTGAGGCTACGTCCACACTACACCGGATAAATCCATAACCGAAGCTTTTTCTCTTCGTTTTTGCCCTTCGTCCACACTAAAGCAGCATTTTTGTCCCCCAAAACCAGAGCTTTTCAGAAAGGCTCTCCAAAGTGTGTATTTTTGAAAACCCCAGATCAGTGTGGACAGGGTAACCAGAGACTTCTGAAAATGCCGTCAGATGACAGGGTGCTATTTCATTGTTTTCTTGAACGCAACCTAACAATTTCAGAACGGACGGCAACGAAACCGACGCCAGAAGAGTTAGAAATGTACTCACCATATACTTTGACCCATAACTTCCTGAATAAATAAGTATACTCAGTTTGCCCTGTTTTCTGTCCTTGCTCGTATGAAGGTGGTTTACCTATTTATGCAAGTACTTCTCTGACAATAGATGTGTAACAGCCTAATGTAACATTGTATGGAAATACAAGACAACACTGATGCAGACGTGTTTTACACATTTAACAAGGTGCTTTATTAATGCAACAGAGTTAGTCAGTTTTTCAATGTTCGTCGTCAGCCGGGCCAATCTGTCCGTGAACTCCCTGTCGGTTGCCTCCATACGCTCCAGTATTTGTTTTTTTTTACTTTTAAGTTCTCCTGCGCGAAAGCCAACAGCTGTCTATCGCTTTAAGTTTTTCTAGTCTGTAACTACAGAAACGTGCACTTTTACGGCGAGATTCGACACCAAACATGTTGCTTGTTTTCGGTAGATGTGTCCATGAGACCATGAAAGAGAGCTACAGTGAATTTCTAGAATTGGACTACAGTTACCAACACTATGATTACGTTGATCAGATTGCAGTAAAATGAACTTCTTTTGTTTTAATTGTGTTTTATAACCATTGTGTATAATTTGTTTTAAATGCCATTTGTACGATGCTTTGCTCCTGTGATGCTGATGCAGTAAAATTTAATTTGCCCCAATCTTACATGCTGTGGAGAGGGGGAGGGGAAGAGATAAATACTGAAGCATTGAATGGATTCCCTTTAACAGAACTAATTTTCAATGTTGTAGTCATCACTGGTATAAGAAACTCTGCTGACTGATCAATTTGTTGGATTCATAATTCCAGAGTAGATATTTTTTGTACGTCAAAAAGGCAATTGAAAGTGCAGTTGCGCATGCACTTCAGTATATCCAAAAGCAAAAACATTCAATGTCCAAGTGTGATTAGCAAAGCCATTACTTTGCTGAGCCACCTTTGGCAGTGTCTGTGGATCCCATACTGGGCACATCAGAAACCACAGTAGTGGAAGTCATACTCTGTGTAGATGACAACAATGTCAAATTGCTTATTAAAATGATTGTGTTGTTCTACAGAATATGTGGGCATGCTATGTGGGTGACAGAATGTCTGGCGACATTTGCAGGCTACACCCAGCATGCCCATGGGTAGGTTGGTTGTTAGCACAAATGATGAATTTTACTGTGTTTCAATGTACATGTGATACATAAATCTGAATCTGAAAATAATAGAACAACCAGAAATATCCCAATCAAATTATTGAAAAAGATCCAAAGATTGAACAAGGATCATAAAGAGAGCTATTGGCACAAAGGAGTCAGACAATTGCAGTTCAGAAACAGGCCCATTGGCCATCTAGTCCATGCTGAAACATTTTAACTGCCTACTCCATTGATCTGCACTGGGGACCGTTGTGCTCCAACTCTCTACCATCCGTATACCAGTATAGACAGTGGAAAACATCCTGTATTGTCCCGGTACCGAAGAAACCACAACCAAAGGAGTTGAATGACTTCAGACCTGTTGCCTTGACGTCGCACGTGATGAAGACCATGGAGCGGCTGATAATACAGAATCTGAGGCCACAAACCAGGCACGCCCAGGATCCTCTTCAGTTTGCGTATAAGGAGAAGGTGGGAGTGGAGGATGCTATCACGTATTTGCTGCACAAATCACTCTCTCACCTAGATGGGGTCAGTTGTGCTGTGAGGATTACATTCCTTGACTTCTCTAGTGCCTTTAACACCATCCAGCCCAAGATCTTAAGGCACAAACTAACGGAGATGGGAGTAGACTCTCACATGGTGGATTGGATAGTGGACTACTTGACAGATAGACCTCAGTATGTGCGGTTGGGAGACTGTAGGTCTGACACGGTGGTCAGCAGCACAGGAGCGCCGCAGGGAACCGTACTCTCTCCGGTCCTGTTCACCCTGTACACATCAGACTTCCAATATAACTCGGAGTCCTGCCATGTGCAGAAGTTCGCTGATGACACGGCCATAGTGGGGTGTGTCAGGAATGGACAGGAGGAGGAGTATAGGAAACTGATACAGGACTTTGTGATATGGTGCAACTCAAACTACCTGCGTCTCAATATCACCAAGACCAAGGAGATGGTGGTGGACTTTAGGAGATCTAGGCCTCATATGGAGCCAGTGATCATTAATGGAGAATGTGTGGAGCAGGTTAAGACCTACAAGTATCTGGGAGTACAGTTAGACGAGAAGCTAGACTGGACTGCCAACACAGATGCCTTGTGCAGGAAGGCACAGAGTCGACTGTACTTCCTTAGAAGGTTGGCGTCATTCAATGTCTGTAGTGAGATGCTGAAGATGTTCTATAGGTCAGTTGTGGAGAGCGCCCTCTTCTTTGTGGTGGCGTGTTGGGGAGGAAGCATTAAGAAGAGGGACGCCTCACGTCTTAATAAGCTGGTAAGGAAGGCGGGCTCTGTCGTGGGCAAAGTACTGGAGAGTTTAACATCGGTAGCTGAGCGAAGGGCGCTGAGTAGGCTACGGTCAATTATGGATAACTCTGAACATCCTCTACATAGCACCATCCAGAGACAGAGAAGCAGTTTCAGCGACAGGTTACTATCGATGCAATGCTCCTCAGACAGGATGAAGAGGTCAATACTCCCCAATGCCATTTGGCTTTACAATTCTACCGCCAGGACTTAAGAACTTTTTAAAAGCTATTATTAATGCTTTTTGAGATAGTGATTTAGATGCATATCATATTTTTTACTGAGTTAAGTATTGTATGTAATTAGTTTTGCTACAACAAGTGTATGGGACATTGGAAAAAAGTTGAATTTCCCCATGGGGATGAATAAAGTATCTATCTATCTATCAAAACTACCCTTAAACATTCAAATTGAGCTGACATGCACAACTTGCACTAGCTGCTCGTTCCACACTCTCATAATCCCCGTGAAGGAACTACCCCTTATGTTCCTCCTAAATATTGTATCTTTTACCCTTAACCCACAACCTCTAGTTTTTCCACCCAACCTTAGTGGAAAAAGTCTGCTTGCATTTACTCTATCTATACCCCTCATGATTTTGTATACCTCAATCAAATCTCCTCTGAATCTTCTACATTCCAAGGAATTTTCTCTGTACTCTTTCAACTTTCTTTACACATTTCCTGAAAGTAGGTGGCCAAAACTGCACACAATACTTCAAATGATGCCTTACCAACATCTTACCAAACTTCAACATACCACCCCATCTCCTGTACTCAATACATTGAATGATAAAGGCCAATGTGCCAAAAGCTTTTTTAAAACCCTAACAACCTGTGATGCCACTTTCCATGAATTATGGACCTGCATTCCCAGATTCCTTTGTTATACTGTACTCATCAGTGCCCTACCATTCACTGTGCAAGACTTACCCTCGATGGTCCTCCCAAAGTGCAACACCTCACACTTATTTGCATTGCTCCATTTGCCAGTTTTCAACCCATTTTTCCAGCTGGTTCAGGTCCCAATGCAAGCTCCGATAGTCTTCCTCACTTTCTACAACACCCCCAATTTTGATACTATCAGCAAATTTCCTGATCTAGATAACCACAATATCATCCAGATTATTGATATAGATGAAAAACAAGAACAGACCTTGCACCGATCCCTGCGGCACCCCACTAGTCACAGGTCTCCAGTCAGACAGGCAAGCATCCACTACCACTTTCTGGCTTTTCCCACAAAGCCAACGTCTAATCTGTTATAAATGTACCACAGCTCGGAGGGGCCGAAGGGTGCGAGGTAGCCCCCTCCTTTGTGAGAATCGCAAGATCACTATTGAGTCCATTCAGGAGACCCAGGAAATGAGAGAAAGACATGCAGAATCCACAAGTCGTTGGAATGTGTCTTGGCCTCCGAGAGGCGGACCCATTGATGCCGGCTATTGTCTCTTGGAGACGGACTTGTGTATTGCATCCTGTACGATGCATCGACGCCCCAGGCAATGAAACGAAGGGGAGGTTGGTGGAGGGATTGCATCATCCCAACCTGATTGACATCTGAGACCCTGTGAGTCGGGATAAAAAGAGGGTCTGTGGGAACAGCCCCTCAGACGCACCAGAAGAAACGCCAGCGATCCCGTAATAGCAAGAAACCAGGGGAAAGGCCACATGCGTCCGGTTCCATTTGCCCTGGAATCGGTGGGCCCTCTTCCATGGCCGAAAGGTTTTTAGCTAACAACGGGGAAACCAACTCCCAATGACTCTCGAAGGATTGACATCATAAAAGGAATGGGCAAGTTTTAAACCCGTCTTTCTCTCCAACCCAAAAGCTGCAGCTTGAATGAACTGAGTGACTTTTATATTTCCATCGGACAATACATTATCCCCTAGACAATGATAGAGCTATTTCTTATTGATTATTATTATACCCGCGCTTTTAGATTTAGTATTGACGACGTATATTATCTGCATGTTTGCATTGACATTATTTTGTGTATTTTTTTTAATCAATAAATACTGTTAAAAATAGTACCATCAGACTTCAACGGACCTCTCTATCTTTGCTGGTAAGTGACCCAGTTACGGGGTACGTAACAAATCCAATTTACTACCTCATCTTGAATGCCGAGCAACTGACCTTTCTTGACCAACCTCCCAGGCAGGACCTTGTCAAATGCTTTGCTAAATTCCATGCATAAAACATCCACTGTCGTGCCTTCATCCACTGTCCTGGTAACTTCCTCGACAAACTGTAAAAGATTGATGAGATGTGACCTACCACACACAGAGCCATGTTAGCTAACTCTAATCAGTCCAAGTACATCCATATACTTGGTACCTGGAGCTTAGAAAAATAGAGGGCTATGGGTAACCCCATGTAAGTTCTAAAGTAAGTACATGTTCGGCACAGCATTTTGGGCCGAAAGGCCTGTATTGTGCTATAGGTTTTCTATGTTCTATGTTTCTATACTTGTGTATTTGGTCTCTTAGAATACCTTACAATAACTTTCCAGTACTTAAGTCAGGCTCAATAACCTATATTTTCCTGTTTTTTTTTTAAAAAAGAGCCTTTCTTAAACAGCATAACAACATTAGCTATCGTCCAATCCCCTGGTACTTCATCTGTTGCTAAAGATGCTTTAAATATCTCTGTTAGGGCCCCTGCAATTTCTGCACTTAGTCTCCCACAGGGTCCGAGGGAACACCTTGTCAGGCCCTGTGGGAGACAGCAAACGCCTCCTCCTCTGTAATCTGTATAGGGTCCATGAACTCGCTGCTGCATTGCCTCACATCCACAGACTCTGTGTCTGTCTCCTGGGTAAATACAGATGCAAAAAATTTAAGATGTCCCCCATCTCTTTTGGTTCCACGTATAGATTACTATTCAGATCTTCCAGAAAACCATTTTTGTTAAGAGCAAAAGGATTGCAAGGGCCATGTCTGTAGAATCCCTAAGGATTCCTCCTTTACTTTGTCTGCTAGGGCAACCTCATACCTCCTGATTTCTTTAAGTGTTCTCTTGCAATTCTTATACTCCATAAGCAACTCACTTGTTCCTACCTACCTAAAGCTGATGTGCAACTAATTTTTTCTGAACCAAGAGCCTCAATATCTCTTGAAAATCAATGTTCCCTAAACCTGCTATCTTTACCTTTTATTTGGACAGGCACATACTAGCTTTGTAATCGCAAAATTACACTTTTGAAGGCCTCCCACTTACCAAGTACACCTTTGCCAGAAAACAGCTTGTCCCAATCCACACTTGCCAGATCTTTTCTGACACCATCAAAATTTACCTTTATCCAATTTAGAATCTCAACACCCAGGCCAGACCTATTTTTTTCTATATTTACTTTTGAAGGCAATGCATTAGTTCATATAAAGCAAAGGATATTTCAGTCAAGAGTGATCTGAGTAACAGTGCCAAATGAACCATGTGCACAAGCATCAAGAACCAGTGAGTTATGAACTAGACAGGCAAACAGACAAATAAAACAATTAACAAGCATTGATTCAGTAAAATTAAACAGAAAGACTAGTCAAAAAATATCAACGGTCTTTAAATAACTCTTACTTTGGGTCATTACCAAAGTGCTGGAAATTGATATAGTTACCAGTCGTGCATTTTTACACTAACCCCACAGAACAGCTGCCTTACAATGTAGATATCTGTGAACAGCCAGATAGCTAAAGCAGTATAATTATGCAACAATTCTAGCTGCAGCTTCACAGCTCAAGTGATCATGACCTCTGATACCACCCAGCATGGAGTTTGGACACTGTCCCTGTGACCTCCCACATCCCACTAACATATTGGTTGAGAACTTAAATGGCTGCTGTAAATTGCCCCTGATGTAGGCGACTGATAAGCCATTCAGAGGATGCTGACAGGCACACAAGAGAATAAACTACAGGGAAATAAGTGCACACACGTTGTTGTCACTAGGCAAAAGAATTGCACAGCTCAAGATTTTTGTGCACACTGGCATTACAAACTAGGGAAACATTGCTCATAGGCATTCTAGAGAATCCCCCTCTTAGGATCCAGCACCAACTTGATTCTCCCAATCTGAAAATCCCTCATGACTATTGTAATATCGCCCTTTTAGCATGCAGTTTCTATCTCCTAGTGCAATATAGACCATCTCCTTACTTCTGTTTGGGGGGTCTGTATGTTACTCCCATCAGGATCTTTTTAACGTTATAGTTCCTTAGCTCTACCCACAATGATTCAACACTTTCCAACCCTATGTCACCTCTTTCTAATGATCTGATTTCATTTTTTTACCAACAGAGCCATGCCACCCCCTCTGCCAACCTGACTACCCTTTTGATACAAAGTGTTTCCTTGGACATTAAGCTCCCAGCTATAATCTTCTTTCAGCCATGATTCAGTGATGCCATCAACATTATACATGCCAATCTGTAACTGTGCTATATTCATCAACCTTTATTCCGGATACTGTGTTCATTCAAATATAACTCCTTCAGTCCTGTATTCTCCCTTGTTTGATTCTGTCTGCCTTTTACATTGCAACTCACCCTGTTGAATACGATTTTGTCCTGTCATCAGTCTTTCTTGCTAGGAGTCTCATTACAGATGTCTTTGTTTGTAAACCAACTAGCTCATCCTCAGTACTATCACTCCAGTTTCCATCCCTCTGCCAAATTAGTTTTAGCTATCTTGAACAACTCTAGTAAACCTACCCTACAAGGTTATTGGACCTCCTCAGGCTTAGGTGTAACTTGTCCTTTACGTATAGGCTGTACCTTCCCCAGAAGAGATCTCTATGACCATAAATCTGAACCCCTGCCCTCTGCACGAGTTCTTCAGTCATGCATTCACATGCCAAATCATCCTATTTTTACACTCACTGGTACGTGGCACAGGCAGCAATCCAGAGGTTACAATCCGAGGTTCTGCTTTTCAAGCTTTCTACCTAGCTCCCTAAAATCTCTAGGCAATTTTCCACATTCTCATGTAGATACCAGAGTCATAGCTGTCCCAACACAACTTGAATAAAGATATCATTTGTTCTTAAGTGCAAGACTTCAATACAACAGATGCTTTGATTGATATCAGGTAAAGAGACTTTGATATATCCAGTGTTCTTAGCCATTTCCTCAAACATGGAGTGAATTGAATTGAAAGCCTGGCTACTGTAGTGGTGGAAATTGCAACAGAATGGTAGATGGCTCATCCATTGGACAACTTTGTCAGTCTTGTATGGTGGATTCTTGTTAATTGGGTCGCAACAGGACCAACATATTTTGGGCCAATTTGTCGAAATTTCATGGATGTGGTTAAAAAGGTATTAAAGAAAGACAAACTGAGTAACAATTTATGTATTTAAATGAAATACAGAACAAATTAGAACACTACCGATGGTACTATAGCACTATAATGCTATGCATTGGTTCCTAAGTTATCAGAGGAATTTAACCATTGTACACAATAAACAAGATCAGCACAGACACTCAGAGCAGGTAATGGACTGCCTTCATATAATGATATTGATACAGCTGGCCCTCCTTATCCGCAAGGGATTGGTTCCAGGACCCATCGCGCATACCAAAAAACGCGGATGCTCAAGTCCCTTATTCAACCTGGCTCAGTGCGGTGGTCTTTAGGACCCGGCGGAGCTCTGAATCTGCAGTGTTTCTGTTCAGGAAAATAATCACCAACACGATTGAAAATAAAGTGGAAATAATAAAGCAGTCGGAAAGAGGTGAAACGCTATTGGTCATTGGAAAAGCATTAGGCTACGTTGGTCAATGATCGGAACAATTTTAAAGGATAAAGTGAGAAAGGCCCTGCCCCGAGGAAAGCTACAATTATTACTAAGCAACACAGTGGTTTAATTATTGAAATACATACGTTTCTTAAGTGTTTTATATGCATAGAAAGGTAAAATATCTACTATATACTAAGACAAATGTTTGACTGACTCTAAATAATACTGGATGTACCTATTCCGACTTACTTAGAAAGAGAACTTGTAGTTTTTTTCGATCCCGATCCACGATAACCTACGTACATCCTCCCGTAGACTTTAAATCATCTCTAGATTACTTATAATACCTTATACAATGTAAATGCTATGTAAATAGTTGTGATACTGCATTGTTTAGGGAAAAATGACATGAAAGAAAAGTCTATACATGCTCGAACAACAAGTGCTGGAAGAGCACTTCCAGGTTTTCTCGATTCGCGGTTGGTTGAATTCGGACACGCAGAACTTGCGGATAAGGAGGGCCGACTGTATTTGCATCCTGCAAATCTTCATTTTCATTACAACATTCAAGATGATTGTCAATACCATCAAATTCTTTATGGTTCCTAACTTGAAATTGTGAAATCATTTCATTTTCACTCCGGCTGTTTCTGGCATCTCCAAATACTTAAAACCGCAATGAGCAAAACAGTTCTAAACTGTTTAACTGCTTATTTCTCGCCAGCTATCAGTGACAAAAATCTTAGCTTTTTGAACACAAACACATCCAATTGACACTACTTAAAAACGGTTAGCTCCAAGCACAGTGTAGCATCTAACGGCTGTACAAATGCATGCAACTGATGCTAATTAGTCCTGCTGAAGGATCTCTGCCTAAAAACATCGATCCTACTCTTTTCCATAGATGCTGCCTGGCCTGCTGAGTTCCTCCAGCATTGTGTGTGTTGCTTGATAGAACATGTTCAGCAATTGTCTCCTGCTCCAATTAAGTGCCATATAGTGTCCCAAATTAATGAAGGGATTCCCAACTATTTTCGTGAATAGGTTTTGTTCTTTAAGAGTTGTCCCAAATAGGCAGTTGTCCTGATTAATCAGAATCCACTCTTGCATGGTCACTTCACCTTTGACATAGAGTTACTCGTGGAATCTTTCTCTCCCATTCACAACTGGCATTTCATGGCTTAGCACTGATAGTAGGCAAGGTTATGATGCATCAGAGCTCTATTTTAAATCAATGCTCTGATATTTGTTTCTGTCCACTAGCAATCTGAAAAAAATTAGGCAAAACTCATACTTCTGGTGGTGAAGGTAGTGATAACATTCTTACCGCTTTTTTATTTTCTTATTTTTCTTTTGAAGGAGTCATCCAGTCTAGTTCCTTTGTTGCTTACCCTTTACTAACCTATTCTCTCATATATCCATTAACTCATGGACCAAAGAGTTAAATTTAGATCTGAGGAGAGTAACTGCTTCTGACACTAAGACACCATTTGACCATTTAGTAGTGCTAACAGATCAGTGGGAAAATGGTCTGCTGTTTGGAGGCAACACCTGCACAAAAACAGTTATAGTGGTTGGAGTTTAACCATCCAGACCCAGGGCATCAGTTCAAGAGTTCAGTGAATTGAATCTAATCATCAATTATTTCATCAATCACTTCCTTTCATCACAAGTTATCCAAGTGAAACACTCTGGTTAAGATTCTTACTGCTATGCTTCAGGTATTTCATTTTAACAGTTCTGTAAGAGAGCAGACTGTTCAGAATGTTTAGGTTTGAGCTAAGGTAAGGGGCTTTGCTGATCAGCTTAGAAATGCGGTGTCAGCCAATCAGGATTGTGGAATTGGGAGACGGTTCTAGAGAACACTGGGCGGAGGGGTTTTGTGAGGGACACTGGTGTGGGTCAAGGTCTTTTTTGGCAGGAGTTGGGAGAAGATAGGAGGGAAGATGGCTGAGGATGTGCTTTGTGCAAATGAATGGCTTCAAGGAGGAAGAACCAATACTCCTGTGGAAGAGTCTGCTTGTTCGAGATGGATTTTGAGCGACATTCAGAAGGTGATGCGTGCATTCATGCAGCCCAAGGGTCCAGCACGAGTTACTGACAACTTCAAGGTGAGCTCCAACTTATGTGCATATTTGACTGCTTAATTATAATGAGCCCTTTTTGGATTTTTTCTTTATTTTCTTTAATAACTCTTTTGGTTAACATTCATAAATTTACATTCTTTTTATAATTGTATGCAATGTACGATCTGTTACTTCTTGCCAACGGGCGATTGCAGGAGGCAGTAAATCATGCAGCATTTGCACAAACCAGAGTTTTGGTGGGCAAGACATCCCATCCTCACATGTTTGGTGGAACCAAAGTCGTATACACCCTAGATACACAGAGCCTGAAATGGTGGGTTTCTCGCCACAGAGTCCAGTGGCTGTTAGCAACTTCAGCATTATGTGCCATGTCATCAACACATTGACTTAGCATACGGTCTGAGAGTACAGGCATCTCATCCTAGTATTTTACTCACTATAATTTTACATGCTGGCGTTATTAGGTTCTCACCAACTCTGTAACATTTCCTTTTCTGGATAACAAGTTATGCTACTAAATAACTTGCTTCCTTTATCTTTTTACTGACTGTCACTTTATTAACAAAGCTTTTCTCTGTTTGTTTTGAAATTCCAATAGCCACTTAAGATAATCAGCACTTTTACGTGTCATATGGCTGTGATTTGTGATTTTCAATTTTCCTGGTGCCCTTGCTGTATTTGTATGTTGATTGCTGCAGACTAGGCAAATGGAATAGGTCAACTTGGATCACCAGTCCATGTAAAACCCATTGGTAAATAGCTTTCATTGTAAAGATGGACTTTTTAGTGTCCATTGTTGCATAATAAGAATGGCATAATAAAACAGCTAAAAGAGAAAACTGCTAAAAATATGAAAACTTCACAATACAATTCACTTCTAAGCTACACAATCCACCTCTTTTCAACATTTACAGCAGCTAAGCAGCAGCAGGCCAGCAGCTGAGTCGTGGCATGTCAAAAATCTTTCTTCAGAATTAAAATTTCCCTCCAATTTTCTACTATACCAATAGGGTTTGTTTGCTCCCATGTCAGTTGGCATGCACAAGGGGGTGTCCAAATCTATTCAATGCTTGGAAAACACACTTCACACTAAGCCTACCATCCTCCCCTCCATGCAGTACATTGCTCACCAATTTACAACAGCCTCCCCTATCTCACATCAAAAAACTGAGAACAAATACATTCCTACTGCACACTACTAACAAGATTGCTAACGGGGCTGCTCAGTTGCTGCCCAACACTGTGAGCATTAGCATTGCACCTTGTGCAAAGTTCAAAGTGTTTTTAAATCACAATCTTTTGTGGAACCCCAGTGTTCCCCCGGTTGAGAAATGCTGCTCTATACCATCAGAGCGTCCATCAACTACGAAAAGCAGTGCAATGACTTGCTGACAGTATCTCCTGAACACACAATCTTCATCGCCAAGGACAAAAGTACCAAATAATTAAGGTCAACAGGCAATTAAGATCAATAAATGCTAACCTTACCAGCAACAAATGAGATGCCAAAAATGTATCACTTGCATTCTTTACCTTCCAGGACATATTTTGAAAATGTACATACTATAAAATGCAATTTGTCTGGTTATTAAAAAGCATTTCCACCTTTCAATCTATGCTTTTAATTTTCCTTTTTTCTTACTGAATTATCTTTGACAGCTAAAACTATTTCCTTCAGCAATCTTTCTTAGTTTCTTTATTCCTCTCCGCCTTACAATATCAAGCTAAAAAAGGGAATCTCTAAAATTGTATGTTTAACTTTGTTCATAAAATGTGAACAATTCCAGTAAACTACCATCAATACCCACAAGTTTGACTTCAGCCTCTGTTGGTAACAACTTTTATTTACTTCAAACGGACTGAGCAATCAAGAATACATCTTAGTGCTGACTCAATGAACCAAACCAACCTTCATTAATAAATTTCCTACTTCAATCCTTGTTGTTTCTCAAAGCTAAATAGAATAGTCTAGCTTAATTACATAGAAATATGAATTCCTTGCCAGTATATTTCAGCCTGGTAATACTGTGGTACAGCACTTAGTGTTGGTCATTGCTTCAGAGATCTCCGTTCAACACTGACCTCTGGCATGGTATGGAGTCTGCATGTTTGCCATAGATGGTGTGCTTGTATTGAGTGCTCTTCTGCTGGGCATGTAAAGCAAAGTTTAATCTTGGGTTGCTGACATCACTGGCAATGCCACTAGTTAATGCCCATCCCAAACTCTCCCTAAATTCCTTCTAAAGTTCTGCCCACTTCTAGCAAATTCCATTTCCAATCTGCATCATTTTTTCTCAACACCTAATCCACAAATTGTGATAAACAACCTTTTGTATTCTAAGTTGTCAAAAGAGTCAAAGCCAGATAGCACCACATATATCATCCGAGTTCAGAACTTTAACCTTGCTCTGTTTGACACCTTTTAACCACATTTTAACTCAAAACAAAAGTCAAACTTAGTTTCATAACGCCAGTAGCTAACATTTTGTTTTCTACATAATGCACTGCTATCTAATAATAACACCCAGATGAATATTCCACAACGACCATCATTAAAGAATGAAGTTTCTCCCTATGTGCTCTCTTCCACTTTGGAGAAGGTAAAAGCAGACTGGATGACTCTTCTGCAATGCTTCTAGTTACATTTAAATTTTCCATCCAACTCTGAACTTGCTTCATAAAATATAACTTGCCTCTCTTTGTATGAGAATTAGCCAGTTCTTGTGCAAGATTACCTTATGAAATAATTAACTGAGATTTCCTCTCTTTAGACATTGCCTAATCTGGAGAACATTTGAGCTTTCCACATTTAGCGGGGAGGCTCTTTATGAAGTGTGATCACCTCAGCCCCAACATCACTCAATTGCTATCTATTCATTCCCCACCTTCGCAACTTGAAACCAACATCTTCTGTTTCCCAGTTCTAATGACAGGTCTTTCACTTGAGATGTTAACACTGATTGTCTTTTGACTGTTGCAACCCATGTGCTGCGTATTCTGCATTTTCTGTTTTTATTTCAGATGGCCCATGAGCACATTTTTCTAATTTTCATCTAACACATGAAACTTTGCTCCCAATATTATATCCAATTTGGATGTTATATAGAATTTGTATGATCCAGCTATAACAATATAGGTTTTCCCCCAGATGCTATGATTTTCTCTCAGAGATTTCCCGGTCAGATTAATTGGCAACTGTAAATTGTACATAGTGTCAGACTATGATAAAACAATTAGAATGAACTGATGGCCAGGTGAGGGAATAGGTTACAGGATAATAAGATGGAGGAATGGGACAATAGGAATGCAATGAGGTGGGCAAAAACATGATGCACTGAATAGTCTACATCTGGACATATGGCACACAGAAACAGAAAACCTATAGCACAATACAGGTCCTTCAGTCCATAAAGTTGTGCCAAATATGTCCATACCTTAGAAATTACTAAGCTTACCCATAGTCCTTGAATGTTCTAAAAGTCTATCCAAAAGTCTCTTAAAAGACCCTATCAAATCCCCCTCCACCAACATTGCCGGCAACCCATTCCACGCACTCACCACTCTCTGTGTAAAAAAACTTATCTCTGACATCTCCTCTGTACCCACTCCCCAGCACCTTAAACCTATGTCCTCTTGTGGCAACCATTTCAGCCCTGGGAAAAAAGCCTCTGACTAACCACACGATAATGCCTCTCAACATCCTATACACCTCTATCAGGTCACCTCTCATCCTCCATTACTCCAAGGAGAAAAGGCCAAGTTCACTCAACCTATTCTCATAAGGCATGCTCCCCATTCCAGGCAGCATCCTTGTAAATCTCCTCTGCATCCTTTCTATGGCTTCCACATCCTTCCTGTAGTAAGGCGACCAGAACTGAGCACAGTACCCAGTGGGGTCTGACCAGGGTCCTATATAGCTGCAACATTACCTCTCGGCTCCTAAATTCAATTCCATGATTGATGAAGGCCAATACACTGTAAGCCTTCTTAACCAGAGTCAACCTGCGCAGCTGCTTTGAGCGTCCTACGGACTCAGACCACAAGATCCCTCTGATCCTCCACACTGCCAAGGGTCTTACCATTAATAATATATTCAGCCATCATATTTGATGAACCACTTCACACTTATCTGGGTTCAACTCTATCTGCCACTTCTCAGCCCAGTTTTGCATCCTATCAATGTCCCGCTGTAACCTCTGACAGCCCTCCACACTATCCACATCACCTCCACTAACCCATCCCTCTACTGCCTCATTCAGGTCATTTATAAAAATCACAAAGAGTAAGGGTCCCAGAACAGATCCCTGAGGCACTCCACTGGTGACCAAGCACACCACTGGGCACGTTGCTGTCCACTTCATGTTCCAGGCATAAACTTTGCTTTCATCATCAAAATTTCAGACATGAGTAATCAAAGTTTCATTTGACCATGGCTATATCCCCAAATTCTGGTAGCATATATTCACGGCAGCATCATCAATTGTAACCATTTATGCATGCTTTGAAAAGGAGATTAACACTGGACTTATGCAGATCCCTACAGCATCTGGCAACCTTGATCTCTGTCTTGGACACTGATGTCAGAATATCCTCCAAGTGGATGAACCCTCACAAGACATCATGCCCTGACAGTCCATCTGGATGGGTACTTAAAATCTATACTGATCAACTAGTTGAAGTGTTCCAGAATATCTTCACCCTCTTACTGCTGTAGTCTGAGGTTCCCACTTGCTTCAAAATGGGGCAATCATACAGGGCCCAAGAAGAGCAAAGAGAGCTGCCTCAATGACTGTTTTCAAAGGTCAGTTACGACAAGAATTAGCTCCTGCCTGAGCAAAGACTTGGACTCACTGCCATTCACCTACCATCACAGGTCTACAGCAGATGCAATGTCACTGGCTATCTACTCTGCCTTAGAGCACCTCAAAAAATGCAAAACATACAACAGGCTGCAGGTTATTGATAGAAGTGTTCAACATCAGCCTCTCTGTATTAATCACCAAGCTTCAAAACTTGGACCTTTCTACCTCCCGCTGCAACTGGGTCCTTGACTTCTTTATGGGGATACCAGATAGCGTGGTTTGGTAATAACATATCCTCCTCTCTGAATCACCCCAGATGCATCTCAAGGATATGTACTTAGTCCACTACTCTACTCTCTCTGCACTCGTGACAGCCTAAGAACAGCTCAAACCAGCATCAATAAATTCACAGATACCACTGGTGTTGGTAATAAAATCTCAGATGGCAACAAGAAGACGAACAGTTGTTAGATAGTTCAGCTGATTGTGTGGTGTCGCAACAACAACCTTGACAGACAATGCTAGCAAAATTCAGGAATTTGTTGTAGATTTTTAGAATAGGGAAATTGGGAATATACACACCAGTCCTTATTGAGGGAATCAGCAATGAAAAGGTTGAGCAGCTTCAAATTCCTGACATAGACAACTGAGGATCTATCCTGTCAATCTAACACATTGATGCAAAAGAAGGAGGAGTCACCACAGTGGTTCTACTTCATTAAACGTTTGAGGAGATTTGGTATTTAACCAAAGACTCTTGAAGATTTCTGTATATGTACAGTGTAGAGCATTCTGACTAGTTGCATCACAGACTGGCATGGAGGGTCCAATGCACAGGATTGCAAGAGGCTGCAGAGAGTTGTAGCTTGGACAGCTCCATTACAGGCACAACCCTCCACACCAATGAAAACATCTTTAAAAGGTTGTGCCCCAAGAAGGTAGCATCCATGATTGAGGACCCCCACCATCTAGGAAACTCCCTCCTGTTACTACCATTGGTGAAGTGCTACAGGAGCCTGAAGACCCACAATCAATAATTTTGAAACATGTTCTTCCCTTCCACCATCAGATTTCTGAAAAGCCTGTGAACCAATGAACATTAAGTTGCTATTCCCTTTTTTACAATTTTAGCAATTTTTATGTCTCTCAACTATACCGATATTGCAAAACATCAGATTTCACATCAAGTCAATGACAATAAATCAGATTCTATTTTTGGAAACAATGGCTTAAGTACTTCATCACTGAAAAGTTCTGATAACTGCCATTTCCACAATCTTTACAGAGTTGTTATTTGATAAATCTTAAAAGACCCAAGAAGAGAGATGAAATTTTCAAATTAGGACTACCACCAATCAAATATCACATCCTTGGCTCATCCATTTTACTATTCTTCATGTTATAGCTAAATACATGAGCAGAATGAAATCTCAGACCTTACTAACTAGCATGAATATACATTCTGGATGCCAGCAATGAGAAAATTTGCCACCAGTCACGGCAAGATATGTTCACTGCAAAACAGGTCCATTAACTTCCTGTTCAGTGTAACATTTCTAGATTACTGGTTATCAGAGAAAAAAATTCAGCAAATAATTTATAGTCTAAAAGACGATTTCCAAGGTATCCATTAATTTTAATAGTTGCACAAATTTATCAACTTATGACACCTCATTCTTCACATATATAATAGAATGGCACAGCAAGCTCAAGAGTCCACAGAGCAATACAACAGGAATATACGCCTTCAAACCAACAAGTCCATACCAACCATGGTGCCCACCCAGCTAGTCCCAATTTTCTGCATTTGCCCCATATTTCTCTAAGCCCCACCTCTTCATATACCTATCCTATTGCTTCTTAAATAATGCTATTGCACTGCCTCCACCACTTCCTCTGGCAGCTTGTATACTCAACAACTCCTCCAACATGAAAAAGTAGCTTCTCACCCTAAATCTAGACCACCTACTTTTGGACTTCCCGACCCAAGGACAAGACCACTACCATCCACCTTATCTATGCTTCTCAATTTTAAACAGTTCTATAAGGTCACTGCTCATCCACCTACATTCTTGACATCTATTGTTTATTTATTTATTTATTTAATTCGTATTTCTTGTTTTTACATTTGCAGTTTGTTGACTTCTGCACTCTGGTTCAATGCTCTAGTTGGGCAGTGTTTCATTGATTCTGTTGTAATTGTTATTCTATAGATTTGTTGATTATCGCCACAAACAGTGATGTTGAAGTGAGTTTGAGGGATAAGCCACTATGGTGTGTTGCAGAATCTGTGTAAGTGGAGTAACCATATGGAGAGGAGAGGTCAGGGCAGTGGAGTTTCAATGCCTACACAACTGGTCCTAGCGCCAGATTGGATCACTCTGGGCACCAAGCTGAATTGAAGTGCTTGAAAGCAGTTTCAGTGGTAAAATCTAGGCCCAGAGCGAATTGTCAGGCAACGTGGTCTAGGCCCAAGCCCTTCAAAGAAGCCAGGTCCTAGTGCGAGGTACGATCCGCTGTTCCAACAGTTAAAATGCCGGCCTAGTTTAGAGGTGTGAGCCGACTTCACTCACCGTCTGCAATGTTCACTTCTCTCCCCAGGGCACCGAAGTCTTTTGCTGTTCCATTGTTTGGTCAATTTAAACGTTGGCCCACATAGACCGAAAAGACAGGGTTTGGGATCCAAAGCATGAGCCAATTTTGCTCGCTCTCCGCAATGGTCAGTCTCTCCATGGCGCTGAGGCTAGAAAGACTGCCGCAACAAGACCTTGGGCCTACTCCAGGCTCAGATCTGAGAACTCAATTTGGTTTGGAATGTTGTTGTTCACATGATTTGTGCTTTGCTTCCCCCCCCCCCCTTTTCTCTTGTGCATCGGGTCTTGGGCTTTTATTTTTTCTTCCTTTAAAAAGATCTCAAGTTTGTATAATTTATATATTATTTGCATCCACAGTCCTACCTTCATCACTAATTCTTCAAAAAATGCTATAAGGTTTGTCAAGTATGACTATACAGTACACACAAGCATACACTGCCTCCTCCTGATCAGATTTTATTTTATTTATCTAAATGTTTGTAGATCCTGTCTCTCAGAATTTATTCCAGTAATTTCCGCACTACTAATGTCAAGCTGATGGTCTGCATTTTAAACAATGGGACATTAGTCATCTTCCAGCTTTTGTGAACATCACCAGTGAAGCAAATATCTCCACAAGGCCTCCACAATTTTCTCTCTGCCCTCCCACAAACTCCAAGGATGTGTTCCACCTTAATGAGCTACAAGGCTGCAATACCTCCTTTCAGGTAATATGAACATCCTCTAAAACATCTCTCCTTGTTTCCTTGTTTCTTGACCAACCATGATTTTCACCTCAGTAAACAGAGGAGAAATATTGAGTAAAAATCTGACCCATTTGTTGTGGCTCAAGACACAGGCAGCCCTGTTGATCTCCAAGGGGACCTCATGGTTTAGTCACACACCTCTTATGCTCTTTAGCTTTTGCAATTCAATTTCTACATCTATGGGCTTAGATAATTTGATGTTCCATCGCAGTTAAACAACTCAGATAGATTTAGAGTTCTCAAAACTGAAGTTTGAAATGCAAACTCAAAACTTCCAATGAAGTTCCACATCCAAATTGCAGCTTAAGATACAAGTCCAAGTCCTAGAAAAGAATCAACTATCTTGAGTAATTAGATTCTAAAGAGTACCAGTGGCATCTTAATCATGTCCTCCACATGTTTTCTCAGGTAGCAAGGTACAAGTGCACTGTGGCCACTGCCCAGTTTTAAATGTGGAATTTGAACAAAGTCCGTAACTTCAAAAAAGTTGTTGGTCACAAGGTAAAAAGAGAAAAAAAATGCATTGATATAATTATTCTATTATGTGATAACTTCCTTGAATCATAACACTAGGACCATTTTACCATAATTTAAAAGAAGGAAAGTAAAGCACTGAACTAAAAGTGAATCTGATAACACTATTTATAACCATATAACAATTACAGCACAGAATCAGGCCATCTCGACCCTTCTAGTCCATGCCGAACACTCACTCTCACCTAGTCCCATTGACCTGCACTCAGCCCATAACCCTCCATTCCTTTCCTGTCCATATACCTACCCAATTTTACTTTAAATGACAATACTGAACCTGCCTCTACCACTTCTACTGGAAGCTCATTCCACACAGCTACCACTCTCTGAGTAAAGAAATTCCCCTTCGTGTTACCCTTAAACTTTTGCCCCCTAACTCTCAACTCATGTGCTCTTGTTTGAATCTCCCCTACTCTCAATGGAAAAAGCCTATCCACGTCAACTCTATCTATCCCCCTCATTATTTTAAATACCTCTATCAAGTCCCCCCCTTAACCTTCTACACTCCAAAGAATACCCTAACTTGTTTAACCTTTCCCTGTAACTTAGGTGCTGAAACCCAGGTAACATTCTAGTAAATATTCTCTGTACTCTCTCTATTTTGTTGACATCTTTCCTATAATTCGGTGACCAGAACTGTACACAATACTCCAAATTTGGCCTTACCAATGCCTTGTACAATTTTAACATTACATCCCAACTCCTATACTCAATGCTCTGATTTATAAAGGCCAGCATACCAAAAGCTTTCTTCACCACCCTATCCACATGAGATTCCACCTTCAGGGAACTATGCACTATTATTCCTAGATCACTCTGTTCTACTGCTTTCTTCAATGCCCTACCATTTACCATGTATGTCCTATTTTGATTAGTCCTACCAAAATGTAGCACCTCACACTTATCAGCATTAAACTCCATCTGCCATCGTTCAGCCCACTCTTCTAACTGGCCTAAATCTCTCTGGAAGCTTTGAAAACCTACTTCATTATCCACAATGCCACCTACCTTAGTATCATCTGCATACTTACTAATCCAATTTACCACCCCATCATCGAGATCATTAATGTATATGACAAACAACATTGGACCCAGTACAGATCCCTGAGGCACACCACTAGTCACTGGCCTCCAATCTGACAAACAGTTATCCACCATTACTCTCTGGCATCTCCCATCTAGCCACTGTTGAATCCATTTTACTACTTCAACATTAATACCCAACGATTGAACCTTCCTAACTAACCTTCCGTGCAGAACCTTGTCAAAGGCCTTACTGAAGTCCATATGGACAGCATCCATTGCTTTACCCTCGATAACTTTCCTCCTAACCTCTTCAAAAAATTCAAATGTTAACTGTTCTTAATCAGACCCTATCTATCCAGATAATTATATATACTATCTCTAAGAATACTTTCCATTAATTTACCCACCACTGATGTCAAACTGACAGGCCTATAATTGCTAGGTTTACTCTTAGAACCCTTTTTAAACAATGGAACCACATGAGCAATACACCAATCCTCCAGCACCATCCCCGTTTCTAATGACATTTGAAATATTTCTGTCAGAGCCCCTGCTATTTCCACACTAACTTCCCTCAAGGTCCTAGGGAATATCCTATCAGGAGCCAGAGATTTATCGACTTTTATATTCCTTAAAAGCGCCAGTACTTCCTCCTCTTTAATTGTCATAGTTTCCACAACTTCCTTACTTGTTTCCCTTACCTTACACAATTCAATATCCTTCTCCTTAGCGAATACCAAAACAGAAATTGTTCAAAATCTCCCCCATCTCTTTCGGCTCCACACATAGCTGTCCACTCTGATTCTCTAAGGGACCAATTTTATCCCTCACTAATCTTTAGTTATTAATATAACTGTAAAAACTCTTCGGATTTATTTTCACCTTAATTGCCAAAGCAACCTCGTATCTTCTTTTAGCTTTTCTAATTTCTTTCTTAAGATTCTTCTTACATTCTTTATATTCCTCGAGCACCTCATTTACTCCATGCTGCCTATATTTATTGTAGATATCTCTCTTTTTCCTAACCAAGTTTCCAATATCCCTTGAAAACCATGGCGCTCTCAAACTTTTAACCCTTCCTTTCAACCTAACAGGAACATAAAGATTCTGTACCCTCAAAATTTCACCTTTAAATGACCTCCATTTCTCTATTACATCCTTCCCATAAAACAAATTGTCCCAATCCACTCATTCCAAATCCTTTCATATCTCCTCAGAGTTAGCCTTTCTCCAATCAAAAATCTCAACCCTGGATCCAGTCCTATCCTTCTCCATAATTATATAGAAACTAATGCATTGTGATTACTGGACCCAACACATACCTCCATCACCTGACCTATTTCATTCCCTAACAGAAGATCGAACACTGCCCCTTCGCTAGCCGGTACCTCTATGTATTGCTGCAAAAAACTATCCTGCACACATTTTACAAACTCCAAACCATCCATCCCATTTACAGTATGGGCTTCCCAGTCTATGTGTGGAAAATTAAAATCTCCCACAATCACATCCCTGTGCTTAGTACAAATATCTGCTATCTCCTTGTAAATTTGCTCCTCCAATTTTTGCTCCCCATTAGGTGGTCTATAATACACCCCTATAAGTGTTACTACACCTTTCCCATTACTCAATTCCACCAAAACAGCCTCCCTAGACAACCCCTCTAATCTATCCTGCCAGAGCACCACTGTAATATTTTCTCTGACAAGCAACGGAACACCTCCCCCTCTTGTCCCTCCAATTCTATCACACCTGAAGCAACGAAATCCAGGAATATTTAGTTGCCAAATAAATGCTTTTAACAAATTCTCCACCTCTTCTTCTCTGTTTATCTCTAACAGTACAAAAAACTTTACTGTCTTCTTTTTCTTTCTTCTCCCATACATCTGTTCCTACACTCTGGTTCCCCTCCCTCCTCGTATCTAGTTTAAATCCTCTCTCTAGCAAACCTACCTGCAAGAATATTTGTCCCCCTCCAGTTCAGATGCAAACCATCCCGCCGGAACAGGTCTCACCTTCCCTGGAAAACGGCGCAATTATCTATAAATCTGAAGCCCTCCCTCCTGCACCATGTCTTCAGCCACATGTTGATCTGCACTATCTTACTATTTCTAAACCCACCTGCAAGTGGCACTGGTAGCAATCCTGAGATTGCTATCCTGGAGGTCCTGTCCTTTAACTTGGCACCTAGCTCCCTAAACTCACCTTTCAGGACCTCCTCACTCTTCCTACCCACGTCATTGGTCCCTACATGGACCACGACATCCGGCTGCTCACCCTCCCTCTTGAGAATACTGAGAACCCGATGCGAGATATCAATTTAACAGATTTAACAAATATTGATTGCTATTATAAATCTCACACTTCCATAACAGCACGAGCACATTACATGTTAAATTCCATACAAATTCTGATGTTCTTCTGAAGTTACCGTTTCCATCAGGAATACTCCAGGAAAAAAAACTGAGGATCACACTGTAGGAAGGATATCATGGCAGAGCACAAAGACTTACCACAAAGGCACCAGGGATATTGGCCTTCAATTAAACTTCTGTTTGAAGAATCTGTGGCTACTTGCTAGCAAAAGAACAATGCTAGCATTGTCCATAGCAAATCTACTTATGAAGACAAATGTATGCATGTATCTTTCTAACCCAAGACTGATGTCTAAGAAGCAATTGTAGGAGCAAGCACTGCAGTCTTTTAGAAGACAACATCCCATCTTCAAAATGAGAATGTCTCATTGTGTTGTGTGGGCTGAATGAAATAGACTCAGAACAGGTCTGGTCACTCAAAATCTGGCATCCACTGAGCAGCTTGAACATCAGCAGAAATGTTTTCAACTACAATAGAGCAGATCCTATAATCAACAATTAAGTTCAACTCAGGCAATCAATCCTGATTCAATGAGTGTTGTCAAAAAGGGCTTTGATACTGCGAAAAAAGATTTCCAGTAGTGGAAAAGACAATAGATATAATTTTTTAAAAATTAGGCGTGGTGAAAGATAATAAATTATTTAAAGCTGGAAAAACAGTGCTTAATAAGGGGACTTGGAAGTGCATCCATTAACTTTTAAATTGGGATTGAATGCAAGAAAATCAAATCATAATCCTATGCAAAACAGGAGAATGGTTCTTTCAAAGAGCCAGAGCAAGCACACTTGCTCCTGCATTGTATCACTTAATGATTCCTACAGTCAAACATCTGTATTCATCAACACAAACATTGAAAACATGTCTCCTTCTGATAACATTATTTCACAATATAACACTCCTGCTAAACCTGTGACCGCAGTCCCATATTTGTGGATGATTTCAAATGCTTTAATCCCAAAAAAGTGAAGAATTTGGAGATAAACTATATGCTTTGTGCTGCAAGAAATTTAATAATTCAACCTTCATATTTAATGGACATCACACCCCAAAATTTTCAAGAGGAATGGTGAAAATTCCTTTCCACCATGTTTATCAGAATTGCTGAATGTACAAAGAAAAAATACTAGGAATCCAAGTGGAACATCAAATACAGTGTGAAGATACATCACAAATAAAATTGGAGACTCAAAGGAATTATTAACAAGTTATTTTTAAAAAGCACACTGACACCTCACATAGTGTGAACTAGGGTGGAAATGGAGCTTTAAAAAGGCCATTACAGCACTATTATATAGAAATGTATTTCTAACAACACTGTTCTCCTAGGAACTTGGCACAACCACCGTCCACCCCACTGTTTGAAGCTGGTCTGCCAGGAACATGACATGGACCTATGCCATCCTCACTGCTGCTCATCTCTGTTCTAGGAATCAGACTGCCAAGAATCTAATATGAATCCTTCTTCTCTGTTGTGGAGTATCAAGCTCCCTCGAGCTACACGTGACCTGTGAGGGTTGGGATAAATACAAGTAGAGGGTGCTATGGAAGCTCTGATTGACTGCACATTTCTCCCCGCTGTAAAATGGAGAAACCAAACAAAATTTGGTTTAGACTTTCCTAAACTCCTGTTAGTCCACTAGGGTAATCCTAAACTTTCAGTTGCCTGTTACTTGAATTCCCCATCTCAATCACTGCCACTCTGATCTCAACATCACTAGCCTACTACGCTGTCTAGCATAAGCTTGAGAAACAGCATCTCAGATTACATTGCAGTTCCTATGAGCCACCAAATTCAACTGAACTTTTTATTCTGCCATCTTCCCCCTTCCTTTTCAGCCCTGAAGAAGGGCCTCAGCTTGAAACAGTGGTTGTTTATTAATTTCCCTAGATGCTGTTGGACCTGCTAAGTTCCTCCAGCATTTTGTTTGTGTTGTTTTGTATTTCCAGCATCTTTAGACTTTCTCATGTTTAAGATTACAAACCAGTTTCTATGACAACTAGCCAGTTATCTAACACCCTCCACATGGTGGGCTGGTCTGGAAGGTTAGGGAGATCTTATTAGGTGGATTCAAAATTGGCTCAGAATAGGAAGCAGTGTGGTGATTGAAGGCTGTTTCTCAGAATGGAGACTGGGGACTCATGATGTACCACAAAGGTCAGTATTGGGACCCTAGTTATTCATTATTTAAATTAAAAATTTGGATGCAAATACATAAGGCTTAATCAGATTGCAGATTACACAAAATTAGGAGGTGGTGTTGATATTTAATTGCAAGAGGATATTAATCAGTTAAGGAAGTAGGCAAGTAACAAACAGATTTCAATATAGATAAATGTGAGGTGATGCATTCTGGAAAGCCCAACCAGTATATGACTTGTACTATGAATGGTACAGTAGTATAGGGTGTATCTGAACAGACGGACCTAAGGGTAAAAGTGCATTGTTTGTCATCACAGGTAGACAGGGTGATAGACGATGTCAGTTAACGTGGTGGCTTTCATCAGTCAGAGCACTGAATAGAGGAGTTGGGACATTATTTTTCAGTTACACATACTGTTGGCAAGACTGCACTTGAAGTATTATGTACAGTTTTGGTCACCCTATTTAGAGGAAAAAGTAAGGATACACTGAAAAGACTGCAGATTAGATTTACAAGAATATTGCCAGGGCTTGAAGACATCAGAAGTCAGCCAGGCAAGGTCTGCATTCTTTGGAAAGTAGGAGAATGAGGAGCGACCTTAAAGAAATGTTTAAAATTATGAAGTAGCGGAAATTAAAAATTGAATATGAAAATTATAAGGTGGATGATAGGTCTTTTCCACAGGAAGATGTATCAGAGGGAAATGGGAGAATTCCTATGTGCTCTGTTTCACAGAGACATGGCTCACCTCACAAGTGGAATATGTCTTTAAGACCTGAAGGCTTCTTAATCAATCACATGGACCACACTGCTGATTCAAAAAGGGCAAAAGGCGGAAGTGTTTTTCACGATAAACACTTGTGTTGCTTAGATGTAGCAGGCTTGTCACTCTCGTTCCCCCAACCTGGAACATTTAATGATTAAGTGCCATCCATTCTACTTTCTGACAGAGTATTCCTCCATGATCCTGACTACAGCTTACATTCCATCTGTACTGAGTGGCACAATTAGCAGCAAGAAGGAGCCTACCCCTACACTTTTCCCGAGGACTTCAATCAAGTTTGCTTGATGAAATCTCTGCCCAATTATCATCAGCAGCAGCACCAAGGGTCGCAACACACTTGATCGCTGCTATACTACCATTCCATTCTTAGACTGTTTTTCAGGAAAACTGATTAACTGGTTGCCCTCCGACCTGCAGACAGGCAGAGGGTGAACAGCAACGCTCTAGAAGTAAGGACAATAAAGAAATGGTTGTGGGAGGCAGAGAAGCAGCTATGTGACTGATTCGAGTTAGTGGACTGAGACATGTTAAGAACTCAGGGATCTGTATGAATTCTCTACAATTGTAACTGACTTTATAAAGTCAGTTATGGGCAAGTGTGTCCCCACAAAATTATTTAGAATCATCCCCAACCAGAAGCCCTGGATGAACCAAGAGATCTGCAATTTGTTGAGGGCCAGATCAGTAGCATTCAGGTCTGATAGATAGATAGATAGATAGATACTTTATTCATCCCCATGGGGAAATTCAACTTTTTTTCCAATGTCCCATACACTTGTTGTAGCAAAACTAATTACATACAATACTTAACTCAGTAAAAAAAAATATGAAATGCATCTAAATCACTATCTCAAAAAGCATTAATAATAGCTTTTAAAAAGTTCTTAAGTCCTGGCGGTAGAATTGTAAAGCCTAATGGCATTGGGGAGTATTGACCTCTTCATCCTGTCTGAGGAGCATTGCATCGATAGTAACCTGTCGCTGAAACTGCTTCTCTGTCTCTGGATGGTGCTATGTAGAGGATGTTCAGGGTTTTCCATAATTGACCGTAGCCTACTCAGCGCCCTTCGCTCAGCTACCGATGTTAAACTCTCCAGTACTTTGCCCACGACAGAGCCCGCCTTCCTTACCAGCTTATTAAGACGTGAGGCGTCCCTCTTCTTAATGCTTCCTCCCCAACACGCCACCACAAAGAAGAGGGCGCTCTCCACAACTGACCTATAGAACATCTTCAGCATCTCACTACAGACATTGAATGACGCCAACCTTCTAAGGAAGTACAGTCGACTCTGTGCCTTCCTGCACAAGGCATCTGTGTTGGCAGTCCAGTCTAGCTTCTCGTCTAACTGTACTCCCAGATACTTGTAGGTCTTAACCTGCTCCACACATTCTCCATTAATGATCACTGGCTCCATATGAGGCCTAGATCTCCTAAAGTCCACCACCATCTCCTTGGTCTTGGTGATATTGAGACGCAGGTAGTTTGAGTTGCACCATATCACAAAGTCCTGTATCAGTTTCCTATACTCCTCCTCCTGTCCATTCCTGACACACCCCACTATGGCCGTGTCATCAGCGAACTTCTGCACATGGCAGGACTCCGAGTTATATTGGAAGTCTGATGTGTACAGGGTGAACAGGACCGGAGAGAGTACGGTTCCCTGCGGCGCTCCTGTGCTGCTGACCACCGTGTCAGACCTACAGTCTCCCAACCGCACATACTGAGGTCTATCTGTCAAGTAGTCCACTATCCAATCCACCATGTGAGAGTCTACTCCCATCTCCGTTAGTTTGTGCCTTAAGATCTTGGGCTGGATGGTGTTAAAGGCACTAGAGAAGTCAAGGAATGTAATCCTCACAGCACAACTGACCCCATCTAGGTGAGAGAGTGATTTGTGCAGCAAATACGTGATAGCATCCTCCACTCCCACCTTCTCCTTATACGCAAACTGAAGAGGATCCTGGGCGTGCCTGGTTTGTGGCCTCAGATTCTGTATTATCAGCCGCTCCATGGTCTTCATCACGTGCGACGTCAAGGCAACAGGTCTGAAGTCATTCAACTCCTTTGGTTGTGGTTTCTTCGGTACCGGGACAATACAGGATGTTTTCCACTGTCTGGGTACTCTTCTCTGCTCCAGGCTCATGTTGAAGATGCGCTGTAGTGGTTCTCCCAGCTCAGTCGCACAGGCCCTCAGTAATCGTGGGGAAACTCCATCCGGTCCAGCCGCCTTGCTGGTACAGATCTTCCTCAGTTGACCTTCCACCTGTGCAGCCGTAATCCTGGGTGTGGGCAAGGTCTCCTGTGAGTGGCTATTTTCCTGTGAGGGAAGTAAGCCTGGTGTGGATGAGATTGAGCTGTCGAACCTGTTGAAGAAGTTGTTCAGCTGGTTCGCTTTCTCCACATCTCCACTTATGTTCACCCCCCGCTTTGCACCGCATCCGGTGATGATCTTCATCCCATCCCACACCTCCTTCATGCTTTTTTTCTGCAGCTTTTGTTCTAGCTTCCTCCTATACTGCTCCTTTGCCCCCCTTATCTGTACTCTGAGTTCCTTCTGAACTCTTTTAAGCTCCAACCGATCACCATCTTTAAAGGCCCTCTTCTTCTGGTTTAGGAGGCCTTTGATGTGACTAGTGATCCAGGGCTTATTATTGGGATAGCAGCGAACAGTTCTAACAGGGACAACTGCATCCACACAAAAGTTAATATAGTCCGTTGTGCATTCAGTGACCTCCTCAACGCCCCCACAGCCCGGTAACCAAGACATCCAGGTACAACCTCCAGAAAGCTATCTCATAAGTAAAGGAGCAATTCCAGACCAAAACAGAATTACAGAAAGATGCTTGACAGCTGTGGAAGGGCTTGTATACCATCACATCCTATAAAATAAAACTAAACGACCTATGTGACAATGTCTCACTCCCAGGCATTGAAGTCAATGCCTTTTATGCTCGCTTTGACCAACAAAACATGGAGGCATCTTCATGAGCTCAGACACACTCCGGTGACCTTGTGATTTTAGTCTTTGAGGCAGACGAAAGAGCATTGTTCAGAAGGGTGAAGCCATAGAAAGCATCTGGTCCTTACCAAGCACTAAAGATATGTGCTGATCAACTGGATGGAGTATTCACCGATTACTTTAACCTCTCACTTCAGCAGTCTAAGGCATGTACCTGCTTCAAGCAGGCTTCAATTGTACCAGCGCCCAGGAAGAATGTGGTAATCTGCCTTATTGACTATTGTCCAGGAATGATGTAATGCTTTGAGAGGTTGGTGATGAAACATCAACTCCTGCCTGAGCAGCAACTTGGATCTCCTGCAATTTACTTACTGTCACAAGAGAGCAACAACATCTGTGATTTTACTGGCTCTTCATTTAACCCTGGAACATCTGGATGCTCTTTATTGACTACAGCTTGGCATTCAATACTGTAATCCCCTCAAAAGTAATCAAAAACTTCCAAGATTTAGGCCACAATTCCTCCTTGTGCAACTGGATCCTCAATTTCCTCCCTTGCAGACTCCAGTCAATTCGGATTGGCAACAGCATCTCCTCCACAACATCAACATAGGTGCACGAGGCTGTGTGCTAAGCCCCCTGCTCTTCACACTTTTTAAATTGTGACTGACAGGCTCAGCACAGCTCCAATGCCATTTTTAAATTTGCTGACAACACCACTCTTGGCCATATCAAAGGAGGAGACAAATCATCATATAGGGAGGAGATTGAAAATCTGGCTGCATGGTACCACAATAACAACCTCTCACTCAATAAAAGCAAAAGCAAATAGCTGACTATTGACTATGGGAGGAGGAATCCGGAGGTCCACAAGCTAGTCCTCATCAGGGGATCATAGGTGGAGAGGGTTAGCAACTTTAAATTCTTCAGAGTCATTTCAGAAGATATGTCCTGGGTCCAGCACACAAATGGCATTAGAAAGGAAGCACGGCAGTGTCTCTACTTTCTTAGAAGTTTGCAAATTCAGCACATCATCCAAAAATTTGACAAACTTCTATAGAAGGGTGGTGGAGAGTATACTGATTTGTTGCATTATGGTGTGGGTATGGAAACACCAATCGCCTTGAACAAAAAGGATACAGCCTGGTCTATTACAGGTAAAGACCTCCCCACCATTGAGCACTTCTACAAGGAGTGGTGTGGCAAGAAACCATCCATTAAGGACTATCACCATCCAGGTCACACTCTCCTCTCGTTGCTGCCATCAGGAAGGAGATAAAGACGACCCAGGACCCACTCTATCAGGTTCAGAAACAGTTATTACCCCTCAACCATTAGGTTCTCGAACCAGAGGGGATAACTTCATTCAGCCCAAATCTGAACAGTTTCCACAACCTATGGCCTCACTTTAAGGATTTTTCATCTCTATTTACTCAATATTTATTTCTTATTTATTATGTTTTTTTGTATTTACACGATTCATTCTCTTCTGCACATCGGTTGTTTATCCATTTTTGTTGCACAATTTTTCATTAATCCTATTGTATTTCTTTGTATTTATTGTGAATGCTTGCAAGAAAATGGATCTCAGAGCAGCATATGTACTTTATCATAAATTTACTTTGAACTTATTAGGAAAGGAGAGCCCAAAACTAGGTGGCATAGGTTTAGGGTAACAGGAGAAAGATTTAAGAGGAATCTGAGGATGTGAGATTAAAAACACAACTTTCTTCACAAATGCTTCAATTCTGCCAGAGATGTTCATGGTTGTAACTAACAATAAATGAGGGATAGCCAGTAGTTCCAGTGTATTTCCAGAAGGCACTTATTAACATGCAGCAGTAGAGGTTATTGAACAAATTTAGAGCACTTTAGGGAAATCATAGGGCACATAATCACTTACCAAATAAAACAATTGGAATAATAGATTATTAAGTTGTGTGGCTACAACTGGAGAAGTGCTATAGGGATCTGTGCTAGTGGCCAGCTGTTCGTAATGTATATCAATGACTGGGTAAGAGGAACAAGTGTTATATATCCATATTTGCTGATAATATATAATTAAGTAACAATGCAAGTTTAAGGATGTCGCTGAGGGGCTCGAGGAGTGTGTTAATAAGATAAGTGAAAGTGAGAAGATATGACAGAATATAATGTGGAAAATACTGTAGGATCCTTCACTTTGGTGGAGAAAGTACATTTTAAACGGTCAGACACTGAAAGATGTTTATGCTTAGAGGTATCTGGGCACCTTTGTCCAAAAACTAAAAATTTAACATACAAGCGATCTTCTGGAGTATAATTTCTGGAGTAAGTTGGATTTTACTGCAAAAGAATTTATCATTTTATATATGACTGAGGTAAGGCTTGAATATTCTATTCATGTCTGGTCTCCCTATCTCACGAAGGATATACTTGTGACTGTAGAACATAGTCAAAGGTGAGTGTTGGATGGAACTATTCCAAGGGGAATATGGAACTATACCATCAATGTGGAAGAATTGAAAGATAATCACATTATATCACAAAATTCTCAAAGGGCTTGACATGGTAGACGCAAGAAGGTTATTTTCTCTAGCTAAAGAACTTGGGCTCAATCTCAGAGTAACCACATCATGCATCTGGAGTGAGACGAGAAAATATTTTTTCACCCAGAGTTGTGACTCTTGACAATAATCCACCCAGGACTGTGAAGTTCCTGCCACATAACATACTGAAGACAGAAAACAATAGATTTTGGATAATTATAGAAATCACGGAATATGGGGTTTGAGCAAGAAAGTGGTGGCAACATAAATGGTACAGTAGGTGCAGGGAACAGAATGTTGTACTTAATTCTAATTCTTTTTATGTTCTATATTCTAGTTCAATCGTACACATTCCTGGAAGCTACAAAAAATACTATAGTAGGCAAAGACATAAATGATAGTGACAAGCATGAATAAAATGATAGCTACCTTAAATTTAGGAACACAGCAAACTGAGAGATTAAAATAAAGCATTTACACAATTTGAGTCTGATCTCCCATAACACAAAAAGATGCATATTAAGCACCAAATTCTATACCATGTTTGAAGTTTGTAAAATGCTTCCCCCCCCCCCCCCCCCACCTCCAGTGTGTTTGTATCCTTGGTGGTTACAAAGCAAGGTAAATTGAGATAACAGGAATGTGATTTTGTAAAGTGCCATCACTGTATAGGTGCCATGGTGAAATTGGGAGAATGCCCATGATATCCATGCGAGCTTAAAGTAGATTTTGATGTAAATTAGGAATATGCAAAGGGCTGGGAAGTGCAACGGGAAAAGAAAGCAAAGGAGCATGATTTGGTTATTATGAAGCTGATGAAATTTTCCATCAATTTTCAAAGGTCGGGAAACTGTACACATAGCTTATATTTTGGAAGAGAATGTCTGGAACAAAATAACGCCTTTCAGTCTGAACAACGTGGAGAAGCTGCCTAATACATGCATAAAGTGCAGCCTGGAAGGTGACAGCAATGAGAGATGGGTTTACTAGAGCACCCTTTCAAAAGAACAAAGAGTAATCGTGAGGGACCGTGGATCTCAGTGCAGTGATTGAAGGGAAGGTGAACAGGGAGACAAAATCAAAGATGGATCAGCAACAAAAGTATTACTACCCATCATATTCATACAGATTTTCCAAGCATATTTCAAAGATAACATATGCTGTAGCTTTGGAATCACATTATCTTTAAATGTTCAATGCATGGATCCAAATGAAAAAACCATGGTGAATTAATTGATAAAGCACAACAGCATCAGCATGTTACAAGTGCATTTGAAACAAATTACTGTTACAGTTCTCTTGACTAAGAAATTAATGACAAAACAGTATGACATGAACACTTAAGGAAACAATACCTTTTTAAAAAAAATGCATCAGAAACAGCAGAATAGTCAATCCACTCTTTCAATATACGTCACTATTCAATAAGATTGTAGCTGATATGATTGGCCTGAATACTACTTTTTCATTCTTACCCCTGAATAACTTGATAATTCAAATATCAATCTTCACTTGATGACTTGGTCTCCCTGAGACAGAGAATTCCAATGAGTGTACAGTAAAGAAAATTCTCATTTCCATCTTTAAGCAGGTGAGGTTTATTCTGAAAACATCACCCAATTCTAAATATTCTCAAATGGCAAAACATACTGAATATCCACCCTATAACTGCCTTCAGAATCTTAAATTTCAGTAAGATTACCTCTCATCCTTTCAAACTCAAAAGGTATAGACCCAAACTTACTTTGAGGGTAACCCCTATTTCATTTGAAGGTTTTTTTTGAGAATTAAACATCTACTGTAGTCCGTCCATCTCAGAGGTTTACAGGAGGGCAGGCTATTGTTTTGGATCATTTAATATTTTCCATAAACAGCCAAAGGCCAGGCTGGCACACTAAAAGTGGCAGTGATTCTCATCTTGATATTACGGTGGAAGCATCGACTCACTGCAATTCACTTACCACTGAAACAGATCTATAGTAGATGCCATCTCCCTGGCCCTACACTCATCCATGGAGCATCTGAACAGCAAAGGCATTCATGTTAAACTATTGTTTATTAACTACAGCTTTAGTATGGAAGCTATACACTATAATTCCAAGCAAACTCTTCTCTAGACTTGCAAACACAGGACCCAAGACTTCTCTCTGCAACTAGACCCTTGACTTCCTGACCAAAAGATTGTAAACAGCTAGGATAGGCATTAACATCTCTGTCATGATTACTTTAAACACTCGTGCCCACAAGGTTGCGTCAACTCCAATTCCGCTCCCTGCACACTCACGATTGTGTGGCCAGATTCTACAACTCCATCTACATGTTTGCAGTGGGCCATATATCAAATAATAAAGAGTTGGAGTACATGAAAAATAGAGACCTGATAAGGTGCCATGACAACATTTCTCTTAACATTAATATAACAAAAACATTTACTTCAGTAAGCAGGGTGAGGGAGTGCACATGCTTCGGTTTGCATTACTGGTGCTGAGGTCAAGACAATTCAGAGTTTCAAGCTCCGAGGAATGAACATTACCAATAGCCTATCTTGAACCAACCACATTGACAACTCGACCAAAAAAGCCCCTCTATTTCCTCAGAAGGCTGAAGAAATTTGGCATGTCTCTTTTAACTCTTGCCAGTTATTAAAATCAATGCATCATAGAAAGCATCTTTGATACATCACAGCTTGGTATAGCAACTGCTCTGCCCTTGACAGCAAGAGTTGTGACAGCTCAGCAATATATATAAGCCAGCTTCCTCTCCATAGACTCTATCTATCCTCCCCCCTCCCCTATCCCAAAACCTATAAAGCGTTCCCCCTTGACACATTCATCTCCCTACTTCCATCAACTAGAAGATACATACCACCAGGCTTAAGAGCAGCTTCTATTTACTACAAGGCTATTGAATGATTTCCTATTATGACGGGATGCACACTTGACATATTTACCTTGTTGTGATCTTGCACCTTACTGCTCAACTGCACTGCACTTTCTCCATACTGCAAGCACTTTATTCTGCACTCTGTTTTACCTTGCAGTATCTCAATGCACAACTGCAATGAATTAATCTGTATGGACAGTGTGGAAAACAAGGTTTTCACTGTACTTCAGTATGTGTAATAATGAACTTCACTCACCTCAACACTGAACTAATCCCACAACCTATGAACTTACTTTCACAGACTACATAATCAGCCTCTCATCTCCTGCATTTGGAGAGGCAGAAATGTCAAAGTATTTTTGACCGTCTTCATACTTGATTATGATAATGATACACCTGTCTCCCTTTCTCTTTGTTACAAGGGAAGTTATGACAATAACCCTTGAAATGCTACTAACTAAATAGGGTGGATGGATAGTCCACTTAGAAAACAAGTAGGTATGATCTTCCCTGCATATTCAACAAAATGCAGGAAGCAGTATCAAGCACTACACATGGTCTTTTTTGACCACCCAAAAACTTCTGATTCAATTCATCTAGAGGGTCTATGGAGTATCTGTAAATTTAGCTGCTGCTCAGAAGTTCATCTATATCCTTTGCAAGAACATAATGGGATATAAGCCATGATTTTTAAAAAATTACAGCATGTACAACCTCAGTGTAGACTCAGGTTGGCAAGGCTAAATTGCTTCAGTATTTTTCTCCATCATTCTCATTGCAACACCATATAATCTCCAACAAACTTACTGCTGGAGTGGAGGTAATATTCAGAACAAATGGAAAACTGTTGTTCCTTGTTGCCTTCATTCCGGAAACATAGATCCAACTTTGGTCATCATGCTACAACATCTAGATTGCACTTTTGTGTTTATATTCAGAAAGCAAACTCCAAAAGATAACAACACACACAAAATGCTGGTGGAACACAGCAGGCCAGGCAGCATCTATAAGGAGAAGTACTGTCGATGTATCGGGCCGAGACCCTTCGTCAGGACGATGTGTTCCACCAGCATTTTGTGTGTGTTGTTTGAACTTCCAGCATCTGCAGATTTCCTCGTGTCTGCTCCAAAAGATAACATGAACTTTAATGAACAAAAGTTATTGAAGATTTGATCAGAAAACAGAAGCAAGTTCCTTTTGTAGGGTATAGGCCATGAAATGATTTTGACAAGTTAAAAACTATCCAAACATTCTTTAAGTAGAAGAGGGTAGCTAAAGACATGGAGTCAGAGCACATGAATATTGCAGATGAATACTTTCTCATCACTATTCACCAGGGAGAGGATACCAAAGCTGTATAGTTAAGGGAGTGGTATGCTGATATTCTGAAGCATGCCTTTAACAGGTAGGCAGAAGTGAATCACATTAGTGTTGATAAATCTCCAAGACCTGATGGATCTATACAGGATTTAATGAAAGCAAACAAAGTTTCTTTTGAGTTAGGAGACTAGTTTATATGTAATATCCTCTTTTTCCAAAAGGGCAATAGGAATAAGAATGGAAATTACAGGCTACCGAGCCTTTGCATGTGTGGGAGAGAAATTGAAGATTGACTGACAGGATCTATGTTCACTTAGAAAAGCAGGGATTGATTAGGAGTGTTTTGTGAAAAGGAGATGGTCTCACAAATGTTAGTTTTTTTTGAATTGGTAACTTTAAAAAACAATGGTTTGGCATGGTTTATATGGAATTCATTAAGAATCTCACAAAATTTTGCATGATAGGTTCATCTGGAAGGTTAAGGCATAAGGGATCTGAGTAGTGTTGGCACACTGAATACAAAATTGGCTTTATGAGGGTTGTGGTGGATGGCATTTTTCTGATTGGAAGTCTGTAACACGTGTGTAGTACAGTAATCTGTTCTAAGACTTTCGTAATATATAATAAATGAGAATGTGCATGGCATGAATGACAAGTTTGCTGACAACACAATATTTGGTGGAGTCATTGATAACGAAGTGGGGTTTTCTAATGATACAGGGCATTGGTCAGTCAGAAAGTTGGAGAACAGTGCTAATGGAATTCAATCCAGACAAGTGTGACTTGAGCATTGATGTATGGATTAACTTTGGACTGAAAAGTCCAATGCTCCATGAAAATGGTGACAGAGGTAGATAGCGAAGAAGGCATTTAGTATTCTTGCATTTGTGAATTGAATTGACTTTATTTCTTACATCCATCACATACATGAGTAAAAATCTTTACATCTCCACCTAAATGTGCAATGTGTAGTCATAGTAATTCATAATTTATAACAAATAGAACAGTCAATGTAGTATAGAGTACATCAAATCAGCATGAGTTAATCAGTCTGATGGAAGAAGCAGTCCTGGAGCCTGTTGGTCCTGGCTTTTTTGCTGCAGTACCGTTTCCCAGATGGTAGCAGTTGGAATAGATTGTGGTTGGGGTGACTCAAGTCCCCAATGACCCTACGGGTCCTTTTTGCACACCTGTCCCTGTAAATGTCCTGAATCAAGGGAAGCTGCACAATTACAGATGCACTGGGCTGTACGCACCACTCTGCATAGTCTATGATTAAGGGAAGTACAGTTCCCATACCAGGCAGTGATGCAGCCAGTCAAGATGCTCTCAATTGTGCCTATGTAGAAAGTTCATAGGATTTGGGGGCCCAAATTAGGATTTGTGTTGAAGCATTGTATACAAGGGTTGAGATATCATGTTGCAGCTGTACAAAATATGGATTAGAGTGCATTTGGAGTATTATATGCAGTTCAGGTTGCCACAGTATAGGAAGGACATGGTTGCAGTAGAGTTCAGACAAAATTTGCCAGGATGTTATTTGGAATGAAGGTCTTTGCTTTGTAAGACTGTCCTGATGAACAGTCTGTGCCCAAAATGTCATCTGTACTCTCTTCTATAGGGGGTATGCATCTTAGTTACTTGGATTTCCAGCATCTGCAGATTTTCTCATTTGTGGCAGGAGACGAGACAGAATTCAGACAAAAATGTCTTTTTCTGCTGAGTTTTAGAATTTCAGCAAGAGTACTGTTTGTTGCCAAGCCCATGTAATTTTCAGTTAGAACTGCGCAAGCTACATTGTCTTTCTTGAGGACTTTAAAAGTGCTCTTTCCAGCCAACATATACTGCCCATCTCTCTACATCAATAAACTTTCCATTGGAGTAAATCTTTGTAATCTAGGTAAAACAGGATAGATCTGAAGAATCTGAACAATTATCAACCTGCTGTGCTTGGTGCACCATTACTATAAAACTGTAAGACATAAGAGCAGAATTAGGCCATTTGGCCCATCAAGTCTTTCTTTCTTGGTCAATCCTTTCTCCCCCACCCCCAAGTCCCATCCCCCAGCCTTCTCTCCATAACCTTTGATGCCATGTCCAATTATCTATCAAGCTCTGCCCTGAATACACCCAACAATCTAGCCTCCACAGTTGCCTGTGGTAATATATAACACAACTTCACCACCCTCTGCCAAAAGGAATTTCTCTGCATCTGTTTTTGCTTTCCTCACCACTGACTCTACCTGCAAGTTATCCTTTAGGGTGTCCTGCACAAGGACTCCCAAGTCCCTTTGCATCTCAGATTTTTGGATTTCTCCTCATTTAGAAAATAGGCTGCTCATTTATTTCTTCTACCAAAGTGCATAATCATGCTTTTTCCAACATTGTATTTCATTTGCCACTCTCTTGCCCATTCTTCTAATCTAAGTTCTTCTGTAGCCTCCCTAAGTCTTTCTCAACACCACCTGCCCCTCCACCAATCTTCGTATTATCTGCAAACTTGGCAACAAAGCCATCTATTCCATCATCTAAATCATTGATATACAGCAAAAAAAAAGGGCCCCACCACCACTTGTCTCTGGCAGCCAACCAAAAAAGGATCCTTTTATTCCCACACTGCCTCATACCAATCAGACAATGGTCTAACCATTTTCAACAACTTTCCTGTAATACCATGGGCTCTTAATTTGGTAAGCAGTCTCATGTGTGGCAAATATGCAACATGCATATTTTCTATCTTCTATCTATCTATCTGTGTAATTTATCTATCTTCTGTGTAATCTCCTCAAAGAATTCCAACAGGTTCATCAGGCAGGATTTTCCCTTAAGGAAACCATGCTGACTATGTTACCAAGTACTCCATAACTTCATCCTTAACAATTGACTCTAACATCTTCCCAACCACGGAGGTCAGGCTAACTGGTCTATAATCTCCTTTCTGCTGCCTTCCTCCTTCCTTAAAGAGTGAAGTGACATTTGCAATTTTCCAGTCCTCTGGCACCATGCCAGAGCAAATGAATTTTGAAACATCATTTCTACTGCTTCCACAAGCTCTACCGAACTCTAAGGTGCAGTTTATCTTGTCCAGGTGACTTGCTAAGACCCATCTTAGGTCTTTCAAGTTTTTGAACACCTTCTTCCTTGTAATAGTAAGTGAACTCACTTCTCTTCCCTCACACCCTTCAACATCTGGCACACTGCTAGTGTCTTGCACAGTGAAGACTGATGCAAAATACTCATTTAGCTCATCTGCCATCTCCTTGTCCCGTTATTATTTCTCCAGCTTCATTTTCTAGCAGTCCTATATCCATATCTCATACCTATATCTCATCTTTTTTTTAAAAAACGTACTTAAAGAAGCCTTTACTATCCACTTTGATATTGTTTGCAGGCCAGTTTTCATATTTTATCTTTTCCCCCAATGATTATTTTAGTTACTCTCCGTAGGATTTTAAAAGCTTCCCGATTTTCTGTCTTCCCACTAATTTTTGCTTTGTTGTATATCCTCGCTTTTGCTTTTACATTATCTCTGACTTCCCTTGTCACATTTGTACTATTTTGCCATTTGATTATTTCTTTGTTTTTGGAATACATCTATCCTGCACATTCCTCATTTTTCCTCCAAACTAACGCCATTGCTGCTCTGCTGTCATCCTCGCCTTCATCTCCTTCCAATTTACTTTGGCCAACTCCCCTCTCATATTACTGAAATACCATGTCAGACTTTACTTTCTCCCTGTCAAATTCCAAGTTGAACTCAATCATATTGTAATCACTTCCTCCTAGGGGTTCTTTTACCTTAAGCTCCCTAAGCACCTCGGGATCATTACATAACACCCAATCCAGTATAGCTGATCCCCTAGAAGGCTCAAGAGTAAACTGCTCTAAAAAGTCACCTGATAGGCATTCAACAAATTCACTCTCGAGAACCATTTCCAACCTGATTTTCCCCAATTGACCTGCATGTTGAAATCTCTCGTGACTATTATAACATTGTTCTTTTTACACTACGTAGACCCTTCCCCTCCACCCACACCAATCCTGAAAGAGACCTTCCCCCTTTCATCCAGAACACAGACACTTCCCCCAACGTGAGAAAATCTGCAGATGCTGGAAATCCAAGGAACAGACACAAACTGCTGGTGGAACTCAGCAGGCCAAGCAGCATCTATGGAAAAGAATATAGTCAACGTTTCGGGCAGAGACCCTTCATCAGGACTGGGGGAAAAAAGGAGTCAGAGTTAAAAAATGGGGGATAGTGGAAAAATAAACAAGGGGATAGGTGAAACTAGACCTGTTTTTCATATCATGATTTGCCATTTAATCTTAGCCCTGGAGCCTTTAAATGCTTGTAGAGTATTTTTTTCCTTTTCCCTTGAGACATGGTAATATTCCCAATCTAAGAAAGCCTTGTGTCAGTGGTAAATTAACCCTTGGGTCACTTAATCACATTCATCAAACCAGTACCAATGTTTTCTGATAAGCGAAATTAAGAATTTCTCACAGAGTGCTAACTACATGGACGTTAGCCACTGTACTGACTATGCTCCTCCTTTGGATTCAAAGTCATCAGGTCACCTCTGACGTGAAGAGATTTTTTTTTGCAGGAGTTCCTGAGAATTTCCATGTTATTGCTCCTAATGCAATGTTTCTGATGTCATTTTATACTTGGGTAAATCAAGCTAACTAGGCAGCAGTCAATTCAACATTTATGGGAATTTATCATGAAACTCTGATAACAGTGAATGCTGCTTCTAACAAGACCACATTACAAGTATTTTGTCAGGAGGACAACTTTATTGGAGTTCACTTTCCCTACTTCTTCCTTGCCGATTATCCTTTCCAACTCTTCTGCAGTTTTCCAGTTGCACATTAGATTCAGTGGTCGTGAACCAGTAAAGTGAGCTACTGAGATGAAAGGTCAGCCAAAAACTGAGCTCCTCTTCCAGTTTGCCCAGGAGATGTATGTGTACTCATCAACTTTTCTTTGAGGTGGATATCCACTGCCATTGTTTCACTCAAAGTAGCAATATCATCACCAAAATGCCAAAATTCCCAAGCTCTCATAGTGCAGTGATATTCAGAGCTGTTGCAACTGTCTGTAGAAAACTTGACATTCTATGTCACAACCATCACAGTGAGTGGAAGTAGCCTGTGCATGACTTCTTGAAAGCTGCTGCACAGCAAATACAACAGACTTGACAAAGTGAGATGAAGGGGAGGGAGGGAATTATTCTCAGATATAATACAAGGACAGAAGATTGATGGTGAGAGCTTGTGCCTTGAGTTCACCTCTGTAAATGTTTGTGTGCATGTCAGAAGACACCATGTGTATCCAGCTGTACGCAAATAACTGCAGAATAGGTTCTGCTGTATAGAAATCTTAATAAGACACTTACAGCTCAGGGCAGAGTTCAAAGTTCAATCCTGGTGTTTTTTAAAAAATATATAAGGAGTTTGTATGTCCTCCCCGTGCCACACATACTTTTGCTCCGGGTGCTCCAGTTTCCTCCAACAGTCCTAACACAGAGGTAGTAGGTTACACAACAAAAACACAAAAAGCTGGAAGAACTCACAGGCCAGGCAGCATCTATGGAAAAAAGTACAGTCGACATTTGGCAGGACTGGAGAAAAAAGGCTGAGGAGGAGTGGGGTGAGGGAAGAGAGAGAAACGCCAGGCAATAAGTGAAACTTGGGAGGGGGAGGGATGAAGCAGAGAGCTGGGAAGTTGATTGGTGAAAGACAGAAGGCCATGGAAGCAAGAAAAAGGGGTGGGGTGGGGTTGGAGGGGGAGGAGCACCAGAGGAAAGTGATGGGCAGGCAAAGAGATAACATGAGAGAGGGACAAGGGGATGTGAAATGATGAAGGGGGGGCGGAGGCATTACTGGAAGCTTGAGAAATTGATGTTCATGCCATCAGGTTGGAGGTTACCCAAATTGAATACAAGGTGTTGTTCCTCAAACCTAAGTGTGGCCTTAACCCAACAGTGGAAGAGCCCACAGATGGACATATCAGAATGGAAATGGGAAATGGAATTAAAATGCGTGGCCACTGGGAGATCCCGCTTGTTCTAGTGGATAGAGCGTAGATGCTCAACAAAGCGGTCTCCCAATCATGTCTGAAATGTTGACTGTGGTTTTTTTCCCCATTGATGCTGCCTGGCTTGCTGAGTTCCTCCAGCATTTTGTGTGTGTTTGGATTTCCAGCATCTGCAGATTTTCTCTTGCTTGTGAGATAGTAGGTTAATTGGTCATTATAAATTGCCCTGTGATTAGGGTTAAATTGGGGTTGCAGAAAGAAGAGGCTTGAAGGGAATACTCTAAATAAATCTTGGATTTCCCTGTGGCCACTAGATCATGTCATCACTATCAAGTCTGTGTTGAAGATGGGGTGCAATATAACTCCATCTCCAGTGTAAAAGGTCCATCTTTAAAAGGCACAAACTCAATTTATAGATTTTAGTATATAAAAATTACATCTCTGGTGGTAAATAGTGAAAATAAGTAAATATTGAACAATAATATATCAATAATTTCAGCATCTGTCGTATTTAAATGCAGCCCATTTCCCTCAAAAGTTCTTCACCAACTTGGCTGCCTTTCTTGGTTGAATTGCTTAGTTATCAACAATTAATTGTTTTAACTAGTAAGACAAAACTATTCTCTATGCACAAGATTCTCAACAAATTTCAGCAAGGTCTTTCAAAGGTAACCGTGTGCGCAAGTTTTTTTATGTAGTTGGCAAAATCAATTCATGCACTTTTTACATAAGCAGCCATGTGAAACGGTTTGGCTTCAGTACCTTGAATCAATAGTTCTACAATCTTATCTGCCTTTGCCAACCTTCACTTATACCCCACCCCCAAAACAAAACAAACGTTCCCTGGATTTGTGGAACGGGCCACTAAAGAGTTGTGTTATTAATATAATATTTCTTTAGGCAAATTACACAATATATCCATGTTGCAATAATTATACCCACATTCATCAGGAAGTGTAGAATAGCATTGAGCAAAATTTCGCCATTCAGCAATTAAGCCGTCGTTTTATAGCTACACGTGACAATTTTCTGTATCGAAATAATCTAACTGCAATTTGACTTCAAAAATAGAAATATCGAACATTTCTGTATCCAAATGGAAGAGACGTTAAGATTTTGGTAGGAGTCAATTCTTCATTTGGTGTGAAATGCTGTTACATTCACCGCTTATGTAACTCAAAAACACCACACAAGATGAAGCTAAGCCTTCCCCAGAATCATATTTAAAGTGACCAGAAAAATATGGACACGCAACATCTTAGTAGCAGTTACTTTTACTAGTTATTTTAACAAGCCTGTTCTTTTCCTGGTCCACATAAATCGTATTTAAAAAGATACCTGTAGTATTTCAGATCCTCGAGGCCCAGGGGCTTCAAATAACGTGTATCATAAAGTAGTGACGCATAAAACTGGGTTATCTCATAAGTGGTTTGCGAAAAAAGTTTCGACGAAGCAGTATACTGCTTAGGATCCAAGAGCAGCCTTTCCTGTTCCTTTTCGCATATCCGGATTCACCCGTAGTGGAGTGCATTGGAATGCAACAGTGAGTCTTAAGTCAAAGAGCTCACTTTAAAAAATATTGCTGTAACACGCGCGTTGTACTTTAAATAAAGCTGGACACAGGTTTTCGGCTATATTGGACGCCGACTGCATGTCCATGAGTTGGGTGGACGTAAACCGGCTGCAGTGCCTTTTCACTGAAAATGTACAGCGTGGCTCGGACTTCAAAACAAAGGCAGCGAGATACCCCTGACCACCACTTTACACGCTGCAGACAAACAGCCGGACATTTCACAATGCACCAAAACACTTTCCAACTGCTCCTCCCTTCCCAAGAACACGAGAGAAAACTAACAGATACTCGCCTATCCAAGGTAAGCTGAAAGCGGGAAGAAGTAAAGAAAAGATAAAGCAAAACGGGCACTTACTTAAAAAGTCTGGTTCTTAGGTTATGTTTTGTGTGAGTGTGTGTGCTGACTGCCCTAGGAACTGACAGACTACCTCTCACCCCCCTCCCTCCCTCCCTCCCTCTCCCTCCGGCTGGCGACTCTCCCACTTCGTGGCTCCTCCTCGGCGCGCGCTCCCGTTTGAAAGAAATGGCGACGCCTCGCCTGCGTGCGCGCCCGCTCCAGCTAACCACATTCACCACCCACCCGAGACCGGGGAGGTAGAGGCAACGCCGGGAACCCCACCCGCTCGCCTACACGCTTCGAGCAGTAAAGTTACCCCACGGCTCTGAAACAAATAACCGTCTTCGTGCACGAGCACTGGCTCGAGCGACGCCGTTACCTCCACGCGGGCACAATGACGAGGAGGTGGAGGGAGGGAGGGAGGGAGAGTGGGTGGAGTCGGACCAGCAGCGAAAGACAGAACAAAGTGTATTTTAATTTCATCTTTCTACACCCCTCCCCCATTTAAAAAAACCTCCCACTGCCGTACCACTCCTTGGCCCAAATAACGAAGGGAACTGGTGACTGGATTTTTTGGCGTCTATTTGCCACGCGTGGGAAATTGCAAAGTGGAGTGACTCGCACACGCCTGGCGACCGAAGAGCTGAAACTGAAGGTGCTGCCTTCTTGTCTTATGAAATGCCAGTGACGATGGTGCAATTTCGGGATATACGTGCCGGTAGTTTCCAAGACGTCAGCCAAAACTTACCTTTTTCGATTTCTGCGGCCAAAGGTGTTATGTAAATTGCCTGCCCGGGTCACACACACGACTGCGGAAACTAAATTCCGTGTCTTGTGCTCTGCTTCAGGAGCCCGCTTGAGTTGACGTTTGGCCGTTCAAAGGTTGCACTTTGTTTTGCTCCGTACTTTGCCTATTCTCCACAAATTTCCGGTTGACTTGTGCGCGCAAATGGCAACACCATGGGCGTCCCTTTGATGAGACGCTGCCTCTCAGGACAACAGTAATTGCTACGATACAAGGAATGAGCTAGGAAGAACGGCTGGTCGCAAATTTATCCTGCCTTTCGATATCTCCCTGTGCAATTCTAACTTAAAGTTTCCACTCCGGTGTGAAGGTTTAACCCGAGTCAGTATTGGTCATGCATTTTAATGAGTTCATATACATACTCCACCATTTTATTGTTGCTTCCCCTTGAATTTCTACTTGGAGGGATAACAGAATTTATTCTCACAGATACACATATTTTGCTAAACTAACACCATAGAATGACCTTTCAACTGTCCAGTTCGCGTAAAACAGTTCTCCACAGCAGCCAACGAATTACTTGCTACCAGCAGTGGCCTGCTCCTCTGACGTGCAGTTTTAATCCAGAAAAAAAAGATTATTAGCTGGTTCAATCTCAAAAGTAGGTGTGCTTTATTTACTCTTCCAAGATTAAAAAAGGAAGGCTACGCGAAACTTTCTTCAAAATGTGTAGAATAGCTTAAAATGTGCATGCTCAAGAAGTATTGTTTTTATAAGCAACATAAAAGCAGCGTAAATTTTGAGGAATAAAACGAACTGACTTCACAGTGAAGGTCAATGCACGACCAAATAGGGATTGATGCACGTATACCTGAATTGATCGAGGTAACTTTGTTTATAATAAATACTTTTTTTGAGGAAGTTCATTATGGAAGCGTGTTGTGTGTATTTCTATTAGAGTACTCCAAACATTCAAACGTTAATCCAAAAGGACTCCTTTAATCCTGCTGAGTTTATCTCGGGCTCTTACTGTTCTCAGCATTCAAAGATAAGGATTTTTAAAGCACATTTTTGACTTCTTAATAAGGCGTTTGGTATCTCTCCTGCAAGGGTTTATATGAGAGAGTCTCTGATGGGGGCGGGGGGAAGCAAGGCTCAGTTTTGCTGTTCGATAAAACTGAGTTAATCTGTGCACAAGCGATTACAGGTTTAGCAGCAAAGGGCCTACTTGTTTTCTGTAGAAGGATGTAATTTTTTTTTAAAGCAAGTTATCAGTATTATTTTCAATCATTGTAAACAAAAATAATACTCCACACATTTGAAGCATCTGTTTCAAATACACAATTAACTCATTTACAAATAAACATCCCACTCATGTCGATTGACAATAAGAAGAATGCACTTTTTTGAAAGTTTACAGATGACCTATTTCAAAACCATTTCTACACAAGAAATGGAACTCTGCAGTGAAAGTAGCTCCGTTAACAGACAACCTCAGATCACTATTTAAAGTAAATGTAAAATGTTTTCAAAGAAGGACTGCAGTAAGGAAAATAATATGGTAGTGCACAAATAGAGTTCTAATCATTGGTTAATTTGGATAAATGCCTTCACTCTGTTCTCCAAAAAATATCTGAGATATTAAGCGCTTTTACTGATGAAAATGAAAACAATGCATAATCCTGAAACCTTTAATTTTAATGTTCCTCAAATAAAATGTTCAAATAGATTATTGATTAAAGCTATATAAAGGAGAAATATGTTGTTATGGCTATTTTGTTTAACTTGATTTTTTTGTGTATTTCTGTTGAATACTACTAGCCTTATTTTTTGATTCTGCTACTATGACGAACTTAAAATGCATAGCAGGTCAGACTAAAGCGCTTTGCCAAGCATTTGGTGGAAAAATGATAGTTAACATTTCAAACATTAATGTCAGAATTCAGCATTTGCAGTTTCCTTTTTATTTTCACTTACTGCTGAATTCAATACTACTTTTCTTCCAGGAATGCCAACCTCAAAGAAATTCTGTTAAAGGGTTTTTTAAACCAAAAATTTTAACTCTGTTCCTCTTACCACAGATAATATTTAACCTGCTGAAGATAATACTTACCTGCTGACTGCATCCAGTATTTTTTTTGATATGTTTCATATTTCTAGCATTCACACTATCTTTCAATTCATTCTATAGAAATTATCTATTTTACTTAGCCATCTGAAAATATAACAAAGAATTTTTCAAATTATAGTACTTCCAATTGAAAAATAATGACTGAAAATCAGGTTTTAACAATGTGTTAATTATTGCTTAAGGCTGTACTAACTTGCTTTGTATCCATGAAGTTAATGTGTTTTTTCTCCCTGATGAATAGGAGTAACAGCTCATCCAACATGATTTGTATCTAAAGGTGAGTTGACTTTGTCACAAATGAAACTCATCAATCAAAGAATGATTTCAAATTTCTCTCCTCATTATCCAGATCTAAACAAATACATTTGAAAGTTGAAAGGTATGATTCATATGACAGCTGCATGTAATATGACATGCTGTACCACCAGTGATAAATGTGGTAGGTCTGTGGTGTGCATAACGTTACTCAAAGAAAACAAGACATCTTTCTTTCTACCCTCTTCTAATAGCCTTTAGTGTGGAATCAAAAAATTGTCATCTTTGTGCTGTACCACGAATCTGTTGACAAGTTGCAATTATTTTGAGAATGTCTTGTATTCGCTGTGGTAATTACGGTCTACTTTCCATACTTCCTCTTTCATAAGCACAGACTGGTACTGCCTATATTAATTTGGAATGCCTCTAAATGACTAGCCAATTAGTAAGATGAATTGTATTGATTAAACATTGAAATCAATGAGCAGGTAACTTGAATTTGTTTTTCTGTGTACACGGGGTTGAATAAGTGCAAATCATTCTTGCATTGAGATCCTAATACTCGTTTTCAGGAGCTCTCCGATATAATTTTCACAATGTCCTAATGATGATGACTTAATGGCACCTAAAAATCTGGATCTCCAGTATCATTGTGATTAGGGTATAGAGATTGTGTAGTACACTGGCAATTTGATTTGTGCTATATAAAACACTTTGCCATTCATAATCCTTAATTAACTGCACACTCAATTATATTGCGGTTTCCCTTCCAGGTCTGTATGTAAAAAAGCCTAGAGTTATACAAAACAATGTAGCTTGTGCACTGTTACCACTTTCTTGATTTTCTGGTGGTAGCAACTGATAGATAACTAGGCCTTCTGTACAGATTTCATAACTTTGGAAAAGATTTCAGTTGGGTATGCTGTTAGTTAGGAAATTACCCTCATGCCTATTTTACCTAAGGACTCCACTCTTATCCCTCCAACATAGGTGATAGGAGTAACATCCAATGATTCAGATATAGCATTGCCAAAGTCTTCAAAGAGCCCGATTATTGGAGTTCTATGATATATATTTTCTGAGAAGTTCCCCACCAAAAGACAGTCAAAATCTTTTTCCCATGCAGATTTGTCAATAAGATGAGGTAATATTTTTAAGGTGAGTGTGAGGAGTTTTAAAAGGAATCTGAGGGGTGTTTTTTTTTACACAGAATAGTTGATATCTGAAACAGAGGATGTGGTGGAATCAGAAACAATCACTTTATTTCAGAGGCATTTAGATAACAAACAGCTACGCTTAGAAGGATATCAATTTAGTATATGCTGATGAAAATTAGTTTAAGTGAGCATAGAATCATACAGCACAGAAACAGGCCTTTTAGCCAATCTTATATGCCAAGCTACCATTCTGTCTAATTCCATCAACCTGCACCTGGACTAAAGCCTTCCATACCCCTCCCATCCATGTTGCCTATCCAAACCTTACTTAAGTGTTCCAATCAAAGCTACATCCACCAATTCCATTTGTAGCTTATCCTGTAGTGTATTTAATATGAGTAATATTGTAAATGTATTGTTTGATAAAGTATTCTTTGTCTACATAATTCATTATGGGTTATATGTAAGAAGTTCGTGAATGGAATACATCATCACGCCACCAAATCCTATGTGCCTCACTATAAGTAAAACTAAAGGTCCACAAGTTATCCCTGGCTTCCGTGACTTTATTTCAATTAGTTTTATGTTTTAGAGATGCAAAACATGATTTTGGCAATCAGGAAGCTTGAAAACAAACCCAATGTGACTATTTACCTATTGAAGCACAGCAAGATGTTAGTTCTTTTTTTAAAAAGCGCGGCATATTTTCTTCTTTGGAAGGGGGGAGAGAGAGAGAGAGACAGGAAAAAATACATGTCTTTTTTCTTCGAAAGGGGTGACAGACTTGAGTTTTAAAAAAAGGCGGAAGATGGATGAAATTCACGGGTTCATAAGCAGTGGATGCCAGGTGATAATAATGACAAATTTATAAAATGCAGAAATGGCTGGCTACATCAGAAAGATAGATGTGTTCGATTGCACTACAGGTAATTGGATAATGAACAAATTGACCAGTATTTTAAAGGAAATAGCTGATAAGAAATGTGTGCCAGTTTGTTGAGTGCAGTTGGGGGAAGAGTATATAGTTTGTTTAAAAGTTTGATTGCTCCAACCAATGTGAGCTTTGTTGATATAATGAATGTAATGCAGGAACATTTAGAACCAAAACCATTGTTGAATGCAGAACACTTTAGGTTTCATAAGCAAAATCAAATGGAAGGGGAGTCCATTTCAGTTTATGTGGCCATAGTGAAGAAATTCTCTGAGCATTGCCACTTAAATGATGGGCTTAATGATACACTGAAAGATGGTTTAGTTTATGGAATTCTACAAGAAAGCATTCAAAAATGGCTCCTAAATGAAGCACAACTTGCGTTTTTAAAAAATCAGTGGAAACAGTGGACAATTAAGTTGCAGACAGGAATAAAAGTGTGTACAAAATTGCAGTGTCTAGACGAAAGCCTGCATGGCAAAATAAATTCTGTTATCCTTCTGGCAGGAGCACACATACACCAGGTTTAAAGGCAAAACTTGCAAAAAATGCAACAATTTAGGATGCATACAAAGTTTGTGTTCGGCAGACAAAAATAAATGGATTGCAGAGGGAAGAGAAAAAGCTAAAAGGTCAAGTTGCAGTTCCAAACACAGAACTAAACAGCATGTTGTTGATGAAAAATCTGATAATGAGAGTGACACAGCTTTAGGTAGCCTTGAGATTTAAGGTGTGAAAACTAAGCACCAGAAGTGAATGGCAAATTAATTAAAATGGAATTGGACACTGGCTTAGCTGTTTCAGTCATTTCCACAAAATTAGTTTGAACAGCATTTCAAAGATACTGAACTGAAGCCTCCAGATATCCATCCAAGAACTTGTTCTGGAGAAAAGATAACTCCTGATACATGTCTGAAAGCTTGGCATCATTCTTGAAGACTGAACGGAGGTGCTTTACAAAGCAGGAATTCAAATTAGTATGCTATCTTATTAAGATAAGCTTTCATTATGAGCAGTAAATATAGCATACAAACAATAAATTCACATGGATACGTGGACAAGTCAAGTCAATATCTCCTGGAGTTCTGTCAGAAAGTGTCATGAAAGCAGAGGAATATTAATGGCGGTGTGAACCAAAATATATGGCTGTTGGCTTTGTGGGAGTTGTACTGTGGAGTAAAAGAAAGCATTCATGTAAAAGATGACGTTATAAATGAAGAGTTGACAAAAAGATATATTGAAAGAATGAAGTCAATGACATTAAGTGAAGAAAGGTTGGAAGAAATATAATTAGGGTAGCTGTAAGAGTCATTTGTCTTGTAGTGGGCAGTCTATCTTCATTTCAGGGAACAGGTAAGTAGTGTAGACAGAGAAGGGAAGAGATACATTAAAAATTAAAGTTCAATGTAAATTTCAAAGTTCAAAGTAATTTTATTATCAAAGTACATATGCATCACCATATACAACCCTGAGATTCATTTTCATGTGTGCATACTCAATAAATCCATAGAATAAAAACCATAACAGAATCAATGAAAAACTACAGTAAATAGTGTGCAAAAGACAACAGACTGTACAAATACAAAATGAAAGAAATAATAATGAATAAATAAACAATAAATATCAAGAATGTGAGATGAAGAACTATTGAAAGTGAATCCACTGGTTGTGGGAACATTTCAATGATGGGGGCAAGTGAAGTTATCACCTTTGCTTCAAGAGCCTGATGGCTGAGGGCTATTAACTGTTCCTGAACCTTGTGGTGTGAGTCCTGAAGCTCCAATACCTTCTTCCTGATAGAAGCAGTGAGAAGAGGACATGTCCTGGGTGGTGTTTTTCCCAGATGATGGATGCTGCTTTCCTGTAACAGTGTTTTATGTATATATGCTCAATGGTGTGGAGGGTTTTAGCTGTGACGGACTGGGCTGTGTCCACTACTTTTTGTATGATTTTCCATTTGACGGTTTTGGTGTTTCCATGCCAGGCAGTGATTCAGCCTGTCAATATACTCTCCACCACACATCTATAGAAGTTTGTCAAGGTTTTAGATGTCATGCCGAATCTTCGCAAACTCCTAAGAAAGTAGAGGAACGAGCAAATGAAGGTGAGACCATGATGTAGCTTCTTTAAACTTTTAAATTAAGTATCAAAAAGAGTTATTTAGCAAAAGATCCATCAAACTCCCTTCTTAACTGACACATGTCGCTAAAAACTACTCTTATTCATTTAAAAAAACCTTGGAAATTAACAATGAACAAGGCCTAATTTCAACAGGAGATTTTCAACAAGATTTACTAAATCATAGCCATCTACAAGTATATTCACTCTGCTAAATGTTCTACATGTATTTTAATCACATTAGGGATCTGAACCTTCCACTTCTTGCTGTTCAAGCTATAGTACATAGAAATGTTAGGACATGTAAGTCAATGCAGTTGTAAGTCAAGTTGTTCGACATGGTTCTTTCACAAGATGTTATCTCCACAAGCTTCCCATTTTTATAATGATGTGAAATATATTAATTCACAACACTTATTATAGTGAATTGTGTTCTAGATTACCAATTCATCTTTATACTTGCTCATGTACATGACACAACATGGCACGTTAAGCAAATGCATAATACTCTAAGCAAGATTGAAGAACTTATTTAATAAAAGGAGGTGAAGTGAGATTTGGCCACTGTTGTGTCATCCCTGACATCCACTGAAACCTGGGCTGTTATTTCTGCAGCAACACAAAGCATTGAATGAAGTCAGCAGTCAGGAAGGAAATGAACAGACTATTTTTGAGTTGATGTCCTTTATCTAGTCTGAAAGAAAGTGGGGGCATAAAAATGTGGAAGCAAGAGCTGGCAGGTGTTAGTTAAATCCAGGCGAGGGAGGTGATAGACAGATAAGCAAGATGAAATAGTGGGAATGATTTCAAAAGTTGAGAAGTGATAGATGTGAGTGACTAAAGGTTGAAAAATGATGAAATTTGATAGGAGAAAGAGGAGCACTGAATAAAGGGAAGAAGTTGGGAATAGGAAACATTGGGAGGACTGTGTGGGTTATGGGCAGGTGAAAGAAATGGGATGATGGAGCTAGGTGGATCCAGAGGAGAGAGAAAAAAGAAAGGGGATCTAGAGGGTCTGATCACTGGAAGTTTGTGAATTTGCAGATCATGCTACAGGTTGGAGGATGTCCAGGTAGATCATAGAAACATAGAAAACCTACAGCATAATACTGGCTCTTTGGCCCACAGTGCTATGTTGAACACGTGCTTACTTCAGAAATTACCTAGGCTTACCCATAGCCGCCTATTTTTCTAAGCTCCATGTACCTATCCAGGAGTCTCTTATGGTATCCACCTCCACTACCATTGCCAGCAGCCCATTCCACGCACTCACCACTTTCTGTGTTTAAAAAAAACTTAACCCTGACATCTCCTCTGTACCTACTTCCAAGCACCTTAAAACTGTGCGCTCTCGTGTTAGCCATTTCAGCCCTGGGGAAAAGCCTCTGACTATCCACACGATCAATGCCTCTCATCATCTTATACACCTCTATCAGGTCACCTCACATCCTCTGCCGATCCAAGGAGAAAAGGCTGAGTTCACTCAACCTATTCCCATAAAGCATGCTCCCAAATCCAGGCAACATCCTTGTAAAGCTGCTCTGCACCCTTTCTAAAGTTTCCACATCCTTCCTGTAGTGAGGTGACCAGAACTGAGCACAGTACTCCAAGTGGGGTCTGATCAGAGTTCTGTATAGTTGTAATAAATGACGTGCTGTTTCTATCATTTGTACTTAGCCTTGACTTGGTTGTGAAACAGGCATGTCAATGTAGCAATGGGAAGTGGAATTAAAATTGCTAACCGCCTGGATATCTCAGCTGGCATAACTGTTGGAGTAAAGGTGGTTGGTGAAACAGTTACCTAATTTAGAGGAGCCAACAAAATCAGGCAGGTACTGTAGGAACTGAGCAACGTTATCAGCAGGCATGAAGCTGTGTATCCTCATGCTTTCCTTGTCATTGTGGGAGATTTAAACTAAAGCAGTTTGAAGTCTCTGAACAACTACCACCAACATATCACCTGTGGAACCAGAGGTGCCAACACACTTGACCACTGTTCTATCACCATCAAGAATGCTTGCCATGCCATTCCACGCTTGCAATTTGGAAAGTCGGATCTACTCCCAGTGTACAGGCAGAGACTAAGGATCACAGCACCACTGGTGAGGACCAAGAGGTTATGATCAAGGAAGGTGGATGAGTGCTTACAGGACTCTTGAGTTGGTGAACTGGAAAATATTCAAGAATTCCTCTTCCAGACTGAATGAATACATCACTGTTGTCACCAACTTCATCAAGACCTGTGTAAATGATTATGTGGCTTTGAGAACATACTGGACATACCCAAACCAAGATCGGTGGATGAACCAGGAAACTCATAGTTTGCTGAGGGCAAGATCTATGGCATTCAAGACTGGTGACCCAGAACTATACAAGAAAACCTGGTATGACCTACGGAAGGCTATTTTTAGGGCAAAAAAAACCAATTCCAATTGAGCTTAGAGACAGATTCGGATGCACGACAGCTCTGACAGTGTGTGCGAGGCATCATTGTTGGTGGTGAGCCTGACCACTGTTGTGCCAATGGCGAACTGGACAGTGTGATTACTCAGGTGTTTGGCCCTGCAGTCATGTGTGAGCAGAGTGTAGAACAATGGGCTCAGCACACTGTCCTGGGGGTACCTATGTTGAGAATGATGGGGAGGAAGGAATGGTTGTACTTCCTGATTACCCGAGGTCTGTTGGTAAGGAAGTCCAACAACCAGATATACACTGGTGTATTTAGACCGAGGAGTAGGAGTTTGTTCACCAAGCTCTGTGGGACCATAGTGTTAAATGCTGAACTGGAATCCAGAAACAGCATTCTGGCATAAGTGTCCTTGTTTTCTAGGTGTGTCAGGGCCAGGTGCATGGCAGATTCTATGGTATCGGGTTCTGTCGCTAAGCATATCGCTGAGTGTCCGGTGTTGCAGGAATGGATTTTTTTGATATGTGCCATTACCAGCTGTTCAAAGCACTTCATGATGATTGGTGTCAGTGCCACTGGGTGGTAGTCATTTAGATCTGAAGGTGCACAGTTATTTCACTGAACAGTTCTTACAACCCATGGACTCTCTTTCAAGGACTTTTCATCTTACGTTCTCAATATTTATTGCTTATTTATTTAGATTATTTCTTGTTTATTTCCCTTCCTTTTTGTATTTGCACGGTGTGTAGTTTTTTGGAATTTTGTTTGCTTGATCATTCTGTTGGGTGCAGTCTTTCTTTGATTCTATTGTGTATCTTGTATTTACTGTGATTACCTGCAAGAAAATGAATGGGTTGATGTGGTGACATATATGAATTTTGATAATAAACTTACTTTGAACTTTGAAGGTGGCTGACTTGAAGCTTGCAGGGACTGCAGCCTGGAGGAGTGAAGTGTTAAAGATGTCCATCAAGATGCCAGTGGAGTGGAGTGTACACTACCCGAGTCCTTGGCCTGGGATGTTGTCTGGCACGGCCGTCTTACAGAGCTTGACTCTCTGCAGAGTTCTTCTACTATCTGCTACTGTTATAGACAGTGGCTGTTCACCTGGGAGGGGTTTACCTTTTGTGCCTGGCATTGTGTTGCATGCCTCAAAGTGTGCATGAAAATTGTTGTGTGTGCCAGCAAGTTAGGTGTCATTGGTACAGTCGATGCCAAGCCACATACTCCAGGTGGTCCTGAATTTTTTATGCATAGTCGGTCTTTCCCTCTTGACGGCTAAGATGAGGTTTCTCCTGACTGCTCTGAGAGCTGTTTTGTCTCCAGACCTGAAGACAGTGTCCCAGGCTTTTAGTAGGGAGCACATCTCAACGTTCAGCTAGGGACTTTGGTTGAGTTGTGATATGACCTATCTTGAGGTACCAACGTCATGCAAGCACTTAACGATGTCACTGGTGGCAGATGAGGCATGTCCCTCAAGGTCTCTGTCTTGTCCATTTATGGCAGCCTCCTTGAACATCTGCTAGTTAGTCTGTTCAAAACAGCATAGATATTACCTCATCAGGCCACACAGTGATGGTCCAGTATATACAGTGAATTCCGGTAAATTGGTCCATCGGTTAATCGGCGCAGTTGCTTGGGGGCAAATTGAGAAAAGAGCTGGGATTCCCTTGGTTTATCCAGGACACTGTGCTGCTTAAATGGGGCAGGACCTACAGTCTGTCATGTGCACTTGTGTGGCCATTAGGTACTATGCCGTGCTTATACCTTTTGGGCCAATGGATCCTGATTCAAAAAGCAGAGATTTTTTGATAGTTTTGTTTTTATTTATTTTGACTTTAAAAATAAGCAGTACTGCGACGTTATTTTTATGTTATTTGTCAACAATTTGGATGATGGAATTGATGGCATTGTGGCCAAGTTCGCAAATGGTACGAAAATAGGTGGAGAGGCAGGTAGTGTTAAGGAAGCAGTGAGCCTGCAGAATGACTTCAGACAGATTGAGAGAATGGGCAAAGAAGTGGTAGGTGGAATGTAGTGCAGTGAAGTGTATGATCATGCACTTTGGTGGAAGGAATAAAGGTGCAGGCTATTTTTTTTATGAACAGGGAGAATATTCAAAAATCAGAGCTGCAAAGGGACTTGGGAGTCCTCATGCATTATTCCCTGAAGCAAAACTTGCAGGATGAGTCGATGGCAAGGAATGCAAATGCAATGTTAGCATTCATTTCAAGACCAAAATAGAAAAGCAAGGATGTAATGCTGAGACATTGCAAGGCATCCGTGAGACCACAGTTGGAATATTGTGAGTAGACTTGATGAGCTGAATAGCCTAATTCTGCTCTTATGTCTTATTGTCTTGCGTTTTAATGATGTTTCAAATTTCCCTAGATTGTGATTTGAAAGGCATTATGTAACGTACAGCAATAAAGACAGTGAAGAGAAAACAGAGAACAACAGACCAGCTATTCTGACTGCAGCTGTAAAGGTAAAGCAAGAATCCACAGCACAGGCACACTTGAGAAATCAATATAATTGGGAAATCAAAATAATTAATCAATATAGAATTATTAAAAGAAAATGTTTTTTGACAAATAGCATTATTTGTTTGATTATGTAGTTAGCGAGGCAAGAAGAGACCAAAAGCAAAACACTTAGTGGCCACCTTATGAGGTACACCTGTAAACCTGCTCATTAATGCAAATATCTAATTAGCCAATCATATGACAGTATGTCAATGCATAAAAATATGCACACATGGTCAAGAGCTTCAGTTGTTCAGACCAAAAATCAGAATGGGGAAGAAATATGATCTAAGTGACTTTGACCATGAAATGATTTTTGGTGCCAGACAATGTGGTTTCAGTTTCTCAGAAACTGCAGGACTCCTGGGATTTTCATCCACAACTATCTCTAGAGTTTACAGAAAATAGTCCTGAAAACAAAAAAAAACCTGTGAGCAACAAATCTATGGGTGAAAACACCTTATTAATGAGAGAGGTCAGAGGAGAATGGCCAGACTGGTTCAAGCTTACAGTAAGGCAACAGTAATTCAAATAATCACCCATTACAACAGTGGTGTGCAGAAAAGCATCTCTGAACACACATGTCAAATCTTGAAGTGGATGTACTACAACTGTAGAAGACCGTGAACACACACTCAATAGCTGCTTTGTAATAAACATCCACTTAGTGCATGTTTATGTTTTTCTGGAAGTCATTTGTGATGCTGCTAGAAAAAAGATCAAGAATAGGTAGGTAATAATGTTAACAATGAGAGTTCAGTTGTACTAATTTATAATGAAAAGAAACTGAAAAAAATTATAAATTATAAGAAACAAAAAGTAGCAATTACCATGTTATTGGCAAGCAACAATCAATATGCTGAAAGAACTCGGTGGCTCCTGCATCATCTGTGAGGGGATATTCATTTTAAGTAGGTAAGCTGTAAGAGTTTGCCATATGAATTAAAAACGGAGCCTCAGATCTGTACAATCTATATTTGTAGTTGGGATGAATTGACAAAGAATAAGAAGTTGTATGCAATGCAAACTCATCTGGGAATTGTAAGCTGTGAAGTATAAGATACAATTTGGCAGATACTTGGCATATTAGTAAATTAGGTATTTATAATGAGTACTTTGGGATTTCTCAAATATACCATTGATTACCAAGGTAATAACATCATTATAGCATAATTTTAAAGCTTAAAAACAGCTTAATCAATTGCAAATAAAATAATTTAGAAGATTTAGAGTTTAATTGTAATTTAACTGCAATGGATCTCCTTTGAAAGCAAGAAGGCACACATAAGCTGAATCTTTGCTGACTCCAGGACTTGACCTTTGACAAAAGTGAGCCAGTGTCAGAGTGGGGAGATCAGGCTATAGAGGTTTCAGTGAGGTGAGACAGACACTGAATGAAGATTATTTTTTCATTTAATTTTTCCTTCTTTCTTGCTTATTGCAAAGTTAAGACAGTGAGATGGCAGGCAGGACAATGGAATGCACTTCTTGCAGGATGTGGGAAGGCCAGGAGTCCTCCGCTGATCCTGATGACTACACCTGCAGGAAGTACACCCAGCTGCAGCTAAGGAATCAGAGTTGAAACTGGATGAACTCCAGATCATTTGGGAAGCTGAATGGTTGATCGACGGGACATACAGGGAGCTAGTTACACCCAAGGTGCAGGATACAGGTAACTGGGTGACTGCCGAGAGAGGAAAAGGAAATGGGCAGCTGGTGCAGTGTACCCCTGTGACTATTCCCCTCAGCAACAGGTACACCACTTTGGATAGTGTTGGTGGAATGACCTAGAGAGGAAAGCCACAGTAGTCAGGTCTCTGGCACTGAGTCTCGCCTTGTGGTTCAGATGGGGAGAAAAGCAGTGCTGTAGTGATAGGGGATTCCATAGAGGAACAGAAAAGAGATTCTGTGAATGTGAAAGAGACACCCAGGTGGTATGTTGCCTCCCAGCTGCTAGTGTCAGGGATGTCTCGGATTGGGTCCACAATATTCTAAAGGGAGAGAAAGAATAGCCAGAATTATTGGTACTGGCGACATAGGAAGGAAAAGGGAGGAGGTCATAAAAGGAGAATGTAGCGAGCTAGGTAGAAAGCTGAAAAGCGGAACCTCCAGGGTAGTAATCTCTGGAATGCTGTCTGTGCTGCGTGACAGTATAGGAAGAATAGGCAGATGAATGGGTGACTGAAGAATTGGTACAGGGGGTCACATGTTTTCAGATTTCTGAATCATTGGGATCTTTTCTGGGGAAGGTATGACGTGCACAAAAAAGGATGGGTTACGCTTGAACACGACAGGGATCGATGTAATTGCAGCCAGGTTTGCTAGGGGAGGGTTTAAACTAATTTGGCAGGAGGATGGGAACTGAAGTGAAACCACTAAGTTGGTAGACAACTAAAGAACGTAGTGAGGCTGTGAGGAACAACAGGCAGATGATAGGGCAAAATTGCAGTTAGTGGGATGAGTTAAAGTGTAACTAGGGGCCAAAATTGAATAGGGTGATGAATACAGGACTAAAGATATAATATTTGAATGCACACAGTATATGGAATAAGGTAGATGATCTTGTAGCCCAGTTAGAGATTGTCAGATATGATGGTGTGGGGATCACTCAGTCGTGGCTGAAAAATGATCATACAGTAGATGGGAGCTTAACATCCAAAGATACATGTTGTATCAATAGGACAGGCAGATAGGGAAAGGGGTTGGGTGGCTCTGTTGGTAAAAAAAATTGAATCAAATTCTTAGAAAGAGAGGACACGATATCAGAAGATGTAGTATGTTGTAGGTAGAATTCAGAAATTGAAGGGTAAAAAGACCCTGATGGGAGTTATGTACAGGCCTCTGAAAGGTAGCTAGGATGTGGGCTACAAATTACAATGGGAGATAGAAAATGCATAAAAAGGGCAATGTTACGATATTTATGGGAATTTCAATATGCCATTAGATTGGGAAATCAGGTTCCTGCTAAATCCCAATAGATGGAATTTGTAGAGTACCTTTGACATAGCTTTTTAGAGCAGTTTGTGGTTGAGCCCAGTCAGGGAATGGTAATTCTGGACTGGGTGTTATGTATTGGCTCAGATATGATTAGAGAGCTTATGGTAAAAGGAAACCTTAGGAGGCAATGGTCATGATATATTATTTATCCGGCAGTTTGAGGAGAAGCTAAAATCAAATGTATCAGTATTACAGTGGAGTAAAGGGAATTACAGAGACTTAAGTGAGGAACTCGTCAAAGTTGAATGAAAGGTGACACTAGCAGGGATGACAGCAGAACAGCAATGGCTGGAGTTTCTGGGAGCAGTTCAGAAGGTGCAGGAAAGATACATCTCAAATATGAAGAAAGGAGGATGAGGCAACTGTGGCTGACAAGAGAAGTCAAAGACAGCATAAAAGCAGAAGACTAGGCGTACATTTCATAGCAAAAAATAGTGGGAAGGTAGAGGATTGGGAAGCTTTTAAAAACCAAAAGAACACAACTAAAAAGCCATAAAAAGATAAAGACGAAATATGAAAGTAAGCTAGCTAATAGTATAAAAGACGAATCAAGAAGTTTTTCAGATATATGAAGAGTAAAAGAGAGACAAGAGTGTATATCAGACCACTGGAAAATAATGCTGGAAAAGTAGTAATGGGGAACAAAGAAATTGAGGACAAACTGAATAAATACTTTACATCAGTCTTCACAGTGAATGATAATAGTAGAATGCCAGAAATGTGACAGTATCAGGGTGGCAGAAGTGAGTATCATTGCTAATACTAAGGAGAAGGTGTTTGGGAAACTGATAAGTTTGAAGATAGATAAGCCACCTGGACCAGAAGAACTACACCCCAGGGTTCTGTGATATGTAGCTGAAGTATTTTTGGAACACTAGCATGGATGATGGCAAAGCAGCAATGGCTGGGATTTCTGGAAGCAACCCGGAAGGCACAGGATATATACATCCCAAAGAGGAAGAAGTATTCTAAAGGCAAGATGACACAACCAAGGTTAACAACAGAAGTCAAAGCCAAATAAATGCCAAAAAGGGGGCATATAATAGAACAAAATTAGTGGGAAGTTAGAGGATTAGGAAGCTTTCAAATATCAACAGAAGGCAACTAAAAGGTTATTAAGAAGGTAAAGATGGAATACAAAAGTAAGCTAGCTAATAATATTAAAGAGGATACCGGAAGTTTCTTCAGATACATAAAGTGTAAGAGTGGCGAAAGTGGATATCAGACCTTTGAAAATTGATGTTGAGAGGTAGTAATGGGGGACAAGGAAATAACAGATGAACTTAATTATTTTTTGCATGTCTTCACTGTGGAAGACTCTAGCAGCATGATAGAAGTTTCAGGTGTCAGGGGTCATGAAGTGTGTGAAGTTACCATTAATAGAGAGAAGGTTATTGGGAAAGTGAAAGATCTAAAGGTAGATAAGTCACCTGGACCAGATGGTGTACACCTCAGGGTTCTGAACAAGGTGGCTGAAGAGGTTGTGGAGGCATTTTTAATGATCTTTCAAGAATCACTAGATGGTTCTGGATGATTGGAAAATTGCAAAGGTGTCTCCACTGTGTAAACAGGGAGGTGGGCAGAAGAAAGGGAACTATAGGTCACTTAGCCTGACTTCAGTGGTTGGAGTCCATTATTAAGCATGAGGTTTCATGGTACTTGATACACATGACAAAATAGGCCAAAGTTGGCATGGTTTCAAGGGAAAATCTTGCTTGACTAATTTGTTGAAATTCTTTGAGGAAATAACAGGCAGGATAGACAAATGTTTGCTTGGATTTTCAGAAGGCCTCTGACGAGGTGCGTACTTGAGGCTGCTTAACAAGCTAGGAGGCCATGATAGTACAGGAAGGATTCTAACACGGATAGAAGATTGTCTGGCTGGCAGGAAGCAAAGTATGGGAAAAAATGGGGGCTTTTCCGGTTGGCTGCTGCTGACTTGTGGTGTTCCATCGCTTCTTCTCACGTTATATATCAATGATTTATCAACCCACAGCAGATTCAGGAACAATTTTAACCTGTCAACTATTAGGCTCTTGAACCAGTGGGGATAACGTCTCTCGGCCCATCACTGAACTGTTCCCCCAACTTATAGACTCAATTTCAAGAACACTTTATGTCATCTTCTCGATATTTATTGCTTATTTACTTATTACTGTTATTTCTTTTTTTCTTATTTTGTGTGTTGCACTGTATGTTGTCTTTTGAACATTAGTTGTTTATACTGTCCTATTGGGTGTGGTCTCTCATAAATTTCATTAATTTGATTGGATTTTCTGAGTATGCCTGCAAGAAAACAAATCTCAGGGTTGTATATGGTGACATTTTTGTACTTCGAAAATAAATTTACTTTCAACTTTAATTTGATTGAAGGATTTGATGGTTTTGTGGTCATTGTTGCAGAGGATATGAAGATAGGTGGAGGGGCAGGTAGTGTTGAGGAAGCAGGGTGTCTTCACCTTACTCCAACAGCAACAAGAGGGAAAGCAGTAAAGTACAGGCAGACAGCGCTGAATACCTGCTCATCTTCCACTCTTGTTCTCATCAGTTTCAATCTTGCTTGACACTTTATTCAGGGTGGAGTAATGAAATGGGCCATGTGTTCATATTTCGCCATTGGGAAACATGCCCACACACTCTGCTCTCAACTTCGCTAAATTCCCCCGGACATCGCAAAGAACACCAGGTTGCTCAGTCAGCCCCACAAACAAAAATCAAAATGGTAATTACAGGATGCAATCAAGCAGCTCAGGAGAAGCAGCATTTTGAAAAGAAATAGTAGTTTAAAGGGTGGGGGGGGGGGGGTTCACCAAACTGTGATTCTTCTAAGTTTCCATCTCGACAATCACAATGCTTAATACATTGGGAAGTAAAGCGCATATCCTTGTGTCTATTCTGGATTTTTTTACAGCACGGCAGCTCAATAGTGTTGCCGTTACTTCCAGCAGCAGCTCCCATCGAGAACAAACACTTCAGAACTCCAGCTTTGTCAGAACATCATGTAGGCTGGTGTGCAAATTGTGATTTATGCATTTCCCTACACACAGTTAATGGCAACAATTTTAAAATAATACACAAATCACAATTGCAAAGTGCTTGTGAACATTATTCCTTGGCATCCCAGATAAAACTGTTGCAGAACTTCTTACAGTGCATTTTGATAAATGACTTACAGCAAGTTTTAGAGCCTTGACCTTTCATAGATTTAGGGAATTGTTAAATTTAATTTTTTTTGTTCAAAATAAAAACCCAGTAATATAGTTAAAGATATCTTAGAACTTGAAGGCTATAAGATTTTGCAGTTTCTTTAAAGCCGTTCTATTGTACTTGCTGTTTTGTTAGTGCTCAGTGTATTATATAATACCAATACATGTTAAAGGTACAATGGTATGTGACCTAGGAGGGGATTCAATTCCCTCAAAGTAGTGGTAATCTCATACGTTTTCTGACCAAGTGGATTTTAAGTTGCTTTGGTTATTGATTTAGGATTTGCTGCTGAAAAAATCATTGGCTCCTGCTACAGTGCATCCTGCAGCCATGAATGTACAGTGATAGATAAACTGGTTAAGTGATTAGGCCAGTGGTGAAATACAGATTAATTAGACTCCTTTAACAAGGATGGTGGCATTCTTTTAGGATTTGTGCCAAACAGTAAGTGGAAAGTTTTCCATCAGATTTTAATTCTCTACCTTTAAGGCGAGGACAGTGTTGTGAGGAGAAGCAGAATACCCAAGATTCTGAGCAGTTTTCAGGACCATAACATTGACAAGACAAGTCACATTGAATTTCTTGTGGATGGTTCCTCTCAGGATGTTGACAAAAAGAGATTTAACAAGTTCATCCTATTAGTGGCAAAGGGTGGTGGTTACCTTTTCTATCAGAAATGGCAGGTGTCTGACACTTATATGCCCTTTTTGTTCATTAGGTTAAATTTGAACAGCCCTCTTCATTGTCACAAATTACAAATATTATGATTGGCATTATCTTTAACCTTGTCTGGTCTGCATAACAATCACCCCAAGTCTTTTTCCATTCGTGTGATTTGTATAGTAGACAAGGAATCTCGTTACCTCTTTCCATTCCTTCTAGGTCCTTTATCATTTCCTATGAAGTTCACAGATATCCTTGGACCTCCTCAATTTTGCATTTGCAGGGGACTATTCAAAAACTATTTTGAAGAGATACAAGATTTTACCCCGCACCAGCTTATCAGCATCTCTCTTGACCTTTGCATCACATTGGTCTGTGTGGCACAAGCTGAAATTTCATCTGACTGAATATTAACAAGACCCAAGGTTGTCATTGAACCCTACCCCATACTCCATTCAATAAATTCTGTTTTCTCACACACAGTTGATTAACTGCAGTATATACAACCTCAGCATTATATATAACACTGTGATGGACTCCCAACTTTTATGTCATCCGTATTATCAAGGTTGGCAACTCCATATTAACATTGCTGCCTCAGTAAAATTTTTCTGAACTACTCCACCACCCTCCATGAAGTTCTTTCAGGATCCTGCTATCCATCAGGTGACAGGCAGCTGAAAGATAGACTGCCTATCACCTCTCTCATGATTCTGCCTTCTTCTACTACCCATAGTGCTTTCCCCTTACATTCCTTCTTCACCTTTCCTGCCTATTCCGTCCCTGCTTCCCTTTCCCCACCCCTTGATCTTTCCTCTGATTGGTTTTTCACCTGCACCTTCTCCCCACCCCCCCACCTTCTTTACAGGGCCCCTGCCCCCTCCTTCTTCAGTCCTGACGAAGGGTCTTGGCCCGAAACGTTGACTGTTCATTTCAACGGATGCTGCCCAACCTGCTGAGTTCATCCAGCTTGTTTGTATGTGTTGATTTGACCACAGCATCTGCAGTGTACTTTGTGTTTGTGATTCACACATTATCCTTTGTTCATCGGTAGCTAATCCAGAAACACCTTGAATATAAAACTTACATCTTTTTGATCACCTTGCTCCATTTTCACATCATTTCCCATCTCTATAACATCATCTAGTCCTGCAACTCTTAAGGCTGCTGTGAACTGACTTTAATTGTTGCTCATAATTACTCATTTATAAACTGTTTTATGAATAAAGATGAACAGTGTATATGTATTAGCAAATGTCTACACGGCTGACTTGGAAATAAATTGATAAAACAGTTTAAAGTAGCCGAGTCTACAATCTACTTCTCACCACCACAAAAGCCTGAGAAGTCTTGTGATAATAGAAACATAGAAAACCTACAGCACAATCCAGGCCCTTCCGCCCACAATACTATGCTGAACATGTACTCACTTTAGAAATTACCTCGGGTTACACATAGCTCTCTATTTCTCTCAGCTCCATATACCTATCCAGGAGTCACTTAAAAGACCCTATTGTATAATGTTGTGAGGTTGAGATAAGTTGCTTCTGTCAGCCCTCACTGTATTTCTTTGAGACAACTTCTGGGAAGTTTCCACAGTCCTCGTTAACTACAATGTTACCAGAATTAATTGATGCAATACCTGATCAAAGACGATTTTGCCGTTAAGTGAAGCTGCTTTCACATTAGAACAGTGTAACCCAGGAACAGGCCCTTTGACCCACAGTGTCTGTGCAAAACACAATGCCAAATTAAACTCATTGTATATTTATTTGACCATTTTAAAAGCCACTATTCATCTTCTTCCTCCATGACCCTAGCAGCCCATTTCAAACACCTTCCACTCTGTGTCATAGAAACTTGCCCTGCACATCTACTTGTAACTTTTCCCCTCTGGCATGGCCTCTTTTGACATGACATTCTGCCCTGGGAAAATGTTTCTATCTTTCCTTTGCTATCTATAACTTCATTAACTTCTTTCAAGTATACCCTTAGAGTCCCACACTCTAGAGAAAACAACCAAATTTTGTCCAACCTCTTTATAGCTAACACTCATTAATCTAACCAGCATCCTGGTAAGCCCCTTCTGTACCCTTTCAAAGACTCCACATCCTGTGAAGGGGGTTGACCAAAATGGTACACAATATTCCAAGTGCAGCCTAATTAAGGTTTTAAATAGCTGCAACCTGACTTTGTGACTCTTTAACTCAATGCCCCGAAGGAGACAAGGATGCCAAATGCATTTTTTACGATCCTATCTGCTGTTTGTCCACTTGTAAGGAACCCTCCATACATCAATGCTGTTAAGGGTTTGACCATTGACAGTATACTTTCCCCTTACGTTTGTCATCCCAAAGTGCAACACTTGTCTGGGTTAAACTCCATCTGCCATCTCTCCACCCACATACCTGTATGTAACTGCACAGAGACAAACTCTTCAATCCAACTTGCCCATGTTAGTCTTACTTGTCTGAATTTGGATCATATCTTTCAAAATCTTTTCTCTCCTTTAACTGTCCAAATGTCTTAAACAGTGTAAATGTACCCATCTCTACTACTTTCTGTAGCAGCTTGTTATACATTCCTGACACCCAGTGTACTAAGAAATTACCCTTCATATCCTTATAAAGCCTCAAAGATGGACAATTTTAAGCCGCTAGATGTGTCAATATTGTTTATCAATTGACATGGCAGTAGTGTCACACAACTAGATGAAGAACGACTTATGGCAATTTTATTTTATCATATGCAGAGTATTATTGTAGTGCTGTATTTTGGTTTACATATATCTTATGATTTTTACATAAAATTTGGTACTACTTAAGTAAATGCACATCTCAGCAATCTTGCCAAATTTTAGCTATGGCACAATTTGTATATAGACATTAAACAGAAATAAATGTTACATAATTTTCTCTTCAACAACTATTAAATCATAATCATGTTTCTCAAGTTTTCATTAGCAATTCATCTGTGAATTTGGTGGCAAGTACAAAGAAGGACAACATTATGTTTTAAAACTACAAAAAGATATGCCACTAAATTGCTGATTTTCTTGGTGGGGGCTAAGGATACATATTCCAACTAACAATTCAACAGTAGTAGATTCTGATTTTTTTGTTAAATGAGAAGAGTTATTGTCAAGGTAAGAATGCCAAATGTATATTAGATACTTGGTAATGCAGTGCTTCACCTGCAGGATTAAGGGAAGAACATATTGTTGGCACTGCTGGTCCTAACATATGTTCAAAAGTATTCTGAAAGCTTCAGATTCAAATTTAGTTCGTAAGTTCTAGGATACTTACTATGTATGAGAAAAGATACTTTGTCACTTGCAAGGGCCCTTTAGCATACAGTTAGTAATATACTAGTACAGTTGAATTAAATGCTTAATTTTGATGAGTTTAATTTGACCAAACCTGTGCATTTGATGACATAAATATCAAAGAGCCAGCTAAATGATTTGTCAAAAATATTTGTGCAAACATTTGTTTTCTTCCTTCTTCCGTGACATATGTTTATTTACCACAATGTCACAATTATTTTCAGTTACTCAAGAAGAAATGGAAGGAGTCCAGGAGTTTGATATGTGTATGGAACTTGTTCTTCCATCAATTTGCTTTGTATTCGAGGGAACAGAGACCTAAAATAAAAAATTAACAGTAACAAATTATTTTTTGCATTTAAGTATAATGGAGAGCTTACATTAGTCATGGTGCACATTGCTTTGAATCCAACCCGTTGTCTGACTTTGCCAGCCACTCACCTTGACAGTATGCAGTTAAGTGTTTTGCATCAAATGTCCACCTCCAGGAAGTGGAGAAGGATCCAAATATCAAGTACTCTCAAGGGTAGATATTGAGCTCCTGCTCATGGAATGTCTCACAATGCTCCGTTAGCTATGCCAGCTCACCATTATCAAAATGCCTCTATTAGAAGCATTTTAAAAACAGTTTGGATAGATTTACATAATTATATTTTCAGAGATGTCCCCTGAGAGTTGCGTAATGCAGTTGAAAGTCATAAGAAGAGCCCCAGGTCAAGAGTCAATGAGAACCTAATGGAAGTTAGTAAAAAATAAATTCTAAGGATACATGGTGATAAATTCCAGAACCTAATAATATGCATCATAAAGTTAAGAAGGAGGTAGCTATGAAGACAGTTTAAGTATTGGGAATGTCATGTTCCAAAATTTCCTTGATAATAAAATATTTCCTTCAGGTTCAAAAGTCGAAAATTGTGAAGTAGTTAGCTAGAATTCTGGAAACTACACACCACTTACCTGTTATCATTAGTAGGGAAAACACAATTTTATAAATAATAATAGGATGGGGCTGAGTTAACATGTATACATAAGAAGAAATGTATGTTTCTCAAATCAGTTTTGAAGTTGTAACTTGCAAATTGGACTTTATGTATTTGAATTTTCAGAGCACTCTAACAGGGTGCTATGCAAAAAGTTGTTCAAGAAAATTAAAGCACAAGGGATGATCAAATACTTGCATATGCAGTGTATTTAATATTTCAGTAATATTTGAGGACTATTGTAAACAGATGTTTAAACAATCTTTGTTGCTTACATAATTCATTAGGGTTAAATATAAGAAGTATGTGAACGGCATATGTCATTATGCCACCATGTCATATGTGAGCACCTCACTAAAGAAAAATAAGTATACAAGTATTCTGGGTCCTTTTTCTGGAGGTACAAAGCATAACAGTGGTAATGAGAAAGTTTTAAAACAAACCCGAAATGACTGTTGCAGTACAGCATGTTTTTCTTCATAAGGGGAGAGCAATATTCAAGTTAACAGAAGGGCAGCACGTGTTTCTTCAGAAGGGGAGGTTAAGAATATTGAGTTAAAAAAAGACAGAAAATGGATGAAATCCATGGGTTCATAAAAGGTGACGATAATAAATTTTTACGCTAGACATGTTTGATTGCACAACAGATAATTAGATGATGTATACTGGACAAATTGAGCTGTATTTTAAGACAAATGGAATAGCTAAGTGAAAAGAGTGCCAGATTTGCTAAGTGCAATAGTTAGAAAAGCATGCAGTTTGTTTTTAAGTTTAACTGCACCATCAAATCAGCAAAAATGAGCTTTGCTGATATCATAAATATAATGCAGGAATACTTAGAACCGAATCCATTGCTTTAGGTTTCATAAGCAGAATCAAAAGGAAGGGGAGTCTGTTTCAGCCTGCTTGGCTGAATTGAAGAAATTGTCAGTTCCATGATGGGCTTATTGAGAGGTTGTTTAGTTTGTGGAATCTGACAAGAAAGCATTCAAAACTGGTTCCTAACTAAAGCACAACTGCACAAAGAGCAGTTGAAATCGCTTTATCAATGGAAACAGCAGCCTGAGATGCAATTGGGTTGTAATCTGGAATGAAAGTGAGCGTGCATAAAATTGCAGCATCTAGGTTTGAAAAAGAGCACTAAACTAATCTACATGCTGTTGATGAAAATTCTGATAATGATGAGAGGGACACAGGTCAAGTTAGTCTTGAGATTTAGATGTGAAAACTGACAGAAGACAAGCAATATAGCTTGCAGACATAAGTGAGTATAGGCATATAGCAATAAAGCCCGAAATGAGTCAGTTACTGCCTGTTAAGCCGCTGGCATTTAGGCAACAATAAAGGTATTCCATCTCTGTCCTTAGCCATTTTTCTGTTGTGGCCCAGGAATGGTTCAGGGTCCTCATTTCTGTGTATGTTCCAAAAACCAATTTAGGTCTTGATCTTGACAGTGTTAAGTTCCAGTAGCTTCCTCTCTGGTTTCACTCTGTTAGCCATGCAAATTCTGGGTGGGGACTCGGGAATGCTGCCGCACACAGATATAGGATTCTTCATTGCTGTTTTCATAACATTTTTTTTTGGCCAGTCAGGATTGTTAGCCCTCAGCTGAACGAACCTCTGAATCTGGAGGACCACTCTTAGTCTGGTCTCTACCTTTTGATCTGTTTGGCATGGGCAACCCTATCAGAAGTCAAAGCACAGGCCCTAACTTCAACCAACATAGCTCTCCAGGTCATTGAGGCATGCAGGCCTCCAAACCCTACGACAAGGTTGTGGTCCTCTTGGAGGCATACATCAGATGTGAACAGCAAATTAATTAAAATGGAATTGGACACTGACTTGGCTGTTTCAGTCATTCCACAAAATGAGTTTGAGCATAATTTCAAGGATACTGAACTGAAGCTTGTAGATATCCAACTAAGAACTTATACTGGAGAAAGGATAACTCCTGTGGGAATGACATTTGTAACAGTGAGATACAACAACTAACAAGCCACATTGGTAAAAACAGGAGGGCCAACATTGTGGGACCATGATTGCCTGAGACAACTACACTTGATTGGAGATCCATCCAACATTTGCAAGCCATGTCCCTGCAATAAAGTCAACTGAAAGCAAAAGGTACTGGATGATGCCACAGCAGTGTTCACAGATGGCATTGGAAATTCCAAACGTATCAAGGTAAAATAGTGATTAATGAAAATTGCGCACCCGAGTTTTGCAAAGCCCATCTGGTTTCTTATACCACCATGATAAAGTAGCCAGTGAGCTTCATTGCATAGAGACTGAAGGAATTCTTTCCCAAGTTGAGTGGAGCCCAGGGGCAATGTCAGTGGTTCCGGTAGCCAAGAAGGATGCACTTGTCAGGATCTGTGATGATTTTAAGGTCACCATCAACCCATTACTGAAGGCAGATCTATACCGGGCAGATAGAGAGCCTGCCCAGGATAGAGGATATCTTTGTAAACCTATCTGGAGGGAGCAGCAAAGTGGACTTAACTGAGGCCTACCTACAGTTGGAGATAGAAGAAGGGTGCAAAGTGTTTTTCACCATAAACACTCACAAAGGACTGTATCACAATAATAGGCTTATTCTTGGAGTAGAATCTGCACCTGCACTCTGGCAGAAAGCCAAGGACTAGGTACTGCAAGGCTGCTCAGGCAATCAATATTAACCTGGATGGCATCATTGTTACTGGTGAGGATGACAAAAAACGTCTCCGAAATCTCAGAACAGTGTGGGAAAAAAAATATGGGCTCAGTAGCAAGTTTGAATGATTTAAACTAAGTATCACTTACTGTGATCACACCATTGACAACCAAGCATTACACAAGCGTGCTGAGCAAATTCAAGCAGTGGTGGATGACCCAAGGCCAAAGGACATGTCACAGTTGCTATCCTTTTTAAGGTCTGTCAATTTCTATAACAGGCTCCTGCCACACCTCACTACTGCGCTCCACCCCTTAAACTCATTACTACAGTTTGGAAGAAATGGCAATCGACAAATCTCTGTGAAGTGACTTTCCAAAAGGTAAGGGAAATGGAGACATCAGACACAGTGCTGACACATTATAATCCATAATATCACGATGAACAAGCTTCATTCGTGAAGCTTACCTGTGACACCTTGCCTTATGGTGTAGGTGTAGTCATGTCATATGTTATGAGTGATAGAAGTGAATGCCCGATTGCCTTTGTATCACGCTCCCTAATTGCTGCAGAGATAAAATCACCGATTGACATCTGTGAATCTGGTTTGCTGTGTAAAATGTTTCAATCAGTACCTGCATGGGAGAGAGTTTACCCTAATTTCTGATCATTAACCACTGGTGTACATTTTCAATCCACTAATGGCAGCCAGCATGACTGCAGAGATTAACTCTTGTTTCTTGGAGGACACAATTACAAGATCAAATTCAAGACAACTAATCATTGAAATGTTGATTGATTGTCCCATTTATCCTTGGAAAAGGAGACACCTGAAAAATTTACAAAAGAGGACACTCTTTTTGACTTAAGTTTAAGTCAAATTTAAAGTCTCCCTATTATGGCAGAGACGATCCAAAGGGAATCCAGAAAAGACCCCACACTGTCTCAGGTCTACATGGCAATGCAAAATGGCTGGAATGTGCAGCAGAAATTCCAGCTCCCCCACTTTTGTCTGTGCCAGGATGAACTTGTCCTTGACCTGGCATTGAGAATTGTTGTATCATCCAAACTCGGAGCTAAAGTGTTGGAGAAGCCACAAGCCAGCCATTTAGGCATAGTCAAAATGATGCTATTGCCTCAAAGCTTTATCGGATAGCCTTTAATAGATCAACAGATCAAGTGGCTGGCCATGCAGTTCGAGATCCCAACACGTCCCGAAGAAGCTAAGAGCAATGACTCTCCATTCCTGGGAATCCCCTGGAGAGGATTCATGTGGATTTTCACAAAATTCTTGTTTATAGTGGATACAGCTACAAAGTGGCCAGAGGTGTACCCAATAGTCTCCACTACACCCTCACTGTTGATGTGTTGACAAGGACTCTTCTCAAGGACTGGTGATCCAGAACACATACTCAGTGACAATAGATCCCAGTCTGTTGTGTAGCGGTTTCAGTCATTCCTGAGAATGAATAGAGTGAGAAATACATACTACATCTGCCCTAAACCGCACAGCTACAAATGGCTTGGTGGAAAGGTTGGTCCAGAGGTTAAAGACCCCTCAGTGAGCAATGTCAGCAGAATACACAACACCGACACTGTATCAGAAGCCCATCAATTTCCTCCTTTCCTATCACAATGCAGCACGCTCCACAACCAAAAACTAACCAGCAATGCTGATCCTGGGTTGTCCCTTGTGTTCACGCTTGGACGTCCTCAAGCCCAATCTCAGAAGAAGTATGCAGGACAAACAGCTGAGAGAAATTGAGCGCTCCTCAAACAAGCAGGTTTGATGTTTCACTCCTGGACAAGCAGCCTTGGCGATGGATTACAGAGATCATCAAAAGTGGGTACTTGGAATGATTAATAACAGAACTGGAGCATTCTTCTACACAGTGGAGATTGTGTCTGATGTCATCTGGAGACAACACATCAATCTTGAGGACAGTAGAGTCAATTGTTAGAGAAGAAACATGGCCAGAGCTGTCAGAACCTCTTTCTGCAGTCCCAGAGTCAACTCCTACAACCACCACAGAGGATGCCCCAGAACCTGAGATTGTTTCAAAGGCCTAAGGTTCTCCTGCCAAGCAGCATGATTTCCCTTGTTGGGTAAGATGTTGTCCCACAAGAGTAAGAAATCCTCCACTGCGATTAATTCTTCAGGCCTGGATGGGACAATTTAAAATGTACTAGGCTATAAATGTCTGTATAGTAGTTGTATTATATAGTATACTGTGTATATAAGAATACTAGAGAACTATGTTACATATTTAAGTTGAGATGCATTCTATTTTGAATGGATTTATATCTAAGCAGGGAGGAGTGTAAACTATTTGATATTTCAGTTGTATTGTAAATATATTGCTTAATTAAGCATTCCTTGTTGTTTACATAATTCATTAGGGGTTATCTGTGAGAAGTACATGAATGGCATACATCACACCACTACGTCATACGTGAGTGCCTCACCAAAGAAAAACTAAGTGCACAAGTATTCCAGGATCGCATGTTTTTATTTTGATTAGTTTCCAGAGTTACAAAACATAATAACATGAACTGAGAGTTGGTTGAAAGAAAACAGCAGGAATATTTTTTGATTTTGGAGGCTGAGCCTAATGGGGAGCTGCAAGAATCGGTATGTTAAGGGTTACTATTCACAATGTATTTCAAAAATTTAGATCAAGTGGTCAAATGTGATTTGTCCAAGTTTGCTGGTGGTGCAGAGCTGGATACAAACCAGTGATCAAACGGGTCAAACCAGTTCTAAGGAAGGTGAAATCCTGGCCAGAGGGTGCAATCTCTGCACTGCAGGACTGCTTTGATAATGCAGTTGGGAGAATGTTCAGGGAAGCTGCTACCTATGGCAATTTGCTAACATTAAGGTATATGTGGATTCTGAGACCAGCTACATAGAGAAGTGTACTGAGGATGTTACCATCACAAACCACATCTGGGTGAACGCCAATCAGAAGCAGGGGTCCATTCGAGGCTGAGGGATCATGATGTGGCTTTTAGATCGCAGGATGTAACAGCTCTCAGGAAAGCAAGAACTGTGCTTTCCCGGTCCATCAGGAAGGCGAAATAGGAGCATTCTCAGAGAATTTCCAGCCACTTCTGCCATACCAGAGACACGAGGTGCATGTGGCAGGGAACTCAGAGGATTACAGACTATAAGTCTACCCTGCGCATGAGTGACCAGGATGCCTCACTCCCTAACAGTCTGAATGCCGTTTACACCCAGATTGATGCACAGAACGAAGGGCTGGCAAAGAAGGTACCCCTCCCCCTCCAGGGGAACAGACACTCTGTCTGGCTGAAGCTGAAGTGAGGGCCAGAGTCAACCCATGCAAAGCTGCAGGGCCCAATAATATACCAAGCTGGGTTCTGAATGACTGTGCAGCCCAGCTGGGCAGAGGTGCTGATGGATATTTTTGAAATCTCTCCGGAACAATCCATTGTCTCCTCGGTTTTCAAGGTGGCAGCCATCATTCCAATGCCAAAGGAGGCGACAGTAACCTGCCTAAATGACTGTTGTCCAGTGGCACTAACATCAACCTTTATGAATGTTTTGAGCAGCTGGTCATGGAGCATATTAAAGTCTTTCTCCCAGCTACACTGGACCCTTTCCAGTTTGTTATTGCTCAAAATGATCTACTGATGATGATGCCCTCCATTCTGTCCTGTCAGACCTGGAAACTGGGGTCTCATATGCAGACTACTGTTTATAGACTTCAGTATGGCATTCAACACCATCATATCCCAGAAACTGGTGGGGAAACTGACCTCGCTGGGTCTCAACACCCCTGTCTGCAATTGGATATGGACTTTAACAGTAAGACCAGTCAGTCCGTGTGGCAGCAACATCTCTCGTCCCATTACGTTGAGCGTTAGCACTCCCCTGAACTGTGTGTTCAACCCACTGCTATTCACACTGCTGACACATGACTGTGTCGCAGGATCCAGCTCAAACTGTGTCATCAAGTTTATGGATGACGTAACAGTGGCTGACTTTATCAGAGAGAGAGGAGGTGAAGGGGCTGGTGGATTGGTGTGAGAAGAACAACCTAAGCTTGCTGACTGTGGAGAAGACAAAGGAAATCATTGTGAACTTCAGGAATGTGCAGACAAACCATCCCTGTCTGTGAATTCATGGCTCCCCTCAAAGAAAGAGTTAAGTGCACCCAGTTCACATCATGGATAACCTCACCCGGTCCCTTAATATCACCTCCCTGAACAAGGAGGCACAGGAGTGCCTCCAGTTCCTAGAAAGATTGAGGCAAGCAGGCTACCCCCTCCCCAACCCCATCTTAACTGCATTTTACAGGAGCACCACTGAGAGCATCCTGACAAGTTGCATCTCCATTTGGTATGGGAGCAGCAGAGCATTGGACCAGAAGGCCCTACAAAGCACTGTAAGAACAGCTGAAAGGATCATAGGGGTCTCCCTACCATCCATTGGGGACAATTGTCAGGAGCATTGCGTATACAGGGCTCTTAATATTATTAAGGATCCCACCCATCCATTCAGCTTCCTCTTTGACTTTCTTCCACCAGGCAGGAGAGTATGATGTACAAAAACAAGACCGGTTAGAAGAGCAACACACACAAAATGCTGGTGGAACGCAGCAGACCAGGCAGCATCTATAGGAAGAAGTACAGCCAACGTTTTGGGTCGAGACCCTTCGTCAGGACTAACAGAAAAAAGAGATAGTAAGAGATTTGAAAGTGGGAGACCCAAAATGATAGGAGAAGACAGGAGGGGGAGGGATGAAACCTAGAGCTGATTGGCAAAAGGGATACAAGGCTGGAGAAGGAGGAGTATCATAGGACGGAAGGCCTTGGAAGAAAGAAAGGGGGAGGGGAGCACCAGAGGAAGATGGAGAGCAGGCAAGAAGTGATTGTGAGAGGGAAAGAGAGAAAAAAATATTAAAAATTAGGTATGAAGGGGAGGAGAGGCATTAACGGAAGTTAGGGAAATCAATGTTCATGCCATTAGGTTGGAGGCTACCCAGACGGAATATAAGGTGTTGGTTGTTCCTCCAACCTGAGTGTGGCTTCATCTCGACAGTAGAGGAGGCCATGGATTAACATATCGGAATGGGAATGGGACGTGGAATTAAAATGTGTGGCCACTGGGAGATCCTGCTTCCTCTGGCGGACAGAGCATAGGTATTCAGTGAAACAGTCTCCCAGTCTGCGTCGGGTCTCACCAATATATAAAAGGCCATACCAGGGGCACCAGACACAGTATACCACACCAGCCGACTCACAGGTGAAGTGTCACCTCACCTGGAAGGACTGTCTGGGGCCCTGAATGGTGGTGAGGGAGGAAGTGTAAGGGCAGGTGTAGCACTTGTTCCGCTTACAAGGATAAGTGCCAGGAGGGAGATTGGTGGGAAGGGATGGGGGGGACGAATGGACAAGGGAGTCACATAGGGAGCGATCCCTGTGGAAAGCAGAAAGTGGGGGGGGGGGGGGGAGGGAAAGATATGCTTGGTGGTGGGATCCCGTTGGAGGTGGCAGAAGTTACGGAGAATTACATGTTGGACCCAGAGGCTGGTGGGGTGGTAGCTGAGGACAAGAGGAATCCTATCCCTAGTGGAGTGGCAGGAGGATGGGGTGAGAGCAGATGTGCGTGAAATCGGAGAGATGCTTTTGAGGGCTGAGTTGATGGTGGAGGAAGGGAAGCCCCTTTCTTTAAAAAAGGAAGACATCCCCTTCGTCTTGGAATGAAAAGCCTCATTCTGAGAGCAGATGTGGTGGAGATGCAGGAATTGAGAGAAGCGGATGGCATTTTTACAAGTAACAGAGTGGGAAGAGGAATAGTCCAGATAGCTATGAGAGTCCATGGGCTTATAGACATCAGTAGATAAGTTGTCTCCACAGATAGAGACAGAGAGATCCAGGAATGGGAGGGAGGTGTCGGAAGTGGACCAGGTAAATTTGAAGGCAGGGTGGAAGTTGGAAGCAAAGTTGAAGTCAACGAGCTCAGCATGCATGCAGGAAGCAGCGCCAATGCAGTCGGTGATGTAGCGAAGGAAAAGTGGGGGACGGATACCAGTATAGGCTGGGAACATGGACTGTTCCATATAGCCAACCAAACGGCAGGCATAGCTGGGACCCATATGGGTGCCCATGGCTACACCTTTAGTTTGAAGGAAGTGGGAGGAGCCAAAGGAGAAATTATTAAGAGTAAGGATCAATTCCGCTAGATGGAGGAGAGTGGTGGTAGAGGGGAACTGGTTGGGTCTGGAATCCAAACAGAAACAGAGAGCTTTGAGACAATAGACAATAGGTGCAGAAGTAGACCATTCGGCCCTTCGAACCTGAACCGCCATTCTGAGATCATGGCTGATCATCTACTATCAATACCCGGTTCCTGCCTTGTCCCCATATCCCTTGATTCCCCTATCCATAAGATACCTATCTAGCTCCTTCTTGAAAGCATCCAGAGAATTGGCCTCCACTGCCTTCCGAGGCAGTGCATTCCAGACCCCCACAACCCTCTGGGAGAAGAAGTTTTTCCTTAACTCTGTCCTAAATGACCTACCCCTTATTCTCAAACCATGCCCTCTGAGATCTTCCGCCCTATGATACCACCCCCCCCCCCCTTCTCCAGCCCTGTATCCCTTTTGCCAATCAACTTCCCAGCTCTAGGCTTCATCCCTCCCCCTCCTGTCTTCTCCTATCATTTCAGGTCTCACCCCCCCCCCCCCACTTTCAAATCTCTTACTATCTCTTCTTTCAGTTAGTCCTGCCGAAGGGTCTCGACCCGAAACGTCAACTGTACTTCTTCCTATAGATGCTGCATGGCTTGCTGCGTTCCACCAGCATTTTGTGTGTGTTGCTTGAATTTCCAGCATCTGCAGATTTCCTCGTGTTCCCAGTTAGATTGAGATACAGTTTCTTCCCCCAGACCATAAGGCTTCTGAACTCTCTGCTGCATCGTATTCAGTGTCACTGGTTAATCTGTTCCATACCTTACAAAATTTAATATTAATACACTTTAGTTTGTTACTTATGTGTGATTCATCTGTAGATTTTATCTTTACCTTCATAAGTTATCGTGTGTTATGTGTACTACTGTGTTTGACGTCTTCGTTTGAAGAAACATTGTCTCGTTTCTATATACATTATCTGGTTATTTATGTTATAAATGTTTATATAGTTCAATGACAATAAACTTGACTTGATATCACTGTGTATTGTGATGATGAAGAGTGGTAGCTTGAAGGAGATTTAGACACATGGGTGATAACATGGCAGATAGAAAAATACAGAAAAGTATTTTAAATAGTGAAAATATCAAAAATTTAGAGCAAATCGATTTGGCTACCAGTGCAAACTAATCACTTTAAGTTGATATTGCAGGTATTGCTACCAAGGTACTGACCATTGATAATGATAGAATTTGAGGACAAAAATAAAAATATCTTGCTAGAATTACATGGTCCCACACCTGAAATATTGCAAACAGTTTCAGTCTCTGCCTAAGTACATACTTGGAAGAGAGTTGGTGCATCAAATATAATCATCTTCATTCCTGGGGTGATGGGGAGGGGTTGTTGTCCTTATTGGAGAGATTAAATAGACTCAGAAAAGTTTATGTACAGGAAGTTTATTAACCACACTAGTGTGGCAAAGATTTAGGTGTGTGTAAAGGTGAGGGCGTCTCTACCATATGTTTTACATTTACGTCACCTCATTGTTATTGTGTAATTATAGCAATAAAAACACAACTGCAACTGGGCTCAGGAGAGCAACAGGTTAGAATCATTCATTGTGGAGGCAGAACTTGAAGTCAAGGGAGAAGCAGAAGGTGAATTAGCTCAATGTACTGTAGCCAGTGAGATCCTGAATCAGCTTTCAGTAAACTCATTCCATTGTACTTTGTATCCATTTCAGTATAAACTTACAGCAGCACTGAAGAACTTGAGAGGTAAAATTAACCCAGGACAATGATTCAGATGATTGTGCAATAATTGCTCAGCTTTAAACTGTATGGCAAAATGAGTTTTAATAGTTTTTATCTGACTATTCAGCCATTGGCAGCAGTGCTATAATGATGATTCACCACAACCTGTTGACTCATGAACCAGGGCTAAACCTGATTCAATGAAGAATGTAGAAAGCAATGGCACAGCTAATATCAGGTAAACTTAAAACTAAGGTGCCATTATGGTAAAGCAAAAACATAGAAGAATGTTCATTCCAAAAAGGGAAAGCAGTGTGCAATAGATGGAGCTAACAATTTTCTAACCTCTGGACAGCACAGTGGCACAGCTCCAGCAACTGTTCATTCCAGAACTCCAATGCTGTCTGAGCGGAATTTGCATGTTCACTCTGTGACTGCATCGTTCCTTTTGCGTGCTTAGGTTTCCTCCCATATCCCAATGTAGAATGGCTGGTTCTAATGTAAGTGGCCCCAGTGTGCAGGTGAGTGTATAGGAATGAGGATAAAATTAAAATAAGATAAATGTTAATGAGCATTTGATGATCAGTTCAGACTCAGTGGGGTCTGGTTTTGTGCAATATGACTCCATGACTTTATGGATCATATTAATAGTGTAATACTACCACCACCACTACCACATATACATGTCCCACCTGCAATAGAACTTGTGGGTCCAGAATAGGACTGTATAGTCATCAAAGATCTCACCATTAAAGGAGTGGATGTTGTCATCAGATTCCGATGGACAACCGAAGACAGAGAGAGAGAGAAGAATAGTGTAAGTGCCACTACATTTATAAATAATAATGAACCACTTCAAGAACCTATCTTCCTCAACAATACAGAAGGTAAGCATGTGCACCAAATTCAAGATTGAAGCATTTGCAAAGGTAATGATCCATCTGAGCCTTATTCTTAAGTCCCCACTATCACAGAAACCGGTTTTTAACCAAAATAATTTCATCCAGAGAAAGCAAGAAACAAATGTAACGAAGACAACGGGACCAAACAATAACTAGGTATTGCTGAAGATCCTCGTCCACAGACTTCTAGGCCTTCAAACATTATAGAACATATAATGGTTCATATTATGAAGCAATTATATTCTGTTTCAGCACAGCTACAACATGAGCATCCAGTGACATTGTCAAACAGTGCCCAGGGTTAATCTGTCCATAAAACCCAGCAGGACCAATCCAATCAATATTATTACTGCTACATTTATACCTGCAAAGAACTAGAAGGGGTCATGAAGATTGCTATCAATTAGCCTGCTCACAATAGCTTTGGCAGTACCACATAGTTCAAGATTCTGTATATTACTGTCATGATCAAACGAAAGGATGAATTGCAGTGGTGAGCTGTGAGTGATTTCCCACGGCATCAAAACATCTTTTGATCACATGAGGAGAAAGGAATCAAAGGGAAACTGGCTGGTGTTTTATCTAGTACAAAAGGAAAATAGTTGAGATTCTCAAACGACTGTTGGATTTCTTAGGGCAATATAGGGCGGTTGTCTACAGCCCATCAACTTCAATTGCTTCACCACTGACATGAAAAGATCAGAAGCAATCATATTCCTTGATGATTATACCATATGAATTTCTTTCATAATAATGAAGCAGCCCATGTCTGCATCTTAAACTCAAGTTAATATTGAAAGTTAAAATTTGCACCATGCCCCTGGTATGCTGAAATGGTCTCCAACATGGACGCCTCACCATAGACATTGTTGAAGTGGACCAGTGTTAAGAGTGGGAGACTTTGGTAAGGTCGTATCTGATAGGTTTCTTCTTTTTCTTCATTCTTCACCTGTTAATACATAGTTAGAGCAGTGAGAATGGTTGTGCTGTGTCCTTTGTGTGACACGTGGGAATTACGGGAGACCTCCAGCCTCCCGGATAACCAAATCTGCACCAGGTGTACTGAGCTACAGCTCCTTGGAGAACACATTAAGGAATGGAGCTACAACTCATACTGAAAACTGAGGAGGTGATACATAGGAGCTACAGGGATGTAATCACCCCTAAATTGCAGGAGGCATGTACCAGCTTGACTGTCAGTAGAGCGAAAGGAAATGGGCAGCCAGTACAGAGTAATGGCTGGATTTTCTGTGTAAATGAGGGAAGTGCAAGACAGATATATTCCAAATAAGAAGAAATTTTTGAATAGAAGAAGGGCACTACCTTAGCTGACAAGTGAAATCAGAGCCAAAGTAAAAGCAAAGGAGAGGGCATACAAGGAAGCCAAAGCCAGTGGAAAGACAGAGGATTGGGAAGCTTTTAAAAATTTGCAGAAGGAAACTAAGAAGGTCATTAGGATCCTTTCAACAATATGGTCAATTATCAGGATACAAGATTAACAAAGATAAAACCCAATTACTTTCATATAACTATAGCCCATCAAGAGAAAGTGAAAGTAAATATCCCTTGGCATGGCAAACAGAGTCTTTCAAATATTTGGGCATCATCATGCCAAAAGATTTGGCAAAACTATTAGAATACAATTATTTGCCTATATATAAAAAATTAAGGAAGACATAGCAAGATGGAATCTAATTCCTTTCTTTAGTCTCAGTTCAAGGACTGAATTCATTAAAATGAATATATTGCCCAGATTATTATATCTCTTTCAGACCCTACCAATAGAGATTAACCAAAATCAATACAATGAATGGCACAAAATGTTAATCAAGGTATATATGGCAAGGTAAAAGACCTAGAGTTTATCTCAAAACTTTGCAATTAGCCAAGGGAAAGGGGGGATGGGGTCTACCTTCTCTTTGAGATTATTATCTTGCAGCACAGATGAGAGCTGTGATATACTGGTGCAACCCATCATATGACGCCCAATAGAAAAAACATTGAGGAGAAAATAACTTCCATCCCCATACAGGCAATTTTGGCTGATAACAACCTACAAAGTTATATAAATACTATTGATAACCCATGGGTGAAATGTACTCTTAAAATATGGAAAACTATTATAAAAGAACATAAACTAGAGGGAGATATTGTAATTCTTAACTATTGTGCATATGACTCGGATTTTATGCCGAATAAACTGGATGCTAGATTTAAGGACTGGATAGCTAAAGGAATAACATTTCTATGCAATATAATGAAAGAAGGAACACTGTTCAGTTTTGAAATGCTTAAAGAGAAACACCTATTAGAAAAACAAGATTTTTATCCGGATTTGCAGATGCAACATTATGTTATTAGGAGGTGAAAAACGTAACCGAGGCAAGTACATGGTTGATAGAACTGTTTAGAAAAGTATATAATTCATATAATAGTAGTAGAATCATTTCAAGCATGTATAACGGTCTGTCAAATCTTAAAACACACTCGACTTCATACATTAGAACAAAACGGAGAAGGAAGGAAGGATAATTATATCTGAGGAAGAATGGACAACAATATGGAGGTATCAATGGAAGTGTACCAGTTTACAGAAATGGAGGGAGTTTGGGTGGAAAAACCTGATGATATTTTATTACAACCTCTCAGAAATCCCATTATGATAGTAACCTCCCTGTTTGCTGGAGAAATTGTGGAAATCAAAATGCAAACCATTACCATATTTTCTAGGATTGCCCCATTATCAAAGACTGTTGGAGTGGGATACACAATGCCCTACAAGACATTTTTAAATATGAAATACCCTTAGAAAGTAAGACCATATATTTTAGGTATATACCTCAAGAATGGTTGAAAAGAGATAAATATTTAATGAATATACTGTTGGTGGGTGGTAAAAAGACTCTTACCAGGAAGTGGTTATCACAGGAGAGCCCAACTTTAAATACATGGATGGAAATTACAATGGACATTTACAAAATGGAGAAGATAACAGCATCTGAAAATCATAAACTGGAACAATTTGATTCATACTGGGAAAAATGGTTTAACTACATACATGACACCCCACAGACCTGATTTTATTTTCACAAATCAATGATTATGTTGTGTAAAAAAAAATCACTCCCTACTTGCACCTAGTTTTCCTTCTGTTAGTTCTTTCTTTTCTATAAGTGTGTACCCCAGATAAATACTATGTGGAGAATTGTGGCAAACATGAATATATGATATATACATACAGTATCTGAAATACATCTTATGGAAGTGTTTGTATGATGCTGAATTTCAATAAAAAATAAATGACAAAAAAAGGTCATTTGGAAGGGAAAGTTGGATTATGTAAGGAAGCTGGCAACTAATATCAAAGATATTATATACTAAAAACTTCTTTAAGTATATAAAGGGTAAAAGAGAGTTGAGGGTAAATATAGGACCAATAGAAAATGATGCTGGAGATATTGCAATGAGAAATGCAGAGATGACAGAGGAACTGAATGAGTATATTGCATCAGTCTTCATAGTGGAAGACATCTGCAGTATATTGGACATTCAAGAGCGTCAGGGAAGTGAAATGTGTGCAGTGAAAATTATGACTGAGAAGGTGCTCAGGAAGTTTAATGGTCTGAGAGTGGATAAATCTCCTGGACCTGATGGAATGCACCCTCGGGTTCTGAAGGAAGTAGCTGGAGAGATTGCAAAGGCATTTACAATGATCTATCAAGAATCGATAGATTCTGGCATTGTACCGGATGACCGGAAAATTGGAAATATTATTCCGCTATTTAAGAAGGGTGGGGGGCAGCAGAAAGAAAACTATAGACCTGGTAGCCTGACATCAGTTGTTGGAAAGTTGTTGGAATAGATAGTCAGGGATGAGATTATGGAGTACCAGGAGGTACATGACAAGATAGGCCAAAGCCAGCATAGTTTCCTGAAAGGAAAATCCTGCCTGACAAACCTACTGCAATTTTTTTGAGGAAATTACAAGCAGGGTAGACAAAGGAGATGCAGTGGATGTGGTTTACTTGGATTTTCAGAAGGCCTTTGACAAAATAGAAACAAAAACATAGAAAACCTACAGCACAATACAGGCCCTTTGGCCCACAAAGCTGTGCTGAACATGTCCTTACCTGAGAAACTACCTAGGGTTATTCATAGACCTCTACTTTTCTGAGCTCCATACACTTGTCCAGGAGTCTCTTAAAAGACCCTATCATATCTGCCTCCACTATCATCGATGGCAGCCCATTCCACCACTCTCTGCATAAAGAACTTATCCCTGATATGTCCTCTGTACCTACTTCCAAGCACCTTATAACTGTGCCCTCTCGTGCTAGCCATTTCAGCCCTGGGAGAAAGCCTCTGACTATCCACACGATCAATGCCTCTCTTCATCTTATACACCTCTGTCAGGTCACCTCTCATCCTCCTTCGCTCCAAGGAGAAAAGGTAGAGTTCACTCAACCTATTCTCATAAAGCATGCTCCTTAATCCAGGCAACATCATTGTAAATCTCCTCTGCACCCTTTCTTTGGTTTCCACATCTTTCCCGTAGTGAGGCAACCAGAACTGAGCACAGTACCCAGTGGGGTCTGACCAGGGTCCGATATAGCTGCAACATTACCTCTCAGCTCCTAAATTCAATTCCACAATAAATGAAGGCCAATACAGCATATGCTTTCTTAACAACAGAGTCAACCTGCCCAGCAGCTTTGAGTGTCCTATGGACATGGAACCCAAGATCCCTCTGATCCTCCACACAACCAAGAGTCTTACCATTAATACTATATTCTGCCATCATATTTCACCTACCAAAATGAACTACGTCACACTTATCTGGGCTGAACTCCATCTGCAACTTCTCAGTCCATTTTGCATCCTATCAATATCCCGCTGTAACCTCTGACAGCCCTCCACAATATCCACAACACCTCCAACCTCTGTGTCATCAGCAAACTTATTAACTCATCCCTCATCCAGGTCATTTATAAAAATCACGAAGAGTAGGGGTCCCAGAACAGATCCCCGAGGCACACCACTGGTGACCGACCTCCATGCAGAATATGACCTGTCTACAACCACTCTTTGCCTTCTATGGGCAAACCAGTTCTGGATCCACAAAGCAATTTCCCCTCGGATCCCATGCCTACTTACTTTCCCAATAAGCCTTGCATGGGTTCCTTGTCAAATGCCTTGCTGAAATCCATATACACTACATCTACTGCTCTACCATCGTCAATGTGTTTAATCACATCCTCAGAAAATTCAATCAGGCTCGTGAGGCATGACCTGCCTTTCACAAAGCCATGCTCACTATTCCTAATCATATGCCTCTTCAAATGTTCATAAATCCTGCCTCTCAGGATCTCTCCATCAACTTACCAACCACTGAAGTAAGACTCACTGGTCTATAATTTCCTGGGCTATCTCTACTCCCTTTCTTGAGTAATGGAACAACATTTGCAACCCTCCAATCCTCCGGAACCTCTCCCGTCCCCATTGATGATGCAAAGATCATCACCAGAGGCTTATCAATCTCTTCCCTCACCTCCCACAGTAGCTTGGGGTAAATCTCATCTGGTCCCAGTGACTTATCCAATTTGATGCTTTCCAAAAGCTCCTGCAAATCCTCTTTCTTAGTATCTACATGCACAAGCTTTTCAGTCCACTGTAAGGCATCCCTACAATCACCAAGATCCTTTTCTGTAGTGAATACTGAAGCAAAATACTCATTAAGTACCTCTGCTATCTCCTTCAGTTCCATACACACTTTCCCACTGTCACACTTGATTGGTCCTATTCTCTTACGTCTTATCCTCTTGCTCTTAACATACTTGTAGAATGCCTTTGGGTTTTCCTTAATCCTGTCTGCCAAGGCCTTCTCATGGCCCCTTCTGGTTCTCCTAATTTCTTTCTTGAGCTCCTTCCTGCTAGCCTTATAATCTTCTAGCTCTCTATCATTACCTAGCTTTTTGAACCTTTCGTAAGCTCTTCTTTTCTTCTTGACTAGATTTACAACAGCCTATGTACAACACGGTTCCTGTACATTACTATCCTTCCCCTGTCTCATTGGAACATACCTATGCAGAACTCCACGCAAATATCCCCTGAACATTTGCCACATGTCTTCCATACATTTCCCTGAGAACATCTGTTTCCAAGTTATGCTTCCAAGTTCCTGCCTGATAACCTCATATTTCCCATACTCCAATTAATCACTTTCCTAACTTGTCTGTTCCTATCTCTCTCCAATGCTTTGGTAAAGGAGATAGAGTTGTGATCACTGTCTCCAAAATGCTCTCCCTCTGGGTTCATTTCCCAATACCAGATCAAGTACAGCCTCTCCTCTTGCAGGCTTATCTACATATTGTGTCAAGAACCCTTCTTGAACACACCTACCCATCTAAACCCCTCGCTCTAGGGACATGCCAATCGATACTTGAGAAATTAAAATCTCCCACCACAACGACCCTGTTATTATTACTCCTTTCCAGAATCTGTCTCGCTATCTGCTCCTCGATGTCCCTGTTACTAGTGGGTGGTCTATAAAAAACACCCAGTAAAGTTATTGACCCCTTCCTGTTCCTAACTTCCACCCACAGAGTCTCCGCAGACAATCCCTCCATGTCTTCCTCCTTTTCTTCGGGCGTGACACTACTCTGATCAATGGTGCCACGCCCCATCTCTTTTGTTTCCCTCCCTGTCCCTTCAGAAATATCTAAAGCCTGGCACTCGAAGTAACCATTCCTGCCTCTGAGCCATCCAAGTCTCTGTAATAGCCACAGCATCATAGCTCCAAGTACTGATCCATGCTCTCTCATCCGCTTTGTTCATAATATTCCTTGCATTAAAATAGATACATCTCAAACCATCGATCTGAGTGCATCCCTTCTCGATCACTGCCTATCCTCTCTCTTGCACTGTCTCCAAGCTTTCTCTATTTGTGAGCCAACTGCCTCTTCCTCCGTTTCTTCATTTTGGTTCCCACCCCCCAGCAATCCTAGTTTAAACTCTCCCCAATAGCCTTAGCAAACCTCCCTTCCAGAATATTGGTCCCCCTGGAATTCAAGTATAACACATCCTTTTTGCACAGGTCATTTCTGCCCCTAAAGAGATCCCAATGATTCAGAAATCTGAATCCCTGCCCCTTGCTCCAATCCCTCAGTCACGCATTTATCCTCCACCTGACTCTATTCCTATACTCATTGTCTCGTGGCACAGGCAGTAATCCAGAGATTGTTACCTTTGTGGTCCTGCTTCTCAACTTCTTTCCTAACTCCCTGTAGACTGCTTTCAGGACCTCCTGCCTATGTCGTTGGTACCAATATGTACCACAACCTCTGGCTGTTCTCCTTTACACTTCAGCATATCTTGGACGTGATCAGAAACATCCAGGACCCTGGCACCTGGGAGGCAAACTACCATCCAAGTTTCTTTCCTGCGTCCACAGAATCGCCTGCCTGATCCCCTGACTATAGAGTCCCCTATTACTACTGCCATCCTCTTCCTTTCCCCACCCTTCTGAGCCACAGAGCCAGACTCTGTGCCAGAGGCGCAGCCACTGTTGCTTCCCCCAGGTAGGTTGTTCCCCCCCCCCCCCCCCCAACAGTACTCAAACAGGAGTACTTATTGTCAAGGGGTACAACCACAGGGGTGCTCTCTAGCCTCAGACTCCTGCCCTTCCCTCTCCTGACTGTTACTCACTTATCTGCCTCCCTAGGCCCTGGTGCCCTATACCTTCTCTATCACCTCCTCACTCTCCCTGACCAGCCGAAAGGTCACTGAGCTGCATCTCCAGTTCCCCAACACGGTCCCTAAGGAGCTGCAGCTCGATGCAGCTGGTGCAGATGTGGCCCTCTGGGAGGCTAGGAGTCTCCAGGACCTCCCACATCTGACACTGAGCACAGAAAACCGGCCTCACACACATACTTACTGCCTGTATTCTACACAGGCAACCTACCTCGCCTCAACCCATTATCCCCTAAGCCCCATTGAGCCAAAACCTTCCTACTCTGTCTCCCTCTACTCCTACACCCACTCTATAATGATGTCTCCTTTCAAACTCTTCTCGCTGCTCTCACTGGCTGACGTCCACGTGCTTGCACAGTCATGCCCCGATCAAACCGCTGAAGATGCCACAAAGGAGGCTGCTTAGCAAGGTAAGAGCCCATGGAAGTTACTAGCATGGGTGGAGCATCGATTGATCGACAGAAAGCAAAGAATGGGAATAAAGGGATCCTATTCTGGCTGGTTGCCGGTTACCAGTGGAGTTCCATAGGGGTTGGTGTTGGGACCACTGCTTTTTATGATGTATGTCAATGATTTGGACTATGGGATTAATCGATTTGTGGCTGAATTGCTGTTGACACAAAGACAGGTGGAAGAATGGGTAGTGTTGAGGAAACAGAGAGCCTGCAGAGAGACTTAGATAGTTTAGGGGAATGTTCAAAAATGTGGCAAATGAAATACAATGTTGGAAAGTGTATGGTCATGCACTTTGGTGGAATAAATAAACAGGTAGACTATTATTTAGAAGGGGAGAGAATTCAAAACACAGAGACGCAAAGGATCTTGGGAGTCCTTGTGCACAATGCCCTGAAGGTTAACCTCCAGGTTGAGTCAGTGGTGAAGAAGGTGAATGCAATGCAGGAATTCATTTTTAGAGGTTAAGAATATAAGAGCAGGGAAGTGATGTTGAGGCTCTATAAGGCACTTGTGAGACCATACTTGGAGTATTGTGTGCAGTTTTGGGCTCCTTATTTTAGAAAGGATATACTGACATTGGAGAGGGTTCAGAGAAGATTCACGAGATTGATTCCAGGAATGAAAGGATTACTGTATGAGGAATGTCTGGCAGCTCTTGGGCTGTATTCCCTGGAGTTCAGGAAAATGGGGGGGATCTCATAGAAACGTTCTGAATGTTAAAAGGCCTGAACAGATTAGATATGGCAAAGTTATTTTCCATGTTAGGGGAGTCTAGGACAAGAGGGCCAACTTCAGGATTGAAGGACGTCCATTTAGAACAGAGATGCAGAGAAATTACTTTAGTCGGAGGGTGGTAAATCTGTGGAATTTGTTGCCATGAGCATGACAATGTTGCCATGACATTGGGTACATTTACGGCAGAGGTTCTTGATTAGCCAGGGCATTAAAGGTTATGGAGATAAGGCAGGGGAGTTGAGATGACTGGAAGAATTGGATCAGCCCATGATTGAATGGCAGAGCAGACTCAATGGGTCAAATAGCCTACTTCTGCTCCTATATCTCATGGTCTACAGTCTACCCCTTTAGCCGTTCCCCTCAATATTAAGTATAGCATTTTGGAAGATAGAGATGGAGAGGTAGTAATGAGGATCAAGGAAATGGCAGACGAACTGAATAAATATTTTGCCTCAGACTTCACTGCAGAAGACACCAGCAGTATGCTGGAAGTTTGAGAGCATCAAGGGCAGAAATGAGTGCAGTTGCTATTAATTGAGAGAAGGTGCTTGGGCAGCTGAAAGTCTTAAGGTAGATAAGTTATCTGGACCAGATGGTCTGCACCTCAGGGTTCTGGAAGAGGTAGCTGAAGAGATTGTGGAGGCATTAGTAATGACCTTTAAAGAAAAATAGATTTTGGCATGGTCTCAGAGAACTGGAAAATTGCAAACTTCACTCCACTCTTTAAGAACGGAGGGAGGCAGAAGAAAGGAAACTATAGGCCAGTTAGCCTGACCTCAGAGATTCAGAAGATGTTGGAGTCAATTGTTAAGGATGAAATTTCGGGGTACTTGGAGGTACATGATAAAATAGGCCAATCAGCATGGTATCTTGAAGCTAACATCTTGCCTGACAAGTAAAAGTTGAGAGTTTCCTGATTGGTCAGGACATTAGAGGATATGGCAAGAAGACAGGTGTATAGGGTTGAGTGGGATCCGGGATCAGCTATGATGTAACGGTGGAGCAGACTCAATGGGCTAAATGGCCTAATTCTGCTCCTATGTCTTATGGTCTTATTGTTTGAATCTGTTGGAATTTTTTGAGGAAATAACAAGCAGGACAGACAAAGAAGAATCAGTGGATGTGTACTTGGATTTTCAGAAGACATTTGATAAAGAGCCACACATGAAGCTGCTTGGCTAGACAAGACCCCATGGTACTACTAGAAAGATACTAGCATGGACAGAGCATTGGCTGATTGGCAGGAGGCAAGGAGTGGGAATAAAGGAAGCTTTTCTGATTGGTTGCTGGTGACTAGTGGTATTCCACAGGGGTTGGTGTTGGGACCCCTTTTTACATTGTATGATTTGGCTGTCAGAATTGATGGCTTTGTGGCCAAGTTTGTGGATGTTATTAGGATAGTTGGAGGGGCAGGTAGTGTTCAGGAAGCAGGGAGGTTGTAGAAGGACAAATTAGGAGAATGGGCAAAGAAGGGGCAGATGGAATAGTGTCGGGAAGTGTATGGTCATGCAATTTGGTAGAAGGAATAAACAGGAAGAAAATTTAAATTTCTGAGGTGCAAAGGGTCGTTGTGCAGGATTCTCTAAAGGTTAACTTTCAGGTTGGGTCAGTGTGAGAAAGCAATGTCAGTATTCATTTTGAGAGGACTAGAATATCAAAACAAGGATGTAATGCTGAGGCTTAATAAGACAATGATGGTGCTCCACTTGGAATAATATGAGCAGTTTTGGGCCCCTTATATGAGAAAGGATGTGCTGAAGAGGCTTCAAAGGAGGTTCACGAAAATAATTCCAGAATGAAAGGTTTATCATATGAAGAGCATTTGATGGATCTGGGCCTGTACTTGTTGGAATTTAGAATAATGAGGGAGGATCTCATTGAAACCTATCGAATGTTGTATACAGAGTGGACGTGGAGAGGATGTTTCCAATGGTGGGGTAGTCTCAGACCTGAAGCCACATGCTTAGAATAGAGGGACATCCATTTAGAATGGGGATGAGGAGGCATTTCTTTAGCCAGAGGATGGTAAATCTGTGGAATTTATTGCTACACGCAGCTTTGTAGACGAGGTCATTGGATGAACATTTGCGGGGGTTGATAGGTTCTCAATTAGTCAGAGCATGCAAGATTACGGGGAGATGGCAGGAGAATGAGGTTAAGAGGGAAATGGATCAGTCATGATCAAATGGCAGAGCAGAGTCAATGGACCAAATGGCCTAATTCTGCTCCTATGTCTTATGGTTTTATGGATTTATAGTCACCAAATCTTCTCCAGTCAACATCATAGAGGGAGAGGTGATTGCCATTGACCAGGAACTTAACTGGACCAACCAGGTGAATGTTATGTCAACAAGTGGTGAGACTTTGAGTGGCAAATCACTGACTGCCTGGCTTTCTAAGGTCCTTCTATCACAGAGAAAGTATGTTAAGCATGTGAAGAAATACACCATACTAAACTCGAACAATACATTGCTCCAGGACTTATCAGTTGACTTGATTGTCATTCCATATTTTACCCTCAACATTCAATCACTTCACAAGCAAACTGTGGCTACAAGTTAACAAGCTGCACTTAATAGATACTACAAAGCTACTTCTTTCCTAAACCAATTACCTCTATCTTCCAGAGGGACATAAAGAACAAGCATGTGAAAATACCATCACTTGCATAATCCTATCATACATTTTCTGGACTTGAAAATAAATCTATATTAATTTTTGTTGCTATATCCAAATCACTGAATTCCCTATTAAAAGTGTTGTGGTAATACCTTCACCAGAATGGAAAGGTTCAAGATTATAGCTCACTGCCACCTGAACGGCAAATAGGGTTGGGCAACAAATGCTCAGAGCCTGCAAATATATGTGAAACAAACCTCACCTTTCTTTCTACAGAGAAATAATTTCCCTTTATGATTTCCTCTTTCCATTGCTGGGATAAAGAAATTTGTTTCTCATCTTCACCTCTTCCAACAAGACTTTCAGGATTCTTTTGGGATCTAAAGACTTGCTTTCTATTTCATTTATATTTTGCAGGAAATTAAACAACACTTTCATTACATTGGAAAAGGAAATCTGTCCAAGGAAATGCGTTTACACTTGAAATAGCCCTCTGGAAAATTATGAAAATTATGTCCAAAGAATGCAGATTTCATAGCTCATAATCTAAACCACAACCCAGAAACAAAAATAACCGGGCCTGATAACTAATCCACTGAGTGCATTTTGTATCTGCAGAAACAAAACTGAAAATCTACCCCTTAATATCAGATGACTGCAGAAAAATATCTTGGCAAAAGTATTTATTCATTACCAAAAGCTTCAAGGCCACATTGCAGTGATATGTTTCAGTTCATATTGATAAATTGGTTAATAATAAGCTTCCAGGTGAGAAGAAACCAGCTATGTAAACCATACTCATCTAGTTTTCAAACAAGTGATTCTGTTAAACTTCAATTGGAATTGCTGGAGCTTTCTGGGAGGAATCATTATCTACTATTCACCTGAACTATATATTATAATACTTAAGCATACTCCTTGTAGGGTCTTTTAATCATAAAAAAGATTCTTTTCACCAGCCTTGTATCGTTTTGTCAGAATAATTGCAGACCCAAATATTAAAACATAATTTAAAAAAGGTTGCTCTCTCTCCTGTTAGTCCAGTTCTCAAACTGCCAGAGCCCTTCCTGTGGGGATTTCTGTAACTAAACATGTTAAACGGAAAATGATGAAGCAAGACCATAGCGCAAGCAAATTACAGTGAGAACACCATCACATTTAGATTTGCTAAAAAATTCAGAGGCAAATAATAGCCATTTATATTTCTCTTTTAAATTCCCGGTAAAAGGAATTTAAAAGGGAGAATAAAACTACAGCTATGTAGTTTCCTGCACCACCCAGTGACCCTATGATCTCTGTCTCTAAGGCCGACATCAGGCTGTCTTTCAAGAGGGCAAATCGTCGAGGGCAAGGTGGCAGAGCCCAATGGAGTACCCGGTAGGGCTCTGAAAACATGTGCCACCCAACTGGCGGAGATGTTCAAAGACATTTTCAATCTCTCCTTGCTGCAGTCACAAGTTCCCTTTCTCAGAAGGGAAAGGGTGAGCAATTTCAAAATCCTGGGTGTCAATATCTCTGTATTGAAGCATATGGAAAAGGAAAGCAGATATAAAATACAGAAACTAACCTGGACCCAACATATTGATGCAGCTACAAAGAAGGCATAACACTGGCTATATTCCATAAGGAATTCGAGAAAATTTGATATGTCTCCAAAAACACTTGAAAATGTCCACAGGTGAACTGTGGCGAGCATTCTAACTTGCTCCATCACCGTCTGGTGGGGCGGGGGGGGGGGGGGTGCTACTGTACAGGACCAAAGTAAGCTGCAGTGACTTGTAAAAATAGTCAGCTCTATCATGAGCATTAGCCTCCATGGTATCCAAGACATCTGCAAGGGGTGATTCCATCATTAAGGACCCCATCACACAGGACATGCCCTGTTCTCATTGGAATGAGGTATAGAAGCATGGAGGTACAGGAGCCTAAAGACACACACTCAACGATTCAGAAACAGCTCCTTCTCCTCTGCCATCTGATTTCAAAATGGACATCGAACCCATGAACACTACCTCACTACAGTTTTTTATTTCTATTTTTATGCTACTTATTTAATTTACCTATTTTATATGCTTTCTATAATTCATGTTCTTTTCTTTAATACGTACAGCAATGTACTTGCTGCCTCAAAGTCAACAAATTTCATGACATATAATAAACCTGATTCTGATTTTGATTCTGAAAGGTATAGTAAAACTGAAACTGAATTTCAAAACTGAAATTTGAATCGTGGAAAGGTACACAAAATGAGAGGATGGAAGTTTTTAAGGATTCAAATTTATTATTGGAGAGAAGCAAAACAGTGTTTTGAGTGTAAGAGCAATGTTTTTTTTTCCAGGAGAATTTGTCCTGAAATGACAAACAGCTTTGTCAATCAATCCTCTTTTCTTTTTGGCCTCCTCTGACTGCTGAAAGCTGCAGGTCCTCCAAGCAGATATCCCTGTACAGGAAGTGTGCAAGATTCAGCAAATCACAAAGATTTTTTTTAAGACTTTGATCAGCTGGTACTGTATGAGGCATCTTCATGTGCTTTCCACATACAGTAAATATTGCTTCATAATTTCAATTGTCACATTAATTTGACCTGACCACATTTGTGCTCGTGCATTTGAGGAGGCTAACTAGAACAATGCCTTCAAACATCACTGAGAGTCTTTGATCCTCCATGGTTCAGCCCTGCACAAGCACATGGAAAAGGAAGGCAGATATAAAATAACAACTTGAGTGCTACCTTAAAATCTAGCTGTGACTTGCATGAATATCTCATTTATTTTATTTTATTTAGAGATACACCACAGGATAGGCCCATCCAGCCCTTCAGCAGCAACCCCTGATTTAACTTTATCCCAATCACAGGACAAATTACAATGACTCATTAGCTTACTAATTGGTACATTTTTGGATTGTGGGACGAAATCAGAGGACCTTGAGAAAAACCCGCGCCTTCCACAGGGAGGACATACATACTCCTTGCGGATGATACAGGATTGAACTTGGAATTCCAGTGCCCCAAGCTGCAATAGCATCGTACCAACTGCCACACTGCTGTGGCCCCCAAGGTGTAAGTATATACAATATTCAGAACACATACCACAAAGATGAAGTAGAAACATTTTTGTTTCCTTGAAGAAGTTTCATTAGGTTGGGTAATCAATATGGGCTTGTTTCTCCATTTTAGATAGATAGATACTTTATTCATCCCCATGGGGAAATTCAACATTTTTTCCAATGTCCCATACACTTATTGTAGCAAAACTAATTACATACAATACTTAACTCAGTAAAAATATGATATGCATCTAAAATCACCCTCTCAGAAAGCATTAATAATAGCTTTTAAAAAGTTCTTAAGTAGTTTACTTAAATACATTGAGTCCTAACCCCGGCACTTTAACATATCTTACTCCTGGCGGTTTTGAGTGCATATGGGCTGAGATACCTAGGACTTAGTGGGGATACAGCAATTTTTCCAATATATTTAATAACCTTCTTAATTTTTCCACTGTCTGGTAATTTCTTCCCACATGTACAGAATTTGCAATTCTGGTATTACTGTATTTTCCTGCAATGTTGTCTCTCTCCTCCAACAAATTTCCTGTGTGGGACATGCAAATGTAACTTGCCTTTTGTAATTAGGACTGAGGGTATTGGACTTGGAGATCATTCTGATGCACGTTTGCTTAACCATCCAGTGGATTTGGATTTTTTTAAGAGACAGCTTTGTTAGTATCTTTCCAGTGTCATAAGTGACTCATCATTGACATGGAACTTGACTTCCAGATATTTGCACACTAATCATTGTCTGCATACTGCGTATCAACCAGCACGGTCAGGGTAACCTAGGTCCAGCAGCGTAGGTATTGCAGTTTGAAGAGTCTCCCAATAGTTCAGAAGATTAATTTCACTCCACAGGAAGTTTGTTGAAGGAGAGAGAAAACATTGCAATAAGATATAGTATTTCAGAAAAAGCATAAGGCTTCTATGCAGCCTTGTCAGATACTGATTTATCGTAGATAGGTTGGTGAGGATCATTGCTTGCATATCATTATGAAGCAAATTTGGACTGAAGCATTTTGTCTATTGGAGATAATAGTGGAGAATTCTGCGATGGTTTTTCCTGCGGACGACGTTTGCTAGATCTCTTTGTAGTTAAAAAGCAGAGAAAATGCTTTAATGACGGCATTCAGACTCTGAGCCCATGTGTTGGAAAACATAGTCTAACACAGAGGAGTAGGAGGCCACCACTTCTCAGACTACCTCTGTGCCATCCCAGCATGCAAATTCTGGTGACTCTGGGGTCTGTGGTCTGCAATCCCACATTGGACCCTGAGTAGCAACACATGTCTTAATCTTGAAGGATAACCTAAGACTAAAGACATGAATAAAAATCAAAAATGTCTCTCTCAGCTAAACTACAGATAGACTCAGTTATACTGGGAACTCTGAAAAATGCCTATTCTGAAAGCCTGATCCTTAAGTACACTACTGTCAGCTCTTCAGAACAACATCTCAGCATCCTATTTTATGCAAGAATGCAAACAAATGTATAGGCAGACTGACAATTGAACATGATCTCAGTACTAATGTGGATAATATGTGATAAGACATGTCTGCTTAACGGTATGGATGGGCATTGAAAAGCATTTATCATGAATATAGCAAGGGCTTTCTTACACTGAGCTGGCCTGAAGAATTGCCAAGCCACAGGCGCAAGTACAGTTCTGGCATCAAGTAGGCAAAAGCTACCAAATTAAGTTTGTGACCTGGAAAGTCCAAGGTCAGGTGTGCTTCATGCACACACAGAATAAATAAATAGTCTGCCACGATTTGCAGATGCTCTGCAGTAACTTTGTAATCCTTCCAATGTTTTCTTGCTCAGATTTATAAATTATCAGAGGATTTCTAATCGTATTTGTAAATTTTCTGGATGTGAATATGTTAGTTGAGTGCCAGCATGACCTTCAGTGACCACCTGTATAAAATCCATCAGCCATTCATGGGTTTCAGGCAAAGAAAAGTTTGCTGTTTGTAGAACCCCAGTCCATGATTGTATCAGATTCCAGGCTAAATAATCTGCTGTCTTGCATTCTGACCCACTTTCTGGCAACCTGGGCTGCTTTTAAGGCTCAGGAAAGATAATCTCATCATGGAGTGAACCAAGTGTGGTTCTGACTCCTGAATGTCTTTTGTTTTGTACTGAATAGACCAAAGGAAAGCCTTCTGAGGCTGGTTCTCCTTCATTTGATTTGAGATTGCACATTTGTTGAGCTAATGACTCCGTTGGAAGATCAGCTGCAAAGATTTTTATTACAAAAGGTTATTTCTCCATTTAATTAAGTCTTGGTTATACATAATCTAAAGGACAGAAGTTAAAAACAACTTTTTTCATGTCTTCCAGCAATTATGTCTGACATTGGCTACTGAAAAAATAGATTGAAGGTAAGTAGTTACCATTGTAACATAAAAGAGGGAAAGAGACCTGAGCATCTATTTAAAAATTCATACCTTTCTTAAACGTGCTGCACCAGTTCCAGACTGAATTGCCTTCAATAATGCAGTTCGTGCATCTTCTTGATTAAGAATAGATGTGGTTGAAAACTTTCCAGTTTTTGTAAAATTTGAAGCCAGTGGAGGTGGTGGAGGAGGAGGGGAAGGAGATTGTAGTTCTGGTTGTCTTGTTTGAAAATATTCTTTTGTTGATGTAGAAGATGCATCATTTTTTGTGTCCTGTATTTCTTTAGAAGCTGTGGAAGTTGTCTGTCAAAACAGCAATTTGTTTTTACCAAAAATACAAATTATATGAAAAATTGCAACAATTCATTTCAAGTAATGCAAGTAATACTACTGCCTATATAAATGACTTTGTCATACCAAAATGTCAATTATTTAATGTCTCTCCTTATCCAGGACATGCCTTCTTCTCATCACTACCATCAGGGAGGAGGCACAGGAGCCTGAAGACACACACTCAATGTTTTAGGAACAGCTTCTTTCCCTTCTAAATGGACCATGAACCCATAAACACAATCTCACATTCTGCTCTCATATTTCTTACCATCAATTTTCTTTACATATTGCACTGCATTGCTACCACAAAGCTACTTATGTCATGATAATAACCTGGCATTTAAAGTTGCTGACTCCCTTCACCACCAATTCCCCAATGTAGACTGGCTCATGTTCGCCTTTCTTCTCCTTCTTTAAGTCAATAATCAGCTCTTTAGTTTTGTTGATGTTGAGTGAGAGGTTGTTACTGGGGCACCACTCAACTTGGTGTCCTACCTCACTCCGGTAAGCTTACTCCTCACAGCCTGTGCTTCATCCAACAACAGCAGTGTCGCTAGTGAATTTGACAATGGTATTTGAACTGTGCTTAGCACATTCATGTGTACAGTACATAGAGTAGAGCAGGTGGCTAAGCAAGCAGGTTTGTGGTGCCCCCCATGCTGATTAGTGCTGAGAAGATGTTCCAATCCTTACTGACTGAGGTTGGCCAATGAGGACGTTGAGTATCCAGTTGAAGATGGAGCTACAGAGGTCTAGGTCTTGCAACATGAAGGTGAGTTTAGTTGGGATGATTGTGTTTGACACTGTACAGTAGTTGATTAACAGCAGTTTAATGTACGCATTCCTGTTGTACAGATGGTCCAGAGCATGGTGAAGAGCCAGAGAAATCACATCTACTGTTGACTTGTTGTTGCACATCCAGGTAATTTCTGAGACAGGAGTTCAATTGTGTCAGATCCAATATCTCAAAGCACTTTATTATGGTTGACATAAGTGCTGCTGGATGCTAGTCATTAAGGCAGGTTATCACACTCCTCTTGGGCACCAGTACAATAGATGCCTTTATGAAGAAGATGGGAACCTTAGACTGCAGAAGCAAGAGGTTGAATATGTCTATAAATACTACTCCCAGTTGATCTGCTCAGCTCTTTAGTCCTCTGCCAGGTATACTTCGTGCATTCACCCTCTTTCAGGATGTCTGGACATCAGCCTCAGAGACTGAAATTACAGGTTGGGGTGTTTCTGTAGGTGTGCCATCGTTCTTCCTATCAAAGCTTGCATAAAAGGCAGTGAGTGCAACTGGGAGGTGATGGGTTGCTGCCACTTGTGCCAACTCATCTTGCCTTGTAGTAAGTTACATTGTGCAAGCTCTGTACATGAAAACCTGAGACAGTGCAGTTTATTTATTAATGACATTTAACAGAATTCCTGCAATGCTTACTCTGTCAAACAAGAGCAAATCTGCAGCTGTTGGAAATCCAAGCAACACGCACAAAATGCTGGAGGAACTCAGCAGATCAGGCAGCATCTATGGGGAAAGAGTTACAGCTGACATTTAAAGCTGATCCCCTTCATCAATGCTTACTTGGTGTTGAGAGCAAAACAACCTGTGCCAGACACTAGTGAAAAAGTAGAGCGACTTTCATATATGTGGTGTTCATCATGACCTTGTATTGTGGCAACCAGATCTACTCAGGGTATACTAACGTGCATTTCACTGGCTTCCAGCATAACATCAGGTGTTCCTATTTTATGTGCTTCATCAAAAGAGACAACTATTCCCCACTTTCTTCAGACCAAGAGGTGAGAATGACATGTGATTCACAATATTTTATTTTTTTCAGTTTCTGATTTTGAATACTCAACTTCTTGTGTTTCTTTCAATTTTGAGTTTTATTGACAATCCTCAGTTGTCTCCTGCTTTTGGGTAATTTTATTTTCTTTGGTTAGTCTCATCTTCATTTCTATACTTTCCACTTTTCTATTTTGTTAAAAGTGCCAAAAGCTTTTATAACCTGAATTCTATTCCATGTTTCAAATAATGGCAGATATACAGTTCCATGACAGATTATACTCCATACAACAGTTTCCATCATGCCCATTTCCTTTTAACATTATGTTTCATAATTAAGTTTTCCAGATAATTTTGACTATTTATATTTGTGTTCTTTTGGAACTCAATCTTTTCCAGTGTTTTTATGCAATGACAATTATAATTTTATAACAGTTTCATAATTGTGTAAAGGATGTACATATTCCTAATCAATTTTTCTACCCATTTGTGGTGAACTACATATATCTGTCTGGACACGCCCCCCTGCTGACTGCTCCTGTGGCTCCTCCCACAGACCCCGGTATAAAGGCGATTGAGGCCTGAGCCCTGCCCTCAGTCTCCAGGATGTAGTATGGTGGTCAACTACTGCTTGTTCTTTCTTCCAGTCAATAAAAGCCGATATCTCGCCTCCCGCCTCAGAGAGTTATTGATGGTGCATCAATTTTATTGACTGGAAGTTTTAAAACATGGAAAGTATTTTACGTCCGGAAAAATTAGATTTGGACCCCCAATCCCCAGAAACAGCTCTTGCCTTTGAACTCTGGCTTGCATGCTTCCAATCATACTTGGAGGAGGTTCGTGCGACTGAGCCTGCTATTATGCACAGAATTCTCCTCTCGAGGGTCACCCCGAAAGTTTACTCACTTATCAGGGACCTGCCGACCTACCAAGAGGCACTGGATGCCCTCAAAAGACAGTACCTGCGGCCGGTGAACACCGTCTATGCAAGACATCGCTTAGCTACGTGACGGCAGCGGCCCGACGAGATGAGCCCTGCGTTTCTCCGAGCCCTACAGACACTCGTCCGAACTTGCGACTGCAAAGGTCTGACGGCGGAACAACATGCGGAGCTGCTAGTACGAGACGCCTTTGTTACGGGGATCAGGTCAGTGTATGTGCGCCAGCGGCTGCTGGAAAATGCCGATCTTATCTTACGCTCGGCGATCGAGACAGCCAACACGCTGGAGGCTGCTCTGCACAACGCTGACGCTGTCCAGCCGCGCAATCCCCCACCAGTCCCATGGACATCTCAGACCCCGCCACCCACGAGCGAATTCACCAACGCCGCTGCCAGTTGCGGCTCCACGAACTCCCCGAACCCGACCACAGCTGCTGCCAGTCGCAAGTCTGCGCAGTGTTACTTCTGCGGACTCGAAAAGCACCCCCGAAAATGCTGCCCGGCCCGAGAAGCAACCTGCTCCAGCTGCGGGAAGAAGGGCCATTCTGAACCATTCTGAACCATTCGTCTGAACCACGAGCGAGGTCAGGCAGTGCTGCATGTGAGACATGGGGGCTGCCATCTTGCCTGCCCACCTCGTGCGAGGTATGGGGGCCACCATCTTGCCTGCCCAGATGGGGGCGGCCATCTTTGTCGGCGCCAACTCACCCCGCCCCCGACCCACTGGTGCTTACCGGACACCAAGACGGCAGTTCAACTCTGGCCTCTGTAACCCTCGACCAAAGCGCCCCACACCAGCTTGCAAGGTCAATGATGGAGATCCTGGTGGAGGGGCACAGGACTAGCTGCCTGTTTGACACGGGCAGCACTGAACGTTTTATTCACCTGGACACGGTGCAACGCTGCGGACTCGTGACACGGCCGGTAAGCCAGAGGATCACCATGGCTTCTGGGTCGTATTCCACAGACATCCGGGTGGGTCGTGTAGCGACATTAGTGGTGCAGGGCACAGAATATTGGAACTTTGCGCTACTGGTCATGCCTCAACTGTGTGCGCCTGTGCTATTGGGGCTGGACTTCCAGAGCCACCTTGAAAGTGTGACAATGGAGTATGACGGGCCCCTCCCACCAATCACAGTCAGAAATCCTCAGCTTTGTGGGACTTCGTCATATACCCAGCTACTGACCACACACACACTCCGACCCACACATCCCACCCAGCACCATGCCAACAGCTGCGCTACTGACACCACTTGCAGCCTCTCCACCCTCAAGATCCCTCCCCCATCACTGTTCGCCAACCTGACCCCCGACTGTAAACCTGTGGCAACTAAAAGCAGGAGGTAGGGCAGGGCCTTCATTCAGTCAGAGGTGCAGCGGCTGCTCAGGGAGGAGATCATTGAGCCAAGCACAAGTCCTTGGAAGGCCCAGGTGGTTGTTGTTCGGACCGGGCAGAAAAATAGGATGGTCGTGGACTATAGCCAGACCATCAATAGGTTCACGCAGCTTGACGAGTACCCCCTACCCCGCATCGCGGATATGGTCAACCAGATAGCTCAGTACAAGGTGTACTCGACAACAGATCTGAAATCCGCTTATCACCAGCTCCCCATCCGCCCGGAGGACCGCCCCTACACCACCTTCGAGGCGGGCAGCAGGCTCTATCACTTCCTGCGCGTCCCCTTCGGTGTCACAAATGGTGTCTCTGTCTTCCAGAGGGAAATGGACCGGATGGTGGACCAGTGCCAACTGAAGGCCACATTTCCATATCTGGATAATATCACCATCTGTGGTCACAACTGGTCGGATCACAACGCCAACCTCCAATGATTTTTCCAAGTGGCCAAAGCCCTGAACCTTACTTATAACAGGGACAAGTGTGTGTTCGGAACCAGCCGGCTCGCCATCCTTGGGTAACTATGACCCCCGTACCCGAGGTAACACCACGCACACCGAGCCCTACACAGACTCCTCACGACACTCCTATACCGGGCGTCTCGCACATGCATATACCAGGCGCCTCGCACACGTATGAGGGATCACTGACACCTAGTGGACTGTCACCTCCAGTTAGGCCGGAACCAGCACAACTACCGTCTCCGGTGCAATCACCACCTCTGGCACCTGTGGAATCACAGCTGGTGCTACGTAGATCGCAGCGACAGATTCGACCACCTGATAGACTTAACCTGTAAATATACTTGTAAGAAACTTCGCCCCATGGGGACTCTCTTTTAAAACAAAGGGGGGGTGAATGTGGTGAACTACATATACCTGTCTGGACACGCCCCCCGCTGACTGCTCCTGTGGCTCCTCCCACTGACCGTGGCTCCTCCCACAGACCCCGGTATAAAGGCGATTTTGGCCTGAGCCCGGCCCTCAGTCTCCAGGATGTAGTATGGTGGTCAACTACTGCTTGTTCTTTCTTCCAGTCAATAAAAGCCAATATCGCGCTTCCCATCTCAGAGAGTTATTGATGGTGCATAAAGGATGTACATATTCCTAATCAATTTTTCTACCCATTATTAGCGAAGATCTTGAAATTATGTTGTGACAGAAGAGATAAAATGCTCCACATGATCCTTTGAAACATGTTTTCAAACAGTTTAGAAGCATTCTAACTTAAAATAAATTAATTCCTCCACTGCATATAAATATGGATACATGATTAAGCATTTGTACTTATCTAATGCAAAGATATCCACACCTCTATCAGATCTAAGTTTTTCTAATTACAGTCTGAAAATTTGGAATAGCACATATAACAGTACAGCACAGGAAGCCCATGAAGTCTGTGCCGACCCTGACGATCAACAGCCACATGTGGCACTGAAACATGTAGCACAGAAACAGGATCTTTGTATTATCAAGTCTATGCTCCCCCATTAAGCATCCACTTACACCAATATTAATTTCACTTGCCAAACTAATTCCAGCTGCCTGCAAAGAACCATTTCCCTCTGTTCCTTGAGTGTTCACATGTCTATCTGAATCTACTTAAGGTATCTGATTCCACCATTTCCACTGGTGGCACATTTCAGGTACCATCTGTGTAACAAAATCTTGCCTCGTAATTCAAGTTGTGCTGAACATGTCCCTACCTTAGAAATTACTAGATTTCCCCATAGCCCTCTATTTTTCTAAGCTCCATGTACCTATCCAAATGTCTCTTAAAAGAGCCTATCATATCCTCCTCCACCACTGTTGCCGGCAGCCCATTCCATGCACTCACCACTCTCTGAGTAAAAAACTTACCACTGAATCTCCTCTGTACCTACTCCCCAGCACCTTAAACCTGTGTCCTCTTGTGGCATCCATTTCAGCCCTGGGAAAAAGCCTCTGACTATCCACACAATCAATGCCTCTCATCATCCTATACACCTCTATCAGGTCACCTCTCATTCTCCGTCGCTCCAAGGAGAAAAGGCCGAGTTCACTCGACCTGGCATAAGGCATGCTCCCCAATCCAGGCAACATCCTTGTAAATTTCCTCTGAACCCTTTCTATGGCTTCCACATCCTTCCTGTAGTGAGGTGACCAGAACTGCGCACAGTACTCCAAGTGGGGTCCAACCAGGGTATATAGCTGCAACATTACCTCTCGGCTCCTAAATTCAATTCCACGATTGATGAAGGCCAATATACTGTATGCCTTCTTAACCACAGTGTCAACCTACACAGCTGCTTTAAGCATCCTCTGGACTCGGATCCCAAGATCCCTCTGATCCTCCACACTGCCAAGAGTCTTACCCTTAATACTATATTCTGCCACCATATTTGACCTACCAAAATGAACCACTTCACACTTATCTGGGTTAAACTCCATCTGCCACTTCTCAGCCCAGTTTTGCATCTTATTAATGTCCCACTGTAACCTCTGACAGCCCCCCACACTATCCTCATCAACTCCAACCTTTGTGTCATCAGCAAACTTACTAACCCATCCCTCCCCTTCCTCATTCAGGTCATTTATAAAAATCATGAAGAGTAAGGGTCCCAGAACAGATCCCTGAGGCACACCACTGGTCACCGACCTCCATACAGAATATGACCCGTCTACAACCACTCTTTGCCTTCTGTGGACAAACCAGTTGTGGCCCTGACAATAGCAGTTATGAGTAAAGATATCTTGCCCTACTTTCCAATCTGTGTCCATTCAAATGCAGCAACAGATAAGGATAAGTTCAATACCAACAATTCTATGGCAAATCCCTCATAATGTCCAAGTCATGTGTCAGCTTATCTCCATTTTCCATGCCTGTGCACTGCAACATGCAAGTCAGAGATAAGCTTGTGACCTCATCTGAATTCTTGGTCCACCCACTGCTGGATTCACCTGTCAGATCCAGGTTTGGAACACAGATGTTCTGAACGAAGGGGCAGAGGCTCTTCAACTATAGTCCCCTCAAGGCTGGTGTTGAACATGCTGGAGTGAGCAGTGTGGCCATTTAAAGCTGCGTTACAGGATTCAGAGCTGCAGCCTGGTAGCACATTGAATGCAGGTCATGATGCACCATCAATAACTCTCTCTGAGACGTGAAGGCGAGATATCGGCTTTTATTGACTGGAAGAAAGAACAAGCAGTAGTTGACCACCATACTCCTTCCTGGAGACTGAGGGCCGGGCTCAGGCCTCAATCGCCTTTATACCGGGGTCTGTGGGAGGAGCCACGGTCAGTGGGAGGGGCCACAGGAGCAGTCAGCAGAGGGCGTGTCCAGACAGGTATATGTCGTTCAACACAGGTCATTACTGGGGAATAGATGAAAATGCAGTGTCAGACATCCCAGGTCCCAGTCCCTTCCTTGCTGTGTCAAAGCATAAGCAAGTGCTGTCATTTCCCAGCAATGGGTCAAATTTATGTACCAACCAGAATGCAGTCCTGCACCCATTGGGTTTAAAGGAACACTTTAGCTTATCCCACAGACTGCAATTTTGCCCTATCATTTTCCCATCCTTCCTACAGTCTTAGTACACACTACATCTACCTGTATACCAACTGCCCCATCCTCTGTCCTATCACTACTGTTTCGAACCCCCTGCCAAATTAGTTCAACCCTTCCCCAACAAGCTCTAGCAAACCTGCCAGCATGGATATTGGTCCCGCTTGAGTTCAGGTGTAGCAAGTCCTTTTTTTTACAGGTCATACTTCTCCCAGAAGAGATCCAAATAATCCAGAAATCTGAAATCCTGTTCCCTGCACCAATTTGTCAGCCACACATTCATCTGTCAAATCATCTTGGCTTGCCCAATACCAGCCTTCCAAGGCAATATCTCAAATCCAAGTCAAGAAAGTATATGCAAATCAGTGATGTGAGAGAACCTGAGAGGGGCAGGTTCTCAACACAGCGGTCTTGGCCTGAAACATTGTTTACTCTTTCCCGTGGATGCTGCCTGGCCTGCTGAGTTCCTCCAGCATTGTGTGTGTGTTATAAGGACAGGAGTTTGCACCAGACTTCTAGGACTCAGGTTTCAAAGGGAAGAGCGTGTTTGTACGAGGTTCTCTGTACCCGAGTGCTGTGAGCAATGCATTTTTATCTGATGATGTAATAACCCCTTTTTAGTTCTGATTCGATAGCATCTTCTTCCTGGGAACATGTCTTGAAATGTTTAGTGACGTAGCAGCAAAACCACGAGCTACAGTACCTAAAGATCATCAGTGCGACTCAGGAGCTGGACCTCAGACTGCAGCAGCAGAGCCTTCTGATACGTTCAGAAGTGCAACAGCACATGGTGACTTTTGAGTGGCAGGCTGGACTGAATATATTTCAGCTTAATCACAGAAGGAAACAACAATGTCATCCGGTCAACACCAGAAATCCAGCATTTAACCCAGTTCACCAACTGAATTACTTCCAACTCTGTTTACCAGCTAATACAAGTGCTAGCTGTTTATTCATTACCTCTTCCAGCTATCACCTCGTAGCTTCTTACCTTATCCTCTCTGCCACCCCTCACCTGGTTTCGCCTATCACCTGCCAGATTGTACTCCTCCCCCTCCCCCCACATTCTTACTCTGGCCTCTGCCTCCTTCCTTTCCCGCTCAGGGAAGGTCTCAGCTCGAAATGTCAGCTCTTTATTTCCCTCCATAGATTCTGCCTAATTTGCTGAGCTCCTCCAGCACTTTGTTTGCATTGCTTATTTATAAACCTGACTCCTTACTCTTCATGGATGTACAACAGTGTTATCAAGACAAGAGAGGCATTTATCTAGTAGAATAATTCTTTGATCTTAAATTAGAAATACTAATCTCCTTCAATCTAAGAAAAAATGTTAAATTTAAGTTCTCTAAAAAGGGTCCTGACGAAGGGTCTCAGCCCGAAACGTCGACAGTGCTTCTTCCTATAGATGCTGCCTGGCCTGCTGCGTTCCACCAGCATTTTGTCTGTGTTGCTTCTCTAAAAAGGCTCCTTTCCTTCAGTTGTCCAAACTGATGGTGTTTTAACTCCAGTGCATTGACCTATCTATTTTCTGTTAAATATTGATGTCTCCTGTGCTGTCTCAGCAACTTCTATTTTTATTTCTTGTACATGTTATGAGCTGTTACCATCACAGAAAGATGCTTAACTAGTAAGACAACAATATCCTTCTGTATGGTTCAAATCTTTTTTTTATTAGAAACATTTTATCTAACTAAGTTCAGTGGTAGCGTTCTGATTCCTGACTCAAACTCATGGGGACAAGTCTCACTCCAAAAAGTAAGCATGTAATTACAGCTGTCACATTACTGCACTATAAGTCTCTACTGCTGCTCCTGCTGTTCAGATGCCAGGGTCTGGCTAATTGCTCCAACCAACAGATAAGAACCTGTGATACAAGCCTAAGTGAAGCAGAAAGAATTCCTGATTGTCAACATAATCGAAGACCCACCCATCCCAGTCATTCTTCCTTCCCTTTGATTATTGACTCTGGTTTTTACAAACTCTCCTTTCCTCTCTCATTTGGAGTCTAATAATGCAAGCCTTTAAGGGTGGCTGCCTAGCCGCCTCACCAAGATAAAATTCTAAAGTCTGGCAGTATTTTCATAACACCTTCAATGGTTTGCAAGCTGCTACATATCCCCTCACCATTAAATATGGTAAGTACTTGCGTTAGTGTTTTGGTTCGATCGCTTTTAATCAGAACTGAAAGGTGTTAGGGTTAAACAGCTCTTGAGGCAGTAGATCGTCAAGTGTACATATGTGGACCAAGCAGAAGTGAAAATATGGAAATTTAGTAATGTGGAGAAGAGCTGTCATGGCCTAGGAAGGCAGCAATTTAATTTATAACACAATTACCGTCTCTTGACCCACAGCTTATACTTGAACTAAAATATGAAAAATGTTGTGGGCATGATAACATTACTCCTAGTATTCAGCAACAGCTGGTGCCAATGACAGTGCAGATACATAACTAAAAATAAACAGAACTTGTAATCTCATACATTTTTTTCCAAGAACTACATGGTGTACAGTCGTTCAATGAAAACACTCTTGCTTTTTTATCTTACTGTCTGACTTTCATAGATTCTCTTAAGCAATCCAAGGTTCTTAATATTTTTGAATTATGATCCTACCTGAACTAACTTCACAGGTAACAGTTCAATTCAGGCCTTCAACACAAGTAATTAAACTATCAGAGTCATTCAAAGAATGGCAAGGTGAAATAATTTTTAAATTATGGTTTAGTATATTCACAACTATATTCTTTGCCTTGGACACACTTATTTTACAATGCCCACTTTCCACTTATCAAGTTTTTAGAGAGATCTAGTATTTATTTAGCATATTGAAATTATTTTGGTGGAAAAAACTCAAATCTTATTTGGCATGAACATTTAAAAAAGTCACTTAAAAACTCACTATGGTCTCAAAATTACAGCTAGACCACAGTTTAAGTGCAGTCCAATTACACTAACAGACATTCTGGTGTTCATAATCTAGCTGACATATATAACAAGAAATAACAAGACAACAATTAAATAAGCTACCAATTTATAGATTTAGCTTCAAAACAATTTTCTACCGAGGAGATTCAATTTTAATATATAGAATGAAAAGGAACAAATACTTAGATCTTCATCTTCTCTCACAGTTGTTTAAATTATTACTTTTCTATTGGGCTAGATCTCCCTGTCCATTGGCCCACCATGGAGAATAATTCACCTGAGGCACTCAGCAGCCCACCAACATTTCTTTGACTATATATAGAGAGCCAGCCTTATTGCCCTCATCGTTGTCAACAGTGTTTCAACAGTAAGTTGTGGAACATTCTGATAGGTTTTGGCAGAAGGTAAAGGTGAGGTCAGAAACTTGGCATTTGTTAAAGTTCTGAAGCAGACCACCATTCAAATTATTTCAGACTATTAAAATTGATTAAAGTAATTAACACACAAAAATAACAGTTAAAATAAATAATCATTAAAACACTGAAGTAAAATAATTCAAAATGAAAATGCCTTCTGCATTCCATGAGCCAAGGCACCATTCAAATGAATGTGTTCTTTATCACTTTCCAGGTTTGCCCTGGTGTAGACCATAAGATATAGGGGCCAAATTAGGCCATTTGGCCCATCGTGCGTAGTCTGCCATTTCATCATAGCTGATCCAATTTTCCTCTCAGCCCCAATCTCATAACATTTTGCATAAGAGCAGGAAGGAATTATTCAGCATGTTGCTGGGACATCCTAACATTATCAGGCTTCACCAATGAGCCTCATGAGGCAAGGTGACAGGTGAAGCATTGACTATCATTCAGCAAGTCCTGGGCTTCTCTACACAAGTCTGGGATTTCCACAGGAATGTCTGAATGCTAGAGACATCCCTTAAGTAGCCACAATGAGCAAAACTTGCCTCCTTTTATTCAAACTAAGCACTTCATGCAAAATGTTAAATATTGCATTATTTTGAGTCAGAATGTGATGGCAATGAAACATGATTTTTTTCCTAAAAATTGAAAAGAAAAATATAATTGACAGCTACTGTTTTTACCTTTTTCAGTTTTGAAGTACCACTGTGTGCTCTTATTGATGACAAGAGTGCAGAGTGTTCATTCTCTATTACAGTCATTGAAGATTTGTTCTGGTTGCTGTGCATTACTTTATTGGATGTCTGGTAAAAATATACAGCAAGAGAACATTAATCAGTGAGGATGTATTGAAACATCTGGATTTATCATCAGAAAATAGTTAAACAATCTAATGTTTCATACCTTTCTAAGTCGTTCCTTATTTTGTCCCGACTGGATATCTTTCATCAGAGAACTATGTATGCTCTCATCTTCCTTAACTGGCTTCTGAATAATGGGTTTGAATTTCTTGACAGGGCCAAACATGTTGGTATTTGGTTTGATAGTATTTTTGTAAAAGTCTGATGAATGTTCTGAGATGCCAGCATCCTCTATTGCTGTTGCAGGAACAGCGGATGTTTGCAGATTTGAGGCAGAATGATTATTTGAGATGCTGTCACTCTCCCTTGCTTTAGTAGAATGAGTTTTAACAGAGTCTGAAAATGAAGTTGAAGCTGGAGTGAACTTAAGAGTATCGGTTATGTTAATTGTTCGATCACTTGGAACACTGGAAATCCCATCTGTCAGAAGAGATGATTGGAATGTAGTTTGTGGAATCAGACTTTTTGCAGTAGTGCATTGCTCGTTAGTGGAAACACATTCCTTTATGATTAACTGGGACTGTTGTGATTGGGAAGTAATTTCATTAAAAGCATTCGTTTGTTCTGATGTATACTTAATTAAGCGGTTCTGATTTGGAACAGCTTTAGTATCAGCACCTTTCTGTAGCAAAACATTTGTTTTGTTGCGCCCTTTTGTAGCATTATCTGTGTTACAGCGGGAATAAAGTGCAAACTCTGTTTTCAGATGGCTTCCAATGCAATTTCTCTTTGAAGACTTTGGAGAAGACTTCTCCTGAGCAGGTCTGAATTTATCTTTGTCATCAGATTTACCATCAAATCTGATACCAGTCTGAGCTTTAGACTCACTACTAGTTTCAGTGTTGGTTAATTGTAGTCCTGTGTAATGGGAAATTGCTGAGGCAACATATTGGCTTGAGGTTCGTCTGCAAGGCCTGACAAAATTGCTTGTTACTTTAGGCTGGTTATTTACTGGTACACTTGTGTTTTTAACATTTAATGGCATAACTGATTCTTTATTGCATTGTGGATACTTTTCAATTTTCTTGGTAGTTGCAGATACTGTGTAAGTTGCAGATGCATTAGACGTAGGGAAAATATTGGTTAATTGTTTTTCTGGCTCTTGTAGCTGTAACTCACCAGCTGTGAATTCTGATTTATTTAATGTCACAGTTTTATCTGGATTGGCACACTGCATATTATCCTTATCTATACTTTTCACATTCCAAAATGCCTTTGTCCTCCCTACAAGTGATTCCTTGGCTGAACTGTTTGTTGCCGTCTCTTTACTTTTCATTTCATTGATCACTGCATTGCCCTGATCATCAATCTTGATAGCAGATATTTTTGGTGACAAGTTATCTCCTTGCTGAGGTTGTACAATTGGCTTTGGTGGAATAACTGTGAATGTTCTCCTACCTTTTTTTGGAAAATGTTCATTAGTATGTTTGTTGGCAGTGATTAGCCATCTGTCAGATGTAAGTATGTGTTGTGGAGAATGAATTGCTGCTGAAAACCTCTCAACTTGCCTCCCATGTTTTAATTGGCATTTTCTATTTTGCAATGCTACTGTGTCAGCCTCTGCAGGTATAATGCTGTGTACTTTCTGTCTACCATTCTCTCTAGCTTGCATATCATACTCCAGTTCGGTTGTAATGAAAGCAGTTTTCAATTTATTTTCCCCTGGCTTTATATCATCCTGAACAGCTTTAATCTCTGTGTGCAAATTTTCTATTGTTTTATTGATGGGCTCACTTGGCACATCTGTACAATGGAACACATTTGAAGCATCGGATGTGTTAGATGAAATTTCAGAAGGTGGCAGCTCACAAGTATTGGTTACGAAAATTCCAGTTGTTATTTTTGAGTTAAATTCCACATCCCTGTCTGCATTAGATAATTCTCCAACTTTTGAAGCTGTGGTTTTTTTTTCCAGAAATATTTTCTCTTCACCTGTCTCTTGGCAAGTCCATGGTACTTCATCAATGATTGTCACTGGAATAGTTTCCTGTTCATCAACTGTTCTGTCAGACATCGTAGAAGATTTTTTGTTGGCCAATTCTTCTTGAATAGCTGCCAAAGAAATATTCAGAAATTGCTGCATGTTTAAAATAAAACCTCCTGGTTGCAAACAGAATCTTCAAATTGTAGCTTGAGTGATTTGTTTTAAGAATGCTTCCCCATCTCTAACGTCTCAAATTTTGTTGAAATACATTTAATATAAATCCAGCTAATCTAGAGCATTACACTGTGGGGACAGAGGGAAGGGGAAAGGGACAAAGTCTGAGGGAGAGGGACAGGGACAGAGACAGAGGGACCGGGGGAAAGGGAGAGGGGCAGAGGGACAGGAATATAAAGATTTCATTTTCAGTGTAGGGAACACCCAATGAAGTCATTCTGACCTGTCAGTTCTGCATCCAGTCCAACCAATGTAAGATTCACCTGTGCTGCAATATCTTCCTCTTTCCAGTTAGACTCATCATATGCGGCAGTTTCATATCTAAGTTGCATAGGTAAGGGTCAAAAGATTAAATGCAACATCATCTATGCAATTTCCTTATGATAATATGCTATAATGGTTAGTCAAATATAATGACCTTTTACTATTATTTAGGTTTTGAATTTTTTAAAATCTTCATTACTTATAAAGTTTAGTCCAGGCCAGTTCTTCACTGAGATTCAAAGCATGCCTTCATTTACTGAAATCCAGCTTGGCACTGTTTTATCTGATAATAACTGATAACTTTTGTACACTTTACACACTTGGCTCACCTACAACAATATTCAAGCAGTTGCTATAGCAGTAATACCTTTAAATACACCTTTTTAATAGATATTTTATACAAGTACTGTAGTAGTAGTATATGCACTCAAGACCAGAAGTAAACAGATTAGATATGGCAAAGTTATTTCCCATGGTAGGGGAGTCTAGGACAAGAGGGCGTGACTTCAGGATTAAAGAACGTCCATTTAGATGTGGAGAAATTACTTTAGTCAGTGGGTGGTAAATCTGTGTAATTTGTTGCCACGAGTGGCTGTGGAGGCCAAGTCATTGGGTGCATTTAAGGAAGAGATAGATAGGTTCTTGATTAGCCTGGGCATCAAGGGGTATGGGGAAAAGGCTGGGGAGTAGGGATGACTGGAAGAACTGGATCAGCTATGATTGAATGGCAGAGCAGACTCGATGGGCCAAATGGCTTACTTCTGCTCCTAGATCTTATGGTCTTAATAAAATTTCATTCAGTAAAGATCAAGTTTCCAATGCTTATTAGTGGCATTGACTGCTCATGTTTCAAGTGAACACCTTATTTAGTAACTCTAATTACAAAGGAATTATTGACTCCAAAGCAAATGGATAAAACAAATGTGCTACAATCTGACTTTGCTTACATTTATAAAGCGCAGGCAACCTCTGTGTTATGGCAGTTTGTCTTCTGGAAATTTGCCCTTACAGAATTAACAAATCACTATCCAGAAATTTGAGGTATGGAGTACAATTTGCTCTCACAGAAAGAAGTAAATATATCAGCACAGCTTTGCTTTCGACTGGAGTTTCTTTATGGAAGTGCAAATAGCACTGCGCTGAGTTCTTTCTAGGAAGACATGGTAATGTGGTTGTCTGTACAGATTACAGAAGTTGTCTGAAACAGCACTTCATAGCTTCTCCATTTACATGATGTATATCATAAAGCAATTGTCCAGATTAAGTCCTCTCTTCATCCACAAGTTCTAGAGAAAACGTCCAGCTAGTTGCTGACTTGCTTTGGGTTTGCAGCATGATGGACAGTTATCAACTCATCTGCCTTCCTGTCTACTGCTAGACTCAACACTGAGTCAGATAGTGATCTCAATCACACTGAGGTGACAAGCTGATAAATTTTATACCTAAGTCAACAACACACCCAAAATGCTGGTGGAACACAGCAGGCCAGGCAGCATCTATAGGGAGAAGTGCTGTCGACGTTTCGGGCCGAGACCCTTCGTCAGGACTAACCGAAAGGAAAGATAGTAAGAGATTTGAAAGTAGTGGGGGGAGGGGGAAATGCAAAATAATAGGAGAAGACCAGAGGGGGTGGGGTGAAGCTAAGAGCTGGAAAGGTGATTGGTGAAAGTGATACAGAGCTGGAGAAGGGAAAGGATCATGGGACGGGAGGCCTCAGGAGAAAGAAAGGGGGTGGGGAGAACCAGAGGGAGATGGAGAACAGGCAAACAACTAAGTATGTCAGGGACGGGGTAAGAAGGGGAGGAGGGGCATTAACGGAAGTTAGAGAAGTCAATGTTCATGCCATCAGGTTGGAGGCTACCCAGCCAGTATATAAGGTGTTGTTCCTCCAACCTGAGTGTGGATTCATCTTGACAGTAGAGGAGGCCATGGATAGACATATCAGAATGGGAATGGGACGTAGTCGGCTGGTGTGGTATACTGCGTCCGGTGCTCCCGGTGTGGCCTTTTATATATTGGTGAGACCCGATGCAGACTGGGAGACCGTTTTGCTGAACACCTACGCTCGGTCTGCCTGAAAAAGCAGGATCTCCCAGTGGCCACACATTTTAATTCCACGTCCCATTCCCTGCTGTGTTCCACCAGCACTTTGTGTGTGTTGTTGTTTGAATTTCCAGCATCTGCAGATTTCCTCGTGTTTGCTCTTTATACCTAGTCCCTCAGTTTAATACCAGCCATGGCTAGAGCATCTATTCTTCCAAATGAGGTCACAGAACTAGATGGAAAAGTCAAGTGTTCTGTTTTCATAAAATTAATACTGATATCAGTTACTTTATGTGCTTTAAAACAAATAAATGTTACACCTATTTCAATTGTTTCTAATAATCTTTGAGTACTATATCCAGCAATGTGCACAGAATACAGTCCAATCCATCACGGATTGTGCACATCTATATGGAGTGTTGTGAAAAGCAGCATCCATCATCCAAGACTCTCTCCACCCAGATCATGGTCTCCTCTCGCTGCTGCCATCAGGTAGAAGGTACAGGAGCCTCAAGGCTCATACCACCAGATTTAGGAACAGTTCTTACCCCTCAACCATCAGGCTTTTGAACCAGAGTGGATAACTTCACTTGCCCTTCAATGATCTGTTCCCATAATGTGTTGACTCACTTTCAAGGACTCTTCATCTCCTGTTCTTGATATTTATTGCTTATTTATTATTTTAATTTCTTTTTTCTTTTGTATTTGCACAATTTGTTGTCTTTTGCACATTGGTTGTCCACCCTTTTGGGTGCGGTCTTTCACTGATTCTATTGTGGTTATTGGATTTCTTGAGTATGACTACAAGAAAAAAAATCTCAGGGTTGTATTTGGTGACATACATGTACTTCGAAAATAAGTTTACTTTGAACAATGAAAATGCTGGAGGAACTCCGCGAGTCAGGCAGCATCTATAGAGAGGAGTAAGCAGTCAACATTTTGGGCTGAGACTGTTCATCAGGACAGGAAAGGAAGAGGGCACAATCCTGAATAAGAAAAGGGGAGGGAAAGGAGTGCTGGTAGGCAGTAAGTGAAACCAGGTGAGGGGAAGATGGGTGAATGGGGAAGGGGGATGAAGTAAGAAGGTGGGAGGTAATAAGTGAAAGTGGTAAGGGGCTGAAAAAGAAGGAATCTAATAAGAGAGAACAGTGGACCATGGAAGAAAGGGAAGGAAGAAGGGAGCCAGGTGGAGGTGATAGGCAGATGAGAATGGGTGAGAGGATAACCAGAATGGGGAATGGAAAAAGAGAGAAGGGGGTGGGGGATATAATTACCAGAATTTAGAGAAATTGATGTTCCTGTTGGAGTCTACCAATACAGAATATGAAGTATGGCTCCTCCAATATGAGTACAGTATCATAGTGGGAGTAAAAGAGGCCATGGACAGACATGTTGGAGTAGGAATGGGAATGGGAAGTTGAATTGAAATGAGTGAAAACTGGGAAGTACCACAACCTACGTCGATCTGACTGATGTAAAGGAGGTCGCAGTGTGGACCTCTGGATACAATGGGGCAATAGTCGCGCAAATGAAGTGTTGCATCACACTGAAAGACTTACCGCTGCCCCCTATCTTCTTCTTAGTTCATTGTCTATCCCCCACACACCCAACGTCCCCTCAGCACGTCTCACCTATCACCTGCCGGCTTGTACCCCTGCCCCTCCCCACACCTTTTTATTTTGGCTTTTGCCCTCTTCCTTTCCAGTCCTGATGAAGGAACTCAGCCTGAAACATTAACTGTTTACTCCTCCATAGATGCTGCCTGACTTCCTGAATTCCTCCAGCATTTTGTGTGTGTGTTGTTGAAGACTTCCATAATCTGCAGAATCTCTTGTGTTTATGATTATTATAAGTATTCCAAATTCCTCATTACGTCTGTTCACTGGCACAAGAATAACATCCACAATATTCTCTGCTCCTTGAATGGGAAATATGCTGACAGATCCTGTATTAGATTATATCTGACTCAGCCCTATTAAAACGAAAATGAGAAATCAGGAGGGAGTGAATGTGAGATAATTCTTACACTGTTTGTACAGAATTCCCAAATGATTTTGAAGCTTAAAGACAGCTTTTAACAGTCAGTGAGCCAGAGCAGCTGTGCTGTCACTGGTTGTCAGAGTTTTTCTGTGAGCATAGTCAACCAATTATGCTAGGAGAGGGTCCTGCCGATGTGAAGGGAAGCAAGTTTCCCTCTGAAGGCACTGCCTAGGATCATAAAGGAAGAAAACAGTATGATCCAGGAGCAGACAGCCAAAGGTCTTGAGAAGCAGAATATATACTTTTCAGCTTACAGCTACAAAGAGAATATGACAGGATACTTTTAGTAGGATCGATAAGTGTTTTGAAACTAAACTTGTTACACCAGTTTCCTTATCTACTACGCCAGGCGTGTTTGGGTGGAAGTACAATAAACAATGGACACAGCTGCCTTTAACTCTTATATAAACAAACCCAGAAAACAAGGGTACGCAGTCTTATATATACTGCCTGGTGTGTGATCTGCAGAACTCCAAATCGAATGCTAGAATGTGGATTATGTTGAATCGTTCTCAGTTGGTACAGACATGGGCCAAATAGCCTTCTCCTGCATAAATTATCTCTATACATGTTCTTACCTTGTTATTCAATCACTACTTAAAATGCTGCACATAAAAATTACATTAAAATGTGTGGAACAGTATAATTGGCTAAATACTTATGAGTTTAGAAATGAAAAACATGGGTTTTTTGATGTTTTTTCCCTGAGTTATGAAGGCAGCAACGTGCACAAACATACTGCCTATCAAACATGAATTGAAAATAGGCTATATTTTTATTGGTTTTATTAGTTCTTCTCTAAAAAAGTCTGAATCTAGTGAACGAAGTATGAAAAATATTCACCTAACTATGCAAAAAAAAAACTTTTAGCTCCCAGGAAGGACAAGAAAGTGGATTAAGTTATGAGAAATGGTCCTCAATCTGATGTAATTTAGTATACTTCACATTTGGGAGCAGAGAATTAATGTCCTGTGGAGGTTAATTAGTAATGTCAGTACGTTATTGGGTTTGCAGGCCTCAGATTTTATCCACCATTTGGTTATAAGAAGTGTCCTCCAGGAGTGAGAAATCCATCAGCTAAAACAAGGCAGCAAATTACGGATCTAACAGTCAGCTACCTTTACAGACTTAGTTGTGGTCAGTAGGTGAACAAGTGCTTGCCCTAGGCTCTCATGCTATTATCTGCTTTTTCCCCATCATGATGATAGAAAACTCGCAATGTCAGGGGTAAGTCACTCAACACAGGATGCCTAGGGCTCCTCTTGTTTCCACAATATTTATAAGGGTGGCTCAGTTTCTAGTCAACAGTGATGTGCCATTGATTATCATGGGGGTGGGGGTGATCAAAATTTTCTTATTGGAAATGATCATTCACATTTCTGTGGCTCAAACTTGTTACTTGTTACATCAGTCTATGTTTGAGCGTCGTTTCAGCCTTGCCTTCTTACCAGCCCACACTACCTAATTTTCTTGTCTTGCAAATGGAATTGAATATTCTTGGAGTATTGTGTGCAGTTTTGGGCTCCTTATTTCAGAAAGGATATACTGACATTGGAGAGGGTTCAGAGAAGATTCATGAGCCTGATTCCAGGAATGAAAGGGTTACCGTATGAGGAACGTCTGGCAGCTCTTGGGCTGTATTCCCTGGAGTTCAGAATAATAAGGGGGGAGCTCATAGAAACATTTTGGATGTTAAAAGGCCTGAACAGATTAGATATGGCAAAGTTATTTCCCATAGTTGGCGAGTCTAGGACAAGAGGGCACAACTTCAAGATTGAAGGACGTCCATTTAGAACAGAGATGCAGAGAAATTACTTTAGTCAGAGGGTGGTAAATCTGTGGAATTTGTTGCCATGAGTGGCTGTGGAGGCCAAGTCATTGGGTGCATTTAAGGCAAAGATAGATAAGTTTTTGATTAGCCAGGACATAAAAGGGTATGGGGAGAAGGCAGGGGAGTTGGGATGACTGGAAGAATTGGATCAGCCATGATTGAATGGCAGAGCAGACGTGATGGGCGGAATGGCCTACTTCTGCTCCTATATCATGGTATTATGATCTAATATTATGTAATGATAACTAAATATCCTCATAGCTGACCTTTATGGCTGAAAAACTATCTTTAATGTAGCTGCTGAAGGACAACCACATTTCTCAATATCTCACAACCGAGATATGACTCTAACAAGGTGGTAATTTCTACAAGGTGGGGCGCATTGTCTTCATTTTTACCAGAACAACTTTATGTCACTCTTCCAATGCAGTCGCTCTCCCTTCAGCTTTGGAACTCAGCTCCTTGGTCCAGGCTTGGACCAAGGATGTGATAAGTTCTGAAGTGAGTGATCCTGGAGAACACAAACTGGGCATCAGCGAATAGAGTATTGGAGAGAATGTACTGCTTGGTAGGTTTGTCAATGACACCTTTTATTACTTTACTGACAATGGTAATTAACTAGACTGGACTTATCCTGCTCTTTATGAACAGGGAAGGGAGTGCCTATGGAATTTTCTACATCGTTAGGCAGATGCCAATATTGTTATTATACTTGATCTGATTGATTAGGGGTATGGTTAGATCTGGAGTGCAGATCTTTACTGATTAGCTGGGATGGTATCCTTTGCTATATCCTGTCCACTCCACCTTTTCTTAATATCACATAGATTGGAAAAAGATAGGCTGAAGACTGACTTCTGTAGTGTTGGGGATCTCAAGAGACCAAGACGGATCATTGATTTAGAACTTCTGGCTGGATGTCTCAGCTTGGTTTGTTGCACTTGCATGCTTGTTATTAGCATCTTTAAAGAAACCGCCTACTACCATTTATGAATCCATGTGGAAGGGCTTCAAAGTTTTAATCTGATTCATGATGAAATGTAGTCCCATGCTTCTGCTTCACCAGGTTGGCAACTCATTCTTAGGTGTGCCTGGTGCTAAACTCTTCATTAAAGTGGGTTGACCTGCTGGTTTGAAGAACAGTGGAGTGAGATAGATAGATAGATAGATAGATAGATAGATACTTTATCCATCCCCATGGGGAAATTCAACTTTTTTCCAATGTCCCATACACTTGTTGTAGTATACAGTATACGCCAAGCCATGAAGTCACAGCTTTCTGTGGTTTCCATTTATGCTGCAACTGATGAACATAGTGCCTGATTAATATCTAATTTGAGCATCCAAATATGCTCTGAGTTTGCCCCAGAAATGTACTGGTTGTGCTAAACTGTGAATATGCTCACAAATGTATCTCATAGCATGGTATCCAAAAATGCACCATTGTTTAGACTTTTTTTAGAATGATCTACATTCACCAATCATGTTTCCTGACAGCTGATTGCGGAGTTCCCAGTTTAGAGCTTGCCATGATCTCCGATGGTACAGGACTGAAATAATTTTGTATCTTTATATCACAGTGGTGAATTGGATGGTAATTCTCCTTGGAACCCAGTAAATTTGCAATAACTATCTGAACCTGTTTCTTTTTTACAAGATTGCCTTCTTATATCTTTATATGGCTTTATTCTGAATTTACTCTGGATTTCCAACATCTACAGAATTTCTTGTGTTTATTCAGAGTATCTTTATACACATTCCTTAAATTGTACACCTTAAAGTATGTTCAGTATATGAGTGGAAAGACTCCCACATTTTATGCTAACGTTCAAGATTTCAGTTTATCTTGACAGGATCTGAAATATCATTTTTACTATCTTTCACTTCCACAGAACAAAAGCATACATATTTTCATATCAAAAGCACTCTTGAAGTTCATGTATACCACCATCAATTGCATTAGCCTCAACTCTATCCATTACCTCATCAATAAATTCCATTAAATTTGTTCAAATCATTTACCATCAACTAACTCACATTGGTTTGCCTCCATTCTCCAACAAATGAAAAATCATATCCGAAATGTTATTTATAAAATCTTTCCTATTATTGATTCAACTGACTAAGTGCAGCACTAGTAGATGCTGGGCTTATTTTTTTGAGCAAAGGATAACATTTGCTACTTCCCTATCTAATGGCAATATTCCAATTTCCAAAGAGTATTCAAAAAAATAGTCAGTGCTTCCCCTAAATTCCTCCTGTATTTCCTTCACAATGATCAAATACAACCCATTCCATCTCAACTGACGAGACTTTCTAAAACCTCAATGCCATCACTTTTTTATCATTTCTAGTGTCTCAACTATATGTTCCTTCACTGTTACTTCCCTGGTAAAAGCAATGCAGAGTATATTAACACTCCCCTCAGCATCAAACTTTGTAAGTTCCCATTGTTTTGCCTTCAATAGTTCTATTCCTCATGCATTACTGTTTTACTATTTAAATGCCTGCAGAAAACTTTCATATTCATGTTTATTTTAATAGTTAATCATTTGTCATACACTATCTTTGCTCCTCTTCACTCCTTTAATTCTTTTGTAATCAGGTTCCCATTTGGTATTTAAACTCAGCACCAGTAATCGGCATAAAGTTCCTGAACATCTCAGTCTTCAGCCAGGGTGTGTTTTTCCGTTCTCCTCAAGCAAATATGCCTCAATAGTATCTGAACCATCTCTTCTTCTTTAAAGAAAGCTCATTATTTTACAAAAGTTTTGCCCGTGTGTTATTTTGCTATCTCATTCTTGTCAATAGGTGTATGTAACATGTACTCCCGCACTATCAGATATTCCCTTTGATCTCCAGCCTGCCTGCAAATTCAAATTCACTTGATTTTTTTCTTTACCGTTCTGATGAAGGGGGCTTCAATCTAAACTGTTGACTCAATTTTTACAAATGCTGCCTGACCTGTTAAGTGTTTGTAGCACTTCCTATTTTTATTTCAGACTTCCAGCATCTGCAGTTTTTGATTTCCAATCAAAATCCCATGCTGCATGGAAAAGTTTACTCAGAAATGTTCAAAATTGCCATGAAAAATATGCCTTGATCTGCTGTTGGCAGTGACATTCTACATTTGTATTCCACAAGACTAATATATTCACCCTATTAAAAGGAACTGCATGGGAAACTGATGGCCTTGGCTCACCCTGGTCATCAATATAATCCAAAACACTTGTTTAAAAATCTTAGTTTTAAATACAAATAAACATGAAACTCTCTGACTTGATAGTAATAAACATGAAACCTAGGAAATAAAAAGCCTAAAGTGCAAAATAGGTAATAATTTAATATCAGATAGATTTATGCATATTTTACATAGATTGCTCAAATATTTTGTTTTCTTAGTGAAAATTTGTACATGTTGTTACTTTGCCTTAGATGGATGAGTGTCAACTTCAGCAAATTTCAATAAAATTTCCACATTAAGACATTAAAACTCATACCTGACATTTTTATCTCCAAAAGGAGTTCCTTTATCATTCGAGGATGCCTGAACATCGTTCCATGCTGCATGTTCTTTTGTACCATATATGTTATCTGGGGCTCCCAGAATTTCATCTTTTTCAGTTTTGTTTCTCAAGCTGAGGCTGCCAGTGTGTGTGGAGAACATAGCAGACTGGGAGATTACAGTCCTAGCATCATCAGAGTTCAACAGTTCACCTTCTGATGGCAGAGTGTAATTTGAGCACCTTTGCTGAAAATTGTCATTAGTTTTAATGGATGTAGTCCATTCTCCATCTCTAGTTTCTGCTTCCATAATAATATCACCAACTCTACCACCTTGTTCTGAGCCCATCTCCACTAATAGGGAATGAAGTGAGGAAAATAAAGAAAGGGAAGTCATAATTTAAATTAGGAAATTACATATCAACATATATTAATACTTTGATTGTTAAAAAATCAAATTCTAAAGATATTATATGATCACAATATATGTTATGATCTATACAATAACAATATTGTTATATTTGTTAATAGTTTTTGATGCTTACACATTGAGCAACTTTTATAGCATATTCTTAGACTTACTTAAGTTGAAATATACCCATAAACGAAGAAAGAACATTGAATATTTAGGAAAAATGTTAGCTTCTAATTTTCCCTTTTGAAGAATTAGAAGTGTTATATGTGAGGATTTGGAATAGCCAATCATTGTTTACGAGACAAAATACAGTACTGTACATGAGAATCTCATAAAATTTTCCAGAGCAGATGCCATTTAATATTCCACAAAACAAGTTTTCAAACCCATAATTAAGATAAAATAATTAATTTATTAAAATAACTTAATCTCCAGAACTGCACATTTTCATACACATTTATTGTTCCATATTTTTTGCTGGTTGATAGGTTTTAATCAAGGTAATTACAACAATACTAGCATTTTTGAGTAACAGACTGATTAGAGAAGAACAGGAAAATAAAAACATTAATCTAAAGATATATAACAAAAGATTATGTCTCTATGTCCAACCAGTTCTCAGTAACAAAATCAGCCTAAGTTTAGCACAAGGGTGAGCATGGCACTCATAGCTTTTCTAAAAATCCAATGGCAAGCCATTCATAGTCCAAGGAGATCTAATTTTAATTTTCCCTCTTGAAAATGGATGGATTATTTTCTCAGATTTATTTTTTAGGTGCTAAATATCAAGGTGGACAGGGTCTAAGTACTTTTGGTCTAACTAACTCATAAAGAGAAACTGAACATCAGCACACCAAGTTCCCGCAGGAGCCCTATCAGAATTTGAACCAGTAAGATGAAGGTATCTGAGAGAAAGAAACAAGTTTAATGCCACAGATATTATTATAGAGATTGTGTACAATCACTATACTGTATAATCACTTTTTTACACCATACTAGTGGAAAGGGCAAGGCTTTCCTTGTTAATCTACTATTCTGATGAAGGGTCCCAGCTTGACAAATTGACTGTTTGTTCCTCTTCATTGATGCTGTCTATTCTGCTGAGTTCCTCCAGCAATTTGAGTGTGTTACTCTAGATTTCCATTATCTCTAGAATTTCATGTTTAAAATATACTATTGAGTCAGTTCAAAAGGGTAGAGCCCAGATTACTGCATAGAACTATGAAGCAATGGCCACTCCAAAGACTTGATTGAAAAAGAGCAGGACTGGCAGCTCAATGTTCTGGTGTTTCAATGACCAACAGGTCAACAAAGGACACCATCTTCACAGCACTTCACTCTGCCCTGACCCACCTGGACAGCCCCAACTCTTATGTCAGAATGCTGTTCATTGACTTTAGTTCGGCATTCAATACTGTGACCCCCTCCAAACTGATCGCCAAATTTCACCAGCTTGGTACCAGTTCATCCCTCTGCAATTGGACCTTGGACTTTCTGACTAACAGACCCCAATCTATTAAGTTAGACAACCTCTCCTCCTCCACTCTCACCCTGAACACCAGCGTGCCTCAAGGCCGTGTGCTGAGCCCTCTTCTGTACTCCCTTTTCACCTTTGACTGTGTTCCTGTACATGGTTCTAACTCCATAATCAAGTTTGCAGACAACACCACAGTGGTTGGCCTGATCAGAGGAGATGACGAGACAGCCTACAGGGACGAGGTTCAGCACCTGGCTGCATGGTGTGCCAACAACAACCTGGCCCTTAACACCCAGAAGACCAAGGAGATCATTGTGGATTTCAGGTATGCTAGGAGCCACACTCATGTCCCCATCAACATCAACGGAGCTGTAGTGGAGTGTGTGTAAAGCTTCAAATTCCTTGGTGTCCACATTTCTGAGGATCTCACCTGGTCCCTGAACTCCTCCATCCTGATCAAAAAGGCGCAACAGCACCTTTATTTCCTGCGGAGCATCAAGAAAGCTCACCTCTGTCCCAGGATACTGATGGACTTTTACAGCTGTACCATTGAGAGCATACTCACCAATTGCATCTCAGTGTGGTATGACAATTGTCCTGTATCGGACTGCAAAGCACTCCAGTGTGTGGTGAAAACTGTCCAGCAGATTATCGGCACCCAATTGCCCACCATTGAAAACATCTATCATAAACGCTGCCTGGGCAGGGCGAAAAGCATTAGGATGCATCTCACCCTAGCCATGGACTTTTTACTCTCCTCCCATCTGGTAGGTGCTATAGGAGCCTCCACTCCCACACTAGCAGGCACAGGAAGAGCTTCTTCCCTGAGGCTGAGACCCTGCTGAACCTCACATCACAGTGCTAAGCAGTATTGCACCCATATTGTACAGTCTCAGTACTTATATATTTGTGTGCTGTAGTACTTACTTTCTATTCACAATTATTTTGTAAATAACACTACTCTTTGCATTTCTGGTTAGATGATAACTGCATTTCATTGGCTTTGTATCTGTACTTGGCACAATGACAATAAAGTTGAATCTAATCTGATCTAACCTAATAGAAAGAAGTGAAAGAGCACTGGTGGAAGTGAATACATTTAAAACATTTAAGAGGCATATGGACAGGCATATGCTCACGCAAGGAATGCAGGAATATGGACCAATGTGTAGGCAGATGGGACCAGTCTAATTTAGTGTCATGGTTGGTAGAGATATCTTGAGCCAAAGGACCAATTCCTGTGCTGTACCATCCAATGTTCTACATAAATGGGGAAATTAAACATGAAGATTCAAAATGAATGATTTTGTTGAAAAACTTGGGCCAAATTGTTATATTACTTTATGTTCTGACGCAAGCTGTTTTTCTCAAATGTCACTTAACACTATTTGAATTAACAACGATTGCATGAAAAAATAACACAGAGCCTGCCATGAATGAGGAGCTTTCTTTGAAGGTTTCCAGACAACCTGTACAACATACATCTACTGTCAGACTTGGAATTGGGGCTAAATGGAGCTCCAATCATGCTTTTCAAAAAAATTGGATACGATATACACCAGAAGATGATTAGTTCAAGAGTTACTACCACTTATTATTGAAGCTATGATAATGACTGATAATACTACTTTGGGGAAAAAATCTTTATTCCTCTGAATCGATGATCCAACTGACCTACCTTGCAATTCAACTGGCTTTAGTTTCCTGTTCAATTTAGTTTCACTATGACCATTAACAAGGTGTAAGGACAATCACGAAAAGCCTTTGGCCTTCATCATAATATTAAATGCTTTTCCTATTGCTAGCTGTATGCTGTTATAAATAAATGCAGTCTCTCCATTTCTGCACTTGGAAGCAAAAGAAATATCATGTATCATGAAGCACTTCAACATTGAAATCATGTAAATTTATATAGTGCAAAGGCAGATACATTCTTAAAGAGGACCACATTAAATGCAATTTTGTGTATATATTTACTTTCACTGCATATTTGTATTGGTAATTTTGTTTAAATGAAATAATTGTAACTCTCTAATTATTTAATTCATAGAATAATCATATAATTAACTTAGATTTTATTTAATTTACAAGACATGTTATAAATCTCAAATACATAGAATAAATACAAACATTACTAATGCCAGCATAATAACCCAAACAATCTTGTGTAGCTGATAGTAGATTGTAGATAAGAATGTAATATGAATAATATTGATATGAACTAGTAAAACACTGCAGTCAATTAGTGATACTTGAGAGTGATAGTAAAGTTATCAGTGCCAACCCAAACACGACTGGTACATAAATATTTCAGATGAACAAACTTTAAGGGTACAGGCTAATAGGGCAAGGACAACAGAATAGCCAAGAGAATGAAATGTTTACTGAAGAGCACAGGCTTCAGATAGTGGATGAGTGACCACCAGGACAAGGAGACTAAGTGGTCAGTGCAGGGTTTCCCTGGGTCCAGCAAGTATACCCCTTTAGATACTGCTGTGGGGGGGGGGGGGGGGAGAGATTTCCTAACAGGGCACAGCAGCAACAGCCAGGCTAGTGGCACAGTGGCCAGCTCTCAGGCTGACCAGGGAAGAGTAAAGTCAGGCGATTAGTTATAGGAGATTCAATAGTTATGGGGATGGACAGGAGACACTGTGGCCAGGAAAGAGATGCCAGGATGGTGAATTGCCTCCCAGGTACCAGACTCTAGAATGTCTGAGCGGCTGCAGAATAATCTCTCGGGCGGGTGAGCAGCCAGAGCTCCTGGTGCACATAGGTAGAGAGGGGGAAGAAGTTCAGTGCATTGAGGATGGGGAGATAGGAAAGAGGCTGAAGGGTAGTATCTCCAAGGCAGGGTTACTCCGGGTTACTCCTAGTGCAGGGTTACTCTGGATTACTACTAGTGTCACGTGCTAGTCAGGATGATAGTACAGATGAATGAGTGGCTGAGAAACTGGTAGAGGGGGCAGGGTTTCAGTTTCTTGGATCACTAGAATCTTTTCCGGTGCAGAAATACCTGTACAAGAGTGAAGGAGTGCACCTAAACTGGAGGGAAACCAATATCCTGGCCGGGAGGTTTGCTAGTGGTACGCAGGAGGGTTTTAAATAGTTTGGCAGGGGGATGAAAACCAGAGCACGAGGTTAGAAAGTGGAGGGATGGAGAAGAAGATAGATGTCAGTGCCAGTAAAAACAGACAGGAGCAAAGTAATAGATACAATGGATAGTTCAAAGTGTCTGCATTTTAATGCTTGGAGTATTAAAGGCCAAGCGTGGTAACCTGTCTCAATGACTCTCACCCAGTGCCACTTATATCCACAGTGATGAAGTGTTTTGAGAGGCTAGTGATGAAGCATATCAGCTCTTGTTTGAGTGGTTACTTGGATCTGCTCCAATTCATCTACTAAAGCAACAGGTCTACAGCAGATGCCATCTCATTGCCTCTTCACACAACCCTGGAACATTTGGACAGCAAAGATGCATGCATCAGGATGCTCTTTATCGATTACAGCTCAGGAATTAATGCCATCATCGCCTCAAACCTAATCAGTAAGCTCCAAGATCTGGGCCTCAATATCCCCTTGTGCAATTGGATCCTGGATTTCCTCACTTGGAGACCCCATTCAGTTTGGATTGGCAAAAACATCTGCTCCACAATCATGATCAGCACAGGAGCTCCACAGCGATGTGTGCTTAGCCCCCTGCTCTACTCACTTTACACCTATGACTGGGTGGCTAAGTACAGCTCCAACACCATGTACAATTTTGCTGATGACACCACTGTTATTGGCCGTATCAAAGGTGGTGATGAACTAGCAGACAGGAGGGAGATTGAAAATTTGGCTGAGTGGTATAATAACAACAACCTCTCACTCAAAGTCAATAAGACCAAGGAACTGAATACAGATTTTAGGAGAGGTAAATCAGAGGTCCATTGGATGATCAGAGTAGAAATGGTCAGAACTTAAATTTCTGGGTGTCAATATCTCAGAGGACCTGTCATATAAATATGACTTGGACCCATCATAGAAATATAATTGCAAAGAAAGCACAACAGCGCCTCTACTTCCTCAGGAGTCTGCAGAGATTCAGCATGTCATTAAAAACCTTGGCATGCTTTTATAGATGTGTGGTGGAAAATGTGCTGACCGGCTGCATTACAGCCTGGTATAGGAACACCAATGTCTTTGGGCAGAAAATCCTACAAAAGGTAGTGGATTTGGCCCAGTACATTAGGGGTAAAACCCTCCCAACTATTGAGCACATCTACATGAAACATTGCCATAGAAAATAAGTATCCACCATCAAAGATCCTCATCACCCAGGCCATGCTCTTTTCTCACTGCTGCTATCAGGTAGAAGGTACAAGTGCCTCAGGACTTGCATCACTAGGTTCAAAAACAGTTACCACTCCTCAACCATCAGGCTCTTGAACAAAAGATGATAACTACAGTCATTCTACTGGTGTTCCCACAATCGATAGTCTCACTTTAAGGACTCTTCATCTTGTTATTTCAGGCTCATTATTTATTGCTATTTATTTGTATTTGCATTTGCATAGTTTGTTGTCCATTGATCCTGTTTACAGTTAATTTTCTACAGATTTGCTAAGTATGCCTGCAGAAAAAGAATCTCAGGGTTGTCTTTGCTGACATGTTAGCACTCTAATAAATTTTACTTCAAGCTTTGATGATGAACAGAGAACATGGATCAGTACATGGAACTATGATGTTGCGACGATTGACTTGGTGGAGAGAGACAAGAATGTGTGCTTAATATCAAATGGTTTTAATGCTTTAGGTAAGATAGCGAAGGAGGTAAAAGCAGTGAGGGAAGTTGCAATCACTGTTAATATCACAGCTGCACTCACAGGGGACATAATGGAGGGCTTGTCCACTGAGTCTATATGGTTATAACTCAAAAATAGGAGTGGTGCCATCACTCTTAGGGGATTGTACTACAGCTCACCCCCAATAGCTACCGGGACTTTCAGGAACGATATACAGTGCAGATTAAGGAAAGGTGTAGAAACATCTGATTGTTGTTATCATGGGGGACTTTAACTTCCCTAATATAAACTGGGACCTTCTGAGTGCACGAGATTTAGATGGAGCAGAATTTGATAGGTGCATCTGAGAGAGTTTCTTAAACCAATATGTAGACATTCCAAAAAGAGGAGGGCTGTACTTGACCTGGTGTTGGATAATGAGCCTGGCCAGGTGACCAAGCTTTCAATGGGTGAGCAGTTAGAGAACAGTGACCACAACTCCTTAAGTTGTAAGACAGCTATAGATAATGATAAGTATGGACCATGTGGGAGAGTTTACATTGGAGCAGGGCAAATTATGAGAGGATTAGAAAGGAACTAGGGAGAATTAACTGGGAACAGCTGTTATTGGGTAAGTCCATATCTGATATGTGGAGGATGTGCACAGAGCACAGGATATGTATGTTCCAGTAAGAAGGAAGGGCAAGGATAGCAAGGCAAGAGAACCTTGGATATCCAGAGAGGTGATGAATTTAGTCAAGAAGAAAAAGGGATAAAACGTAAAGCTTAGGAAGCTTAATTCAGATGGAGCCCTTTAGAATGATAAAGAAAGCAGAAAAGAATTCAAGAAGGGAATTAGGAAAGCCAGGAGGGGCCATGAAAAGATTTAGCAAATAGAATTAAAGAGAATCTCAAGGCCATTTATACATACATATAGAGCAAGAGGATAACTAGGGAGAGGGTAGGACACTCAGGGATAAAGAAATGAACATTTGCTTGGATGAGGAGGATGTGGATGAGGTCCTTAATGAGTATTTTACATCAGTGTTGACCAGAAAGAAGCACATAGAGGACAGGGAGATCAATGTTGAGCATATTGATATGCTAGGACACTTTGAGACAAAGGAGGACTTATCTAAGTCCCAGGACCTGATGGAATATATCCTAGGTTATTGAGAAAAGCTAGGGAAGAGATTGCTGGGGCCTTGGCCAATACCTTCATGTTCTCTCAGCCACAGGCAAGGTCCCAGAGGACTGACAAGTAGCTAAAGTTGTTCCATTATTCAAGAAGGGAACCAAGGATGAATCTGGAAACTACGCACCAGTGAGTCTCATGTCATGATAGGGAAGTTATTGTAGAGAGTTATTAGAGATAGGACTTAATGAGCATTTGGAAAACTATGGCTTAATTAAGGAGAGCCAGCACAGCTTTGTATCTTACTAACTTGATTGAGTTTTTTGATTAGGTGATGAGATTGACTGATGAAGGCAGACCTGTGGATGTTGTTTACATGGGTTTTAGTAAGGCGCTTGACAAGGGAGGCTCATCCAGAGATGAAGATGCATGTGATCCGACTCGCTTGCCCATAGAAGACAGAGGTGAAAGGGACTTAATCTAACTAGTGGTCTGTGATTAGGAGTGTTCTGCAGGGATCTGTACTAGGACCTCTGCTGTTTGTCATGAATATAAATGACTTAGATGTAAATGTAGATGTGTACGTTAGTAAGTTTGCAAATGATACAAAGATTAATGGATTCAACTTAGCTTTGAATTCTCCTGATGTGAACTTACCTTTGTCTGCTTGTTGGCCTTGTCAACTATTTCTCCTCCAGGTGACTGTACCTCTCCATCCAAATGTCTTGTCTAAGCACCAAGCCAGTCAAAGTATAGTCTCATTCAGGTTTTGGCTTGTTGAACTAAAACCTTCTCTCATTTACTCTTCCTTCAGCTAGCATTCACGTGAATGTTCCTTCAACTCTGACACTCACTAGCTTGTGGACTGTAACAGCATGCATCAGACTGCTGGCTGTTCACTCTCCCCCTTAGAATGTCCTGCAGCTGCTGTGAGACATCCTTGACCATTTGACCAGGAAGGCAATACACCACCCTGGAGCTACAGGAATGCCTACCTGTCCCCTTTATGACAGAAAACCTAAAATTAGCCCTTTTGCAAGCTTATTCCTTCCTTTCTCTATGACAAAGCCAATTATGGTGCCATAAAATAGATGTTGTTGTTGCTGTTTTCCCCTTGAAGGCCACACCCTCAGTATTATTCAACATGCTTGCACTTCCTGGTGATCACCATCTCCTCTCTTTCTATACCTGTGAAGAGACCAGCTCACTATTTGTATTGTCTTTTACATTAGGCATGAAATTTGTTGTTTTGTGCAGCAGTACAGTGCTGGCATAACAAATTACTATCATTTACAATAATAAATAAACAGTGCAAAAGAAGAATAGTGAGGCAGTGGTCATGGACCATTCAGAAAACTGATGGCAAAGGAGAAGAAGCTGTTTAGTGAGGGTCTTCGAGCTCCTGTAACTCCTCCCTGATGGTAATAAGAAGAAGAAGGCATGTCCCAGTGGGTGAGGGTCCACAAAGTGCAAATACAAAAAGGGAAAAAAATATCAAGAACATGAAATGGAGACTCCTTGAAAGTGAGTCTGTAGGTTGTGGACCTCTGTAGTTAATAATCAGCTCCTTGGTCTTGCTGACATTGAGTGAGAGGTTGTCACTGTGGCACCGCTTGGCCAGGTTTTCCACCTCCCTCCAAATTGCTGATTCTTCACCACCTTTGATTTAGCCAACAACAGTGTTGTTGTCAGCAAACTTAAATATAACATTAGAGCTGTGCTTAGCCTTACAGTTATAAGTATAAAGCAAGTAGAGCAGGGAGCTTGTGACTGCCTCTATGGTGATGGTGATTGTGGAGGAAATGTTGTTGCCAATCTGAACTGATTGGGGTCTGCAAGTGAGGAAATCGAGGATCCAGTTGCACAAGGAGGTACTGAGGCCTAGGTCTTGGAGCTTAGTGATTAGTTTTGAGAGGATGATAACATTCAGATACATGCACCTTCACTGTCTAGATATTCCAGAGCTGAGTGATGAGCCAATGAAATGGCATCTCCTGTTGACCCGTTATGACCATAGGCAAAATAAAACTGATCCAAGTTGTTGCTCAGGCAGGAGATGGTATGTTTCATGACCAACATCTCAAAGCGCTTCATGACAATGCATATAAGTATTACTGGATGATAGTCATTGAGGCATGTGGCTACCTCAGACTGCTGAAGTGAGTGGTTAATGATACCAGTGAACACTACAGCCAGTTGATCAGCACAGGTCTTCAGTACTCGGCCATGTAACCCATTTAATAGTGAGAACAGAGCATGGACTGGATAGTGGGATCTTAATGATGGATGCTGCTTTCTTGTGGCAGTGTTCCATACAAATGTACTGAATAGTCGGGAGGACTTTGCCTATGATGGACTGGACTGTGTCAAATACTTTATGTAGTCTTTTCTGTTCTGGGCATTGGTGTTTCCATACCAGGCCATGAGGTAAACAGTTAGGATACTGTCCACTGTACGTCTATATAAGTTTATCAAAGTTTTCTGTGATGTGCTGCATCTCCATAAACTGCTAAGAAAGTTGGGGCACTGTCGTGTTTTCTTTGTGATGGTGCTCACACGCTGGTCCAAGGACAGAGCCTCTGATACAGTATGTCCATGCCAAGGCCTTTAAAGCTACTGACCTTCTCTTCCTCTGATCCCCTAACGAGGAGTCGATCATATCCAGCTTCTTCCTCTATTGATAATCAACTCTTAGTTTTGCTGATATTGAGTGAGATGCTTTTGTTGTGGCACCACTCAACCAGATCTTCAATCTCCCTCCCGTATGCTGAATCATCACCACCTTTGATTTAGCCAACAACAGTGGCGTCATGAGCAAACTTAAATACTGCATTGGAGCTGTACTTAACCACATAATCATAGGCCTAGAGCATAGAAATCTGCAGCACGTTATAGGTCCTTCAGCCCACAATGTTGTGCCAACTGCCTAGAATTCCCTATTGCATAGCCCTCTATTTTTCCAAGCTCCATGTACCTATCTAAGAGTCTCTTAAAAGACCGTTTTGTATCCGCCTCTACCACTGTTGTTGGCAGAGAATTCCACATGCCCACCACTCTCTGTGTGAAAAAGTTACTTTTGACAGTAATTAAATCAGGGGCTAAACACACAGTCTTGTGATGCCCCTGTGCTGATGGTGAGTGTGGAGAAGATATTTTCGCTAATTGTACTGACTGGAGTCTCCAGTGAGGAAATCACTGTTGAATGCTGAGCTGTAGCCGATGATGAGCATCCAGACATATGCATTTTCATTATCCAGGTGGTCTACAACTGAGTGAAGAGCCAATGAAATGGCATCTGGTTTTGACCTGTTATGATGGTAGGCATATTGGAACATATCCCAGTCACTCCTCAGGAAGGAGATGATAAACTTTATAACCAATCTCTCGAATCACTTCATCAGAGTGGATGTAAGTGCTGCAGGATGCTAATTATTGGAGAAGGTTACCTTACTCTTTTTGGACACTGGTATGATTGGTGCCTGCTTGAAGCAGGTGGGAATCTCAGACTTGTGATTAGCACAGGTCATCAGTACTCGGCTAACTACATCATCTGGGGCATATGCTTTCTCTGGATTCACTCTCTGAAGGTCTCATGTCAGCATCAGAGACTGAGATCATTGAGTCATTGGAAGCTGTGGTAGTTGTGAAGCTGCCCCCATGTTCTGTTGGTCAAAGCAAGCATAAGAGGCATTGGGCTCTTCTTGGAGCTAAACTTTGTTGGTATTTATGGTGTTTGTTTTTGTTATGTAGGAGGTATTGGTATTTAATCCCTGCCATAGTTGTTGAGCATCCTTCTGTGATTCGATTTTAGCCCAGAATTGCCATTTTACATGTAAAATAGCTTTTCAGAAGTCATAGCTGAAGCTCTTGTATTTTACTGGATCACCAGTTTTGAATGCGACCAGTCTAGCCTTCATCAGATTTCAAATCTCATGCTGCATCCAGGGCTTCTGGTTGGAGAAGATTCTGAATGATCCACGAGTGCCTTTATAAAGTACATGACAACTAAGGTGTGGTCATTTAGGTTCTCTGATGAGTCCCTGAACATGGCCAAGTCCACCCATTGGAAGCAATCCTCCAGTGCCTCCTGTGACCACCTCTTTGGTGTCCTCACCTCTGGTGCCTTTCTCTTTTGTCTCTTCCTATATGCAGATAGGAGGAGAGCAGCCAGATGGTCAGATTTCACAAAATGTGGTCCAGGGCTATAATAGCACACATTCTTGATGATGGTGTAGCAGGGTCCAGTGTGTTGGGTCCTCTAGTGCTGATGGCAGCTGGGCAGAGATTTTTTTTAAACTAGCCTGATTGAAAGCAAAGGCTGATGAATGCAGAAATAATAGTTTTGGATTCATTTACAACATGACAAAGATGTTGCAACTTGAAGATGCTGACTTATGAATCAAGACAGAAATTACAATTTCCAAGTGCTCAACAATGCAGAATGTAATCTGTGAATATTACAATAATGTCGAAGTAACACTGTCAAGTTTCATGATGTAAACTTGATATTGTAATAATAAACAGATACACTATTCACACCATTTTGGAGCCTTCTTTCTGACATATTAAAATAAGTGCAGATATCTGCATCTTTTTTATTGAAGCTGCATTTACAATAATTCAAAGAATTTTGGAATTGGTATGATACATCAAATATGTTTGCAAACAGCAATAAATGTCTGAACAATTCAGGATAAAGAGTTAGCACATTCTAGGAAATAAAATGTGCTTTGAGGTAATAATATTTGTTTAAACACATTTCTAAAAGGAGTTTACTTTGACTTCTCTGACCAGTTATACATGTGAGATTTACATCAGATATATTAACTAAGAGGATAAATTGTATTAAACTGTGAGGAGGAAATACAAGACACTCTCAATTCAGTACATAAGGAAACATATTTTAATATTGACCATACAAAGCAGGTACATACTTGTTTAGCTGGTTAAGTGCTGCCTTAAATGTCATGGGTGTAAATAAATTAAGCTAATAATATGAAGTACCCCACAGCTGTTGCTAACTATTAAGGCCCAACATGAGAACTTTGAGAACTGAGGTCCTATTGGGAATAGGAGATAATTAAGGCAAAGGACTCCAAGAAAAGCTTGTGGTTACAATTTTTTTAAATCCTGATGTTAATACTTCACATTTCTTTAGATACTTGTAGTTAATATACATTTTAATAGTTATGGTAATACCATGTAATGTGTTGTGTGCAAAATATGATTAATTTATTTGAAAATCATTTCTGCTTGTAAGTTTTAAGATGTGATTAGGTGTCAACTCCATTATTCGGAGAAGTGGGCTTGCTGTATTGAATTGAATTGAATTGACTTTATTACTTACATCCTTCATATACATAAGGAGTAAACATCTTTACGTTACGTTCCTATCCAAATGTGCAATGTGCAATTATAGTAATTTGTAATAAATATTATGTACAACAGGATAGTCAATATAACATACATAATATGCTGTAAGGTTTCACGACTAATGTAATGGCCTCTCTGTAATGTTTCACTGCTAAGGCTGAGGTAATGGTTTCTCTGAAGCAGCAATGTTTGGGTTATGACTAGAGATAACAGGATATGTTAGCCAATGGGTGGGATGTTGTTCTTTCTTGTGTGTCTGGGAGTAGGAATTTCATGGTTTTTTGTCGGGGAGAGATGAAGAGAGAGGACGTGAATGGAGAGAGTTGGTAGACCGCTGGATGCAGTGGACTTGGAGCGAGGGTCCGAGGATCAGCTACGCTCGGAGGAGGACGGCGGGAACAAATAGATGACACTATGAGCTCCAATGTTTGCAAATTAGACTATTTAATGAGAATAGGCCCTTTTCTTTTCTTTGTTTCTTTATTAACCATATAATCAAATTAAGAATTATAAAGCTCAATCATTTAATTGCATTTTATGTACTGCTTGTTATTTCATAGTAATGGGACACATCGCACAGCATCCACCCAAACGAGAATTCTTAAGTTTGGCTAGGCTGGGGGCTATCATTCCCTATATTAAGCTGCTAGCTGAACCAAGGATTACACATAGAAATACAGTTTTGTCAGCATGAATTAAGCAGTCTGATGGCATCATGGAATAAGCTGTCCCAGAGACTGTTGGTCCTGGCTTTTATGCTGCAGTACCGTTTCCCAGATGGTAGCAGCTGGAACAGTTTGAGTTTGAGATGACTCAGGTCCCCAATGATCCTTTGGGCCCTGTCTTTGTAAATGTCCTGAATAGTGGGAAGTTCACGTCTACAGATGCACTGGGCTGTCTACAACAATCTCTGCAGAGTCCTGCAATTGAGGGAAGTACAGTTCCCATACCAGGCAGTGATACAGCCAGTCAGAATGCTCTCAATTGTGCCCCTATAGAAAGTTCTTAGACTTTGGGGGGCATACCAAGCTTGTTCAACCATCTGAGGTGAAAGAGGCGCTATGGTGCCTCTTTCACCATACAGCCAGTATGTACAGACCACGTGAGGTTCTTGGTGATGTTTAAGCTGAGGAACTTAAAGCTGTTCAACCTCTCAACCCCAGAGTCACTGATGTCTGTAGTGCTCTTTGCTATCTGACCTGCATTAAGAATCATCTCAAAAGGATCGTGCTTGACCAAAGATGACCTGTGTATTGTTGCTTTTAGGTAAAACAGCAGAAAAGGAAGCCAGCAAATATGGTTATTGTTTTGTAGAGAAGGAATGATAGAATGTGCCAGAAGAGAATCAAACAATAATTAATTTAGTCACAAACAGTAACAAAAGTATGAAAAATTTGCAGTGATGTAATTGAAAGAGGTATGTCATCCAATTCACAAAACCTTAAATGTATAATATTTTACTGCAAGAAGATTTCTACATCTGAGTGAGATGGACCCAGTTTAATAATCGTGAATAAGCCAGTTAGCATTTACTTGTGTTAATTAATGGCAAGAAACACTTCCAACATGAAAATACAATGTTCCTGTGAAGAGCAAAGAACATAGTGCTGTATCTGCAAATGTCGAGTTTTCCAAAGAATAAAGAGTCCTAGTAATTCACTCCTTTAATCTTGATAATTACATGAATACATAAAAGTGGTGTTAATTGTACAGATGTTTTAAAGTTATATAATTAACACTGAATTCCATGTTATCTAATCTCATTGCAAAACATTTCATCTATAATAGCAGCAAATACCAGTCAAAGCACTGAATTTTAAGATGTCACCTTACTGAAAATAATCCCACTTCAATAAGAATACTTACCAAAATTCTACACAACACTTTTTAAAATATTCTGTCAGATATCTCCCTGCAGTTAACCATTTTCATGATATTCAAAGTAAACTGTAACTAAAGTATAAACACATTAACTTAATTTGAGAAGAGTTGGAAGATATATATATGTATACACAGTACAGTTATTTGTTAATGTGGAACATAGAGCGAGTTTGTAAATCTGTCAGGAGCAAAGGATGTTGGGAATGGCAAGGGTGGAGCACCAGGGGAGGGTTGTGGGTAAGGTGGCAGAGACGGAGTACTGGGGCAGGGTGTGACACGGATGCAGATACACATAGCTCTGAGACACCAGGCAAGGTTATTCAATTCCAAACAGTTGACTTACTGATCATTACAGAGCGTCTTTCTGGTGCTTCCTGCTCCCTCCCTTCTCCCTTCTCCTTTTCCCAACCATGATTTCCTTCTTTTTTACCTTCTTCCCACTCTCAGTCCATAATGGATACCCGTATCAGATTTAGCATCACTCACAAACATCATGGTTTTTTTTGCGGCAGTAGTATGTAAAATACATATAATACTACAATACTACAGTACTGTACAAAGTTTTAGGCACCCCAGCTAAGACTTTTGCACAGTACTGTAAATGTTTATAATGCCACACAAGACCATTGCTTGTCTAAGTTTTACCTACAAGCTGATTGTAGATTTGCAGATACTGAAATTCACAACAACTTTTAGATTTAACTTTGCTTTCACAAATTATATAACTGTGTGTATTCTCCGGAAATAAATTATATTATTCTACACTTCTGCACACTAACACTTCATCATGACTAAACTACCATTGTTTCACTCTTTTAACCATCTTCTTTGTTGTAAGACAGCCCTCTGTTTATTTATTTTTATCATCCCAATTTTGGATGATGCTTCCTTCCTTACTTACATTTACAGATAACTAAAAAGGACTCAACAATTCCTTCAGTGGTTCACCATTACCATTGCTGGCTCATTTTCCTTTCATTTCAATGCCCCCCATCCCACCAACAACTTCTGCTGAACACTATTCTAACAGACACCTTATGGAACCATAGCATACAACTACCTGCTTTTTTCTCTGCATTTTTCATTGAATTTGCCTTATTATAAGCAACTGAAACTTCAATTTTACATCAATTCTACTTTGGATTATGCATTCCAAGAGATTGTCCTTAACCGATGTTAGATTGGTGTATACTTTCCCATCTCCAGTCAGTTGTACAGAATAATATACACATTAGCAATCTTTGAAGAAATTGTGATCAGTACATTGGCCTTTACTCAAAAGCCAGTGGTACATAACAGAAGTGTCAGGTTCTGTATTCTCCTCAATTCTACTAACTTATTTATAAAATGGCTTTATTTTCCAACTTATTGTTAAAATACATACATTCCTATTTCCACCATCATTTGGAAAGACCAGAATATTTTTACTATTCTCACTATTCTTTAATCCTCCATAAATTGACTGCCCCTGAAGAAAGACAATGCTTTCTTCATCTATTTATTTTTTTCTATTTTTGTAACCAGGGCTTGGAGAATCTCCTGAACATTGTGGATAAATGTTGTTCCAATAGTTGAGAGGAGACAAGGTAACAAATGGAAGATCTTGAGAGCAAAGTTACAGCTGTAACCACTAGGAATGGATCCCTCAAAGATAGCTATATTGTTTGTGAATTGAAGCAATTACACGCTCTTTGGAATGCAATGGGGAATTCATTTTCAACATATTAACTTCAAGATACTGGATTAATAGGACTCTTCAGCATGAGGAATCTCACTCATCAAGGCATCATGGATATGAGGCTTGAGATGGTGAACTAAGATTGGGCATAATCTTATTGAATTGCCAGAACAGATGTAAAAGGCCATTCCTGTTCCAATTGCTAATATTCTTATGTTATTGAAACAGTGCTGAATAAACATCGTGTGTCAACAATCAATGCACCAATATCTTTGGTTACTTATCATCCATCATAATTTCTTCTTCATTTTCTTCCTGTCAAGACTATCAGAATGCAACCTTGGAGGTCTAGTGAACCAATAATTCTGCTCCCTTAGCAAGTACATTCTGCACAGGGTCAGATGATTAGTAGTATTGGATACATTCTTCACAAATTGCCAATTTAAAAAGTCAGCCCTGGCCAGATGTCGCAGTGCAACGGGAGAAAGCACAAATTCAGTAAGATGGATATCATTGCTGGGGGCACTTACAGATGAATGTGACAAGTAAAAATCTCACAAACAGGAGATTCTAACTACCCACTCAATAAATCACGCAGTCATACATCCTGATAAAACACCAATAACCATCAGTTTTAATGTACCAGGCACATAAATTGGTTAGAGACAGAAAATTAAGCAGCAGGTGTTCCTATTTCTAACTTCTTAAGCTATCCATCTTTTACAAGATGATTAATAAAGCTGGAGGACCTGGAAGAGTGCTCCAACAACACTAAAATAAACAGATTCTGTATTATCAAGACAAAGCAGCTTGATAATGAAACATCAATTATCAATGATGAATGAAATATACAGCTGAAAATTGATGAAGCATTATGAAACAAATTACAAAAAAGGTCCTGCAAATTGAAAAGAGGCTTACCATTTTATTTTAAAGAAACATATAGAAAGGATAAATTTATGAAATTAAAACTATTAAAACTACTGATTCACAAATTGATAAGTATAAAGATAAAACATATTTAACTGATTATGCAGCAACATGTATTTAAGTATGCAATCTATGACTCTGATTTGCAATGTTAATATTTGAGCAGTATATAATGATATGGAATGAAATTAACCTTTGAAATAAACCTGACATGGAGTTTGATACCTAAGTGTTTCAATGTTTGATCAGAAGAACAGCGATTCAAACTAACTGGGTTAATTATTGTGTGAATTCTATATCTTATTAAATTTAAATGGAAATTTACATTCATTCTCAAGCAAAGGGCGAAGGGTTACAGGTGAGTGAGCATTCCTTCAAATTGGGACATTCAAATATAATTTTGAGTATGATCAAGCATTTTGAATTAAGGACAAAGAACACATGATACTGTTCTCTATAGGGGCAGAAGTAAAATTGAACCAAATAGCTTGTTGAGTTGACCACCAAAACAGCTTAATGGGTACATGCACTGCTACATTATAATCTGAATGTGGATTTATACCATAAGGGCACATCCAAATAGTAAAAGAACAAAATAACCAAAACACTCAACTAGGGATTTACTAAGGCAACACCAGTGAATCTGCAGATGCTGGAAATAAATAAAAAAACACGAAATGCTGGCAGAACTCAGCAGGCCAGACGGCATCTATGAGAGGAGGTAATAATGATGTTTCGGGCCGAAACCCTTCATCAGGAGGGTTTCATCCTGATGAAGGGTTTTGGCCTGAAATGTCGTTATTACCTCCTCCCATAGATGCCGTCTGGCCTACTGAGTTCTGTCAGCATTTTGTGTTTTTTTTAGGGATTTACTAATACTGATTTCTAGTCAAACTGCGTGAGTGTGCATCCACATCTGGAGAAGAAGGATGCTTATGAGAGAATACTGCTCTTGGACTACAGTTCAGCATTCAACAGCATCGTTCCATCCAGGCTCGACAAGAAGCTCAGAGACCTCAGCTTCGACCCTGCCTTGTGCAGCTGGATCCTGGACTTCCTGTCAGATTGCCAGCAGGTGGTAAGAGTGGGGTCCCTCACCTCTACCCCTCTGACTCTCAACACAGGAGTCCCTCAGGGCTGTGTACTGAGTCCCCTCCTTTACCCTCTGTATGCCCATGACTATGTCACCATCCACAGCTCCAATCTGCTAATTATATAACCATATAACCATCTCGGCCCTTCTAGTCCGTGCCAAACGCTTACTCTCACCTAGTCCCACTGACCTGCACTCAGCCCATAACCCTCCATTCCTTTCCTGTCCATATACCTATCCAATTTTTTTTTTTAATGACGAAATCGAACCTGCCTTTACCACTTCTACTGGAAGCTCGTTCCACACAGCTACCACTCTCTGAGTAAATAAGTTCCCCCTCCTGTTACCCCTAAACTTTTGCCCCTTAACTCTCAATTCATGTCCTCTTGTTTGAATCTCCCCTACTCCTCTAATTAAATTTGCCGATGACACTACATTGATTGGCCTAATCTCAGAACAATAACTAGGTGGCCTACAGGGAAGAAGTCATCTCTCTGTCAAGAAAACAACCTCTCCCTCAATATTGCACAAACAAAGGTGCTGGTTGTGGATTACAGGAGGAATGGAGACGGGCTAACCCCTATTGACATCAGTGGATCTGGGGTTGAGAGGGTGAACAGCTTTAAGTTCCTTGGCATCCACATCACTGAGGACCTCACGTGGTCTGTACACACCAGCTTTGTGATAAAAAGAGCACAACAGCGCCTCTTTCACCTCAGATGGTTGAGGAAGTTTGGTATGAGCCCCCAAATCCTAAGAACTTTCTACAGGGGCACAATTGAGAGCATCCTGACTGGCTGCATCTCTGCCTGGTATGGGAACTGTATCTTCCTTAATCGCAGGACTCTGCAGAGAGTGATGCGGGCAGCCCAGTGTATCTGTAGTTGTGAATTTCCCATGATTCAGGACATTTACAAGGAAGGTGTGTAAAAAGGGCCCGTAGGATCTTTGGGGAGTTGAGTCACTCCAACCACAATTTATTCCAGCTGCTAGCATCTGGGAAACAGTACTGCAGCATAAATGCCAGGACCAACAGGCTTCGGGTTAGCTTGATCCACCAGTCCATCAGACTGATTAACTCAAGCTGATTTGAGTGTACTCTATGTTACCTTGACTGTTCTATTTATTATACATTATTATAAATTACTATGATTGCACATTGCACATTTAGACAGAGACGTAATGTAAAGATTTTACTCCTCATGTATGTGAAGGATGTTAGAAATAAAGTCAATTCAGTTCAATATATCCCATCGACACACACATGCATCTCTCCATCCCAAAGAAAACAACATCCAAGATGAAAGGGAAGTTTCTATTATATCACATTGTTCTTGTTGCAGATTGAAACAACATTATTCTTTTCTCATCACCTCCAAATACATTTTTTAAATACAGCAGTGGGAAAAACATGAAATGAAATCCCAGGACATGCTCTCTTCTTGCTGCTGCCATCAGGGAAAAGGCACAAGAACTCCAGGACTCGCACCACCAGGTAGAAGAGCAGTTATTAACCCTCGACCATCAGGTTCTAGAACCAAAGCCGGTAACTTCACTCAACTTCACTTGCCCCATCATTGAAACACTTCCACATCCAACAGACTCACTTTCAGGGGTATCTTTATCTCATGTTCTTGATATTTATTGCTTATTTATTTTTTATTATTATTTCCTCTCTTTGTATTTGCACAGCTTGTTGTTTCTGTATTCTGCATGAATGCCCTGGTTGGTCGGTCTTTCATTGATTCTGTTAAGGTTATTATTCTGTAGATTTATTGAGTATGCCCACAAGAAAATGAATCTCAGGGTTGTATATAGTGACATACATGTACTTTGATAATTAATTTACTTTGAACTTTGAATAAAATTAAAGTGAAACACTCTACACTTGTTTAAACATACTATTGAAATTGGAGTGACCCCAGTCACCAACCTATGTGCCAGATATGGAAATGACAAAGATGCATCCAGCCCAGATAATGCTAAAAAGTTCTCCTTACAAAATCTAAGACCATGGCCGAATGAGGAGAAATATTCTACTCATTAGTCAAGCAATGCCCTGACCTCACAGAATTATTGTTCTGGTAAACTCCTATATCACAGTTAAAAGCACTATAATAAAAAAGTCAATTAAAAATTGATAAGTTAATTATATATTTAGATTTTGCTGCTCACAGATATCCTCCAACAGATTTCAAAAGTTGTGCTTCAAGATACATATAAAAAAACTGCATGTGTGCCTGACTAATAATTGACCTGGATGCTTCACAATCAGCCTCCAAGTGATCACAGGAGGTGTATGGCCATTAAAACTTGAAGCACACATCATGCCATAAGATGCACTCCAATGGTAAAACAAAGATTTTCCTCTTAATAGTAGGAATCCCAGTCCTCATAATGCTGCAGATTTCCCTGCTATGCTTAAGGAGGATTTTCAAAGAGCAATGCAAATTTACACAACTTCATTGAAACAGTTTTAAGGGTTATACTCAACATTTAATAGTGTGGAGCTTTCTCAGTAATAATGAGAATTTTCACGTTTCTTGTGTGATTAAAATTGAAAGTAAATCCTCATTTCTGGCTTTACTTAAAATTATTTATTTTTAGCTGATATGGAGGTTGTAGATTTTATAATACTTTTCCGAATGTGCCTAATCTCAATATCAAATTTGAGTATCGTCCTTAAAATTCAGTGAAGCATATGTTAAGTTTCAGATGTAAATCTCTCACATATATTAATAGCTCATGCTCCATTGCTTTTACACAATAGAGCTAAGAAATGTAAAGCCTAAAAGACACTGCACTTAATGCTTCAAAATGATTTCATTTCACCAGCGGTTTGAAAATAATAGTTTTCTCCTTTCCAAAATATATAATAAAATCATCCCTTTCTAGTGAAAATCTTTATTGAATTTGGAAAAGTAACAATAAGAAATTATTGCATTCTCAAGCTATAAAAGAATACAAATAAAATTTCTGATACTACGCTGTGGTTAAAAGTTCTGAAAGACCACAACTAAATTATATAATGCTCAAATAATAATCAAGCTGCCAGCTTGCTCCCATCTGCTTGAGTGCTTTTGGTTTATTTCTGAGCCAATATTACTCACGAAATTATAAACTTCAAACAAGATAACATACTCAGTTCCATATCATTCCTTAAATCTGAAAATTCTTGTTTTCTGAGTCACATGCTGGAAGCAAGAAACTGCATCTATAATTATATGCAAATTAAGAAAACACAGCAGAACGCTTTTGGCACTTCCTTAAAAAAAGTTATGAATTAAGATAATTCCTTTATGAAAACTACTACATTGTGCACTAAAGGGCATTGATAAAAACAATATTAATTTTTCAGTATCCAAGGAAGCCAAGAAGGTATTGTCCTAAGTCTCACAAGTTAGCTGTTTCACTTCATGACCACTGCTACTTCAGACAATATCACAATCACATCACCTCAAACCTCTTCCATCAATACTTTAAAGATATTATACTTTAACATTTCTGTATTTGAGTTTAATTAGATTATAACCAATTCTATACTGACCCAATGTAATCTAACTGGTGATGATACTAACATTTTCTGCAGGAAGCAACCTTAAAATTAGGAAAGTGTTTTTAAAGAACAAACTGCTCCTCGAGTTTGGTGGCACCATGATATTGCTATTATATGATATCTTCAGGACTGCAAAATAATCAAAGTATCAAATACATAATGATACTCTTCTTTCCATTAACATCTGTCAAAAACATATTTTTGAACCACAAAAGATATCTTCCATAACTGAATACTTTCACACAAAGTAAAATTGTACTTCTAGTTTAAGCAGTTCCCTCTTGTCCAAACTGAAGATTTTTATTTTGGTTTCTTCCAGGGATTTGCATGATTATTAGCAATTCTCCAGGCCAATTAGTTACTAACTAGGTTTAACATTGTGAACAGTCACACAAAGGAAGATCAGTTTGGGCCTTGCAAAGCCTCACAGTTAGTAAGTCCAACATTATAAACAATGTCACGACATTGGGCATATTTCCAATATACGGATGTATTCACATGCTAGCCTAATAGGGTGGAATAAAAGGAAAAACCCATTGTATAATATTTTAAAAACTAAAAATACATGAAATCATTTTTGAAGCATTTGAAATTAAACCCAGGATACACTCAACCTTCACAATATTTCTTAATATGAAATCATTAGCAATATAGTTGTGAGATCAATGGGATAAACATAAAAGGCATAGGCACCATACCAATACCAATAGTTAATCATAAAGGAAACAAATGAATACAGTACTTCATTATTGTAAGGGAAGTTTGACATAGTTGTAAACCCAGTCCAGAACTTTGTCTGCAAGAATGCATTGAGAACATGGGCACAGAGACAAGCTGATCCTTCTGGAGTTTTTGTCAATCAGTAATTAGAAAATACTTCTGAGCTCCTGCTCAAATTCCAGTATGCACTCCCAGCAGCTCACGCTCTGTGCCAGGAATGTGACCTAGTAGAATTTACATTGGAGACACTGAATAAACTATCTATTCAAGTATACAGAACATGAAATAGTACTGAGAAGCAGAAACACCAATGTACAAAAGCAGGGGTGTTCAAACTGCAGCTAAGTACTTCACAGGAAACCCCTTCCCTTCGCATTCATTCATCTTAAATTCAGCCACATTGCTTGATTTGGTAAATCTTGCAGTTTGTAATGGATCATTTTTATGGATCATACATTATCCCTGAATAAATTCTTATCCAACACAATGATCAACAGGAAGTTACAAATTTAAACTGAGGGAAATAGGTTTGATTTTTTTCTAAGGCAATATTATATGACATATGCAATCCACAGCCCAAAGTTGAGTCTGGATATCTATTAATTCAGAAGTCTTTCACTGAGAAAGTTGTAAATAATAATATTGGAAAATTAGCATACTTAATATTATAATATCACAGAAAGAAACAATCATCCCAAGTTCTTTGCAGGTGAAAGATGACCCATCAGCAGGAAAGTATGATAAAAGTTCAGATGAATTCAGATGAACACAAGAAAGTTCACCGCGGGGAGAGTTCGGAACCAGAAGCAAAGGTTGTCAGAGGCGACTGACCCGCATAGGAACAGGGGCACAGCAGGTGACTGGAAAAGAGGACAGTAAAGAGAAAGATAAAAACAAGTTTTTACAGGCACATAAAAATAATCCTATGACTGAAGAAAAACGATAGTTGATTGAATTGGATGGCATAATCTATTTTGGAAGTAACTGTAGTCTATTTAAAACACATATTTCCAACACTGCCTGTATTATGAGATTCAACTTTACAGATATGAGTCCTTTCTTTACTACCATATCAGTTACAGTTATTGGTGCCTAAAGCAAAGGTAACTGTGGGCAAATTGCATAGGGGAATAACTAACTTGAACTGAAGTAGCTCTCATCTTCTCCGTTTTATATAGTGAATATAATCCTTGGAAGATATTTGACCACTATGATGGGGAACAGAAGGGAGGAAAATATATTTTTAAACAATTGCTTCTACATAAGTACATTAAAACAAAAGAAAACAAGATTTTTAACAAAAATAGCTCAGATTTACATAGGGAGTCTAATAGTGGGAATAATTTGCCAGTCTAATTGCTCCTATCACAGTCCATCAAATGAAAACAGCTAAAATCCCAAAGTATAGAGGAATGTATTTGAAATTAGCTCTGCAGTTTAAAGGAACCAAGAGTAAGAAACTAAGTATTTATTTGTAAGGCAGAATTGATTGAAGTTGCAAATGTTGGCCATTGATAAGTGAATAGGCATGGTTCACAAGTGAAATGTTGGTAAATGAAAGGGATGACTTCTATTTTGCTGTTATAAAACACTACAATATTTTAGGATAGTTTCTGGCCCAATGTCACTTTCTTTGGTTACACAGCAGATATCATGCACCAAACCTCAGTGACAGTTGTAAATAGTACTGATGAATATGCAATACATTAGCCAACTATAAACTTGGCATCAGCTGTGCTTCAAGAAATAGCTTGCCATGTGGGAAAAATGGCAAAACATCCACAGCAGTTCATCTTATGCAGTTACAATGTTGGACTTTTGCAAAGCTCTACAAGAAAATATTGCACATCCACTTAGTATTTCGACTATGAGGCCAACAATATTTCTGTCGTAAATATAAGGTGTTTCAAAGCAAGATCTTCTATAAAAGTTGTGTCACTTTACACACTGTAGTTTTATAAGGATTCGTGAAACAAAAATACATTGATAACTGTGAAGCAGTATGTTTTATCATAATTTTCCTGAATAGAGCATTTCACATATTGAAACAGTTAATTCAAAGTAACCTGCAATGTCATTTTTGTGTACCTTCCTTTTCTTTGTATAACATGATACATTAGTCAAACTAAGACATGAAAATAAAAGGAAACTCTGTGGACAAACTAAAAACATTCAATGACTTTTCATTAGAAATCAGAAAGATGAATTCTTGCTCCAGAGAAAATGTTCAGGACTGTCTATGGAGATAATATGATTAGCTCCAGCCATAGGTTCTTTTCCTTCCATATTTTCCTCTTGAAGGGGGTTGGTTCAAGCTAATGTGTATTATACAAATGGGAATCTTTCTCCACTTTTTATCCAAATTGCTACTATTAAAAACACACACAAACTCAGGAGGTTGGGCTGTGTACGTGGAGGGATCCTACACCCTGAAAAGGAAGAATGTAACAATATAAGAAGAAAGAAGTGAAAAAATAAAAATTGGATTCATGACAGTTAAGAAGAGGAAAATGTTTACATAAATTGGATAAGCTCCAGCCAAAAGACTTGCTCTATTTTCTATGAAACTATGACTGTATTTTATATCATAGGCAGAACATTAAGTTAGCTTTGTGAACTGCTGTCTCAGGCACAATTTAGCTTTGATTTATGCTCCTTTATTGACTGTTAATAACAAACCATCTTAGACTAACTTAGTCAGTTTTCCCCTGAAATATGTTTTTCAATTTTTATAGAAACCTGGATATAGTGACATATCCATTATCTTTTAATGAAATGTTAGAATGTTATGAGAGCTGACATGGAACCATTGTGATTGATGAAGGATGAAATTTATTATTAATACTAAAGAAGTCAGTACTGGGAAACAAAACATTTGCTCATATTTCTTGAGTCAGCATTAATTATTCTCTAGTTAAGTAGGTTACAGACCTGATGCAGAACACTTGAACAAACATGAACAAAATCACTGGAGCCAGTAAGCATCTATAAGGAGATAGCAATGCCTAACTCATCTAGATGAGATTTTTTTGAGTATACTAAAACTGTAGTGGATAAGGCACTAAGGATTTTGATTGTACAAACACCAGAAGGGATCTAATATGGTGACCCAGAAGGAAATGCAGAAAAAACTAGAATGGTATATAACAGGAGCCAACCTGACAAACACAAGGAAATAGGAAATATGAAATCCAATTGACAAGATGGAACTGGTAGTGTTTTAAGGATATATAGAGCTGGCAAATTTTATATCTTCTATGATGAAGGGATGCAGCTATGTATACATAAATTTGTTGGCAACTGTAAAGTTGAATGGCAGAGGAGTGTGGATTGGTACAGAAAACTGTAAAGTGACATTCTTGGATAAAGTGCAGAAAGTAGATGACATCTAGTTTGGATGTGGGATAGACAGAACATCATAGCACAGCAAAGGAACAGGACTTTGAGATGAAATGTCTATGCCGGCTATGATGCTATTTTGAAGTACACATTTGGATTCACGTGGTCTATGTCCCTTCATTCCCCATCTATTTTTGTGCCTGTCTACATGCTTCTGAAATGTTGCTACTCTATCAGCTTTCATCACCTCCTCTGGCAGTGCATTCCAGGCACCTATCACTTTCTGTGTGGGAAAACTTGCCTCACAGATCTCCTTTCAACTTGACCCTATCACCATTGCCTTCCAATTTGACCCTATCACCATTGCCTTCCAATAGTTGATATTTCCACCTGGGGAAAAACACTCTATCTACCATATCTGTGCCTTCATAAATTTACACACTTCTGTCAGGTCACCCTTCAGCCTCCTACCCTCCGGATAAAACAATTCATGTTTGTCCTTACAGCTAATATCTCTAATCCAAGAAGAAAACCACACTCTTCCAGTCACAAGGGAATTTTGCAATTAAATGAGTGAAGAGATGTTACACTGATAGGAAAGTTTGGACAGGAACTCTTAAGGGATCAGATATACCTGGATAAGGTGCAGATCATAAAGCCTAAAAGATCCTTCAACTCTTCAACAGGCTAATTCTAGCAGGGAAGTTTCTGTAACATTTGAATAGGGACATTGAATGCTTAGGGAACCTGCATTGCAATATCTGCCTGTCCTTATGGTTTTAAGGAAATGTAGATGAAGTCTTCTTTCCTTGATTATATATTTTTGGTGATCTCCTAAATCTAGTTGTGAGAAGCAAACTGGAAAATGGAAAAACAAAAAAGATTAATGTGTGATCTAATTGAGGTGTTTAAGGTGATTATATGATTTAGTAAGTTAGATAAAGTCAGAGATGGGGAACTATTTCTGTTGGTGCAGTGACGTCGAAGTAAAATTACATAATATTAGAGCAACTGTTATGAAGTGATTTCAAGAAACGCTTTTAAACAAATGATAACAAAATCAGGAACTCTTCCCTTCAAAAAAACTTGTTTTGGCAGGCTCAACTGGAAAATTCACAAGATTTTTTTTTATATTCAGAGCCTTGAGGAATATGAAGTGAAGAGGGACAAATAGAACTGACCTAATTAGTAAAATAAGCTGATGAAGCTGAATGGCATTATTCTCATTTCAGAAAATCCACCTTATATTACACATTTGGGGACAGAAATGGACTCATTATATCTGCGTTTGGTTGCACTGAGCTCTCAAGAGCTTTTCAGAATTACTCAATGGTCAGTTGTGCATACTAACATTTGTCACGAATGTGCAATACACACAGATCATGGTGTCACTGTGTCCAAAGCTGATATTAAATCTGCAATTAAATTTTCCATTATTCTCTTCTGATCAAAAATGAACAAACCTAGCCTTGTTGATCTTTCCTCACAACTAAAATTTTCCAGTTCTAGAAACAAATTCACTAATTTTCCTTATCTTCTCCAGTGTTATCACATCCTCATTGTGATGTGGTAGGCAAAACTGTAGGCAATACTCTACCTTGATATAAGTAACCAGTACAATGGCTTCCCTGCATCTCTGAACAATGCCTCGACCAATAAAGCCAGCTATCCAATAAGCCATTTTAACTACCTTACCTACCTGAACTTGTGGTCTTTAGACATATGTTGACATGCAAAGGAAAGCCCTTCCGTTCCTCATTTATTGTACCTTGCATCGTCAAATGCATCTCTAATATTCTAACATTATCTCTAAAATACATCTCTAATATTTCTGGACTGAATTCCAGTATCACTATTGTATCTAAACGATCAATCCCGTAGTTCATATTTTTACAGTGGAGATCCATCTCCCTATCTACCACAGGACCAATTTTTGTACCATCCTGCAGTTTGGCCCACGCTTCTAAACTGTGGTCATTGATAGCTATTTTGGTCAGCTGCCCGCATCTCAACACAAGTCAGATTGCTGTGCACATGCAGTGTAAAGAGATGTCAGAAAATTATTGGAGCTACACCTCACGGCCTGTTCTGCTGCTGCACCCACAATTGAGACCAGTAGCACAGCAGAGTGCTTGGCTTCTTGCCAAATATAGCTGGCGTGTGAATTGAACCCCATTTATGTGAATCAGCTCATTGTTCATGGAAAGGAAGTCAAATGCAATGTGTTGCTTCATCTTGATGTATTACTTATTTTTGAATTTTGAAGTACTTTTCATTCATCATTATTAAATTCTAGCTTTTAAAACGTTATAAAGATTTTTGGAATGGTTTTTAAATGTGTCCGATTATGAAACATTGATAAGTTTGAAATGTTTGAGAGCTGACAGGATAACTGAGAATTGCATTGGAGGGACCTCAGGATGATAAATTTCATTAGATGCACAGTGGCAGGTATCCTGACTGGTTGCACCAATACCCAGGAACAGAAAAGTCCATAAAAAGCAGTAGATACAGTCCAGTCCATCACCATTAAACACATTTACGAGAAGTGCTGCCACAAGAAAGCATTATACATCATCAGGACCCCTACCATCCAGACCATACTCTCATCTCACTACAACCATCGGGCAGGAGGTATAGGAGCTTTAGGTCCTACACCACCAGGTTCAGGAACAGATGTTACCCTACAACCATCAGGCTCCTGAACTAGTAAGGAGAACTTCATTCACATCAGCTCTGAACTGATTCCACAACCTATATGCTCATTTTCAAGGAATCTACAGCTCACATTCTCAGTATTATTTGCTTACTTACTTATTTTTTCTTTACTTGAATAATTTTGCACATAGGTTGTTTATCAGTCTTTGTTTATGTGTAGATTTTTACATAAATTCTATTGTATTTTTTAATTTTCCTGCAACTGCCTACAAGAAAATGAATCTCAACAGAGCGTGTGGTGACATATAATCACTTTGATAATAAACTTACTTTGACCTTGGATGCAACACAACAAATACCCACCTGAGCTGGCATCAAGGATTGAGGATGATGGGGCTGGAGTGGGGGATGGGGGGTGAAATTGGGAAAAAGGTAGTGGTTGCAAGCAAGAATCTTGGTCAGTTGGCCTAGGCCAGTTCTGCTCATTATCACAGTATGAGTTCAAGTTCTTGCCAGTTTGGCAAATGAAACAATATTCCTCCAGAACAGGGTGCACAACACAGTATGTATTCACACATAAAGTAATATTAACAGATGATAAGATGTATTTACATCTCAAGTTAAAAAGTAAACAGTATAAGAGTATAATGCTTGCAGCGCTTTATACATGGACCTGGGTGGTGGCAGAGAGTCCAGTAGTCTCATGCCCTGGGGGAAGAAGCTGTTTCCCATCCTAACAGCCCTAGCTCAAATGCTACAGTACCTCCTGCCTGACAGTAAGGGTGTTAAGGAGATTATTGGGCAGATGGGAGAGATCACTGACAATGCTAAAGGCCCTGCATATGTAGCACTCCTGGTAGGTGTCATGGAGACCCCGATAATCCTCGAAGCAGTCCTCAAAATCCTTTGTAGTGTCTTGTGGTCAATTCCTAGGACACTCAATGGTACTCCTATACAAATTGGTTAGAATGGAGGAGGAGCCTCCTTGCCTCAATCTCCTCAGGAATTGGAGATGCTGACCGAAGAGGTGGTATTGAGGGACCAAGTGAGATAGTCTGTTATGTGCACCCCCAGAAATTTGGTGCTCCTAACTCTCTCCACAGAGAAGCTGTGTATGTGCTGTGAGGAGAAGTCATGGTGCATCTTTCTAAAGTCCACAATCATCTCTTTAGTCTTGTCCACATTGAGACTCAAGTTGTTAAGCTTGCACCATTCTACCAGCCACCCTACCTCTTCTCTGTACGCATCTCGTCATCATTGTTTATGAGGCCACCCACTTTTGTTCGCAAACTTGATGGTTTAGTTGGAACTGGATCTAGCAGTACAGTCATACATCAGCAGCACAAACAGCAATGGGTTGAGCATGCAGCCCTGGGGGGTATCGGGGCTCAGCATGATGGAGCTAGAGATGTTGCTGCCAACATGGATTGAACATGGCCGTTCTGTCAAGGAGTCCAAGATACAAATACAGAGAGAAGTGTTGAGACCCAACCAGGACAGTTTATCCACCAGCTTCTGATGGATGATTCTATTAAATGCCGAGCTGAGGTCGATAAACAGAATCCTGGCACCATTTTCCGGTTGGGACAGGACGGAATGGAAAGCAGAGGCTACAGAAAGGGTCCAATGTAGCAGGAAGATGGCATTTAATGGTATGCATAACCGGCAGCTCAAAGCACTTCATTATTGGTGAGATCAGTGCAACTGGTCAGTAGTCATTAACGCAGGTTACTGTCACCCTCTTGGGCACCGGGCTGATGGTGCCTGCCTTGAAGCCTGTAGGAACAGTGGACTGTCCCAGAGAGATGCTGAACATGTCTGTTAGAACCTCAGTTAGCTGGGCCACACAGCACCCCTGCACCTGACCTGGTATGTCATCAGGCCCCACAGCTTTATGCAGGTTGACCCTGGCTAAGGTTTTCGTCAGTCAGCTGCACTCAGACTTGGGTGGGGGGGTGAAGGGCAGGGGAACCTTCCTCGCCAGCACATCGTTCAATACATTAAACTACGTGTAACAAACATTCAGCCTATCAGGAAGAGAAGTGTCACTATTGTTGATGCACAGGTGGACTTACAGTCCGTTATGGTCTGAATGCCTCATATGTCTGGTGTCAAAGAAATTGCTGAACATCTTCTTTGAATAATCCCATCTTGCTTTCCTGATGGCATAGACAAACACAGTCTTCACTGCCCTGAGAGCAATTTTATCTGAAGGCAGCATCCTGATGTTTCATGAGTGCATAGAGGTGTGCTGTCAGCCATGGCTTCTGATTTGTCCTCACAGAGATGTGTCATATAACAGTGATGTCTCTATGTAGCCAGTCACAGATCTCACATATTTATCAATGTTAACAGGATGCTCATAGGTCGTCAGCTCCCTGAACATGTTTCAGTCCTGCATTGCTGAGGTTGCTTCTTCTGGCCAGATTGAGTCAATTCACCTGCCCATTCACCTCCTCCCTCACCTCATTCAGGGCTCCAAATAGTCCTTCCAGGTGAGACAACACTTCACCTGAGAATTTGCTGGGGTCTCTTATTGTATCCGGTGCTCCCAACGCAGCTCCTATACATTGGTGAGACCCATCGTCAATTGGGGGACTGCTTTATCAAGCACCTCTGCTCCATCCACCAAAGTGTAACTTCCTGGAGGCTAAACGTTTTAATTCCGATTCCTATTTCTGTTCCAACATTTTGATCCGTGGCCTCCTCTTATGCCACGATGAGGCCACCCTCAGGGTGGAGGAGCAATACCCTATAGTTCCATCTGTGTAGCCATCAATCTGATGGCATGAATATTAATTTCTCTTTCCAGTGAAAAGAAATTCCCTCCCCCGTCTTCATCTACTATTCCCACTCTGTACCTCATCTCACTTGGCTATCACCTCTCCCGGGTCCCTTCCTCCTTCCCTTTCTCATGTGGCCCACTCTACTCTTCTATCAGACTCCTTCCACTCAGGCCCTTTGCCTTTCCTACCCACCTAGCTTCACCTATCACCTTCTAGCTATCCTCCTTCCTCTGCCCCCCCCCCCAACACCTTTTTATTCTGGCACATTTCCCCTTCCTTTCCAGTCCTGAGGAAAGGTCTCAGCCCAAAATGTCAACTGTTCATTCATTTCCATTTTTGATGCCTGACCTGCTGAATTCCTCCAGCATTGTTTATGTGTTGCTTTGGATTTCCAGCATTTGTAGAATTTCTCATGTTTATATTTGGGGTGTGGTTTGCAGGTTATTGATGCTAGCAAGTATAGACAAATCTGCAAGCACATGCATTTCAGTTCTGTAAACTCTTCTCCATTGTCTTTAACCTTTATTATTTGAAATAACTTTGCAGAATCATTTCAAGGGTTAGGATAGATCAACCAGCAATCAGCCTTTATGTATCTGATGATTATTTATGTATTTCATTAAGGTATCCTCTTTGCAAGTATTACTTGTCCAGCCATGTAAGTTTAATATTGCGTGTATGTGGAACTTCCAAACAACTGCATATGCATTCAATCCACAAGTAGATGTTCCAATTGTTAATAGGTACCCCAGACACCAATCTGTAATTTGTAGGTTCCAAAAAAAAGGCAAAATAACAAATCCGTTTTCTGAATCAACATGTTCTGTAAATATTCCATTGTCTAAACTAGAGAGGACCCAGGATCAAAATAATCTCAAAATCCAAATTAAATTACACTTTACTTCTCAACATCTCTCAACTTTCTTAAATAGTCTTCCGACATCAGTGCTGTACTACAACTCCAGCACATTATACACTGTCAGGTTAGGCTTAAATACTTCTTGTTGCTATTTCAATATTGTATTTTATTTGGTTCATGCTAGCAATTATTGTACACTAGTAGCTAGAACTGAGACAGCTCAAAATGGAAGATCCAATTAGAAAGGAAATTTTCACCTTACCTGTTTCTGTTAGACACACGCAAGCTTTGTAGGAGGTTCATATTCAAAGTATGATGAAGGCAATTTCCTTCTCACACATCTTCAGTTCAATAAATATAACTAAAACTTACATTATGTCACGACATATTCCCTGGTTTCATATTTATGTAAGGAGAAAGATAAAAAATGTACCAGATCAATTTGCTAACAATATGTCATGAGACAAAAAAACTTGGGAAAAATAAATTTCTTGAGTTTGAAATTTGTAGAACAAAATTTCAAATGCGTAATAAAGACGAGAGAGACAATCGGTTCTAACATATAATTTAAAAGTTAAGATTGCAGAAGAATGCAGTTTTCAAAGGACCTACATTCAGTTATCACTTCACCATGCTTGGGCATCATGTTAGTGAAATCATAATCTTTACAGTCACAAACAAGAGAAAATCTGCAGATGCTGGAAACCCAAGCAACACACACAAACTGCTGGAGGAACTCAGCAGGCCAGGCTACATCTGGGAAAAGAGTACAGTGGACATTTCAGGCCATCAGCTGTACTTGTTTCCTAGATGCTGTTTGGCCTGCTGAGTTTTCCAGCATTTTGTGTGTGTTGCTGACGACATTCCAGGCTTGCTCATGTTCTCATTGTCTGCAGAAGATGTAAATGTTGGGGGGGGAGGAGGATCATCAATTGGGGTGAATTGCATTGTTTGCCTGGGACTGGAGGTGTGCCAGTCTTGGAGGCTTTAGTGGCACTTGAGATCCAGCAATACTAAGATAGGAGATCAAGCAGGGTCATAAGTATGTTTGAGGGATATAACTGAAAACCTCAAGTGATCCAATGTAACATTTGATATCAGATGAAGAAACAAATCTAAGCATTACAAAAACATTTAAGTTCTGAACATGATTTAGACACTAACAAAACATCAGTAGACTCCTTTAAACAAATCTTCATTCTACACTTCTTATATTATATTTTCTTAATGAAATAAATTGCCTGCTGCATTGCATACTGAGCGAAAAATTGGGGGACAGATAACACGATAGAGGATTGTGCAAACTCTTTTCTAGGATTTGGGCTGCATATATTAGTTATTAATCAGCAGTAACAGAAATGACTTTATCAGTATTGTGCTCTATAGGTTCTTTTGGATTGAGTAAATTAAAGGGTATTGTGAATTCAACCCCAGAAACATCATAAACAGGCACTGGGTAGAGATGGATGTCAACTTTGTGCAGCCCAACTTAGCACATCAGAATTAATTGTTGATTTGTCAGTGGGTCAAAATCTAGAATTCCCTATCTACCAGCACCTCTAAACAAGTAGGGCCACGAATTCTGTCAATAATACCCAAATACTAAAAATAAAAGCAAATTGCAGCAAAATGTGGCTTTGAATTTAAAAGCAATTTTATAGTTCTAGTCACTAATACCAAACACACCAATAATAGTCAAATTATTTTGGTGGATACTTTAAAAGGATTAATACAAGCTGCTGTTATAATCCAGTCTTTATAAAGACTTGCTAGTGCTCACACTCCCGGAGGCTCATCAAAATTGAAAGAAGCCAACATCAATGATTACACACCACGTTAATCATACATTTGTAAATTCTGTTCCAAAAATTCAGAGGTTGGAGCATTATACAAGCTAATGGTTAACAAGCTACCTAGAACCACATGTCATTGATTTAATTTTATAGCCTGATTTAACTGGTGTGGCTCTTTCAGAAACAAAATGAAGCTCGTTAATTTTTCTTGCTCTTTAGAACCATCAATGTGCTTTTATTTGCCATTCTACAGAAAGATTGATCTAGAGAAAGAAATCAAGTTTGATTGGAGGGACTGCTTTCACTCACCAATGTTACTGCTTCGATCAAATTCTACTCCTTCCAATTTATTTGGGATCAGTGGTGGGGCTGGAGCTCGTCGTTTCTTCTGCATAGAATTTAGTGATTCAGTACAAATCTGCATATAAAATATAAAACACAACTTTAAATGTGCTTCATCCAGTTTAAATTCCATACTTCCATTTCATTCCTGTTCTCAACATAGTAAATATACAATGTTCACCTTTATTATTCACTAACAAACAAACCCTAGTCAATCTATAAATAAATGCTTCAGTTCTCCTAAACCACCTGATTAAAAATTGTTAGTTATCTTGATAAATTATTTTATTATTTTATTGAACTCCTTATTGAGGATTTTTATTTTATATCCATAAAAAATTAAATCAAACATCTGTCAAACGGATTAGAAAATCATAAAAAGCTTGGTTCAACAGTTCACCATAAAATCTGTGCCAGAAGAAAGTTAATCAGCTATCCAATTAAAAACAAAACAGACCACCCACAAGGGTCACAATACATGCAGATGGACATCCTGAAAACTTGGAGAGCTTCTCATAAAAATTTTATTCATTCCAAATTGAATGATGTAATGCATAATAAATCAAACAGTTAAAATTAATGTTCCTCATGATGGCTCATTACAGCAATTCTTGGAACACCTTGTCCATTTTCAGACGACCAAAGCTCTGACTCACAAATCACAAGTCCCTTTTGAAACTGCAGCACTTAATCTCCACGCGGATATTATGTTTCAAATGTACAACTGTCTGACTTGCAATTTGTTGAATTCAGGCTCAAAGTGTTGGAGCTACAACATGCACCCCACAAACTTTGATAAACTGTTCAAATAGCCAAATAAGTTTGGCATGCTTTCTCAAAGTGATTCTGCAACTCACTGATGCCTTTGGTGTGTGTCTTCAATGTGCCTATGTGCGTACATGCCTTTAGCATGTAGGTATATGCGTGCGGGGTGGCAGGGAAGGCCATGTCACCATCACTCACACAGGCTGATAACTTCAGCCTGAAAAACTGGACTTAACAGATCACTCCACAAGTATTCATATTAGGAGAAACAGGCCAAAGGACTTTATTAAGGCAACTGTACATTTTAGATGTTATCCTATTGTTACAACCAGTCCATCTTATCTACTGGTGAAGTTAATATAATCAAGGCCTCTTAACTTCACTGGAGCTAAAAATGCTTGTTACTAATTTCTATTATAAATGATAAGGAATATTTTACTGGTATACACTCTTAATTTTCTTCTCTTTATATTTATTGCAATGAAATTCTCAGCGGGATGTGTAAGTACAACAAGATTATGTAGGTAGCCCAGTAAGATTCATTCATAACTTCAGTCAAATTGGTTGGTTTCAGCCATATTAGTAACACAGTTCAAAAAGTCCAGCTGTTTTATATCATGAGCAGGTGTTTCTTTGAAAGGAGCTGTGGTGTACCGATCTACTTCTTTTAGCACAAAGACTTATTGACTGATAACTCACCCATGAGCTTTGATATGTACGTCTCTCTCTCTGCAAATTGAATATACCAGTTCGTCATCTCCCATGTGCATGCTTTTATTTAATTGATTTGTACTTCTACAGACACAACAAATTGGCGATGAGTATGAACCTGAATGTCAGCAGCTATCACCAACTGCACCTACAGATACGAGATGACAGAGTTCAGAGTAAGGCAGAGTGTGAATAAGTATAGAGAAAGCTGTCACAGATGCTAACAAAGGGATATAGTGCATTATACACAGTGAGAGACGCACAACTAGCAAATTTAAACTGAAAATAATGGGATGATGGCCCTTAGTTGGGCAATTTGATGAATTTGATAGTGTTAATGAGGATAAGGAATCATGTATCAAGAGGGTTGAACTGTATTGTAATGCCAACAACATGGATGAGGGTCCACACACCTAGCTTAATGGATGCTAAAATGTACAGGCTCTTATACAACTCACTAACTCCTGAAAGGCCAGCAAGTAAGACATTCAACAAAATTGTAATTTTACAAAATCACTTGAGCCCTAAAATGCTAGCAGTAGTTGAGAGATTTAGATTTTACAAAAGGAACCAGCAAAGGATGAAAATATTTCTGAATACATTGCAGAATTGTGCAACCGTTTCTAATACTATGACATTAGAGATAGACTTTCTGATGCATTAGGGACAGGCTTGTATATGGCATGCACAGTCAAAGCACTCAAAAGAGACTACTGTCAGAAAGAGACCTAACCTTAGAATGGGCATTGACCATTTCAATATCATTACAGACTGCAGTAAAAGATACAGCAGAACTACAGAAAAAGAGTTTAGAATGTGAAACAGACAAAATGTCCTTAAATGGTGCAAAAAGCCAAAAATGTTATCAATGTCACTAATCCTCCCATGATTCAAATGACCATTGGTTCAAAGTAAAAATCTGCAAAGTGTTACAGACAATGTCATTCAGAGAGTATACAGGTCAGACAAAAAGCACAACCAACGAGAAAAAACACACCGAGTGAAAAGTTTCAAACACAAAACTAAACAAATGCATTAAGTGACTAAATGTGAAACTGAATCAGACAACACAGAGTCTGACAAAGGTGAGCTCTCATGTCTAGAAGAGTATAGCATCACTGAAGCGGATTGCATCACATCAGCTCCAGCAAATTGGCAAAGAGCAATGGGCCAAGTGTCTAAGATATCCCAGGAACACAATGTTACCTTGATGACATCACCGTGACTGGCAAAAACAGTGAAGCGCACCTCCAGAACCTTGGTAAAGTGCTTACCAGGCTAAGTGAGTGTGGTCTGCGTGCAGAGAGAGAATTGTGAGTTCTTCCGGAATGAATTCTCATATTGTGGACATGTCATTGACAAGCATAGCTTATGTAAGTCACAAGAGAAGACTAAAGCAGTGCTGCACGCACCCAAACTGGAAAATGTGTCACAACTCAGGTCAAACTTAAGCCTTGTAAACTACTACCATCAAACATTGTAACAGTACTGCATCCATTGAAAACACTATTGCAGACAGAAGCCAAGTGGGAACAGTCAGAAAGATGTGACAGAGCATTCAAGGAGACTAATAGCATCAGATGGACTGTTCACCCATTATGACCCATCTCTGCCTATCAGACTGGCACATGATGCATCCCCTTACATCATTGGTGCCATTTTGTCACACATTATGAAGGTTGGATCTGAGTGTCTGATTGCATTTGCTTCAAGGTCACTGACGAATGCAGAACGCAACTACACACAGATTGACCGAGAGCCCCTTAGTCTAATATGGGGAATAAAAAATTTCCAACGCTACCTCTATGGACAAATGTTTGCTGCAGTGACAGACCACTAGCTCCTTGTGTACATTTTCAACCCCAGGAAGGGAATCACAGTGACGTCTGCTACCCGGTTGCAACGTTGGCCACTTTTCCTAGGAGCCTATTCTTATGACATAGAGTTCAAAGGTACCAAACAACACAGCAAAGCTGACAGCTTGTCACTCCTTCTACTGTTGACAAACGAAGAAGAAAAGTCTTCATTCCAGCTGAGGTGGTCCACACCGCATTGGTGGACCAGTTGCTGGTAATAAATTCGGAAATACAAAGAGAAAGAAGGAATGACCCGACATTGTCATAGTCTATGACATCACCATGCAAGGATGGCCAGCTCATGGCAATCCCATGTTCTCAGTGAGATGAGACCAGCTGTCTGTATGTCAAAGAATGCTGATGTGTGGAACTCATATTTTGGTTCCCTCTAAACTGCATACCAGAGTTTTTGAAAATCTGCATGAAGGATACCTGGGTACAATCAAGATGAAGAGTCTCACCCGGAGCTAAGTATGGTGCCCGGGACTAGATAGAGGGATGGAAGATTTGACCAAAAGCTGTTCAGGGTGATACAAAGTTCAGAATGTACCTCCATAGGCACCGTTATACCTGTGGGAGTAGCTATCTTCACCGTGGCAAAGAGTGTGCATTGACTTTATTGGCCATTCATGGACTCCATGTTTCTGATTGCTGTGGATGCTCATTTGAAGTTATCTGAGGTCATACCAATGAAATCAACCACATCAGTAAAGGCTGTTTCTGCTCTGAGGACAATCATCTCCAGGAATGGCTTACCAAAACAAATTGTGAGTGACAACAGACCACAATACACATCAGAGTGTTCAGAAAAATGGCATCAAACACTTCAAGTCAGCTCCTCACCACCCAGCAATGAATGGGTTAGCCGAAAGGTTTGTCCAAACCTCTCCTTCAAGAATGGACAAGGAGGACATCTCCCTGCACCTTCCTTTTTCTGTATCAGAACTCTGATCATGCGATGACAAATCAAACACCTGCAATGCTGTTCATGAGCAGGAGTCTGAGATCTCATATAGATCTCCTGAAACCAGATCTATGGAGGGAAGTGCAGAATAAACAATTCAGCCAGTTGCCAAGTTAATCAGCAAGGAACCACGAGGATGGACAGGAAGTCCAAGTGTGTGATTACTAAGAAGACAAGTGGTCACCCGGTAGGATAGCTACACGAATGGGACCACTGATGTACACAGTGGATCTTGGAGATCATACATGGAGACATCATGTGGACCAGATATGGATGCTCCGTCGAAGAACACACCTGAGTCAACTGCATCAAACAAGACGGGCACATTGCATCCACTGGATTTACCTCTCAGTGATGATCATGCCACCAATAGTAATATGACACCTGCAACAGAGAAAGTTGTCTTTGACGAGACACCTGCCAAACCTGATGCCACTCCACAGGCCCAAAGGCACAATCCTGAAGTAAACAGTGCCACCCAAAATCTTTGGTATCATTAAGTTATTGGACTGTTATTGTGAAAGCATGTTTACTTGAATATGGTTCATTTAAGGGAAATTGAATAATTTGTTACATATACAGTTTTGATTGTTTATTACACATAGAGCTTTATGTTACATTAATCTAAAGGGAAAGTACAGTGTACGAATCTATTTCTTTTAGAGCAATGACTCCCCTAACACTACTTATTGACTAATAAGTTACCCATGCACACTGATTTATTTTCTCTCCTTGCAAAGTGAATATGCCAGTTAACCTCACCTTTGTGTGCATGCTTTTAATTTATATACATTCGTGCAGATTCAACAGGAACTACAAATTTTAATATTAGTACTTTTTTTAGCTTGAGCATTTGTTGAACTTTTTTTCTGAATGCGTGACTCCAGCAGGAAGTCTTGCCCAATGTCTACAAATGTTAAATTTCATAAAGGGAAATTCACGAGCAATGCACTTGCAATAGTCGGATGTACACAGCTGATGGGCAAGGCTCTTTGCTGGTAATTGCACGATCTTTACTATCTAGTTCTAAGCAGGGAATAAATATAAAAGGAATCATAAAGAAAACACAACTTATCCATTGACTGGACTAATTGTGCCAGCGACCCTGTTCCTTCCCAGTGTCTCACTCAGCCAGAAACTTCCTGTATTTCAGCAGTCCAGTTACACTGAGAAATCTCAGTGAAGTCTGGATTGCTGCTTGCTGATATAATATCTGGGAAACTCCTCCCAATGGCACAAGTTATTGGAAGTGTGTGATCAACAGGGTGCAGGTCCAGGAAGCAGTAATCAGCTCCACATGGCAACCATATTCCAAGGGAAACAAAGGCAAGTGTTATTGTTCAACTGCTCACTGTCAAAGTGAGGTGAGATGGAGGATGAATGATCTCAGCCAATGTCTTAAATCACTCGCCACAAAAACGACTGAAAAGCAGGCACATTCAGTTTACCTCTCTGCACATGTGCCTCAAGATAGTCAATGTTTGACTGGACTTCAGGGCTGTCACAATATTCTATCCTTCTTGGATAAAAAATGAATTGGCTGAACATGATGAAAAAATCCTGTCCACATCGGCACTCATTAAATTTTAATAAGTAACTACTCAATATTGAAATCAGCTATGCTTCAATAAATATTTATAAAAATGTATTGCCCTATTTATGTTTTTTACTGCTATGCTGTGAGGTATTTTTATTTTAGCAGTGTGTCCTGTTAGTAAGGGTGATTTTGGCTTCGGCTAAAGACAAGGAGCCATGTTTTCCAATTTAAGAATCTAGCATCAGCTTTCGGGGTTGTCTTATCATGTGCTGTAACTTTCTGCCCAGTAGGGTGCGATGGAAAATTCCAGAGAGCTGTGCGGGGTCAGATTTCTGAAGGACAGCAGTCTGGTTTGTGGTCTTTTCGCAGGGGCTGCAGCGCGGGGCTCAAGGGAAGATGCTGCAGAATGCCATTTGAAGGAGAGATCCCCTTGTAAAAAGTACATTCTGCAGATGACTAGCTCTAAGGAGGAAGTGCCAATACTCATGAGTTAGCCAGTTCTTTTGAGATGGTCTTCAAGGGAAGCTTGAATTGTGGCTGGTGTCTTTTATGCAGAATGTGGGTTTAGCATTTGAGTAAAGTGATGCCCCCAACTACTTGAGAAATGAGCTCCAATGTTGATGTGCACATTGGACTGGTTTATCTGCAATGGGCTTTTTTCTTTTTTTCTGTAACTATCTGTTAAAGTTGAAAATTTGGTAAATATACTTTCTTTGTAATTTTATTCTGGTGTACAATCTGTCATTTCCTGGCGAATGGTAAGTGTGTATGTAGCTGTACTTACACAGCATTCACTACAATTAATGTTCCTTAATCCGAACATCCCAACTTTCCTGGTTGGTTGAACCCCAAATCATACTCAACCTAGATGTATATTGCTTACAAGCCCTGGTGAGAGGGTTGCACAAATAACATAATGGGTTATTTTAATTCCCTTTCCAAGAATTATTTTGTGATTGTCCTGGTCCATCTGAATATTCCTTCAAATGAAACATTCTCAAAAAGATACTATATTCAGACAACAAGAAAACCAAGGAAGAAATGCTATTCCTGTACATGTGAAGATATTGTACAATTTTGAAAACTTATTAATAATGTTTCATATTTTATAAATAACTGCTTAAAACATTTTAGTAATGCTCATTCTGGAATTTCTAACTTTAATATAACTCTAATGATAGTCACGTTGAATAGAATTCTGTGCAATTTGTTCAGGACACTGTTACATCAATTAGGATGGCACCATTTATATGTTCAAACAAGATTGATAAAATTGCTCCTTGGTCTATATTTCAAAAGAAAACACATAATTTTTGTTTTGTGGACAAACTATTCTCTTGCCAAATAAGCGGGAAGCCAAAATCCAACAGAATAATACATCTTTCATTCGCACACTTGTATATCAAAACAATAGGACTTGAAGTCATTTGTCATGGCTTACTGGTTCCTTTATTCCTTAACAATCTATTCAAGTCATTCTGCTACTAATGTTTAAAAGTGCAACTTCAGTTTAACAGATCAACTGGAATACCTCAATTATTTATGCTCCTGCTTTTCAGTACTTTTCACAAAATTGATCATTATTCTGTATTTTCAGGATTTTGGTTAATTAGTGGTTCTGAATCAGGAGAATGTTCATCCCCAAATGAATCTTTACAAAGCATAAGTCAATTACAGTCTTTGTAAGCTTACTGCATGACCTATTTCTGATGGTTCTGGTTTTTAACCACAGAATAGAGAGAAACTCTTTAATGATTTTGTAAAAATATACAAAAGTATGAAATGTGCCTTTGTAAAGAACTTTAACTTACATCTCCTTCCAACGATATCAACAGGGCAATCAAATGAATACCTCAAGTGTCACGGCATAAAGAGTGGGTGATGTGATGAAGCATAGTTAAGAATATACCAAAGGCAGTCTATAGCCAAAATCTTGAAAATGCAAAAAAAATAAATGGCCACATTGATCACAGCCAGGAAAGTACAGACATCAAGGATTATCTCTAATGACATTCATGACTGCAAACTGAAATGATAAATAATTCCTGATTGTCCTACTATTTTTATCCATGTTGATAGAAGTTGCAGAGTAATTTTTACATGGATCTTGAAAAGTCTCTTCATCTCCCATATTTTCAGCAGAGATAAGCTGATCTCAGACATTGCTATCGGACTTCTACCAGACTCCCACCAGACATCAACCAAAGAAAGAGCAGATGTGGAGGTAATGTTTCAGTTTCATATTTATTTAAGGAAGTTGGCCAATGCCTTGAAAGCAGTTCAGACAAATCCTACTAGATCTTCTGCAATGGACCAGTTGTCTTATAGGAAAAAGTTGAACAGTTTAGACAAGAGTTTTGAACAACAAGAAGGGACTTGAGTGATACATTGACAATCCCAAGGAGCTGTATTAGGGTGGCTGTGCAGAAGATGATTTCCCTTGTGATACATTCTAAAATGAAAGACTATCATTTAAACATGAGAGCTCACTCTTGTTCAGATATGAAGTGATTTTTTTCTTTCTCATAGGATTGTGAATCTTTGTTATCCTCTCCCTCAGAGAGCACTTTAATAGATTCTTGAAAGAGCAAGGGTATAAAAGACTACTGCTGGCAATGCAAAGTTGGTGGTACAATCAGATCAACCTGATCTGATGGAATGGTGGGACCAACTCAAGAGTCGCCCACTCCTGCTCCTATAGGTACATTGTATCCAAATCAAACTATCTAACAGAAGTACACCAGTCACAGTTTCACAGTCACAGCTAGAGCAGAGAAGTCTAAAACTGGAGGGCATCCATTTATGCTGAGAAGGGAAAGATGTATGAGTGGCAATTTTTTCTACAGAGGGTGGGGGGTATACAGAATTAGTTGCCAGAGGAAGTGAGTCAGGCACAATTCAATGTTTAAAATACATTTAAACAGGCACATGAATAGGAAATATTTGGAGGGAAATGGGTCACCTGCAGGCAAATAGGACTCAGGTAGGCAACTTGGTTGGCATTGGTAAATTGGACGGAAGAGCCTGACACTATATTATAGGACTCTATGACTATATGATATGTATTTTATCCTTTTCTTTCACTGAATTTAATATGTGAATAAGGATAAAGAAAACATAATGAGACTTAGGTTGATAAATCTTAAGGACCTGATGGCTTCTACCCCAGGTATTAAAAAAATGTAAAGAAATAAGAGGATAATACAAATCTTAATATTCTTAAGATTCAGGAATTGGATCTTTCCATTGGAAAATTTTTAAAAACTTCAGGTCACAACCTGTAAAGAGGAAGAAATCAGGTTATCTCAGAGCTGTCAGGTTAACTTTAATAACAAAGTTGTTACTGGAACAGATGTACAGGTGAGTCTTAACTTTCTGCTAGATCCTTTCTACTTTTCTCCATATTTCACAATTCATGCCTTTCACATTTTCTATTCCCATATTTCGCACTATTCACATTTTCTCTGTATTTACAGAAGTAACATTCCAACCCTTTTTACCTTTCTGGCAATTCTTCACATTGTGTTATGACCATCTTGTATTCTGGAGACCCAAAGGATTGCAGGCACTGGAATCTGGAGTGACATATAATCTTCTTCGAAACTCAGTGGGTTGAGCAGCATCTGCAGAGTGGGGAATGAAGTCTCGATGTCTAGCGTCAAAATTCTGCATCTGGTTTCCATTATTAAATCACTTCTTTTCTTCTGTTTTCAGTCAGGTTTGTTTTCATTATGCTCCCTATTCAGATTCTTTATTTTTGATTTATATTCTTCTGCCTGGAATCCGTTTTCTTCTGTTCCTCACTCCTAACCTTCATGTCCAACATAAATAATCTTTCAACAGCTATCTTGACGATACCTCTTCACACCGTCTTCTGTAAAAATGCTACTCTCTTTTCTCAGTTTCTTTTACTCTGCCCCATCTGCTCCCAAGATAAGGCTTTCCTTTCCAGGCCATCAGAGATGTCCTTCGTCTTCAATGAAAGGGATCTCCCTTCCTCCACCATTTATGCTATCCTCACCCACATTTCCTCCATTTTCCAAACACTGCACTCACCCCATCTTCCCACTTGCCTTAACAGTGATAGAGTTCCTCTGTCCTTACATACCACCCCATGAGCCTCCGCATCCAACATATCATTTTCTGCAACTTCCACAATCTCCAAAGGGAACCTACCACCAATTACATCTTTACCTCCCCTCAACACTCCGCTTTCCCAAGTAATTGCTCTCTTAGTGATTCCCTTGTTCACTCATACCCTCTGGCACTTATCCCTGCAAGCAGCCATAGTGCTACATCTGCCCATTCACCTCCTCCCTCAACTCGGTTTACGGCCCCAAAAGGTTCTTCCAGGTGAGGCAACACTTCATTTGTGATTCTTCTGGGGTCTTCTACTGTACCTGGTGCTCCTGACTTGGCCTCCTCTGCATAGTGAGACCCGTTGTAAACTGGAGGACTGCTTCATTGAACACTTCTGCTCCATCCTCCAAAAGCAGAACTTCCCTGTAGCCAAATATTTTAATTCCCATTCCCATTCCCATTCCCATTCTGACATGTTGGCCCATGGCCTCCTCTTGTGCCACAATCAGGCCACCCTCAGACACCCTTATATTCTGTCTGGGTAGCCTCCAACCTGATGGCATTTATATCAATTTCTCCTTCAGGTTAAAAAATCCCTCTCCTCCCCTCTTCTATTCCCCACCCTATCCTCTTACCTCTTCTCACCTGCGTATCACCTGGTGCCTCTCCTCTTTCCCTTTCTCCCATGGTCCACTCTCCCTCCTATCAGATTCCTTCCTTTCCAACCATCTTTCCCACCCATTTGGTTTCTCCTATCACCTTTTAGCTATCCTCTTTCCCCTCCTACCACCTTTTTATTCTGGTCTCTTCACCTTTCCTTTTCAGTCCTGAAAAAGGGTCTCAGCCCAAAACATGGACTGTTTGTTCATTTCCATAGATGCTGCCCGACCTACTGAATTCCTCTAGCAACACGCACAACACGCTGGAGGAACTCAGCAGGTCGGGTAGCATCCATGGAAACGAACAGTCAATGTTTCGGGCCGAGACCCTTTGTCAGGACTGAAGAGGGAGGGTCGGGGGAATTCCTCTAGCATTTTGTGCGTGTCGCTTTGGATTTTGGATTTCCAGCACCTGCAGAATTTCTTGTATTTATAATCTTCTATCGCTGTCTTAATGTTTCTTTTGGATCTTTTTAATCTTCTATACTCCAGCAAAGTTCCTGGCAAACTTTTGAACTTTTACTTTGCAAAATCTTATTGAAGCCCTGACTTCTATTTAAATGTAGCTGCTCATGCTTACAATTTTCAGGACTGGATTGGAGCTATGCTACTGACTTCTTAAACAACGCTCCCAACTGCCAGTGGAGCCTGTGATCATATTAATGTTCCTTTGCCAGTACTTTAAGTGAGTCAGCTCATAGCCTGGTGTTCACTGAGGTTTTTGTCATTTCTGGAAGTTTTTAGGATTTGTTGCAATGCTCAGAAAGATGGCAGACACTCTCAAGGTTAAAAAGCTCTTCATGCTCTTTGTAACTAAACATCGGTTATATCCTTATATATTTTATTTTCCCTACATAGTCAACCACACCAATATGGCATCACTTCTATTTTGTTAGTGTTCACAGAGTTCATTTTTAAGCAACTTTGGGCCTTAATTTTTCCACTGCTTCATGTCAATTACTTGATTAAAGGCTACTCCATGACTTGATTCCATTTTTGTCTTCTCTTCAATGTATTTATCAAGAGATGTGAAGATAGTCACTCTGAACAATTATTTCTCTGCTTTCTGATGAACAAGATGCAAACATTTCATGTTTTATTTTAAATTCCCAGCAATAAACACGTTTATTGCATATACACCATCTTATTTTATAGAGCAGTAACAATGTATTATTGTTACCGCTTTAAAAACAGTGTATTTATTGCTCTAGAAAGTTAATGGCCAACTGCTCCAACTTTAGTTAAATATTGATTACCCTGTCATCTTTAAGCCTAAGAGTAGCCATTGTACTATTTACATAGAAACAGCATTTGCTCCACAGATAAACATACTTAGATAAATTAACACTTTGGTACTAATGTTTTTGTTGGTTAATATATGAATGATCAACACAGACGATTAGTCACCTGATTCATCCTGAAACTAGCAAAACTAGTTATGGTCCATGTATTTAGCATTCTGAAACATCTTCAAATATATACCCCAGTTTGTCTGGAATGTTTTATAAGCTTCACAGACTCCGAGATGATTCAGTACAAAAGTAAGTATCATAACTCTGTGTTATAGCTCACACTGTATTCCAATATTCTTGTTTTCGGGCTGACAATAAAAGGATTGCAACTATCATGAATTAGTAGAGAAGGGAAAACATCAGGAAAGCTTCTTTTCGAACAGACTGTTGACAGTATAGTAAAGGGTAGGACATGCATATAACCATATAACCATATAACAATCACACCACGGAAACAGGCCATTCTGGCCCTCCTAGTCCGTGCCGAACTCTTAATCTCACCTAGTCCCACCTACCCGCACTCAGCCCATAACCCTCCACTCCTTTCCTGTCCATATACCTATCCAATTTTACCTTAAATGACACAACTGAACTGGCCTCTACTACTTCTACAGGAAGCTCATTCCACACAGCTATCACTCTCTGAGTAAAGAAATACCCCCTCGTGTTTCCCTTAAACTTTTGCCCCCTAACTCTCAAATCATGTCCTCTCGTTTGAATCTCCCCTACTCTCAATGGAAACAGCCTATTCACGTCAACTCTATCTATCCCTCTCAACATTTTAAATACCTCGATCAAATCCCCCCTCAACCTTCTACGCTCCAATGAATAGAGACCTAACTTGTTCAACCTTTCTCTGTAACTTAAGTGCTGAAACCCAGGTAACATCCTAGTAAATCGTCTCTGCACTCTCTCTAATTTATTGATATCTTTCCTATAATTCGGTGACCAGAACTGTACACAATATTCCAAATTTGGCCTTACCAATGCCTTGTACAATTTTAACATTACATCCCAACTTCTGTACTCAATGCTCTGATTTATAAAGGCCAGCGTTCCAAAAGCCTTCTTCACCACCCTATCTACATGAGACTCCACCTTCAGGGAACTATGCACTGTTATTCCTAGATCTCTCTGTTCCACTGCATTCCTCAATGCCCTACCATTTACCCTGTATGTTCTATTTGGATTATTCCTGCCAAAATGTAGAACCTCACACTTCTCAGCATTAAACTCCATCTGCCAACGTTCAGCCCATTCTTCTAACCGGCATAAATCTCCCTGCAAGCTTTGAAAACCCACCTCATTATCCACAACACCTCCTACCTTAGTATCATCAGCATACTTACTAATCCAATTTACCACCCCATCATCCAGATCATTTATGTACATTACAAACAACAATGGGCCCAAAACAGATCCCTGAGGCACCCCGCTAGTCACCGGCCTCCATCCCGATAAACAATTATCCACCACTACTCTCTGGCATCTCCCATCTAGCCACTGTTGAATCCATTTTATTACTCCAGCATTAATACTTAACGACTGAACCTTCTTAACTAACCTTCCATGTGGAACTTTGTCAAAGGCCTTGCTGAAGTCCATATAGACTACATCCACTGCCTTACCCTCGTCAACATTCCTCGTAACTACTTCAAAAAATTCAATAAGGTTTGTCAAACATGACCTTATATCCCCTATAAACTGTGAAAAATAGTGCAAATTTCTGTAGAACATGTTTATAATATGAATATATATTGATATGGTTACTTATTCTAAGGTTAATTAAATTTAGCAAGAACAAATAATGCACCAATAAAACAAGGTACCCAATAAAAAGCTAAATGTAATTATACCAGTAATTAAGTCAAAATATACCTTGCATGATATTAATGGTACAAGTATAACAGAATAAAGTTAACCAAAAATACTACAGCTTTGTTTTAAAAGACAGGAAACTTTGAAAAAGAAAGATTGACATTTAAATGTTGAAAATAGCTGTGATTTCCTCCCTGCATTGGATCCCATTGTTAACGAACATTTCCACTGAGGAAGTTGTACTGTAACACCAAACATTTTCACATGTATTAAAACACTTGGACCATAATGGTCTAAGGATGTTTATTTTGGCTGATGAATACACTTCTTCTGTTATGCAGAATACAATGCAATCATCTTGACTGCACGTATTAAAAATAAATCTGAGTTAACTTGTATACATATTCAAAAGTGTTCCATATGGGAACCAGAATTAAAATATGCATGGCATGTATAATTATTTTATAAATATTAACTAAATAAATGAAAATATTAGCAACAGCTAAAACAATTGCAAACTTTTAGAATACAAAATGCTATCATGCTTATTACATCAAAAAATACCATATAAAATAACTCTTCAAAACTAAGATGGGTTGCACAGAGAGGGACCAATATCCCAGCAGGAACATTTGCTTTTACCATCAATCGAGGGCTAAACAAGATTGGTGTGGCATGGGAATCCAAAGAGTTGTTAGTGAAAAGTTCAGGGTTACATAAATGTAAGCCTAGCAATCACGATAGCCACGTTTACAGTAAAGGGGCAAATAGGGCCATTGCTTTAAAATGCATCTATTTCAATGCACATAGTTTATAGGTAAGACAGATGTAATGAGGGCATGGATTGCCTCTAGGTGTTGGGTTATGTGGCTATAACAGAAACTTGCCTGAGAGACAGGCAGGACTGGCAGTTCAATGTTCTGGGACATTTGGTGACGATGCTTTTGGTGAAGGAAGTGTTGCTTTTTTGATAAGACATAGCAGTAGTGCATAAGGAAGATCTTCTTGAAGTATCATCTAACAAGCTATTTTGGTAGAAATTAGAAGTAAGAAGGGGATGACCACTTTGGTAAGGCTGCATTATACACCCAGTGGGAATCTGAAAAGCAGATGTGTAGAGAAATTGAATATAGTTGTGACAATAGTAGTGTAGTGCTGGTGGGATTCTGAATTTTCCCACCATTGACCAATCCATCCAAAGGACAAAGGACCTGGATGGGGTGGAATTTGTGTGATGTATCCAAGACAGTTTCGTTATCTTGTATCACTTTTTCCCCAAGTAGAAACCAACTGGGAGAGTCAAACTAGGGCAGGACCTCCATAGTAGATTCCAGGGCAATGATGAATGTTGCAGAACAGAGTGAGCTGGGAGTACAGGTGCACCATTTATATTTACCTGGTGATCACTTGGTTATCAATGTTTAATTCAGAAGTGTATGGAGTAAGTTAAAAAGGTCATTGAACAAACTGAAGCTAAGAAAACCTGTAGAGGCTTTGTTTTGTAATTGATCTATTGCACAAGATGAACCTCTGATATTTGGAGAAGGTACAAATAAAATACATCTTCCTCTTAGGAAAACATGCAACACTAAATGCAGGTTCAATGCCAACAGAGAAGTAATCAAATTTTCCACATTCTTTCCAAAATATTAGGAGACAGAGTTTCATTGTCCTTTGAATCTACAATCAAGAAATGAAAGACAGTCTAAATCCACCTAAAATCATTTTTTTATTACACCAAGTTGAATGGCTTAATTCAAAAACATGGTGAAAGAAGTCAGAGAATTAAGAGTGTGCATCCATACTTAGATTATCTATTGCTACAGATTGATCAGCAGCCAAATCCACAGTTAACTGCAACTGCTTCATCTATCCCCCTGACTGTTTAATAGGCTTACAATGAAGTAGCCCTATGCCAATAAACAGCTTGAGCCAAGAAATACAGTTGATACTGAGCAGATTAAGAGCAGTACATTTTTAACAATTTAATCTGAAAGGAAGGGATTTAACAGAAGGATGACAGAACTGGATTTCTCTTGCACAGAGCCAGTATAGCTACCAGCAAGTTCATTATTTCTACATTCTCGAGGGAAACTGAAACATCGTAAAGACTTGCATGGAAAAATCAGAATCAAAGTTATTATCAGTAACATACATTGTGAAATTTGTTGTTTTGTGCAAGATATAAAAATTACCATTAAAAATAAATAAAAAGCGCAAAAGATAAATAATGAAACCAATATTCAGAAATCTGATCGCAGTGGGGGAAGAAGCTTTTTAAGAAACATTGAGTGTGGGTCTTCTGGCTCCTATACTCCTTCCCAATGGTGTCATAAATAGGGTACATTCTGGATGGTGAGGGTCTTTAAGGACAGATGCTGCCTTACTGAGGCACTGTTTTTGGATGATATCCTTGACAGCAGGAAGGGTTTTGCTCGTAATGGAGCTGGCTGCGTCTACATTCATCTGAAGCCTCGCGGTCCGTCAAACTGGAGTCTTCTTATTAGGCTGTGATGCAGCCAATTAGAATGCTTTCCACCGTGCACCTGTAAAAAATTGCAAAAGTCCTTGGTGGCATACTAGATCTCCCCAAACTCCTAATGTAGTAGAGCCTTCTTCATGACTGCATCAATGTGTTGGGCCCAAGATAGATCTTGTGATGTTGATGTTCAGGAACTTGAAGCTGCTCACCCTTCCCATTGCTGACTCCTCAATGAAAACTGGCATGCGTCCTCCTGGCTTCCCTTTTCCCAAGTCCACAATCAATTCCTTAGTCTTGGTTATGTTGAGTAAGTGCAGCGTGGTTATTGCAACACCACTCAACCAGGCAATCTATCTCACTCCTGTACACTGCCATCTGAGATTCTGCCAACACCAGTGATGCCATCGACAGATTTATAAGTGGCATTTGAGCTGTGCCCAGTCACACAGTCATGTGTTTAGGGAGTAGAGGAGCGAGTTAAGCACATATCCTCGAGGTACATCTGTGTTGACTTTCAGCAAGGAGAAAATGGTAGTAATTTTGGCAATATTCCAGCAAGCTTCACAGACCTTTGGGTGAACTATTTAGAACAGACACAGGAACAAGTAACGAACTCACTGGATTCGTTCAGTTAATCTGAGCAAAGCTGGTGAATGCACATGAGTAATTCTGAATTTCAGTCACCCGTTACTTCAACTCTCCCTCCCTCTTCGACTTTGGACTCTAATTCCTTATAGAAGTTTCAGGAACAGCACTTCATCCTTTTCCACAGCACAATGCAGCACTCAGAACCAATATGAAATTTAACAAATTCAAGTAACCAGCCCTTTCATCTTTGTCAACAGTTGTGGCCATGCCTTTCTGTTTGAGGTTTCTTTTTCAACCTTCTGTCTCTAACAACTCTTTATCATATAGTTATTGATTTAATAACTTGTTCTGCACCTATAAACAAATATCCCCTCTGTTATTCACTGTTCCTCACACATCTACACATTTTCATGCTTTTTTCATTACTCATCAAATGGTTTTAGTTCTCTCCCCCAGGGTGCTGTTTCACCTGCAGAATGATTTCAGAACCTTCTGCTTTGAACGCAATTCTCCAACATTGACTGATATCATGGATACTCAAACAGTACTGGAACATTCTCAAAGAAAACATTGATAATAGCACACACAAAACACTGGAGGAACTCAGCAGACCAGGCAGCATCTCTGGAAAAGAATAAATAGTCAATGTTTCAGTATTCTGCATAGTTCGGAGGGCGGAGCTTAGTCAAGATGGCGCTAATCGGCGACTCCTTTGCTTGCATCTTCAGAAAAAGCTCTATTGCCATCTTTAATATCTTTATTTTTCCCTTGCAGGGTTCTTTTGAAGACCCTGACCTGGAGTTCAGATTCAGATTCAGATTCAGTTTATTGTCATTTAGAAACCACAAATGCAATGCAGTAAAAAATGAGACAACGTTCCTCCAGAATGATATCACAAAAGCATATGACAAAACAGACTACACTAGAAAATCCACATAACGTTTGGCAATCCCCAATCCAGAGTCCGGACAGGCTGTTGCGTATTAATATCGCGCTACCGTCTAGCGCGTTCCCCGGAAAGGAGCTCCAATTCCACCAGACAAAGAAGACCAAAAACTAAAGCTACAAGACCTGCACAAAACCACATGGTTACAACATATAGTTACAACAGTGCAAACAATAGCATAATTGATAAAAAAAAAGTCTATGGGCACAGTAAAAAATAGTCCAAAGATGTTAAAGGACTATAAGTTTAAAAGAAATCACCACACAGTTTCCACAAGTCCCCAGGGTCCTGACAGACTCGCCATCCCATGCCGGCAGCAGAAGGGAATATCCCTGCTATGGACTTCCATGGCGCCGTCCGACTCAGCCTCGCAGATGCAGCACACACCGAAAGCAACCTGACCGCAGCGAACTCCGAGTCCGTCGAACCTACGAGCCTCCGGCACAGCTTCTCCGAGCACCATCCTCTGCCGAGTGTATTAAGACGGCCCCGCCAACGGCCATCAGCAATGCGACCCCGAGGACTGAGGACCTGTTCTTCCCAGCAGAGTCCTGGACCTCACAGCAGCAGCAGCAGCAGCAATGAAGAAGGTCTTCCTGGAGATTTCCCGATGTTCCTCCGTGCTCCTACGTCCATTTTCAATCAATTATGATTGCGCACGGCACCCCGCTTTACAAATAACAGATAATCAGCTCCGGAGTGGTCGCTGCAAGCTGCGTCGTGCCGCCATCTTGGAATCACGCTGGTTGCATGCTGACTTCGGTTCTTTGTGGGAATGGGACCCACTCTCGGGGTGTCATGACTGGCCATTATCTGACATGACAAGGACATGGCCTAAGAGTTTGGCTCGCCTTTGGAGGTGTAGGATCTTGGGGCTCTGGAGACGGGTGGATTGAAGGTCGGTGTCCCGACAGACCATTGTGTCGTGGGACCTGGAAGATCTTTGGCTGTGTGCCCAGAGACCGGAGATCTTTGGGTACAAAACTCGGAAAAAGTGACACAATGGACTTTTAACATCATAAACCAGAGAGTTGTTTGTTTTTTTGAAACGGAGACACCTCTTTCTCCCTTATTATACGGAGAGAGAGCCTGTGGTATGTCGAATACCGGGTGAACAAGTAGTCTTTGGGGTAACTGCAAGTCTGTATCTTTGTTGTTGCTTTGCTCATGCTTGAGTGCTCGGTGGTGGGTGCCGATGCTCTTTTTTGCTGGGGGGGGCTCGTGCTTGGTGCCACTTAGGTGCGGGAGGGGAGCTGGGGGGTACTTTGGAGCTCGAACATTTAAAAGTCGTTCATTCTTCAGGGCAATCCTCTTTTTTTGTGGATAGTTGCGAAGAAAAAGCATTTCAGGATGTATATTGTATACATTTCTCTGACATTAAATGCACCTTTGAAACCTTTGATCTTCACCTTCCTTCTCAGTCCTGAAGAAGGTCTCAGCCGTAAACATCAACTGTATATTCTTTTCCATAGGTACTGCCTAACCTGCTGAGTTCCTCCGGTGTTTTGTGTGTGTGTTGCTTTGGATTTCCAGTACCAGCAGGCTTTCTCCTGTTTGAAAATATTGATAATTTTTCTTGCATAATAAACAAAAATGTGTTCCATCATTAGAGCTCAGCTAACTTTAATGACGTCTATACTAACAGACTCCATCAACTAACAGTCAGCTACGAGCTTGTGAAAATCTTAAAAAGTAAGTCTTCAGATCCCGTAAATCTCCGGCATTTTTTGTGCTTGTTTTAGATACCAGTCTGTTCCTTCAAGTATCACAAAGCTGAGGCTACTTCTTCATGTGAGGAGATTCTTTCCTGTGCATAACCTGCTGTTTCTTTTGTAATCAATGTAAGAACTGCAGATGCAACTGGGATTGACTTAACTAATATGCTTTGGAAGAATATGCAAAACACAGGAATGATTAATTAATTATGAAGTATCTATCACACCTGAAATCAGCTTTAATTCAATCCAAGAGTATTAAAAAATTATACTTTGTTTTGTAATTCAAATTTTTATTATTATTTATTCTTATTTTACAAAGCAGCGCAGCATATTATAGAGCAGATACAGTACAGCATATTTACACAGCCATCCCATGACAGGAAAACATATAAAACTAAGAAACAGAAAAAAGCTTCTAATTTAAGTTTAAATTAACATACAACCAAAATTGATCCCACACATCTTACACTTTTCCCTCACTGTTAATTCTTCCCAACATGTGTTCATATGATGAAATCTACTGAATTTCTTGGCAAATGTTTCCTCTGTGAAGAAACCAAAATTCCTTTAGAGTCCTATCCACAAGTTAAAATACTAAAAGCTTTCTTTCAATCAAAGGGATTGTTGAACATAAAAAATTAAACGCTAACAATGTTGTGCATCAGGCACATTCTGATATTTCATCTGAAAATCAATGGTTCTGAAATTCCACCCACATTCTCTCAGTCTTTACAGATCCAGTAGGTAGCAGATCAGCTGAATGACAAAAATCCTAAAATTCCTGCTTTTCAGGAGTCTCATCCAATCTCTCCTGAGAGATCAGCATGCCTCCCATTTAAGTCCAGCTTCTTTGCAGTTTTTTGCATAAGATGGCAATTAACATAAGTGAGCAACAAAAAGGCATAGATTTATTTAGCATGGAAACAGGGAATTCAGCCAAACCCATCCAGGCCAACCAATGTGTACCTTCCTCAGCACTCACTACTCTTTGGTTGAAATAGGTTCTTCTTAAATGTCCTCTAAATCTCAACTCCTTGCTCCTCGCCTGAAAATTCTAAAGTCTGGGATAATGATTGCCAATCAGAGCATTACAGCAGAGCAACAAATTCTTCAGTGCATCTAGATCATGCCAACCCATTCTTCTGCCTTGTCCTATCTACCTGCACCCAGACCATATCCCTTCAGAACCCTCCCATTCATGTTCCTATCCAAACTTCTCTTAAGTACTGCACTTGAACCCACATCTATCACTTCCTCTGGCACCTTGCTCCACACTCACACCAGCCCATGTGACGAAGATCTCCCCTAAGTATTACACTACGAATCCTATCACTAGTTCTAGTCTCAACCAGTCTGAGGGAAACAAACCAGCATGCATTCTCCTATCTATACCCCTCACAATTTAGTATAGCTCTATAAGATCTGCCCTCATTCTCCAACGCTCCAAGGAATAAAGTTCTTCATGTCCTGGCAACATCCTTGTAAATTTTCTCTGCACTTTCAAGCTTATTGCTATCCTTCCTGTAGGTAGGTGACCACAACTGCACACAATACTCTAAATTTGGCCTCAACAATATCTTATCTAACTTCAGCGTAATGTCCTGACTCATGTACTCAATGCCCTGATAGATGAAGGCCAATGTGCTGAAAGCTCTATGATCTATCTAATTGTGATACCACTTCAAAAGAATTACGGATCTGTATCCCAGATTGCCATGTTCTATCATGCACCTCGGAGCGCTAGCATTCACTGTTCTAATCTTACCTTGATTTGTACTCCAAAGTGCAACAACTCACATTTGTCTGCATTAAGTTCCATCCGTCATTTCTCAGACCATTGTCCCAGCTAGTTAAGTTCACATCCTGCACATCCTTTAACTAGGCCTCAGTAACAGTAACATTATAGACTCCCTTGTTAATTAGAGCTATAAACTCATTTATTTTCCTAGTTATATTCCTTGCATTAAAATAGATGCAATTTAGCTTTGAGTTCCCTCGAAACACTCTGCCTCATTTGTTCTGCCCACATGATGTCCTCCTTTCTCCAACCCAATACCACCATGAATCTTAAAAACTCTCTTAAGCATCTTCATTGTATAGCATAGTATAGACAAAAATGACTTCGATGCAATACAATGGTAAATGCTGACCATCAATTTTCTGCCATTTTAAAAAACTAAAACATGACTGAAAGTCCATTTAAATATGTGAACCACATTTGTACATCACTGCCATACTTTATACTCTTGCTAAATCTGATCAGAAACTTTTATTTGAGAGTTGGCATCACTGACCAAAGTGTAATTATATACAAAGTTACTGTAAACAAATGTCAACCCAGGAAGGAAATATGTTTCACCTGACGAATATCCTGTAAAAGCAATATTTTCCACAAAGGGAAGGCTTAAACAATAGCTCAACTTGTTCTATTATTAATGCCAAATATCAGAAAGCATATTCATGCTTACAGGAACATTGCTTGCATGTTACTAGATCATGATTTTAAAAATACTGTGTAACAGAAAGATGTTTTTAAATGCTGTAACTTATAGTCCCTTGATAGTTACATCATGGTGCGAGGGGAGGAAGTCCTTCATATTCAAAGTACAAGAGGTCTCATGCATCACTTACAAAAGGAAACTTTTATTTAACTTAATTAATTCCTTATTTTTCCACAGACTTCAATGTGCGACTGTGCGTGTTGAGAGAGAAATGGAAGAATCCAGGGGATTTTGTAGGAAAGATGGGAGGCACCAGGATGATGAAACGGCATAGAATGGGACACGTGCATCAAGTTTCAGTTGAGCCACCATGTAGTGTTGGGGAGCTCGGAAATGCAATCCTATTAAAGTCTGAGGGTGAGAAAGGGGTTATGGTCAGTTACCAGATTGAAATATGGTGCCTCTACCAACACTGAGCAGCTTGCTGAACAGGGAAGGGATGGAAACAAAATGATCACAAAAAGGAACAAACTGAAATCAAGTATACCGTGTTGGATACTGTTGGGGAGGGACAACCTACCAGGGTGGAGCTACAATGACCAGATCTCTGGCACTGTGGCTCAGAAAGGAAGGGGACAGAGGAGGAATGCAGTGGTGATAAGAGATTCCAGAGTTGGAGGAGTAGGTGACAGAATCTGAGAACGTAATAGATAGTACGTTGCCTCCCAGGTACTGTACCAGGGTCAGGGACATCTTGGATTGACCCCAACATTCTAAAGAGGAAGCATGAGTGGCCAGTAATCTTGGTACTTATTGGTACCAATGACAGAGGAATGAAAAGAGAGGAGGTCCTAAAGAAAGATTTTAGGGAGCTACATGAAAAGCTGAAAAGCAGGACTGCCAGAATAATAATCTCTGGATTTCTGCCTGTGCCACATGCCAGTGAGGGTAAGAATAGGATTATTTGGCAGATGAATGCATAGCTGAGGAACTAGTGCAGGGGCAGGGTTTCAGATTTATGGATCGTTGGGATCTCTTTTGAGGACTTGTACAAAAAGAACGGGTTACATCTGAACCCAAGGGGGACTGATATCCTGGTGGAGCTGGAGCTGTAAGAGAGGGTTTAAAACTCATTTGGCAGGGGGATGGGAAGAGGAGTGACAGGGCTGTGGATAGCAATGTTGGTTTACAAACAGATTAGGTGTATAGTGAGACTGTCAGTGAGGACAGGCAGATGATAAAACAAAATTGCAGAGGGACAAAACTGAAAATGGTGACAGATACTGACTGAAGTGTTATATTTGAATGCACACAGTACAGGTATACAAAATACAGTAGATGATCTTGTAGCACGGTTGGAGATTGGCAGTTAATGACATTGTGAGTATCACAAAATCAAGGCTAAACTACAATTGTAGTTGGGAGTTTAATATCCAAAGATACAAAATCTATCAAAAGGACAGGGGTAGGCAGAGGAGTTGGAGTAGCTTTGCCAGTAAAAAATGAAATCAAATCTTTAGAAAGAGGTGACATAAGATGGGAAGATGTAGAGTCCTTGTGTAGTGTGAAGAAACTGCAAAGGTAAGAAGACCCTGATGAGAGGTATTTACAGGCCTTCAAACAGTAGCTAGAACGTGGTCTACAAACAACAAAGGGTGATAGAAACCGCATGTCTAAAAGACAATGTTATGTTAGTCTTGGGGGATTTCAATATGCAGGTAGATTTGTAAAATCAAGTTGTTGCTGGGTCCCAAGAGAGAGAACTTGTGGAATGCCTCTGACTTGGCCTTTCGGAGCAGCCTGTGGTTGAGCCCACTAGGAGATCAGCAATTCTGGACTGGGTGTTGTGTAGTGAACCGGATATGATGTGGGAGCGTAAGGCAATGGAACCATTAGGAAATGATGATCATGATGTGATAGAATTCACCCTACAATTTTGAGGGAGAATTTAAGATCCGGTTTGTTGGTACTACAGTGGCGTAAGGGGAATTACAAAGGCATGAGAGAGAAGCTGGCTTAAGTTGATTGGAAAGGAACACTACCAGGAATGATGGCAGAGCAGTAATGGCTGGGGTTTCTAGGAGCAACTCTGAGAGCACAGGATAGATACATCTCAATGACGCTGAAGTATTCTAAAGGTAGGATGACACAGCCATGGCTGACAAAGCAAGTCAAAGCCAACATAAAAGCTAAAGAGAGGGCATATAACAGAGCAAAAATTAGTGGTAAGATAGAGGATTGGGAAATTTTTAAAAACCAACTGAAGGCAACTAAAGGGGGGGAAGATAAAATATGAAGGTAATCTAGACAATAATATATTATAGGCCAGATGTTGGAGTTGATTGTTAATGATGAGGTTTCAGGGTAATTGGAGGCACGTGACAAAATAGGCCAATGTCAGCATTGATTCCTTAAGGGAAATCTGTTGGAATTTGTTGAAGAAATAACAAGCAGGATAGACAAAGGAGAATAGGTGGATGTTGTGTACTTGGATTTTCAAAAGGCCTTTAATGAGGTGCCGCACATAAGGCTGCTAAGCAAGATAGGATGGCTTTACAGGAAATATACTAGCATTGGCTGATTGGCAGGAAGTAAGAGTGGGAATAAAGTGATCCTTTTCAAATTGGCTGCTAGTGACTATCGGTGTACTTAAGAAAGACGTGCTGACATTGAAGAGGGTTCAGAGGAGGTTCACAATAATGATTCTGGGAATGAAAGGGTTATCATACGGCTAACGATTGAAGGCTTTAGGCCTGTACTCACTGAAATTTAGAAAAATAAGGGGAGAATCTCATTGAAACCTATCAACTATTGAAAAACCTAGGTAGAGTGGATATGGAGAGGATGTTTCCTTTTATTAGAGAGTCTAGGACCAGAGGGCACATCCTCAGAACAAAGGGATGCCCATTTAGAAAAGAAATGATGAGAAATTTCCTTAGCCAAAGGGTGGGGAATCTGTGGAACTCATTGCCATGGGTGGCTGTGGAAGCCAGATCACTGGGTGCATTTAAGGTAGAGGCTGATAGAAGTTAATTAGTCAGGGCATGAAGGGTTATGGAGAGATGGCAGGATAACAGGGTTGAGAGGGAAATGGATCAGCCATGATGGAGCATTATGGGCTGAATGGCCTAATTCTGCTTCTATGTTTTATATAATCCAGAAAGAACTGCGACCAATGGGATCATGGTTCAGCTGTGACTGGCTTTGTGGCTGTGAACTCACTTTCATGAACTTTAGTACTGAATGTCATTTCCTGAATTTTTAGTGTTTGATTGATGTATTCTTACTTTTTGCACTGTGGGTTTGATCGTGTTCTTTTTAATGGGTTCTATTGAGCTGCCTGTAAGGAGAGAAATCGCAAGGTTGTATAAAATATACATACTTCGATAATAAATGTACTTTGAACTTTGAAATTCAAATATATGATGAACATTTCCTTTTCCTCTGCTGTGTGTCAGGTAAAATTAGTTGACAACCCAAGCTGACACAAATTTTAACTCTCTAATTAATGTGTGCTATACTTGCTATATAATCCTATTAGCATGCTGTAGTGTACACATGGCATTTGAAATTCACCCATTTAAGACAGTAGCGTCAACTGCTGAGGCAGACATAGTCTGCTTAGGTAAATACTAATGAATTTATCGGCAGAAGATTTGGCCAAGTGAGATCAAGATGTCCATTGCATTTGGATATCACTACACACACCTGGAAAACTACATACTTGCTGGTTTCCCTGGTGTTTATGGTGTATATATAGCCATGACTTGTATGTAAATGTAGATGGTGGGTTAGTAAATCTACAGAAAGCATAAAGATTGGTGGTATTATGAAGAGTGTAGAGGGCTGTCAAAGATATGGGTGGAAAAATAGCTGATAATCTTTAAGCAAGAGTGATGTGTTGTACTTCAGGAGGCTTAATATAAAGGGTGAGTATACAGTTATTGAAGGACCTTTAACAGTATTAATGTACAGAGGGATCTTGGGGTCTGAGTCCATAGCACACTGAAAGTGGACATGCGATTAGATAGGGTGGTAGAGCAAGCATATGGCATCCTTGCCTTCACTGGTCAGTGCATTGAGTACAATAGTCAGGAAATGATATTGCAGTTACATGAAAGTATGGTTACCCTGCACTTGGAAAATTATGTGGCTCTTCAGCCGCTCCATTACAGGAAGAATGTTGAGGTTCTGTAAATGTCAGAAGAGGTTTACCAGGAGCAACACCTTATATTCCATCTGGGTACCCTCCAACCTGAAGGCATGAATATCGATTTCTCCTTCCAGTTGTTATGATACCATACCCCTCCTTTGCGAGAATCGCAAGAGCCCTAGTGAAGGGGGGGGGGTCAATGACCCAAGAGAGAGGGAGACGTGCTGAATACCGCGTTCCACCGGGATGCAGAATAAAGCGACCCTGACTATTGTCTCATGAAGACCACATGTAAAGCCCTCGGGCAAAGTGGGCTGGTTGAGAGAGAGAGTGACACCTGCGATCCCGTGAGGAAGTATAAAGGAGGGTCTGGGGGGACGACCCCTCCAGACGCACCAAGGAGACACGATAGCGATCCCGTCGTAGCGGGAAGCCATTTTGAAGGAAGCCACGTGCGTTAGATTCCGAATCGGGAGTCTGTGGCTGGAATCACGGACAATTACTTTTAACTAACAACAGGAAAGCCTGCTCCCCTGATTCCACGCCTTTGCTTCGTAAGGACCTGGGCAAGTGTTCCTTTTCTCACCAATCTCTCTCTCTCTCTCTCCAACACGGGAAACTCAGCGGTTCCCAAAAGGCTGAAGCCTGCCGACTTTTGAATGACTGTTATATTTTTTCCAAATGGACAAGATATTATCCCCTAGACAACGATAGAGCTTATTTCTTATTGAGTAGTACTACCCCTGCGCTTTAGATTGAGTATTGATGACGTGTGTTATCTGAATGTTTGTATTAACCTTACATTTGTGCCCCTTTATAAATAAAAACGTTTGAAAATGGTACCATCAGACTTCAGCGGACCTCTCTATCTTTGCTGGTAAGTGATCCAGTTACGGGATACGTAACACAGTGAACAAATTCCCACTCTCCCCACCTTCCTCTAATCTCTGTGATGTTTGCAATTGTTCCCATGCATACAGATGTCACAACATTCCTAGTAAGCAAAACAAAACTGAACTTAAATACATAATTATTCTATGGATAATATAGTTACATTAAATATAATTAAGGAGTTTAAAAATATGCAGTTTAACTAAAGTTACCAATAAAATCATACACACTGAACAAAATTTGAATGCAAAAATTACCTATGCACAATGAATAAATTTACTTAATTTCAATATTTAAACGCTTCAGGATATATGATACATTTTTTTGAATATTGTGTAAAACTGCATAGATTATTTTATGCTCCAAATCCGGAGCAACTGATCAAGACCAACAACCTTTGTTGATTGTCCTGGTTAAGCTGGTGATTTCACAGCAAAATTAAGTTGTACAGGAAACTGAAGTCACTTAAAAGAAAAACAAGAGAAAATTTGCAGATGCTGGAAATCCAAGCAACACAGACAAACTGCTGGAGGAACTCAGCAGGCCAGGCAGCATCCATGGAAAACAGTACAGTTGACATTTCGGGTCAAGACCCTTTAAATCAGATAAGATACCTGTTATCCAGGGGACGAAGACATTTTCCTCAACAGCAGTAATTTATTAGCCTCAATTGTATGTGGTTTTGAACTGATAATCTTGTGGCTATAATAGAGGCTTTCAATTTATCTGCTTTAGTACCTCATGGAGTTACTGGTCACATTTAATGAAAACCTCCAGTTAGTACAAAAGCAGCACCACCCTCTAATTTATTATTGTCATCCAAGACCTTGTAATATTCAATCTACTGCTTCAATGGCTGCCTTGTCAACAATTACGCATTTATTCCACCATAAGTATTTCAGATTTTTTCGTGCAAGTTCCCACACAATGCTACATATTAGTGTCCCCATATTTGTCAAATTTGAAATAAATTTAAAAGCCAAATGTGTCATACCACCTCCCCCCCACCAGCCAAAGTGTTCAAACAACGCCCGATGATGCCATGGCCAGGGTAATCATGTTTTGTCTTCAAACATTAGCCAAAAGTGTTATGTTTTTATCTGTTCGCTAAAAAGTATATAAAAGAAGATATTTCTGGTCATCATAAAAAGCCCCAATAAACATATTCAAGGCATTTTCCTGGTATCTCATGAAACTTTGATCAGTCTCCTGCATGTATTTATCTAACTGCTTTAAATTAGGCTACCACAGAAACTTGGTGCTCAATTTTTCCAAATTCTCTTTGAATTTGAGGTAGACCACCCAGATATTTAGTACCTCAAAAACAAAGATCTATTTTCAATTGGGAAAATTTAAATTATGGTCCCTTTGGGCTTTGGAGAGCTCCCTCTAGAAGGTTTGAGAAAAACAGACTGCAGAGCATATCCTATGCTAAATCTAACTTACATGCAAAATTCATATTTCTATATTGTTTCTTTACTGAGCTATGCATAGGATACACAGCCATTCTATTTTAAAATACATCTTCAAATCGGAATCTACCCACCATTCTACTTCCATTACTGCTTGTGTTTCTGTCCCAAACTTGTACATCTTTATTCTAGACTTTCCACCAATTGATGATTCAAAGAGAAGTGCATAAAACCTCATGCTTTTCTGTTTTTATGACCTTCTGCTTGGTAGCACAGAAAATTTCAAATTACTTCATTAAACCTAATGTCTCTTGAATATTTAATAGCACTTTATTTTTTGCAATAACTTACATTCATTGTGCTCAAAATGCATATCACAAAATTAAAGCAGTGTCAAACAAGCCTGGATAATTATTTACTTAAAAATAACTTGGAAAATTTCCAGAGGTCAAATGTTAATAAATGGGATTTGTACAGCTGATACTTGATGGTCAGCAGAAATACTGTATGGTATAACAAGGGATTATTTCTGTACTATATAACAATTCATTAATACCTCTTGTGCACTGTCCTCCACACGTTTCACATTTGTATTCTCTGGAGAAGCTGATGGTGGGGCCGGCGCTCTCCGTTTCTTTACGTCCAACGTCCTTGCAACATTGTTAACAGATAATGATGGATTCAAAGCAACTGACCGTGCATTTACATTTGGTGTGGAGGGAAGAGATGAATAGTCCTGCCATTGAAATGGAAAGATAAGTGATTTACTAAAAAATGTATATCCAATCTATTATTTCAAAAATATTTTAACTCTTTTGCTGAAAATCGGAAACAAAAGCAGGAAGTGTTGGAAGTACCCAACAAGTAGTATCTCAGAGAAAACTGAGTCAATATTTCACATGTAAATAATATTTGAATAAGGAGATTCATTCATCTTCCACAAATTACATACTCCCCAGATGGATCATTCTCAATAGGCCTTCACTACTCTCTCAAATGATACCACTGTCATTTGGCTTCACAGTCTAGATAGATAGATAGATAGATACTTTATTCATCCCCATGGGGAAATTCAACTTTTTTTTCCAATGTCCCATACACTTGTTGTAGCAAAACTAATTACATACTAATTAATTAATCTCATTTTATCACTAAATAGAATCCATGGTCCAGATGAATTGTATCTACCCTTTTTAATAGAATGTAGCAGGTGCAGGTCAGCTAGCATTTTGAGTCTACTTTTCCATTCATCAAATCATGGCTGGACTTTAATCTGAATGCCATTTTCCTGCACTGTTCTCACATCCCTTCATTTCTTCAGAACATCCAAAAAATTTCTGCAGGCTCCACAATAATGACATATGCACAAGGTGCATTGAGCTGCATCTCCTTAGAGATCGTGTTAAGGAACTGGAGCTGCAGCTCGATGATCTTCGACACATTCAGACAAATGAGGAGGAGACAGATAGGAGCTACAGGGAGGTATTCACACCTAAGTTGCAGAAGGCAGGCACCTGGGTGACTGTGAGGACAAGGAAAGGGAATAGGCAGCCAGTGCAGAGTACCCGTGTGGCAGTTGCCCTCAATAATAAGTATACCGCTTTGGATACTGTTAGGGGGAATGACCTACCAGAGAGGAACGCAGGAAGAGGATCTCTAGCACTGAGTCTGTCTCTGTGCTCAGAGAAGTGTGAGGCAGGGAAGAGGCAAGCTATAGCCACATGACCATAAGATATAGGAGCAGAAGTAGGCCATTCAGCCCATTGAGTCTGCTCTGCCATTCAATCATGGGATGATCCTGTTCTTCCAGTCATCCCCACTCCCCTGCCTGCTATGTCATGCAGGAGCTCTTCTACACTTTAGTGTAGTCTGGGGTGAAGTACGTTTTATATTTTCTTTTTTTGGAACACTCTGCCATGGCGCTGCAGGACACTAAACCGAACTGATGGACAATGAAAGAGAGAGAGAGGTCGACTGTAAAGCCCGCCCACAGAGAAAACTGATAGGTCTACTTAGCACAAAGACAGACCAATCAGGATGCTCCTCTGTAACTCTCTCGCTACATCTGTCACTCGCTCTGTCTCGCTTTCTCTCCCTCTCGCTCCCAATCTTCCCAATCCTCTATCTTCCCACTAGCTTTGGCTTCCTTGTATGCCCTCTCTTTTGCTTTTACTTTGGCTCTGACTTCACTTGCCAGCCATGGTAGTGTCCTTCTTCCTTTCAAAAGTTTCTTCTGATTTGGAACATATCTGTCTTGCACTTCCCTCATTTTTTGCAGGAACTCCAGCCATTGCTGCTCTGTTGTCCTTCCTGTTAGTGTCCCTTTCCAGTCAACTTTGGCCAGTTCCCCTCTCATGCCATTGTAATTTCCTTCATTCCTCTGACATATCAACACATTGGAATTTAGTTTCTCTTTCTCAAATTTCGATAAGGGATTCGTTGGTTAGGGGAACAGAAAGGAGGTTCTGTGGATGAGAATGATATTTCTGAATGGACTGCTGCCTCCCCTATGCCAGGATCAGCAAATCTCTGATCAAGTCCACAGTATTCTTAAGTGAGAGAGTAAGCAGCCAGAAGTTGTGGTCCACATTGATACCAATGACAGGCATAGGATGGGCACCAAGGTCCTGCGAAGTAAGTTCAGGAAGTTAGGTGCTAAATTAATGAACAGAACATCCAGGGCTGTGATCTCAGGATTGCCACTCGTGTCACATGCCAGTGAGGCCAGAAATTAAAATTGTACAGTTTAACATATGGCTCAAGAGTTGGTGGGGGAGGAAGTGTTTCAGGTGTTTCAGTCATTGGGCCCTCTTTCAGGGAAGGCGGGACCCAAAGGTAAGGGACGGTTTACACCTGAACTGGAGGGGGACTAATGTCCTATCAGAAAGATTTGTTAACTGCATGGGGATTCAATCAGAGTACCAGAACAGATAGTGGAGAGGTTGTGGAAAAAGATGTTGTTAAACCTACCTACAAAGTCAGGGAATCAAAAGCATGGTGGGACTAATGTTCTCAGCTGCGTATATTTCAATGCAAGGATATTGTAGGAAAGCAGATAAGCCCAAGGCATGGATCAGTATGTGGTATTATGACACTGTAGCCATTAATGAGACTGGGTTGCCGGAGAAGCAGCTCAATTCTCCAGGGGTTCCATTGTTAAGGACATGATAGAGCAGGAGGGATTAAAGGAGGAGGGGTGGAATTACTAGTCAGGGAAAATGTCACAGCTGTGCTCAGTTAAAACAGATTAGAGAGCTTATTAAGTGAGGCTTTATGGGTAGAACTGAGGAATAAAAAGGTATGACCACATTAAAGGGATTATATAATAGACTACTCAACAGTCTGCGAGATTTAGAGGAGCAAATTTGTACTTTGATCACAGACTGCTGCAAGAAACATAAGGTTGAATAGCAGGTGATTTTAATCTTCCACATATTGACTGGGAATCACATACTGTGAAAGGGCTGGATGGAAAGAGTTTGTCAAATATATTCAGGAAGGTTTCCTTAAACAGTACATAGTTGTCCCAACAAAACCAACAAAAGAGTGTGATACTGGATCTCATTTTAAGGAATGAGAAAAGGCAGGTGACCAAAGTGTGTGTAGGGGATCACTTTGCATCTTATGAGCATAATGTCATTGGTTTCAAGGTAATTATGTAAAAGCATAGGTCTGGTCCTTGGGTTGAGATTCTAAATTGGGGAAAGGCCAATTTTGATTGTATCAGAAAGGATCAGGCGAGCGTGGATTGGGATAGGTTGTTTCTAGCAAACACATTCTTGGTAAGTGGGAGGCATTAAAAAGTTAAATTTTGAGAGTACAGAGAGTATATATGCCTGTCAGAATGAAAGGCAAGAATAACAGGCTTATAGCACCTTGGTTTCTGAGTGGTATTGAAGTCCTGGTTAACTAAAATAAGGAGGTGCATACTAGGTATAGACAGGCAGGAACAAATGAAGTGCTTGAGGAGTATAAGAAATACAAGAAAACACTTAAGGAAATCGGGATGGCTAAAAGAAACCATGAGGTTGCTGTAGCAGACAAGGTGAAGAAGATTCCTAAGGGCTTCTACAAATATATTAAGAGCAAAAGAAAAGCAAGGGACAAAATCAGTCCTCCAGAAGAACAGAATGGTAATCATTGCATTGAATTGAAAGAAATGGGGGTGACCTTAAATGGAAGTTTTGCATCTGTGTTTACTCAGGAAATGGACAGAGTGTACAGGTGTGAGGCAATACTGCAGCAAGGCCATGGACACTATACAGATTACAGAGGAGATTTTTGCTGTTTTGAGGGACATTAGCATGGATGAATCACCAGGGCCTGACAAGGTGTTCCCTAGGGCCTCGTGGGAGGCTAGCGCAGAAATTGTAGGGACCCGAGCAGAGATATTCAAAACATCTTTAGCTAAGGGTGAATTAGCTAATTCAGATAATTGGATGATTGCTAATGTTATTCCATTGCTTAAGAAAGGCTCTAAAAATAAACCAGGAAATTATAGGCCAGAGGGCCAAACATCAGCAGCAGGAAAGTAATTGGAAGGTGTTCTAGGGATCGAATATATAAGTTTTCAGATAGACAGAGACTGATTAGGGAGTCAACATGGCTTTGTGTGGGTAAGTCACGTCTAGCTAATTGTATAAAGATTTTTGAAGAAGTTATCAGGAAAGTTGATGAAAGCAAGGCAGTGGATATTGTTTACATGGACTTGAGCAAGGGCTTGCACAAGGTCCCGCATGGGAGGTTGGTCAAGAAGGTTCAGTCACATGGCATTCAAGATGAGGTAGTAAATTGGATTGGACATTGGCCGCTCAGAAGAAGCCAATGAGTGGTCTCCCCACTGACTGGAAGCCTGTGACTAGAGGTGTGCCGCAGGAATTGGTGCTGGGTGCATTGTTGTTTGTCATCTATATCAATGATCTGGATGATAATGTGGTTAACTGCATCAGCAAACTGTAGATGACATCAAGATTAGGGCTGTAGTGGATAGTGAGGTAGACTATCGAAGCTTGCATCTGAACTGAGGCCTGGACCAGCTGGAAAAATGGATGAAAAATTGCAGATGAAAGTTAATGCAGACAAGTGTGAGGCATTGCTCTTTGGGAGGACCAAACAGGGTATGGTAGGCTTTACACAATGAGCAGTAGAGCACTGAGGAGTGCAGTAGAACAGAGAGATCTGGGAATACAGATCCATAATTCATTGAAAATGGCATCACAAGTAGATCGGGTCGTAAAGAATGCTTTTGGCACATTAGCTATTATAAATTCATGCACTGAGTGCAGAAATTGAGATGTTATATTGGAATTGTATAAGACATCAGTGAGGCCTAACTTGGAGAATTGTTTGCAGCTTTGGTCACCTACCTACAAGAAAGTTGTAATTAAGAGTGCAGAGAAAATTTACAAAGATGTTTACAGGACTTGAGGATCTGATTTATAGGGAAAGGTTGAATAGATTGTGGGGAGATTTGATGGAGATACCGTATACAAAATTATGAGGGGTATAGATAGGGTTAATGCAAACAGGCTTTTTCCACTGAGGTTGGGTGAGACTGCAACTAGAGGTCATGGGTTGAGGGTGAAAGGTGAAATGTTTAAGACCATAAGATATAGAAGCAGAATTAGACCAATAGGTCCAGCGAGCCTGAGCCACCATTTCATCATGACTGATCCAGTTTCAGGGGAACATGAGGGGGAGCTTCCTCACTCACAGGGTGAGGAGAGTGTGGAATGAGCTGCTGGCACAAGTGCTGGATGCGGGGTTGATTTCAAAGTTCAAAGTAAGCGTTGTTACCGAAGTACATATATGTCACTATATACAACCCCAAGATTCATTTTCTTGTGGGTATACTGAACAAATCTATACAATAGTAACTATAACAGAATCAATGAACGAGTGTCAAACTAGGGCTTTCAACCAAAGTGCAGAAGACAACAAACTGCGCAAATGCAAAAAGAAGAAACAATAATATAAATAAATAAGCCATAAATATCAAGAACATGAGATGAAGGTTCTTTGAAAGTGAGTCCATTGGTTGTGGGACCATATCAATGATGGGACAGGTGAAGTTCTGTGAAGTTATCTCCTTTGTTTAAGAGCCTGATAGTTGAGGGGTAGTAACTGTTCCCTAACCTGGTAATGCGAGTCCAAAGGCGTTTGTACTTTCTACCTGATGGCAGCAGCGAGAAGAAAGCATGTTCCAGTGGTGGAGGGTCCCTGATGATGGATGCTGCTTTCCTGCAACAACACTTCATGTAGACGTGCTCAATAGTTGGGAGGGCTTACCCATGATGGACTGGGCCTTATCCACTACTTTTTGTGGAATTATCCATTCAACAGCATTGGTGCTTCCATACCAGACTGTGATGCAGCCGGTCAATATACACTCCATTTCACATGTATATAAGTTTGTCAAAGTATAAGATGCCATGCTAGGTCTCCGAATTCCCCTAAGGTATTAGAGGTGCTGCTGTGCTTTCTTTCTAATTGTACTTATCTGCTGTGCCCAGGACAGGTCCTCTGAAATAGTAACACTTAGGAATTTAAAGTTGCCGACCCTCTCCACCTCTGATCCTCCAAAGAGGACTGGCTCATGGACCTCTGGTTTCCTTTTCCTGAAGTCCATAATCAGTTTCTTAGTCTTGCTGACATTAAGTAAGAAGTTGTTGTTATGACACTACTCAGCCAAATTTTCAATCTTCCCCTGATTCATCAACGCCTTTGATTCGGCCTATGACAGTGGTGTCATCAGCAAGCTTGATTATGACATTGGAGCTAAGCTCAGCCATACAGTCAAATGTGTAAAGCAAGTAGAGCAGAGCGCTAAGCATACAGCCTTGTGGTACACTTGAGCTGATGGAGATCATGGAGGAGATATTGTTGCGAATCTGAATTGACTGGGGTCTACAAATGAGGAAATCCAGGATCCAAAAGCATAAGGATTTATACTGAGGCCAAAGTCTTGGAGCTTATTGATCAGTTTTGAGGGGATGATGGTATTAAATATTGAGTTGTAGTTGATAAAGAGCATCCTGGGGTATGCAGATTTGCTGTGCAGATGTTCCAGGGTTGAATGAAGAGCCAATGAGCTGGCATCTGCTGTGGACTGTTGCTCTGCTAGGCAAACTGGCGTGGATTCAAGTTGCATCTCAGGAGTTGATAAGTTTCATCAACAACCTCTCAAAACAATTAATCACTATGGATGTCTGTGACACTGGTCTTTGAGGCAGGTCACCATGCTCTTCTTGGTCACTGGTATAATTGAAGCCTGCCTGAAGCAGGTGAGTACCACTTTTAGCCAAAACGAGAGGTTAAATATTTCAATGAACACCCCAACCAGTTGTCAGCACAGGTCTTTAGTACATGGCCAGCTACTCTGTTGGGGCCAGGTGATTTCATAGGATCGCCATCATAGGATCATCAGCATATGTGGGAGTTCATGATGGTTTCTCCATGCTTTGACAGTCAAAGTGAGCATAGAAGGCATTGAGCTCATCTGAAAGTGAAGCCCTGCTGAAGACTATATTGTTAACCTCTTATAGAGGTCACAGTACTCAAGCCCCACCACAACTGTTAACCTTCCTTCATTGACTCATATTTAGACCAGAATTGCCATTTCGCCCGTGAGATGTCTTTCTGGAGATCGTATCAGGACCTCTTGTAACTTTCTTGGGCACCAGACTTGAACAACTCTGAATTGACTCTCAGCATTTTGCAGACCTCATGTTTCATCCAGGGCTTCTAACTGGGGAATGATATTGTGGGGACACACTCATCTACAACTGTTTTAATAAAGTCCATTACAACCATGGTGATCCAGAGATGAGTCTTTGAACATGGCCCAGTCCATTGACCTGAAGCAATCTCGTAGCTGCTCCTCTGCCTCCCCTGACTACATTGTTGTTGTTCTAATCTCTGGAGCTTTGCTCTTTAGCCTCTGCCTGTGTGCAGGTAGGAGAGGGACAGCTAAGTGATCTGATTTACTGAAATGTGGCCTGGGCATCGAATGGTGGGCATTCCTTATCTTAGTAGAGTAGTGGTCTAGTGTGTTGGGACATCCTTGGACTTTAGGTGGCAGAGAAGAACAGAAGGATTTTAAAGCACAGATATACCACTCACTACAACTTGTACTACATTCTAGCAGGACCAGAAAAAGTGCAATTTCATTCCCAGCTGCCACTATGGAATTAAAACTTGTTTTCTATCTCAGTAACCCAGCATGTTTGTGTGAGACTTTTAGGAACAAGGGAAATCCAACTTCAGCCCTGCAAATGACTTTCTGCAGAAACTGCTGTCCATTTATCCAACACACACATAGTGGCATGGTCTTTGCCACAACTTTCATTTCATAGTGCAGTATCTAATAGCAAAGGTCTATGGTAGTTCAAGCTGAAGCTAGTCAAGGTGTGTGTGCTGTGGCCGAAACTTTGACCATTCTATATATCAACTCTTCGTGTAAATCTACTGTAGATTATTGCTACTGTATATAGGATTCCCTTACTGAAAGACATTTTGAGGTTATCACAGCTCAGCAATCAGTCTAGCAGACGGTGAGGGTTGCTGACGCCCTTCCTTTGAAGTTCAGATCTGTTGTTCTCTCTGAGTGCGAGTTTCTCTTATCCCGCCAGCGCCATCAGCCAATTAACCCATGTTCATGATGAAGTATCAGAATCAGGTTTAATATCATTGGCATATGTCATGAGATTTGTTGCTTTGCAGCAGCAGGACATTGCAACACATTATAATAAAAACTATAATGTAGTCTGAAGGCAGATTAGAGCTGCACGTGGACAGTTGCAACTCTCTCCACCACACATGAAAGTAATTCACCATCCGACTTGCAGTCATTAGTGAACAAGGTGCAAAAATAACAGGCCGGGCAAAGGTATGTGTAGGACTGACTATGAGAACGTGCCGTGGTTGGTTGTTAGTTAACAACTGTATGGTTTTAGTCTTGACTTGATGAATTAAAATAACTTGCATGATGATCTGCTTGGCTTTACATTTCAAGTTTGTAAAGGAGTTGATAACCCTCTCAGACATCTCATGTAAGGATTGTCCTTGCTGTTTTGACTTGATTTCTGTGTATGGCCCACAGCATGCAGTACATCAATTTTAGGGAAGTGACACTTATTTGTTATTCTCCAATTACAAGATTTTATTTCATATACCAATATTTCTCCCACAAAAGCTTATTAAATATCCTTGTAACATCAAGAAAAGTTATATATATTGTTTCCACAGATCAATTTGTTACATCCACAAAATGAGAGCTTATCCAACAGGCCAGACAAACATTATTCCCATAAAGCCCAACTATTTCTATTTAAGAAGCAGAAGGTGATACAGCCCATTCAGATATTTGATAGGATTGGGTTTGATCTGATCTTCACTAAACCTCCACTTTTTTACCTGCTTCCATAAACCTCATATAATCTATGGGTTAAAAATTTGTTGCTCTCAACAGAGATAAAGTAATACAGCATGGAAGCAGACCATTTGGCCCAACAGATCCATGCTGACCACAGCATTCTCCCTGCTAGTCCTAGTTGCCCAAACTCCTCAAGCCCCTCCCTCCATGGACCCATCCAGAAGCCTCTCAAATGTTGCAATTGTACCAGCCTCTGCCATTTCCTCCAGCAGTTTATTCCAAGTACTCACTACCCTCTGTAAAACCAAGTTGCCTTCTGGTCTCTTCTAAATCTCTCCCATCTTATCTTGTTATTTATACCATCTAGTTTTCAACACCCCCAACCCTGGAGAAAAAACTATGACTGCCTATCCATACTGCTCTTAAGCATATGAGATGCTGCAAGCGATGGAAATCCAGAGGAATACACACAAAATGACACAGGAACTCAGCATCTCAGGCAGTATCTACAGAAAGGAATTGGATATCGATGTTTTGGACTGAGACCCTTCATCAGGACTGGAAAGAAAGAGGGAAGAAGCCAGAATACGGAAGTGAGGGGAGGGGAGGAGAAAAAGGTACAAACTGGAAATACAAAAGTGATAAATGGAAAAGGTAAAGGGCTGAAGAAGAGTGCACCATGTGAGAAAGGGAGGAGGGACAGAGAGGGATGATAGGTAGGTGAGAAGAGAAGGTGTATGAGGGGAGCCAGACTGGGGAATATAAAATAAGGGGTAAGGGAAGGGGAGAAATTACCATTCATGTAACCTAAGTGCCTTCTTCACTACTCTGTCCACTTCACACTTGCTTTTAGTGAAGTTGTGCACTTGTATTCCAGGTCACTCTGTTCCACACATTAGTCAATGCCTTGCCATCCGCTATGTGAGTCCTACCCTGGCTAGACTATACAATATTCATTACTTTGCACTAACCTAAGTTGAAATTCATTTGCCATACCTCCGCCCTTCTCACTAATAATTGATCAAGATCCCTCTGCTGCACTGTCAACAAGACCCAATGATCTACGATCATTTGCAAACTTTGGACTGTGGAAGGAAACCAGAGCACCCAGAGGCAACCCACACGCTCACAGGGAGAATATACAAATTCCCTGTAGCCAGTGCCAGAACTGAAATCTGAATTGCAGAATGCCCCATGCTGTAATTACATTGCACTAACCACTACGCTACCACGTGCATGTATATGGTCTGTTGTCCTTCATTAGTCAGGGCTCCAGGTAATGTGGCCGCTCTGTAAAACTCAAGTTAGATCACACTTGGAGTATTGTGCTCAGTTCTCATGTGGAAGCTTTAGAGAGGGTGCAGAGGAGATTTACTAGAATGCTGCTTGGAGTTGAGAGCAAGTCTTGTGAGGAAAGGTAGATCGAGCAAGGGGTTTTCTCTTTGGAGAGAAGGAGGATGAGAGGTGACTTGATATACATGTATAAGATGAAAAGGGACATAGATAGACTGGAAGCCAGAGCCTTTTTTCCCAGAGTAGCAATGGCTAGTACAAGACAGCACAATTTCAAGAAGATTGTAATTATCCATTAGCGGTAATGTCAGAAGTAGGTTTTTTACACAGGTAAGTGCATGGACTGCACTGCCAGAGGTGGTGTTAAAGGCAGATACATTAGGGACATTTAAGAAGCTCTTACACAGACATAAGGATGAAAGAAAAATGGAGGGCATTTGGGGAGGGAAGGGTGCAGTTGACTTTGGAGTAGGTTAGAGAGCTGGCACAACATTGGTCCTGAAAGGTCCATACTGTGCTATACTGTTCTATATTTTAAACAATTTGGATATGAATATACATGGCACCACTGGCAAATTTGCAAAGCTCACTGAACTATAATTCACAAGATTATCTCTATAATCTTTCTTGAATAAAGTAAGAACATTTGCCATCCTACCATCCTCTGGCACTTCTGTAGTCAATGAAGATGCAGAAATTATTGCAAAGGCACAACATAGTTAGCTGGGTTATATCAAACACAAGAAAATGTGCAGATGCTGGAAATACAAAGCAACTCTCACACAAAATGCTGCAGGAACTCAGCAGGCCAGTCAACATCTATGGAAAAGAGTAAACAGTCAGCATTTTGAGCCAAGACACTTTAGTCTTGGCCCCAAATTTTTGACTGTTTACTCTTTTTCATAGATGCTGTTAATCTGGGTTATATTCTGTCTGGCTCTGGGGGTTATGTCTCTTTGAGTTTTTCAGAAGTTCTGGCACATATTCCAGCATATTAGCTTGTTTGACACTGACCTCACATTTGTCAAGGTCCCTCTAGCTGGTAAATACTGAAGCAAAGTATTCATTATGGACCTCTCTGATCTCCTCTGACACCAGGCACGTTTCCTCTTTCATTCTTAATTGGTCCTACTTTCATTCTACTCATCCTCCTGTTCTTCAAATTTGTCTAGAATACCTTGGGGTTTTCCTTAACCCTATATGCCAAGGTCTTAACAGGTCCCCTCCTAGATCTCTTAAGTCTCTCCTTTAGCTACTTGCTGATTACCTATATCCTTCAAGAGCCCTGGCTGATCTTTGCTGCCTAAAACATAAGTAAGCTTCCTTCTTCTTCTTGACTATTTGTTCCATTTCTTTTGCCAACCGTGGTTCTTTCACCCTATCATCTTTTCCTGCCTCAGTGGGACAACTCTCCAACACCTCATATAAGTTCTCCCTAAACAATCTCTACATTTCTACTATACATTTCCCTGAGTACATCTGTTCCCAATTTATCCTCACAAGTTCCTACCTAATAGCACAATTTGTCTTTCCCATACTGTCTGCTCTAAGGCTATGCCAAAAGTCAGCGAGTTGTGTTACCAAGAGACCTATCACTGTGCCAGGTGTATTGCCGAGCTTTATAACCAGTGTGGCCTGACCATGTATTATGTCAGGAACCATTTCTGGACATGCCTAACAAATTCTGCCCCATCTAAAGCTTTTACACTGTGGAGGTTCCAATCAGTACTGGGGAAGTTGAAGTGACCATGTTAATAACACTTTTATTTTTGGACTTTTCCAGAAGCTGCCTCCCAATCTGCATCCGCAGTCACAATAAATTGCAGATAGATTTGAAACTACTTCCATCTCTCCCCCCCATTGACTCCATGTACACTTTTCACTACCTCAGAAAAGCAGACAACACAATTGAATACCCTTCCCATGCTGGACATCTCTCTTCTCCTCTCTTGCATTGACCAGAGATACAAAAGCTCAAGAACATGTATCATTCAACTCAAGGACAACATTTATCCCACTGTTATACGACTCTTGAATAGACCTCTTGGATGTTAAAGATAAACCCTTGATCATTCAGTCTAAATCCTCTTGGCTCTGGCACTCTGTCTACCTGCACAGTGCTTTCTCTGTAAATGTAACATTATATTCTGCTTTCTGTTATTGTTTTTCTTTTGTACAGTCTCAATGTACTTATGTATGGAATGATTTGTCTGGATGGTATGCAAAAAAATGTCTTTTCACTGTATCTCAGTATATGTAACAAAATAGACCAATTACCAATTATCATTAAAGGAAAATGTTTATAACTTGTGTAGACAAGTTATAGTAGTTGACTTAAACGAAGGAAGAGGCAGTATAAAGCTGAAGAAATTGACTCCCAGGAATGCCAAAAACAAGTAACAATCCAGTGATCCAGGAGAATTATGGCAAGCAAGAAAAATAAACCAAGAAAAAAATAAAACGTAGCAAAGAAACTGAAAAAAAAACTTGCAACAGATTGCACAGAATAATAGTAAAGATTTTTATTGTTACATTAAGAATATGTGTGTAGATGAGATATTCCATTAAGGACAGATACACAAGACAATCTTTGCAAATAGGAGAGAAACTAGAAGTTAATCAAAAGGAGCTTTCTCAATTCCCTAAAATATAGTCAGTAATATGGCAAAAATAATGGAGTAGATGCTTCTCAAGGACTTGAAAGTGGGTAACAAAAAAAAAGTAATGAGCTCTAGATATGTTAAACATCTGTTTCATTGGCAAAATACTGGAATTCACTATTAAGCATATGGCAAGATTTAGAAAATTTTACCATGATTGGTATTTAGAAGAGTGATAGATTATCTTATTGAATCTTACAAATTCTGAGAAAAATTGACAACAAAAATGTTGAAAGAATGTTTCCCCTTATGGGGGAGTCTGGAACGAGAGGTCCTGAAGAAGGGTGCCTGATCCAAAGTTTTGACTGGTTTCTCTTTCCAGTTGCTTGATTGCTGAGTTCTTTTACAACTTCTATTTTCGTTTCACATTCCAGAATTTGTGGCTTTATTTGTTTTCCATGTTTCAATATCACAGATATGCTTAGGGAGTATATCCAGACGGCCTTTTCCAGTGAGGCAATGTAGGTAGAACTTAGGAATAAAGGTGCTGTCATGCTGATGGACTTATAAAGGTCTCCCAATAGACAGCAGGAGATAAAAGAGATCATGTATTAGCAAATTATCGAAATATGTGAAAGCAACTGGGTTGTTGTACGTAACCAGTTTTCCAGGATTGACTAGGAATTCCATGGTGCCAGAGATTTAGATGAGGCAGAATATGTTAAGTGAGCTCATGAGGGTATCTTGAAATAGTATGTTGATAGCCCAACCAAGGAAAGGGCCATTCTACACTTTGGGAAATGAGATTATCTAGGCGATCAAAGGTTTAACATTTTGGAATAGTGATCATAACTCAAAATTTTGAGAGTTGAGCTCGGGGTAAGCATTAATTTGGGGAAGCCAATTACAACAGGAGAGGAGGAGAATAGATTGGGGTGGCTGTTATTGAGCAAGTCCAGATATGACAAGTGGGAGCCACTTAAAGGCCATCTGCTCAGAAATCCGGACCAGCATATTTCTATCAGAAAGACAGATGGCAAGTTTCTGAAACATTGGATGAGAAGAGCTGTGAATTTAGTAAAATAAAGAAAAAGGAAGCTCATAAAAAGTTTAGAAAGCTGAAATTGGACAGAGTCTTTGAGCAATACAAAGGAAGCATGGAAAAGCTTAAAATAGGGAATCAGGAGGGGTAAAAGGTGCCATGAAATGTTCTTGGTCAGTTGGTCAAAGGAGAATTCCAAGACATTTTACACATATACAGTAAAAACAAGACAATAGCTAGAGAGAGGAAGGATCACTCAAGGACAAAGTATGGAATTTATGCCCAGAGCCAGAGGATGTACAAGGTGCTAAATTAATATTTTGTATCAGTATTCACCAGTGTTGGGTTGGACTTTATAATTGCTATTTTCCTTGCAGTTTAAGTTTCTTTTGCGTGTTTGTATTTTTATATAATCACTTATTTACTAGTAATTGTTCAGTAGTTCCAATCGTGGCTATGGCATTAATTGAGTAGGGGCTATCTCATTGGTTAATTTAAACAATGAAATTTGAATGAAACATGTGTTATCAGCCATTTGATATAAGAGGACCAGACCATGTTGGTTCTTTCTTTTTCCCTTTCTCTCTCTCTCTGCCCCCAATACTTCTTCTCTCTTTGTTTTTCTTTGTTCCTGTAACACTTAATAAAAATGATCATAAGCAACAAGTTTTATGCCTCATTCCTGACTTCTGAAGAATCTTAGTTCAAAAACATCAGTATCCAGTAATTTTGGCGCAGTTAGTGGATGGTTATGAAGATTTAAGAACTCAGAAGAACCCACGTGAAATAGAAATGGCCAAAGTCATGGAATCTACTAAAGAAAACAGGGAAGTTGAATTTCCAGGAGTTATGTTTGATTAGCTGACTGAGGGTTTGAGTTCTTACCTGAATAAAACATTTCAATTTGATAAGAATAATGAAAAAGTATGACGAAATATACCATTGATGTTGAGTCTAATGAAATGTGGCCCTTACACGATACTGAGAAGGTATGGGATGAGTTCCAGAGAACGTCTTCGGCAAAGGAAATAACTGTCAGTATTATCATAGTTAAGAAAGCACGAGTTATGTAGGATGAGAAAAACACTGTGAGTTTAAGTGGGCGCGTGGTCAGCTGGAGAGCGTAATTTATGACTTGGAAGAATGAGTGAAAAAGTTTATACAAGTGGAAAAGGAAAGGGAATACTGATAAACTACAAAAACAGTACGGCAGAGACAGGAAAAGTCTAAAGAGCAAACCTTTGCATTAAATTAATGAGTGAGAAAACAACATGATAAATCGCTTTGAATTGAAGTGCATGCATGGAGCTTCAAAGTAAATTGAAGCAGCATCAGAAAGCCCAGCAGCGACGTCAGGTGGGCTTTCCACCAGCTAGCTGAACTGGAAATGATTGATAAATGGCCCAAATAAATTCCACATCCTAAAAAAGGAAGTTTGAAGACCTGGGCTGAACTTCAATGCATTAAAAATATATACAAACTACACCCATAAGATAGGATCCAAATTTTGGCTAATACATTGCCTTCTCAGCAAATCAGACATTTGACTCATAGATTTGACGACAACAAAGGAGATAGTAAACAAAATATACAAGGTGTTTGGGATGCTTTTATGAGGTGGTTGGAAAAACAGGACCGATACAGAGGGATTAGAGGAAAGTGGGTGATTGCATGCAAAAGGTTTCTGAAGATGTTTCTCTAAACGACGAATGCGACAGGACAGTGTGGTTAAATTACTCAGAGGTCCAGGAATAATTAAGGATAACATAGAGGACTCTCCATATGGTTCCTTGAAGTCAACTTTAAGGGATGGCTCGAAACAAGAAATTGCTCAAATGGTGAAGCTGACAAAACTGAATTGGAGTGGAGTTGATGTTCCATTTAGGAAACTAATGCAAGCTGCCAAACAAGTGAACAAGACATTAAAATCTGAAAAAGATCATTACAGGTGGGTCAGTTACCTGTTGACCAACAGCCACTGACCATGAGTCAGCAGTCATTGCTGGCTGGTCAACAGCCACAGCTACTGCAGGTGAGTCAACACCCATTAACCAACAGAAAAAGTGGGACTGAAATTCACCGTGTTCACAATGCAATCTCAGTCTGAGCCACACCTCAGAGGCCAGTTCCCTAAAACAAAATGACACTTTTTGGTAAAAGGCTAGCCTAGAGGTTGTTGGTATAGAAACAAGATGAACAACAGGTACAAGCTCAACAGGTTCAGTCCTCTGCCCCACTAATATCAGGAGATCCTGATCTGATGGCACAACTTCAACAAGCGATCTTGGAAGTAGTGAATGTATTGTTGAATTCAAAAATGACTAAGCTCTGCCTACAGCTCTTGCTTGCCTTAATAGAGCAAAAAACGGCCACATTATATGTTAATTTACTGATTGGAATGAATTTTTGTTAGACTATGATGACCATGACTCTGCAAGGATGACAACATGCCATGAAGATGCAAGCTATTATCAAGAAACACCTCAAATGAATCCAGATCTGATTCTATACTCTAATGGCTCCTCAACAATTGAGGAAGGAAATCGATTGGTTGAATGGGTCATTGTTTCTGAAACTCAAGTGCTGGCATCAGGAAGCATGCCTCCTGGCACCTCTGCACAACAGGCAGAACTGAAAGCTCTGATTAAATCCTGGAATTTAGTAGAAGGAAGATCAGCTAACGTCTACCCTCATTCTCAGTATGCTTTAGGAGTTGTTCCTGACTTTGGAGACTTATGGAGACAAAGGAGATTTCTTACAGTCATGGGAACCCCAATCAAATGTGGCCAAAACAGTACAGGAACTTATGAATGTTCTACAAATGGCCTCAGACTTGGCTGTAGATTAGACAGTGATGGAGCATGGAGATATGGCACCAGTCAAAGACTAATAACTCTTGCTATGTTACTTCCTTATCTGGCACAGCAGATACACTCCCTAGAACATATTGGAGTTTAAAAGATGATCAATAGATTCTCCCAATGCTGGTGGAATCCAAAGATCAGGATACAAGCTCAACAAATGCTTGAAAGATCCATGACCTGCCAGAAAGTGAATCCTGGAGCAGTGGAAAAGCTACCATAATTAAGAACTCTTGCCTAGTCTATTTTTACCAGAGGACTACATTACTTTGCCAAAGTGTCAAGGATACTTGGACGTACTGGTAATAGCAGGAAAGTTTTCAAGATGAGTGGAAACTATTCCAGCAAAGGAAGCCACTGCCACACACAAAGATTACACTTCTAGATGGGAATGCCAGGTCACATCGATTCTGACCAAGGAACACATTTGTTTGAAAGTGTTTATCAGGAATATGTTGACTGATGAACACTGAATGGTCTTTTGATTGTCCACAGCTCCCAGCGTCATCAGAACAGGTCGAACGAATAAATGGAATCATCAAAGAACGACTGGCTGAGTACCACGAGGAAGGCCTACTATGGTCTTATGCAGCATCAGCATCAGAACAACACTAAACAAAACTAAATTAAGTCAATTCAAGGTAATAAGAGGACGAGCCATGACCCTATCGTGGCTCTTGATCTCAGAGAGACTGATATTATGGCAGGCAGTTTAGTTAATTATTGCGTAAAATCAACCCAAGCTGTACAATCTGCTTCTCGACAGGTTTCTGCCGGAACAGAAAGAGGGCACACCCTGACTCCTGGTGCGTGGTCCGTAAGTCAAGATCTGCAGAAGGCACCTTTGGGAACTCAGTGGAAAATTCTTTATCAAAAACTGTTAATTACTTACTCAGCAGAGAAGGCAGAAGTTAAAAATGAGTGAGTACATGCTTGCCACTGCAAGTGAGCTAAAGCATTACCCAACGAGTACAATAAACACTGAGGTTAATGTGCAAGTAACCCCTGACTCTGAGCCTGCTCTGCTGGGCAACAGTGAGCACATCACAAAGCAGCCAGAAGACTTTGAACACAGTCAATAATTGCTGGACATTATGAAGTTTATACGCATATTATTTGTTGTTGTTATATTTCTGCCAATTTTTCCTATTCACAATGTGCCAATTGAGATGATTCATAATGTGTACTTACTTGTATAACATGAATTTGCGGATGCTATTAGTGCCTCTAGCTGTTGGGTAGCATAGCTGGGAGAAAAGCTTTATATATCACACACTTAGAAACAGTTGCCATGCGTAAGATGGTTCTCCAAAATTGGATGGCATTAGATCTTCTCTTAGCAGTTGGTGGGGGGAGGAAATGACATGTGCAGTGATAGGCAAGGAATGTTGTACTTATATACGTTCGTTAAAAATGCAAAAATTCATATCCCATAATCAGTACAAGCTTCAAACACAATTGAAATTGTGGCACACCTGTAACAATCTCTAGGAAATCACCTTGGACCTAACATTCCTCTACTTCACAACACCCACAAACACTAATACCAATTTCAAGATTTACATTTGCATTTCATAGACTGAATGCAGTTCCATCAGAGCAGTAATTTGTTTCAAATTCATTGTGGGATACTGAATAAGTACATGGAGAGGCTGACCGTTTTCTACACCCAGTCTGATGTGCAGGACAAAGTGCTGGTGAGGAAGGCACCCTTCCCCCAGAGGAGGAAGCACTCCAGCTAGCTGAAGCTGAGATGAGGAAGATCCTGGACAGATCAACCTATGCAATGCTGCGGGGCCCAATGATATACCAGGTCAGGATCTGAAAGACTGCACAGCCCTGTTGACAGATACACTCAACACCTCTCTGGAATAATCCATCATCCCCTTGGTTTTCAAGGTGGCAACATCATTGCAGTGCCAAGGAAGGTGACAATAACCTGCCTAAATGAATATTGCCCAGTGGCATTAACATCAGCCTTTATGAAATGCTTTGTGAAGCTGGTCATGGAGCACATTAAAGCCTTTCTCCTAGCTACACTGGACCCTTTCCAGTTTGTTTATCGCTGAAATCAATTCACTGACGATGCAACAGTTTGCTCCCCACTCTGTCCTGTCCCAGCTAGAAAATGGAGTCTCATATGCCAGATTGCCGTTTATAGACCAGTTCAGTGCTCAACACCATCGTACTCCATGGTGGGGAAACTGTCCTCGCTGGGTCTCAACACTTCCCTCTGCAATTGGATACTGGACTTCTTAACAGTAAGGCTACAGTCAGTCCATGTGGGCAACAATGTCTCTCGTCCCATTACGCTGAGCACTGGTGCTCCCCAAGGCTATGTGCTCAGCCTACTGCTGTTCGCATTGCCACCACACGAATGTGTCACAGGATCCAGCTCAAACCATTTTCAGATGACACAACAGTGGCTGACTTTATTAATAATGATGACGAGACAGAGTATAGAGACAGAGAGGAGGTGAAGGGGCTGGTGGATTGGTATGAGAAGAACAACCTAAGCCTGCTGAACATGGAGAAGACAAAGGAAATCACTGTGGATTTCAGGAAGGTGTAGACAAACCATCCCCCTCTGCAAATTCATGGCTCCACAACCCCCCGTAGAGAGAGTTAAGTGCACCAAGTTCCTGGGAGTTCACATCATGGATGACCTCACCAGGTCCCTTAATATCACCTCCCTGAACAAGAAGGCACAGCAGAACCTCTAGTTCCTCCGAAGATTGAAGAAAGCAAGGATCCTGCCCCCCCCCACCCTCCATCTTAACTGTGTTTCACAGGAGCACCACTGAGAGCATCCTGACAAGTTGCATCTGCATCTGGAATGGGAGCAGTTAAGCATCAGACCAGGAATCCCCACAAAGGACTGTGAGAACAGCTGAGAGGATCATAGGGTCTCCCTACCATCTATCAGGGACATTTATCAGGAACACTGCAAACTTAGGGCCCTTAGTATTATTAAGTACCCCATCCACCCATCCATCATGCCCTTTGATTTCTACCATCAGGCAGGAGACTACAACGCATAAAAACGTGAACAGTCAGGATGAGAAACAGTTTCTTCCCCCAGACCATTAGGCTTCTGAACTCCCAGCTGCATCGTACTCAAGATATCACTGGTTAAGAGTGATTAAACAGACTTTTAACATCATAAATCAGCAAGTTGTTTGTTAAGTCTCTTTCACCAATCAACTTCCCAGCTCTTTACTTCGGCTCTCCCCCCATCCAAGTTTCACCTATCACCTTGCGGTTCTTCTTTCCCTCCACACCCCCCCCCCCCCCCCAACTTTCTTACTCTGACTCCTCATCTTCTTTTCAACTCCTGATAAAGGGTCTCGGCCCGAAACACCAACTGGTTACTCATTTCCATAGATGCTGCCTGGCCTGCTGAGCTCCACAGCATTTTGTGTGTGCTGCTCGGATTTCCAGCATCTGCAGATTTTTGAAAACCAATGTTTTTTTGTGAGCGTCAAAGGCAATGAAACCAAGAAGTGGATCTGAGAACAAGATCAGATTGTCTATCATCCTATGGGATGATGAAGAAGACATGGGGGGGGGGGAGGAGGGGGACCCACATTGCTCATTTTTATCGCCTTTACATTTAGAAAAACAACTTTACTGCGATTCTCTGGAATAAATATGTTGAACAGTAGACCACAGGAAAAACTCTTGGGGTAGAGCACTTCAAAGATTAATGACCCTCAGAGAAGAAATTCCTTCTCACATTCACCCTGATTCTAAATGCCCCATGACATGAAACATCCTCTCTAATCTATCTTGTCAAGGCCTCATAATATATCATGTTTCAGCACATTCACTTCACATTCTTCTAAGGTCACACTGTATGAATGTCTTAGGCCCTTCATTGCTGATTTTCTATCCATTTCAAGATCTAAAGGTGGACGTTCACTGATAACTCAATATTGGAACACAGTGTATTGTTCACACAATGTTCTAGTTTTACATTGGTTTCTCCCATCTAGTATTGTGAATAGGCAAGGCTCACACTAATCATTGACGCTAAGCAACGTCTCCGTTGCTCGCATCTTTAGAAACAGCTCTATTTCTATCTTAGATATTTCTGTTTTTCTTTTCAACGTTCTTTTGAAGATCCTGACCTGGAGTTACACTCTGACTTCAGTTCTGTGCAGGAATGGGACCTGCTCTCAGGGCCTCACAACTGGCCGCTTTTTGAGATCCCAAGGACACAGCCTGGAAGGCAAGCATAGCTCTAAGGTTCTGGATTTTCGTGCTCTGGAGACTTGCTAATTATAGGCTGGTGCCCCTGACTGAAGCATCGCGAGAGAACATGGAACATCAGGAGCAGCGGGTTAGCTGCCAGGGGTTGTGTGTCCACCAAGTTGCACTCTGGTGCCGACTCTCCAGGCACAGAGCTCGGAAAAAGCAACGCAACAGACTCCTAACATTGTAAAACAGCAAGTTGTTTGTTATGTCTCCCCTCTCGCAGAAACGTGGACACCTCGTTTTACCTTATCAGGGAGAGAGAGAGAGAGAGAGAGTGAGAGCCTGTGGTACATCGAATTACTGGGTGAACGTGGAGTTTTTGGGCTACTGTAAGTGTGTGTCTTTACTGATGCTTTGCTGCACGCTTGAGTGATCGGTGGAAGGGGCGTCAATGCTTTTTTGTTGATGGGGGGGTCATTGCCTTGCTGCTGCTTGTGTGTGGGAGGTGGGAGCTGGGGGGGGACTTTGGGGTTCCAATGCTTAACTGTCATTCATTCTTTGGGCACTCCTCTGTTTTCATGGATGTTTGCAATGAAAAGGATTTTCACGATGTATATTTTATACATTTCTCTGTTATTAAATGTACCACTTGAAACCTAACAGTTCAATAATTAGCCCTGTTACTCCAGTAATGAACTGCAGCTCTTTCTGTTTCCTTTTTATCATCTGTAGTTTTAATCCAACCTGAGGTATTATCCAAATCTTGTAAATCACAATTTTTTTTTTGTAAAACCTACTTGATGAAAATCAAAAACAAACCTATATCCACTGGTTTCCTCTTAACAACGTGTGAACTCCATCCTCAAAGACTAAGATTACACATACACAATTTTGACTTAGTCTAACTAATATAATTGTTATTTCCAAAATGGTTTGACTTTGTGGGTCACTTTTGGTTTTGTAACTTTGTCACTGAACTAACTTGCCCCCTAAGGGAGAAACCAACGAAGCTCTTCTTTGCTCAGGGTCAACCACAGATATAGTGTGCTAAATGCCTTTGTGATATGCAAACCAAGGCAGTGCGATATGGAGAGCAAGGCATTGCCCATGCAGATGGCTCCCCTGCTCCACACAGTAGTCTAACACACATTCTTGCCTTTCTTGTACTCTTTAAATACTGTATCTGAAATAACTTTTGGTATCCTCTTTTCAATTGTTAGCTTCCTTATTTAGTTGCCTCATTTTTTAAAAGCTTCCCAATCCTCTAAATTCCCACTAATATGCCCTTATTTTTGCTTTCATGTTGTCTTTGACTTCCCTTGTCAGCCACAGTTGCATCATCCTCTCTTTAGAATATTTCCTCATCTTTCGGATGTATCTATCCTACATCTTCCGAATTGCTCCAGAATCTCCAGCCATTGCTGTTCTGCTGTCATCACTGCTCGTCTCCCCTTTCAGTCAACTTGAACAAGTTGTAATTCCCTTTACTCCACTGTAATACTGATACATCTGACTTTAGCTTCTCCCTGTCAAACTGCAGAGTGAATTCTATCAGATTATCATTACTGTCTCCTCAGGGTTCCTTTGCCTTAAGCTCCCTAATCAAATCTGGCTCATTACACAACACACAATCCAGGACTGCCTTTTCCCTAGTGGGCAAAACCACAAGCTGCTCGAAAGAAACATTGTGTGAGCAATGCCCGTAGCTTAAGGTCATCTACATTTTCGAATAAACTTTTTCCATAACATACAATGATTAAACATATTTGCAATACAGAAATCACTTATCCTATTCATATCTGCTATAAATCTTGCATAAATTAAACCCCAGGATTGGAAGTTGTTTGCTAGAATAGATATTAATTGAACCCTAATCTTACTTAGAAATTTCTGATCCATATTATTTGCAGTATTTTGATTTCCATTTTACTTGTTTTTGGTTTGTATGCCTATATTTTAATTTCAGTTAAACTTGCTCCTTCTATTCATAATAGAGCCAATAAACTTAATATTATGACATAAAATCTGACCTTTAAAATAATAAAGTGCATTGTCACTGTTAACTTACATTTTAAGACATCAATAAAATGTGCCAGGAAAATTTGAATGAATATGACAGGTAAAGGAAAGTTCAATGTTGTTCCTGTGGACTCAATCTGCATTTGCTTTCTCCACTGCAGTGGAGACTGTGCTATCAATAACAATGTCAGAATACGAGATTGAAAGAAATGCAGTGGGGTGATCTAGAGCTGCTCATTGTCTTCACTCAGTATCGAATTTTATAATTTCAGGAAACTTGACTTCTCAGTCTGTTTAAGACCATAAGACATAGGAGCAGAATTAGGCCATTCAACCCATCAAGTCTGCTCATTACATCATGGCTGATCCCGGATCCCAGTCAATCCCATTCACCTGCCTTCTCACCATATCCTTTGCCTCTTTAAATATACCCACAGATTTGACCTCCACTGCAGTCTGTGGCAGAGCATTCCAGAGATTCACCACTCTCTAGTTAAAAAAATTCCTCCTTATGTCTGTTCTGAAAGGTCGCCCCTCAATTTTAAGGCTGTGCCCTCCGGTTCTGGATACCCTCACCACAGGAAACATCGTCTCCACATCCACCTTTTCTAGTCCTTTCAACATTCAGTAGGTTTCAATGAGATCCATTATTAGCATTCTTCTAAATTCCAGTGAGTACAGACCCAAAGCTGCCAAGTGCTCCTCGTATGTTAACCCCTTAATTCCTGGAATTATCCTTGTGAACTGCTTCTGGAGTCTTTCCAATGACAACACATCCTTTCTGAGATATGGGGCCCAAAACTATTGACAACACTCCAAGTGTGGCCTGACCAGTGTCTTATCTACTTGCTTTTATATTCTATTCCCCTTGAAATAAATGCCAACATTGCAATTGCCTTCTTTACCACAGACTCAACCTGTAAATTAATCTTCTGGGAGTCTTGCACAAGGACACCCAAGTCCCTATGCATCTCTGATGTTTGAATTTTCTCCCAATTTAGATTAACAGTCTGCACTATTACTCCTTTTACCAAATTATCAATCATCCATCTGTGATATCAGTTTAGCTTGATTTTGTTTCACCTTTTACTCTGACATTTTAGGTAATCGTTCATGGACTGAAAGACGAAGGTCACAGTTCCTACGGTACTCATTTTTCACCCCACCAGCAAGGTGTGCAGGCCAGATTTTTAAACAGAGACTGGCCGGTGCCTGAAATGGAAAACTGAGGGAATTTTGGACGCAGAAATGATAGTGGCATTTATGAAGTTGTTAAATTGGCCAATGAATATACAGAGAATGAAGGAATATAGGTCATCAATAGGCAGTAGAAAATTAGTTTATTTCAGCACTATGTTCAATGCAGACCTTGTGGGCCAAAGAACCTGTTCTTGTGCTGCACGGATCTATGTCTTATTATTGTGACTTTGAGAATCTGCCAAATCAGAAATTGGCTTAGAATGTATTGCCTTTGAGGCGGAGAAAATAGAGTAAGCTTGTGCTTATGGACATCTTTTTGAAGTTAGTACATTTTTGTAGAGCGTACCTTTATGGATGGACAACCCACAAGTGGTGGTCATCTTCTACAGGTAAGGAGCACCGTGAGCTTGTAACGCAAGAAATACGAGAGGTAGAAGAGGAGAAGAAGTTAGCTAAAGCAGCTGGCTTGACCAGACAAGGGGCTTGGACCTGGTGGGAAAGTGTTGAACAACGACATCTATCTTGGAATGTTCTGTGGCAGATGGAACCGCTCCACATTTCTTTTCTATAGAGCAGTGTATGACCTGCTCCCAACACCTGCCAACCTCAGCATCTGGTATGAAGATAAGACAGACAGGTGTGCTGCTTGTGGCGAGAAGGGAACACTTCAACATATTTTGAGTGCACGCAGAGTCAATCCTTCCAGCGGCATGTGCACTTGGAGACATGACAACATACTCAAAGTTGTAACAGAAGCGGTTGAGCACAGAGTACTGCAGCACAACTTATCTCATGCCCCACGCTGCACAGAACATTGCATATCATTTGTGAAAGAAGGCTCCAAGTCAAGGGTGTACAGCGCAGGCCCACAATCAAACATACTTTCTTCAGCCAACGATTGGTGTGTCAAGGCCGACCTGCATGGGAAAGGCAGTTTCCCGGAGCAAATAGCTTTCACCACATTGCGTCCAGATATAATCGTTTGGTATGACACCAGTAGAGAAGTGGTTATTGGTGAACTTACAGTCCCCTGGGAAGACAACATCGATGAAGCTCGTGAGCACAAGTTAACCAAGAATGCAGAATTAAGATCAGAGTGCAGAGACAGAGGGTGGAAGGTCTCATGCTATCCATTCGAAGTAGGCTGCCGTGGCTTTATTGCGTTCACTTTCCAGAAGTGGCTGCGTGACCTTGACTTCACTAGAAGAGAGATCAAGTCAATCAGCAGGGCTGTAGCTGAGGTAGTAGAGACAGGATCATCATGGGTGTGGACCAAGTACGTCCAGAGGGGCAGATAGTCGGACAGCGTATCCATCTTTTGCAAACCCTTCAGTAGCTGCATAGACACCTGAAGAGTGGACTATCTGTTGGATGGAAGCGACCAACAACTCTGATAGAGGCAGATGCCAAGTTGTTAAGCTCATCAGTGAGAGGTGGTGCTTTAGCACTGCAGGCCCACCACCTCGAGGGAGTCTTGATCATAAGCGGGCCGAAACTCCTGAAGACAGGTGGCAGATCAACTGAAGATCCCACTGATGATAGCACAGGACAGTTAACATCTTAGTCCACGTGTATTTTCAATTCAATTCTGGATTGCACAAGGTCCTTGGAAAGCTAAGCCAAACATAGTTTTCTTTTCTCATAATTTAAGATAATGTTTTTCTGTTTTTTCAATGTTTTCATTTGTTTATAGTTGCTTTCCAAAAAAACAATCAATTTTTTTTTTTATCAATGGGGATCTCGTAGCGTGCTTGAAAAGTGGGCAGTGCCCTTCCTCTGATTGCATTTTATTTCATCCCAGCCATTTATGTTTATAATATAATTAGTGAACTCATTAAGCATTGTGATATAATTTAGTATCATGTTAATAGCAAATAGAGAAATCCAAGCTAGATATTTAAAAATAATGAATAAACCTGTATTTATTCTTGAATGGCATACATCCAATTAGCCAGTTTGCAATAGATCTGCATTGAACCGAAGCTGAAAAAAATAAAGTGTATCTAAAGCCCGTGAGCCTTGATTGCTTTGTTCTAAAGGACACTCCCAGAAATCTGTATTTGTCCAAGCATATTTCCTGTGGTTTATGTTATAAGTTCCCAGAATTCTGTATTTGTCCAAGCATATTTCCTGTTGTTTATTTTGAAAGTTTCCAGAAATCTGTATTTGCCCAAGCATATTTCCTGTGGTTTATTTTGATGGTACATCTATTACCTTTTATATTCCAAAGCCTGATGCTTCAAGAAGGGTTTAACCCTCATGCAGTTTTGCACTGAATTTCTTCCTATATTGTTTAATCAGAGTAAGAGTAGTTGAAAGAATAGAGGCTTTTTTGAATTTAGAGAAAAATAATGCAAGTTGAAACAGGATAGTTCTCCAGGTCCCTTGAGCCCAATGAGCTTTTCGATAAGATGATGGTATATCCTGTTCCACACCAAAATGCTTGGTCAATTCCCTTATCTCCCATTCGTCTTTGTATCCAAAAATCTAAAAAAAAACTTAGCACTGAACATTCTCAATGGCTCAGCTCTTTGAGGTAGATTTCAATGATTTACAGTTCTCTGTAAGGAAATAGCTCAACATTTCAGTCCAAAATTAATACTGCCTCTATTCTTATACTGAGCACTTTAATTCTGGACTCTCTGTCCAGAGGAAATGTTGTCTCAATAACTAATCAGTCATTGATAATTTTTTTTTCAGAAAAAAACAGAAATGTTGCATTCCCAGTTTTTTAACACTCCACTGCGAGTGGATCTGAATGTCACCTTCAGCCATTAATCGTCAATAAGGTAAAAATCCTAATTGACTTAATGTAATCTCAAGGCTGAAAATAGTGGGAACACTCAGCAGATCAGGTGGCATCTGTGGAAAGAGAGTTAATATTTTAGGTCTTGAAATATTTTCTTGCCTCAGATGTAACCTGATCTGTGGAGTGTTGACAGCATTTTCTGCTTTTATTTTGGATTTCTAGTATTTGCCATTTTCTTTTAGTTTTCTTAATTACTCAAATTGCTGAGTTATTTTTTTGGTGAATCCAAATTAATCAGCGCAATGATGTCATAGATTCTGTTAGTGATGCAGGTTAGACTTACCTTGTATTTCTGTGGAAAACAACAACCAAGCAAATTCCATGGTGCCAACATCACTGGCAGGTAGAAACAATATTTCTAAGGAACACTAATTCACTTTCACAGGGAAGGTCAATTTGTAGATTAGAAAAATATTCCAATAACTTCAAACAGACTAAGCCTCACAAAGCTGTGAATTCGATATGTGCATAAGCAATTTTACATCAAAAACAACAGCTAACAGAATCTTAGTGAGGCAATGAGGATAAACAGAGATCCAGTTAATTAGTATTATTGTTTTCAATGAGCAGAAACTTATTATAATTCACAGTAAAGATAAAGATGAGCTTTATATGTCACATGTACAGTGAAATGCATCATTTGCGTCAACCGCCAACGTAGGCTGAAGGTGTGTTGGGGGCAGCCAGCAAGCACTGCCATGCTTCCAGCGTCATTGTAGCTTTTCTACAACTGACTAACCCGAACCCATACATCTTTATAATGTGGGAGATAAAGGACCACCTGGAGGAAGCCCCATATGATCACAGGGAGAACGTACAAATTCCCCCAGACAGTGGCAGGAATTGATCTCCAATTGCTGGTGTTGTAAAGTGTTTCGCAAACCATACAATCTACTTAAGATGCCCTAAACTTACTTGTAAGTGAGCTTTGTTAGTAGATTATTGACAATTGTTAGTATGTACTCCATAGAAGCTTGTGTTAGTACTTACAATAGACTGGCATTCATCTGGGGTTAGACATTCACCATCACAATCAATATTCTCCAAAATCATCTGTTCACCTTTCTGAAACAGAAGTAAGCAATGCCATTGCAGGATTCAGAGTGTAAAGAAATTACAGAATCATCCCATGTTTGACAGCTTGTTAGAAGATAATATGCTTAGGTGCAGTGGGTTCATTTAATTGATGACAAGTCAATCTTTACTGAAAACCATAATAGTTAAATATTCAAGTTTCTTTTTGCCAACAGAGAAAACATTTTTGGTCCAATGAGGCATTTTCATGCTTTCAGATTGTGTTGAAACTGTACCTAACCTTACTGCATGTCCTTATCAAGTATTATCCAGAGCCCATGGATGTCATCATTAGGATTTAAAAGCAATCGCTCAAGCTATGTTTGCTGTGTTCACTTCATCACCAAGTCTAGCTCGCCACAGGGCTCCCATCTGTCACAGTCGTTACCCTGCATATTTCTCCACTTTAATTCCCTTGTCCCAAAAGCACTCTCCAAGCTCATCTCAGCCTGACTCCCTATCTTCACCAAACTGATGCACTTCTCTTTATGGCATGGATCCTGACATTGGAAATGACAACTTTGCCTCACGTTATGGGTTCCTCCTTTTTCAAATTGCCATCATAAAACTGTGCTCAAGGAAATCAACTTCAAAATACCCAGATTTTTATCAAAGCATCACCCCATTTCAAATTCCTCTTCTTTGTATTGATACACATTTGTTGCCACTAAGAAGCTGATGCCTTTCTTTACTGTAATTCCATACTTGAATCTTTCCAAATGATGCCCAATAAAAGAAAAAAAGGGAATCATTTGGAACTGTGACCAAAATCCATTCATGTCTTCTATATCTTATAACATTATCTATTACATATCCTCCTACAACGTGTCCCAGCCTTCGCCCATCTTACTGTATCTATTACCATCTTGTTCATCCATCCCAGAAGAATTTGCAACAATGGTGTTTACTGCAGAAATTTATTGACAAGGGTCTTTTCCTGGCAAGTTGGTATCCAGTTCTGCCTCTCAACTGTGACTCCCAATCTATTCAATACCTGTGTTCTGACTACATGTTCAACATCCATTCTTCTATGTAACAATTCTGAAAGATGAAACAATACTATTGCATTGCCATGGACAGCTGTGGAGACCAAGTCATGTGGGTATATTTAAAATGAAGGTTAATAGGCTGTTGACTAGTCAGGGGTTATGGGGAGAAGGCAGGAGAATGGGTACAAGAGGGAATAATAAATCAACCATGATTGGATGGTGGAGCAGGCTCAATGGCCTAATTCTGCTCCTATGTCTTTTGGTTTATTTCATGTATGCAAAATGGTTTGGAGAAGTTAAAGTATGTAAAAATTGTAAGTTGTTATGCTGATAGAATACATAATCAGGTGGATGAGCAGAGGTATAGGTGGTGGCAGTAAGATCATTTATTGCAAGACCTAAGGCAGTTGGGTTCCATTTGAGAGGGGAATGGAACTGAAATTAATAACCATATTTCTATTGGGAAACAATTGGGAGGAGACTTTATAAGGCAAAGCTTGAACAAATCAGGAATATTCTAGAAATTTGAAACAGAAATAAGGCGATGGAAGAATTCAGCAGAATCAGTGCCTGAGATACTGTATTATGTAGACTGAGCACTCCACAACATGCTGCCTAACCTTCTGAAAACTTCCAGCTTTCTCAGCTTTTAATTCAGATATTTAAAGTGAAACATAGCAACACAAGGAGAAAACTGGATAAAAATGATACTGACTCTATGTTTCCAGACAATTTAGACTCAATGTAAAAACGGATGGATAAAAGCCCCTTGGCTCAGCTTGTCCATGCCAACATATGTTCTCAGCCCAAGCTATTTCTCTTAATGCTTAAATTTAAAACCCAATGTTGTTATATTATTTAGTAAAGGGAGTAAAGCTGATATAAGTATTGCTCTAGTTAGGAAGGAACATAACCTATTAAAAGATAAAATGGAGGGGAACACTGAATAAAGCAAATCTAATATGTCAGAAGTTACAAAAACATAGTTCGGTTGGGAGGGGATCTTATGACTGAAGTGTAGTCTACAAAGACAGTGCTGATGAGTTTTATTGAGGCAATCTTAATGTCTTGATGCAGGAAGTGTGCATAGAATGTGGCAGGCATGAAACTGGTTTGCAACGGTGCATGCAAAGACATTAAAATAAAGGGGAGAACAGAGATACAGCAATAGTTTGAAGTGATGGGACCTTAATAAAGAATGTGATGTTAACAGTTTTGAAGGAAGGAGAATTAATGACTGAAACAATCCAGAAAGGATGAGAAGCATTTTCCAAAGAGAAATACAGTAATTAGTTCATCAGATGCACAAAAGGAAGGCAATCAAAGAAAATGAAGATGATGAGGCTAGAAAATCAGCTGATGTAATGTTTCAAAGAGAAGGGCCTTACAGAATCAATCTGCAAGTCCTTCAGATCTTCTGTTACAGATGAGGTTATTTATATAGAAATGATGCTTCGTTTCTCCTTCAATTTGTTAAGTCAGTCAGTCTCAGGCTACCTTGTCCGGATAGATCTAAAATACCAAGGCATATAGAGTTCATCTATTTAAATAGAAAACCAATTACCAACCACCATTACCACATTGTGACTTCAATTAACTTCTCATTGTCTGCATTGCTATACAGTCATCTTGAATGATTATTAGCCAGAATTCTTGTCATGTTATGGTTATCCTATGCTTATCAGTGTAATTTGTCAAGAATTAAAGTAAAATTTACAGAATCACTTATAAAATAAAATCAATAATGTATTATATATCAAATAAATTCAAGTATTACATCTTGTATGATAAGATGAACTCTTGACCTCAGAATCTACCTTGCCATAGCAATGTACCTTATTGTCTACCTGCACTGTACTTTCACTGCAACTGTAAATCATATTCTGCATTCTGTTATTGCTTTTCCTCAATGTACTAATGTGATGAAATGATCTGTATGGATGGCACACAAATCAAAGATTTTCACTGTACTTCAGTAAATATGACAATAATAAATAACATCAGCTGTACAATATACATATTTAACTTACAGAATTAGAGTCCAAAAATGTTATGCTTACCTTTGTTTTCTTTTTGCCAATTTTCAGAAAGCCCAATAACCCCTTGTCATCTTTTCCCTTCACGCCAGTGATTGCTAAAGCACTTTGACTCAAATCTGTAAAAACAAACCTCAATTAAATATAGTTCAGCAATTCACCATATGCTCAAGTTAATATGCACACACCCATGGTGAAACACCCAACTGTTCGAAGGTTTATCATAACATTTGGAAACATATAAGTTACCTAGCACTTAACACACTGGCATGCTCCACTAAGCAGCATTTCAAAAGCTGTGACTAGACTAATGCGCAATTTATTTGAAAATTCAGCAGCTATCAAGTCCAGCTAGTGCCAGATAGAAGAGCTTCCATTTATATAGATATTAATACTATCCAGCATTTAATAGACCAACCATTTAGATACCTTTTCAAAAAAAAAGAGATAATGAACAGTTACAGTCATGAATACAAGTTTCCATTTTCTGACTTTTATTTATTTTAACATTTCCTGTTGGTTAGGCATCGTATGTCCTTTCACTGAAAAAGCAATTCAAACGTTTGTTTCTGTCACTGTTATATTCATAAGAAAAACGAATTTCAAATGGAAAACTAATAACTGAAAAGGCTGGGACCATTCAACAATTTAGGTAGCATTTATCATGGAAGAAAAAAGCTGGAATTGTGGGTTGTTAGCCTTTCAGTTTTGGATCTACATCTCACAATTAAGAGAAAATCAAGATCATATTCATCTTGGCTATTGACTGGTCAAAATGCAAAATAATTGCAAACATTTGAAACAAAAATAACAATTGTGAGGAAGATACAGAAGGTAAATCAGTTGCTGTGAAAAATAAAGACATCCAAAATATATACTGAAAGAAAAAAATGGTAAATTAGTTTTTCTTCAGCAATACATTTCCTCCAGTAGATCCCCTTAGGAGGTACAGATCCAAGGGATAACCATTTCTCAAAAACGCACTGAGCCACAGCTGAATATCCTTATCTTTCTAGGAGTTGAATTTTTAAGCAATAAAGGACTTCAAGTGTTTTAATACCACAGAGCATGTGTTTTTGCAAGACTTGCAGACAGACAGTCTTGGCTCTATGAAGGTTATGTGAAACACTGCATTTCAGGCCCGCACACCAGGAAAATACAAGGGTTCTATTGTTTGTGTAGATTTAGCAATGGAAGCAGAAAATGGATTCAGATTGATTTATAGGTCACTAAATCATTGAAGAGATTGGGACAGTAGGCAGATGAGGGAGAGATGAAAGCTGAGGAGGACCAGTTATCATCAGAGTCATGATCGCTGTAGGGCCAGTGATGTCATGATCAGAATAGCAGTTTAGTTTCTGGGGTTGAAACAAAACATTCATGCTCCTCCTCATCCACAAGCACTGCTGGCAGGCTACTTAACTCTTTCATGCCACATTCCTCCTCTTTCCAGAGACCTAGGAAGTCATATGGCCAGTGTTAAGTCAGGAGTGGAAGTAACATCTGAGTATCACAGTCATACAAAAATATTCAAATGAACAACCTGGTCGCTGGGATGAGATAGTTCTTCATCTATTTACTGCATCTGGATAAAAAATTGTCCGGTTGGCACACATATCCTTTAGAACAATATAGAAACTGGATAAGTAGTTCAGCCATGGCTATTAAGAGAAGTTAATCTCTAAGTTAAACATTGTATTAAACCTAAGGAAAAAGTCAATTAGAGCAGTTAATCTGATTGTGAAGATTTCATAACTCAACTGAGAAGAACCAAGAAATTGTTAACGAGAAAGAGGGTGAAATATGAAAGCAGTACAAGAAATAAGAACAGATTGCGATGAATTCTATGCACACATTAAAACAATGGCTGAGAAAATAAACAATTATCTAATTTATCACAGAAGATAATGGACAACTAGACTGACTGCAGAGGTCGTAACAACCACCGAAGCAAAATATTGCTATTAGGAAACATAACAGGACAGAAAAGCATCAATCTCCATGATCTGATAACCTACTTTCTAGGGAATTGAAGGTGTGACAAAGATGGTGTATACATCAATTACTCTCATCTAACATTACATAATAGAAATAAGAATCAGAAAGTGAGCATGTTAATGAAGGTGACAAGGCACTTAGCAAATAATGAAAGAATTGAGCCAGGTCAACATAGATTTATCAAATGGAAATCATGCTGGATTGTTGTGTTTTTTGAGATTGTAACTCACAGAAAATATAATGCAAGTCAATTGTTCCAGAGTACTTAGACAGTTCAAAAGGTCTTCATGATGCACAGAGACTACTAAATGGTGGAATATCTCTATATCTCTCTGCCAAGTATGCTGTTTTTTTTTGATGAACTGTAAATGAACAAAATCAGTGCAAACATATTGTGTAGATAACTGACTGTTTTCATGCAATACTTTTGATGATTGCATCCTCCAAATCCTCATTTTGAACACTATATACTTATTTATTGATTAATAAGTAACATTTATCTATCAAGGATTTGGATAGAAACATAGGTTGAAATGACAGACAGAGTTTAATTCAGAAGTGAATAATGCATTTTAGGAGGCTGAATACAAGAGGAAAGTATCCAGCAAATGACAGGACCTTAGGTGCATTGAAGTACAGAGGGATCTTGGGCTACAAGTACATAGCTCCCTGAAAGTGGTGACACAAGTGGATGAGGTAGTGAAGTCAGCATATGCCATGCTTGCCTTCATCAGTTGGACTACTGAACGTAACAGTTGCCATGTCACGTTGCAGCTGCACAAAACTTTGGTTAGGCCACGTTTGAAATACTGTGTGCAGTTCTGGTCATCACACCATACAAAGGATGTGGAGGCTTTGGGGAGGGCGCAGAAGTTGCTCTCCAGGATGTTGACGGAGCCATCTGTGTTCTATAATCCTCTGCAGCTTCTTGTAATTCTGTGCACAAGAGGTTCCACACCGGGCTGTGAGGAAATCACTCAGATGCTTCCCACAGTATCTCTATAGAAACTTCCAAGTGTCTTCAGTGACAAACTAAATCTCCTCAAGCCGCTAACGACATAGTGATGCAGGTATGCCTTCTTCATGATTGCATTAATGTGTTGGGCCCAGGATAGATCCTATGAGATGTTGGCACTCAGGAACATGAACCTGATCAGCCTTCCCACCAGTGACCCCCTCAATGAGGACTGGCTTCTGACTTCCCTTCCTGAAGTCCACAATCAATTTCTTGGTCTTGTGACACCACTCAACCAACTAATTGATCTCATTCCTGTATGGCTCTTCATCGCCATCTGAGATTCGACCAACAAGAGTGGTGCCATCAGTGAATATACTATTTAGATGGCACTTGAGCAGTACTTAGCCACATAGTCATGACTGCAGAGAGAGTAGTGCAGTGGCTTAAACACGCACTTGCCATCCAAAAGAATGCTTTCTATGGCACGTTGATAAAGATTGGTGAGGGTCAAAGAGAACATGGCAAATTACTTCAGGTCAAGGAAGCATAGGTGTTGGAATCTTATTATTGATTTGAAAAAAAAGTGTATACAAACAGGAGGAGAGTAACTCTGGTAAATATGTCAATACCAGTCAATAAAATAAACAATATCAGAATCACACATAGTGTTGATCTACAAAGTACAAATTTTATATAGAATGTATAATTCTCCTCTTATCAATTTATGAAGAAAGGAAGAACTAATAGAAATTTTTACAAAAGAAAAAAAAACACTATTCTAAACAGTAAAAGAAAGGACTGGGCAGTCCATCCTGAGAGGAAAACCTAGAGAAGGGAGGCTCTCTGATCAAATCCAAGGTTCTGAAAAAATAGCTGGAAGAAAATCAGATCATATGGAAATATTGAATAAAAGGTCTTCAAATTTATAGGATGTATCCAATGTCCGACTTCTTATTTTCCCTAGACTTAAACAGGACATGATAGAGGAAAGCCAATAAAAGGCAGTAGGAGGGTCAGGGTCCTTCCGTTTAAGTAAAATGTCTTTCCTAGCCAATAAGGTTGAAAAGGCTATCATCTGCTGAGCGGAAGCAGGAATATATCCTGCTTCAATAGCTATAATTTATAAATGGTTACTGAATTTACAAATGATATCTAACGATAAAATTAAAGCTGCCTGGGAATTGGAATTTCAAGAGTTACTTTCGGATAATCAATGAAGTAAAATTTTTCATCTGGTAAATACTTTATCTATTTGTGCCCGTCATTCCTTGATACAGTTCATGGTAGTGCATCGGGCACATATGTCAAAGGATAAATTAGCTCGTATTTTTCCCAATATTAATCCTATTTGTGAAATACTCAGGTGGCCACTTTAACTCTCACGTTTTGGTCTTGCATAAAGTTGGGAGAATTTTTGGAAAAAAGTTTTTAAAACCTTATCAAAAGTGCTGGGTCTGGATTTACAGACAAGTTAGAACAAGTTAGAAAGGTTGAACAAGTTAGGTCTTTATTCTTTGGAGCATAGAAGGTTGGGGGAGACTTGATAGAGGTATTTAAAATTATGAGGGGAATAGAAAGAGTTGACGTGGATAGGCTTTTTCCATTGAGAGTAAGGGAGATTCAAACAAGAGGACATGAGTTGAGAGTTAAGGGGCAAAAGTTTAGGGGTAACACGAGGGGGAACTTCTTTACTCAGAGTGGTAGCTGTGTGGAACGAGCTTCCAGTAGAAGTGGTAGAGGCAGGTTCGATATTGTCATTTTAAAAAAATTGGATAGGTATATGGACAGGAAAGGAATGGAGGGTTATGGGCTGAGTGCAGGTCGGTGGGACTAGGTGAGAGTAAGCGTTCGGCACAGACTAGAAGGGCCGAGATAGCCTGTTTCCGTGCTGTATTGTTATATGGTTATACAACCAAACATATTTACAGCTATTTTTGGGATTATTCCCAAAAATAGTTTTTTTTATTATGACACCATGTCATTAGGCTTCTAATCTCCTCCTGTATTCCAACTTATCACTATTTGAGATTCTGCCCACTACAGTAGATGGAATTACTTACAGATGGAATTATAGAGCAGAATTTGGAGGACATAGCCTTGAGGGGCACCAGTGTTGAGGATAATCATGGTGGTGATGTTGCTGTCTAAATGTTACTGATTGTGGTCAGGATGTCAAGGACCTAGTTGGAAAGGGAAGTGTTGAGTCACAAGTCTGTGAATTTGGAGATAAGCTTGCTTAGAATTACAATATTGAATGGGGACTCCAGGCGCATACCACTCTCGGTTTACAGAAAAAAACTTGCTTTGGAATTCTTCCTTAATGAGCCTCAAGGGACATCATGTTACAGCTGTACAAGTTGGTGAGAAAGCACCTGGAAATTGTGTGCAGCTCTCATTGTCATACCGTCGTCGGTAGAATGTGATTAAGATGGAGATGTTGCCAGGACTGGAGGGCTCAAGTTACAGGAGGAGACTAGAAAGGCTGGGATTTCTCCCTACAATGAAAGAGGCTGGAGGACACAAACACAATAAATTGTCAGAGCTTTCTCCACCACCCCCTCCCCAAGAATAACAGAGTCTAAACCTCAAGGGCAAAGGTTTAAGGTGAAAAGGGGAAGACTTAAAGGGGACTTGAGAGGACACGCTGTGACTCAGCTGCTGACCTGCTGCTGTTGTTGTAAACATTGCAAAAGTTGAATTGTGTAAGTTAGAAGTGAATTGTATTGTAAAGTTTTCATACTTAATGCACTTTGCCTGTTTAGTTATTTATTGTGCCATTCTTTTTTTTATATTAAACACTGTGTTAAGACAAGAGACAGTATAAGAAATTGCAAAGGTTTCACCTTCAAGCACTATGATAAGTCAATGTATTGATGCCACGTCACATGATGCTGAAGAGGTTTTGTGTGATAAACTGAAAAACAACTGCTTCTCTATTGAGGTTGATGAGTCAACAGATTTCACCAATAAATGTCATGTAAATGATGGTGAAATTCAAGAAAACTTTTTCTGTTGGAAAGAGCTGCCCGAAACAAGCAAAAGCCAGGATATATTTAATGTTCGGTCTTCATATCTGGAAGCAAAAGGTCTGTCTTGGATGAACTGTGTTGGCATCTGTACTGATGGTGCCCCATCAATAGTTGGCTCCATGAGAGGTTTCATTTCTCTTATAAAAAAAGAAAATCCTGACCTTATCACAACACCCTGCTTTCTTCATAGAGAGGTGCTGATGTCAAAAACTCTTGGAGATGAAATGAAAAAAGTTCTGAATGCTACAAAAATGGTTAACTTTATTAAACAAAGACAAATTCACTTGAGTACATTTAAAAAACTGTGTGAAAACCTGGACAAAGAATGCACCAATCTACTGCTACACGGAGAAATCCTGTGGCTTAGCAGAGGAAGGGTTCTCAACAGGGTGTTTGAGCTAAAAAGGTGAATTGCAGGGATACTTTCAAGAGAATAGTAGGCCAGATTTTGCAGAGTGCTTTGACGATTAAGAATGGCTGCAAAATCTAGATTACTTAGCAGACATTTTTCATCATGTGATCCAGTTGAACAAGTCTCTGCAAGACCCTGGAGAAAATGTTTTGACTTCAAGTGACAAGATTCTTGGATTTAAAAGGAAAATGAATCTTTGGAAAAAATCATGTTGCAAAAGGAAAAGTTAAAATGTTAAAATGTTTCCACTGCTATCTATGTCTATCCATGGCCTCCTCTACTGTCAAGATGAAGCCACACTCAGGTTGGAGGAACAACACCTTATATACCAGCTGGGTAGCCTCCAACCAGACGGCATGAACATTGACTTCTCTAACTTCTGTTAATGCCCCTCCTCCCCTTCTTACCCCATCCCTGACACATTTAGTTTTTTTTTCTCTCTGCCCATCACTCTGCCTGTTCTCCATCTCCCTCTGGTGCTCCCCTCCCCCTTTCTTACTCCCTAGGCCTCCCGTCCCATGATCCTTTCCCTTCTCCAGCTCTGTATCACTTTAGCCAATCACCTTTCCAGCTCTTAGCTCCATCCCACCCCCTCTGGTCTTCTCCTATCATTTCGCATTTTCCCCTCCCCCTCCTACTTTCACATGTCTTAGTATTTTTCTTTTCAGTTAGTCGGTACTGCTTCTCCTATAGATGCTGCATGGCCTGCTGTGTTCCAGCAGCATTTTGTGTGTGTTGCTTGAATTTCCAGCAGCTGCAGATTTCCTCGTGTTTCCACGGCTGCTTGGTTTGAGAGTGAGGAAGGATATCAGAAAGTCTCAAGTTTTATTCAAAATATTAATTAATTATATTTGCCTTATGAGTTTTTAAAATTTATGAAATGGAAAGAAAAAGATTAATTTTCTGAAAAGTAAGCTAATTTCATGAAAGGTTAGCTTAAAATTCATTCTCTACTCAAAAGAGTACTGTCAATTATATTTGGACTATTATATCAACAACTTAGTGATTATGCCAACATATCGTGAGCTGTTGATATAATAATTTTTATGCAGGACCTCCTGAGACCTGGAAATTATTTCAAGGGTTCCTCCAGGGCAAAAAGGTTGAGAAAAGCTGTAGTGGAGAAATTTAAGGAAGGAATTCAAGAAATTAATGCTTCTGCAATTGAAATGGTGATGATATGATTAAATAGAAGGGGTTAGATATCTTGGAATTATGCATGGAGTTGCAGAAATAATTAAGTACAAAGCCTTAAAAACATCTGAAAACATAGAGGAGCATTTTAAAAACAAGGCATAATTTAACTAGCAACTAACTTAAGAGAGTTGGTTGAAGATTTTGGATGAATGCAAGTTTACAACAAATAAAACATGATGGCCAAGAGTGCAATGGAATGGTGAAACATGGGAATAACAAAAGGTAAAACATATTATTTCAGCAGGTACTTGGGTTGAGGGACAATTTTGGGCAATATTCCAGAGGTACAAAAGGCTAATTTGGTGATGGCGTTTATTTATGGTTGCAAGCTTATCAAAAAGTCACCTATGCCACCAAGGGTATGATGAAGGGTCTCGGCCCTAAACATCGACTGTTTACTCTTTTTCATAGATCCTGCCTGGCCTGCTGAGTTCCTCCAGTATTTTGTGTGTGTTGTACGAACAATTTGGTTTACCTTAAAATAGGTATGGATCAGGATGGAGTTCATGACTTTGAAATTAAGATTATGGTGGAGTCCAAAGAATCTGACCTGTAATTTATAGTAGTGATGCCTGTTTGACATCATTATACTGTGAAACTGGTATAATTTCTGGAGAATCTGTATATGCATTATTTATCTCAGAAATCCCCAGTTATCAGTGATCCAGCTTTCATTTTATTTCCTTGTGAAGAAGGAATTCAGCTGAATTTGCAAAACAGATATTATTCATGGTTACTAGAATGCAAATCATCGTACAGTCACATCAGTGTGTTGTCGTCTGCTTCCAAAGTTTGTTACACCGAATTTTTACATAGCTGACTTGCTGCTGTTGATCAGGAGACAGATTCCCGGGTAGTGAGACCAATACATCTCATTATGCTATATTCAGAAAATATTATAAATTGTTTAATAAGATTTTTGCAGATAAGGGATATTAAAATATGGCTATACGAGTGAATCTGCAGATGCTGGAAATAAATAAAAAACACAAAATGCTGGCAGAACTCAGCAGCCAGACAGCATGGTCGTCACTACCTCCTCCCATAGATGCTGTCTGGCCTGCTGAGTTCTGCCAGCATTTTGTGTTAAAATATGGCTATATTTTTTAAAATAATGAACTGTGGTATACGGAAACATTTTAAAACTTTATAAAATTTTAAATAATAAAGTAATTAGCTTGTTTAAATAGACAAACTATTGAAAGTTCACTGACCTGAAAGTCTTTTTTTTCTACAGGTGCTGCCTAACTTGATTATTCTCAATATGCTCTGTTGTTATTTTTCTTAATATATGGATCCTACATGACTGTAGTGCACAACATCTGATCTACTGGTCAAATCTGGACTACAGTATACTTTGTGGCTTCCCCATTTACTGAATGGCAGCAACTTGATTGGTGAAGAAAAACTGGCTCCTGATTTAAGCCTCACACTGATTTTGATGTGCCATGAATCCAGGCCTTCCTGATGCAATACCAGCAAAAAATGTTCAACATCTATGAATGTCTCCAAAGTTACAAGAACAGGAAGATATACAAAAATTGCTCCAGATAACCAAGATCATACTTCATTAAAAATTAGTTAAAAGCGTAAGAAAAAAATTAAAACTAAGTAATATATTTACCCTAACAAATAAATACATTCAAGTTAATTCAACTTAATCAAAACTTGTAGCCACTCGAAACTTGAACGTAACCCTCAAAGGCACTGAAATCAATGAAGGTGCTGACTTGGCACACACATGCTCATTGCTTACATTTCCTAACTTAACTGCTGAGTAAATGCACCAAGTTAAAACTCTCAGTTGGATTACATGAGATGTGCAAAACTGAAATGCAATTCAAATTACAGCACCGAGGAGCTTGCAGTATGCTTGAGATTACATGTTCATATGAATAGTGCTCACCATAATCTTGTGTACGCTCCAATCTTAATTCAACAGACTGCAAAGCATTTAAATATTTGCTAAAAACTATGCTTCTCATTCCTGGCTCGCACATAAGAATTCATTATGTGATAACTACTTCAGTGAGCATGGTGGCTGGATGCCATTAAACCAACTGCTTAAACTGATGGCTGACAGCAACTCATGTCAGAAATTTTATTTTGGATGTTTGTGCATAGTTTCCTTTGAAGTCATCAGTGAGAATCTTTGTTTCATCACTGACTGCAGTATCTATTGAAGTTGGTCTTCCCACTATTTAGTCTATACTTCAGAGAAAGATCGAAGATACAGAAAACATTGGGAAAGTACAGTTAAGTGATATCAATGCATATGTGGAATGTGCAGTACTTTAGAATACAACATATCACCACACAGCAGCACGATGGGAAGATAAATGAGCACAGAAAACAAGGGAAAATGGGTAATAGCACAGCCGCCAAAGAAACCTGCTTTTTAGGAGTTGGTCTGTATAATGGATTGTATAACTTGAAATTAAGGAGAGTACCTTTAATACAAACTTAAATGCAGAAGAAAAACATTGGATAGGTTGATTAAACATTGGAGGTGGCAAAACATACAGGAAGCAGTAGTCTGGGATAATATTATTAGTCATTTAGAAAATTAAGGATAGACAATTAAGGATTAATTAATGGAAACTCTATTGGATCTTTAAAACCAAGAGTGAGGTTTGATCAATCTAAGAGCCAGACTGATTTGGAAAGGTCGGGTACGGGTGTTTGGACAATTTAAACAGCGGGCCAGATGGACTGAAAAGGCCTGATGTCAGGACCAGTGGTGTGGGTCTGCTCGCTGCTCTGTGACATTTACTCCACCATGCACTGAATTGAGGCTGAGGTTGTGGCCTGCTCTGGGCTTCATGTCTGAGGACCCACTTTGTTCTAAATGCTATTTGCTTACTTTTATTGTTTGCACGATTTGCTTTTGTTTTCTCTCTTTGCACATTGGATGTTGTTGGTCTTTTTTTTAAATGGTTTCTTTTGGGTTTCTTTGTTTCGTGGCTGCCTTCAAGGAGACGAATCTCAAGGTTGTATAATGTATACATACTTTGAAATCAGAAAAAAAATGTGTTGAACTGCAACAAATTAGTTTTTTTCAAAGATAAAGTTACAGAGATGTTTGAATGAGGGCAGCATAGTTGTTAATCCAAATAGCAGTTCATGATGTGCCACTGAGTGGGTTTAACAGCAAGACTGAAGTCCAGAGTCCATGGAAGAAGTTCTGGAATAGAAACTGAATGAAAGCAGGAAACAAAGTTGTGGTCCTGATAAAGGGTCTCAGCCTGAAACGGTTTACTCTTTTCCATGGTCGCTGCCTGGTCTCTGAGCTCCTCCAGCGTTTTGTGGGTGTTGCTTGGATTTCCAGCATCTGCAAATTTTCTTGTTTGTGGTAAAATTTGTTGTTCAGGCTGGACAAATCACCCTGGAGACATTTCTGAGATCACTGTTTTACCCAATCTATCATAAAGATATAGGTTTGTATAGGCTGAAGCTAATTTCAAAATGAATAGTTGACAGAAAACTGTGACTATTATGAACACCAATATAAGTCTATTATATTAATAGACTTAAATAAGAAACCAAGTTGTTCAATGACAGTAATAAAGGAGAGTAGAAATGAGGTTGTGGCTGACAACGGAGGGGTCACATCTTGCTTCAGAAAACAGGAAAAAGCAAGACCAACTTAAAGAGAAACAGAACCATTTACATTATAACAGCATACGGGGAAGCTGTGTGATCAGCAGTTTTTTAAGTATTGGTTTTAAGTAGTACAGACTTTGGGGAATGGACAATATAAACTCAGAAGGAATGTGCACTCATAGGAAACAAACTTGGAAAATGTGCCATATCAAAGAGAAAAATCGTAAAAGCAATTTAGCCCTGCAGAAAGCAGAGAAAGAGTTGATGAGCTTTCTGCATTCGATTTTGAAATGGGATGGGTGGCGGCAAGAAATAGCATTTCAACAAGACAACCTGCAACCAAGAAAAGAAACTGTTTATTTTTGCATTCTGATAATGTTGAGAGTTATGAGTGGCTTTAAAACTCAACAAACTGCACCATCATACATGAAGCTCAGAAGTGCAAACAGATCATGCACATGTTCTTCCACATACCTAGATGTCCAAACTAAATCAAATGATAGACAATTTTATTACAATGATTATTATTTTATATTTTAAGATTATAAGCAAAAATACTTTTAATATAAATTAATTTTGTATCCTCGTGTTATTGTAAACCAATGAGCAATGTGATTTATTGTCAATCAGTCTTCACATCCAGCAGCAACCGCCGAGCTTCCAACTTCCACACAGGGAGACTTACATGAGATCTGTTTCAGCAGAACAGCAAATTGAGAAAAAGTATGAAAAAATACAATATCTTTGTAATTTAGGACTGACACAGCAGAATGTATTTGAATCTTAAGGACTACAAAAATGAAAAATAATTGGGATTGTTTGGAAAACATCGGTTATCACCTTAAGGAAGTTTTAAGATCTCATAGATATAGCACAAACATTAAATTGCTGCAGAAAATTGCAAAATTGTGATGCATTCATTTTTCATATGCAAAAGAATTAAGTAGGAAAGGATTATATAAATTTTTCTCTTGATCATTTTAAGTATTGTGTTGCCACATCCAAAACTGAACCAGATTTAAACCAATAGGAATTTATTAGAATTTATTTATTAATTGGTCATAACATTACAAAATTCCAGACTGCAAACTATATGTATTTGAGAAACATTTCACAGGAATTTGAACTGCGAATGTGTTTCCAGGAAGGAAAATCAGAAAGCGTTATGTAGAGTTATAAAACATTAATCTGCACTAATAACTGATTTGATAAATTCAGAGTGCATACTGACCTTGCGCTTGGTTTCAGAGTTAAACATTTGCAACATGTAGTTTAGACATATTAATGGAAAATAGTAACTGTTTATCTTCACAAGGTGAATTAAAAATAGATTTGTAATATCTGCCAAGTAGAGCCCTTTTGACCACTTGAGTACTTCAGCACATAACTGTGAACCCAGGCTCCATCTTTAACAAGATGTGTGCCTTAATGTTGGTTTCTCACAAAGTGGGCCGTTGTTTGGACCCATGATTGTCGCATTACAAAATCTGAGGCAACTGTTTTTGCTTTAATTTTCAGAAAAAAATGTTTTACAACATCTCAAAAATGGTACATTAAAAGTCCACTAAAATAACATCAATAATGCACATTTACTGCAATATTGCAGACAAATACTGTTTCTACATTGGTGTTTTTCCAAAGAGAAGTTTTCCAGAAAGTTACACAATATTACAAAATAAAAACTTAGTTCACTCAAATATCTTGAGAAATCAATATTTTTTTTCAAAATTATTCTAAGTGATTAGGCCTCATTTGTTGAGGATGTACTGTGCATTGCATAAATGGATAAAAGCCCCCAGCTGGTTTAAAATATTCTTACAGTTACACCATATCCATTGGTCCATTTAACCAAGTCTAACAAGCTAATTAATGTTTTGGATTTTTAACATTACTATTCAGATTTCATTCAGCAGCAAAATAATTGCTTGCACAGATTTATTTGATTTGAATAACAAACTTAAAATCTTCCTAAGAATGCAGTCATTTAAAGTTAATTATCCTCTGAGGAAAAAAGTACTGAAGAAAATTGGCTGAATTCAGTTGAACAGTTTCTGGTCAAACTCACCTCTGCTGGTATCCAGTGCATACAGTTCTCTGGTTTCCAAATCATTCAGTGATTTTGAAAGATCCACCTTTTCCCTTCTGATACCATCTTTCAAGAGCACAAGGTGATCTAAACTGAAGTCACACTTTTCGCATATAACTGGTAACAGTTCTTGCAAAGGCACTAATGGACTGACACGAATCACAGCTTTTTGCGTCCTTAGGAAATTCACAATCAACCTCACAGTTTTCTGTAATAGTCACAAGTTTGCATTAAACATTAAGTGATAGCATAGCACACTAAAATAAATAAGCATATTAATTTATTGCCCCTCATGTTGCCATCTTTATTGGTTTTTGACACTACACCATGAATACTTTTTTTATTGGTCAACATGAAAAATGCAGGAAAACTGCACCCACTTTTGTAGGTGTGTAGTTTTCCAAAATCATGCAACAGTATTCTCAAACTACCTTTTCAATTAATATATAAGCATTCATAAATTACTTTTCACAATACTACTTTGGTTTATTCTTCAACCTTTTAACTCTACCCTCTCTTGTAATTTTCCAAGCTTTTCATATGACTTTTGACACAGCATTGTTTTGTGAATAATTTGTTTTTCAAGAAACATTAAATCACAGTTCTGCACAGATAACATTTCAAATTCAGTATGCAACATACTTCGAGTGCTCTAAATCACAAATAAATTAAAATGACTTATTTTACAATTTAATACAAGCTATTTTGATTTGTTACCTACTTCAGGCACTACAGGCTGGGGTCTTCTTGGCTTATCCTCAATAACTTTCTGCTTCATGAGCACTTTGTCTACATCCAAAATCCCAACAGCAGTATTTGGCTTGAAGCCTAATGGTTTGTGTGTCTCTCTGGATTGCATTTCAAGTGTATGATGAGTTGGATTTAAATGATATTGGCTGCACAAATCAATGAGTAGATCCATCACTGCTTTACTGTAGTGGAAAAATAATTAAAGTAAATTTTAGATCTGCATTACTTCAAATTGACATGTCTTTTGAGCATCTGAGTGATTGTTAAGGCAGAATATTTCATGAATAACTTTACTACCTAGGTTCCAGAGTAATAATTACAAAAATTTAATTCTATTTCACAGGCATTATGATATTGCACCCACAACTGAAAGCATTTCATTTGCATCAATCAACTATTCCCTAAATGTCCACTCCATGTTATTTTCATAGAAAGATTCATTTTGCTCTTTATGTACTGAGAGAAGAAAACTCTGTAGGCATATAAATATCCTATAATCGTCTGAAGGTGAGATGATTTTCAGTGTGAATGGTAAACAGCTTTACTTCTCAACAAAGTGAATTATACAGAGAAGCAATTGTATCAGAGGGCTTCGATTCAACTGAATACACTTGGATTCCTGTAATAACATGGATATAGTGTGATGGGCTTGTTATCTTAATTAAGCAGAATGTAACTTTACAAAATCATTGCATTCTACAAGCCCAAGGGCTTGTTCTACAGTTTATCATCTACTATCTTTTCATTTCTGTCTATCCTTTCACTTATTTCCAAAATACAGGGTTCATCTCTCACTTTTCTTTGCTGTTTATGACCAATTACAAGCCCAAGTTACCAAGAACCCCTTCAGAGTTAAAATGAAAAGGGTTGTCACAGCATCAATAAATGTGACCAGTTACTGAAATGTTAAACTGTTAAACTGTCACTTTGGAACACCACTTTATATTTAACAGACACAGCAAGTAAGCACTTTCTGTGAAAAGAGCCTCTCTAACACAAACATTACTGAAAAACAGCTGAATTCTCTTCATGACCAATACATAACTGGGAGAAATATTTTCCAAATTCACTCATTGTGAAATGAATATCAATAGAACACACACGCTGTATAGAAGAACAAATAAAGAAAATACAGCTGAACTAACAATGTCATTAGAGGGAGCCGAAAAGCTAATTAAAATTAACTAGCATTATCGCTAACACACAAAAATCAAATTTATTTTAATTGATAATAATTCAAGCATTGAACCATAATAGTCTGGTACACAAAAATTGATCTGATTGACATAAGTTGAACAGTTCAAAATTTTGATGAATGATATATTCCTGACTCAGTTGAAGTTTTACATTTACAGAATATTTTCCCTTAAAAGCCTTACACATATTTAATTGTACCTTAGTTACATCAAAAGTATTAAGGAATTTAATTTAGTGATTGGATTTTGCAGCACTGTTTTAACTGTTACATGATTGAATTTGGATGTTTTTCCTGAGGAAACTAAATGAATGGTCATTTTGTAAGAATTGTGCAGTTGTGAAATTAGCACTAGCACATATCACTAGTGAAGTCATTCACTGTACAAAGTTCATTTTGTATACTTGTGGCTCAAATTAGATCATATTTTTCTGATTTAGAAATGTAGCTCATGACTCAGAATCTAATTTATTATCTTGCATTGACTTGTACGACCTGAAAATGATTGTTTTGCAGCAGTAGTACAATGCAAAGATACAAAATGACAATAAATTTCACAATAAATAGTGCAAAAGAGTAAAGGAACTGTTCAGAAATCTGATGGCAAAGAGAAAGAAGCTGTCTCTGAATCATTGAGTGTGGGTATTCAGGTTACTATACCTCTTTCCTAAATGAAATAATGAAAAGAATGCAAGTTAGCTACGGTAAGGTTCCTGAGCAGTTGTTGGATTAGATTGACCAATTGTTATTTTCTTTGCAGTTTAACATTCTCATGTCTGCTTGTATTTTTACATAATTACTTTTGTATATGCAGTATGTTTCCTAGCGGTCACAATATATATACACAATTTTTCAATGTGTCCCTTAGTGGTTACAGTTCTTTCTCTTTCTGGAAGATTCTTCGTAATGCAATATTTGAATTAGGGCTATCTGACTGGTTAATTCTTATCTACTAATTTGAATGGAATGTCTGTCTATGTATGGCATAAGAAAGGCCTAGCATGTTGGCCCACCATCCTCTTCTTTGTTCTTCGACTCCTGCTAGTCATTTTCCATTTCCTTAAGTGCTTAATAAAGCAATCATGAAGTATCAAGGTTTATGCTTTGTTTGTGACTTCCGAAAGGACCTTGGATCATAAATGGCAAACACGAGGAAATCTGCAGATGCTGGAAATTCAAGCAACACACACAAAATGCTGGTGGAATGCAGCAGACCAGGCAGCATCTATAGGGAGAAACGCTGTCGAATTTTCGGGCCGAGACCCTTCGTCAGGTCCTGTCAAAGGGTCTCTGCCCAAAACGTCAACAGTGCTTCTCCCTATAGATGCTGCCAGGCCTGCAGCGTTCCACCAGCATTTTGTGTGTGTTGCTTGGATCATAAATGTCAGAATCCAACAATTTAGTGTAGTCAGCAAGGATGGGTGTGAAGATTTAAGGACTCAGAAGAATCCCAGACAAAGTGGAACTTTTCAGCTCCTAAATACAAAAGGAGGGAAATGCTTCCTCTAATTCTAAATTTCCCAAGATAATCAACTAGTTCTTCAACTTCAATGCACCACCTAGTGGATGTTTAAGAGTGAGGAAACTACTATACTGAATTGCTATTCTGAATAAAGTAGATCTGGAAAAAAAAGTATTGAAACTAATATCGTGCTTGACTAAAATTTGTACAAGCCAGTGGGAATGGAGAAATACTTCGATGCAAAACTTGTGAAAATTTGGTTGCAATCTAATAATATTTCGGATTGTGGTCAAAGTAATAAGAAGTACTTACAAAACTAAGTGTCACATGAGATTGAATTAGGACAATGGCTAAAGTTGTGAAATTAACTACAGAATCTCTCATTACTTGTGAACAGATGGCTGAGGGCTTGAGCTTCTACCTGAATAAAATATTTCAGTTTGATAAGATTAATGACAAATAATCCAGATGATATATACCATTGATGTTAAGTCTAATGAAGTGTGGTTCTTAAATTAATTTGACAAAGTATGGGATAAGATCCAGAACATCACTTCAAGCAAAAATAAACACCTGGGCGATGGCAATTTTATCACAGTTACGAAGGAGCAAACATGCAGAACTAGAAGAACAGTTTAAGCTAACATGGTCAGCTTGAGAATAGAATTTGAGAGTTAACTGAGCAAGTAAAGGAATTAACTGATCAACTCAGGAAAGAGAAAGAGATGTGTGATGAACTACAAAAAAAGAGTATGACAGAGCCAGTAAAAAAGAGCAAATCTCTGCATTAACTGAATGAGTAACACGGTGAGTGTAATAAATTGAAGTGCAATGCCTGAAGCTTCAAAACAAAGTGCAACAATATGTGAAAGTGCAGCAAGGACTTCAAGTGTGCAGTCCTGCCAGTGACGCTTCTTCTGTCGAACAGTCCTCTGAGACAGCGCCATCATCCAAACTCCGAGGAATTACAGACTGGACATAACAAGGACTCTACAGCGGCCTCTAACAACTTAAACAAGGATGACAATGAAGAAACAACAAGGTTGGCAGCTATGTCATGGCTTACTCCAATAAAGAACAAGGAGTGAAGACGCGTAAGGCTGGAGGTAGAACATATGAGAGGAGACAGGTGGTTTACTATCAGGCACCTGAAGCAGAAAAGATTAGTCCAAGGAAGTTGCACCTTCTAAAAAAGGAAGTTTAAACACCAGAGCTGAACTTCAACATAGAACAAATTACAAACTGCACCCATATGAAAGCATCCAAATTTTGGCTACTATGTTGCAGTCTCAGCAAACCAGACCAAAAGTATTTGAGTAATAGAGCTAACAGTGGCATGGGAGATGATGAACTAAATATATAAGGTGTTAGGAATGCTATTAAAAGGTGGTTGGAAGAACAGGCCCCAATGTAGACTGATTGGAGGAAAGTGATTGGAGGCAAGCAAAATATTTCTGAGGACGTTTCAGAATATGAGGAATACTACAGGATAAATGGTTAAGTTATACAGGATTTAGATGAAAATAATATAAAGGACTCTTTACATGGTCCCTTGAAGTCAACTTTTATGGATGCCTTGAAACCAGTTGTTGCCAAAATGGTGAAGCTGACAAAACTGAAAGAGAGTGAAGATGGTGTTTCATGTAGTGAGTTTGTGTGAGCTGCCAAACAAGCAAAACGAGATACTGAAATCTGAATAAGATCATTACGGGTGGGGCATCATTACCTTTGATCAACAATCACTGACCATGGGTCAACAGACATTGATCGCTAGTCAACAGCTACAGTTACCACAGGTGAATCAACAGCCAACATCTATTAACCAAAAGAAGAGCCTGGTCTGGGATTCACAGTGTGTATCGCAACAATCTCAGTCTGAGTCACAATTCCGAGGCTGATCCCCTAAAGCACAGAGTGACTTCTGTAGTAAGAAACTACACTGAGCCACAAACTGTTGGAATAGGAAACAAGGTGGGCAACAGAAACAAGCTCTAGAGCAAGCTGAATCCTCGCAAAAGTCGTGAGATTCTAATGTGTCAACATGGCTTCAACAAACAACGTTGGATATAAAGGACTTACTGACACGGTAAAAAAAATGACCAGGTCCTTCCCTGCAGTCCTTGCTTCTCTTGATAGAGCAAAAGGTATGTTAACTTATTGATCGGAAATGAATGTACCAAATTCTTATTCCATATAGGAGCTGAGCTAACATGTATAACCAAATCTATTGCCCAAATACACTGCTTACTAGTCAACAACCACAGCAAATGCAGGCGAGTCAACAGCCAAACCACTTGTGATGGATTCAGGGCATTGAAAATAGTTGATGGATTTGCACCAAAGGGGCTAGCTTGTCAAAACAATTTACTGTCAGTCTCCAAGTACCATTCATTTCCTTAAAAGGCTAGACTAGACTGTTTGACGGGCTGTTTCTTAATAAGAATTCCTTGCTCCCCCTTCTGGTTGACATTAGGTGAATACTGTTGACTGATATTCATAAATGTGCATATGGAGCAGCAGGACAGATAATTACACTAATTAAAAGCAAACTACATGAGATACAACTTTGTCCTCAACAACAAGAAATAAAGTTCTGGGTAGATGTCTCTTCTTCTTGGAATGGAACTCTATCGCAGAGGGTAGAGTCATTTGGAATCTTTTTTTAAAAATATGGAATGCTTCATGAATTTGCGTGTCATCCTTGCGCAGGGGCCATGCTAATCTTCTCTGTATCGTTCCAATTTTTAGTATATGTGCTGCCAAAGCGAGCACTGTCATTTGGAATCTTATGCAGTTGGCCAAACCTGAATCATCCCATATGGTCAAAATATAAACAAAAAAAAGACTGTGGCCTGCTGGAAATGAATCCTTTTGAGTTTGCTGATAAATGCCACCATGTACTAAGCAGTATCCCCTGTGTAGAACATCTATTGAGGCTATTCTACCTATTGTCAAACAGATAGAGGAGCAGGAGATTCTTGTTAGACACACAGGCCATCAAACATTTCCAGTCTGGCCTGTTAAGAAAGCGAATTAGACCTCTCAAGTAGCAGCTGTTCGGTGGTCCAAGTGGCCTACTGTTCTTGAGGCACTTAACATCATCATTCAAGAAATGAGAGTAGCAAATCCACTTGAACTGTCACCTTTGGACATGGAAGACTATGATGACCAATGCTGCGGAAGAATAATAACCACCATGAAAATGCAAATTAATACAAAGAAACTCCTCCACAGAATCCAGATCTGATTCTTTACTCTGATGGCTCCTCAAAAATGGAGGGAGGAATTCAGATGGCTGGATGGGCTATTATTTCTGAAACTGACTGACATCAGGAAGCATGGCTCCTGGTACTTCTGCACAACAGGTAGAACTGAAAGCTTTGAGTGAAGCCAGTACAGTGGCAGGATATCAACTTATCTATGCTGATTCTCAAGATGATTTTGGAGTTGTTCATGATATTAGAAAATTAATGGAGAGAAAGCGGATTTCTTATGGTCGTAGGAACCCCACAAATAATGGCCAACTACTACAAGAACATATGAATGTCATATAATTGCCATCAGAAATTGCTGTATTAAAATGTAAAAAGCAACTCCAAAATGCTTACATGGGAAAACCATGGAAATACACTCTCCAATGAAACTGTGAAAAGGGCACCACAAGGAGGATAAAATAAATAAGTTTAAAAAGTCAAAGATGGTACTGCGATCATATGCAGTAAATCTAACAACTGAAATTATGGAAACTAAATTGGACTCTATCACAGACGAACATACAAGACATTTGAGTGATCCAAGCTCAGTGCTCCAAACAGGAAAAGTGATTCTGGATGGAGAATGGTGGGAGGTTAAAAGGTGATGGAACATATAGCACTAGTCATAGACTAGTAGTTCTAACCAATGTTGTTTCCTTATCTGGCGGAGCAGAAACTCTCCCAAGGACACACTGGAGTGGAAATGATGATCAACTGATTCTCCCAGTGGTGGCAGAATCCAAAGTTCAGGACACAAGGTTGACACACGTTTGAAAGCTGCCAGAAAACAAATCCTAGAGCCACGGAAAAGCTACCGAAATTAAGTTCTCCTGCTTCACCTGGTCCATTCTTACACTTACAAGTAGATTACATTACTTTGCCAAAGTGTCAAGGATACTCAGACATGATGGTAATAGTGGACAAGTTTTCAAAATAAGCGGAAGCTATTCCAGCAAAGAAAGCCACTGCCACATACACACAGCAAAAACTCTGATCAAGGACTATATTCCTAGATGGGGACTGCCACGTCACATCGACTTTGACCATGGAACACATCTCACTGGGATTGTTAGTCAGGAATTATGTCGACTGATGAAAAAGGATCTAGTGCTTTTGCTGGTGTATATGACTATTTTAACCTGGCTAAAATTGATACCTGTACACAGCTAGAAGCCCGAGAAAAGTTTATTTGACAGATGAACATGGTCTTTTCATTGCCCACATCATCCAGAATCATTAGGACAAGTCAAATGAATGAATGAAACCACTAAATAATGACCAACTAAGTATCATGATGGCAGAAATGGCAGAGGAGCTGAGTGTGTATTTTGCATCAGTCTTTACAGTGGAAGATATCTGCAATATACCAGACATTCAAGAGAGTCAGGGAAGTGAAGTATGTGCAGTGAAAATTACGACTGAGAAGGTGCTCAAGAAGCTTAATGGTCTGAGGGTGGATAAATCTCCTGGACCTGATAGAATGCACCCTCGGGTTCTGAAGTTAGTAGCTGGAGAGATTGCGGAAGCATTAACAATGATCTTTCAAGAATTGATAGATTCTGGCATTGTACCAGATGATTGGAAAATTGTAAATGTTACTCCGCTATTTAAGAAGGGTGGGAAGCAGCAGAAAGGAAACTATAGACCTGTTAGCCTGACATCAGTGGTTGGAAAGTTGTTGGAATCCATTGCTAGGGATGCGATTATGGAGTACCTGGAGGCACATGGCAAGAAAGGCCAAAGCCAGCATGGTTTAATGAAAGGAAAATCCTGCCTGACTAACCTACTGCAATTTTTTGAGGAAATTACAAGCAGGGTAGACAAAGGAGATGCAGTGGATGTGGTGTACTTGGGTTTTCAGAAGGCCTTTGACAAATAAGAATATAGGGATTCTATTCTGGCTGGCTGCCTGTTACCAGTGGAGTTCCACAGGGGTCGGTGTTGGGACTGCTGCTTTTTACGATGTATGTCAATGATTTGGACTATGGTATTAAAGGATTTGTGGCTAAATTGGCCAATGATACAAAGATAGGTGGAGGAGCGGGTAGTGTTGAGGAAACAGAGAGCCTGCAGAAAGACTTAGATAGTTTAGGGCAATGGGCAAAGAAGTGGCAAATGAAATACAATGTTGGAAAGTGTATGGTCATGCACTTTGGTGGAAGAAATAAACAGGCAGACTATTATTTAGATGGAGAGAGAATTCAAAATGCAGAGATGCAAAGGGACTTGGGAATCTTTGTGCAGGATACCCTAAAGGTTAACCTCCAGGCTGAGTCGGTGGTGAAGAAGGCAAATGCAATGTTGGCATTCATTTCTAGAGGTATAGAATATAAGAGCAAGGACATGATGTTGAGGCTCTATAAGGCACTTGTGAGACCACACTTGGAGTATTGTGTGCAGTTTTGGGCTCCTTATTTTAGAAAGGATATACTGACATTGGAGAGGGTTCAGAGAAGATTCATGAGAATGATTCTAGGAGTGAAAAGGTTACCGTATGAGGAACGTCTGGCAGCTCTTGGGCTGTATTCCCTGGAGTTCAGGAGAATGAGGGGGAATCTCCTAGAAACATTCCGAATGTTAAAAGGCCTACACAGATTAGATATGGCAAAGTTTCCCATAGTAGGCGAGTCTAGGACAAGAGGGCATGACTTCAGGATTGAAGGACATCCATTTAGAACAGCGATGCAGAGAAATTACTTTAGTCAGAGGACGGCAAATCTGTGGAATTTGTAGCCATGAGCGGCTGTGGAGGTCAAGTCACTGGGTACATTTAAAGCAAAGATAGATAGGTTCTTGATTAGCCAGGGCATCAAAGGTATGGGGTGAAAGCAGGGGAATGAGGATGACTGGAAAAATTGGATCAGCCATGATTGCATGGCGGAGCAGACTCAATGGACTGAATGGCCTACTTCTGCTCCTATATCTTATGGTCTTATGAGGAAGACATACGATGGCCTATAGCTCTTCCTATGGTCCTATGTAGCATCAAATCAACAGCAAAAAAGAAAATTACTTTAAGTCCATTAGCAGCAGTAACAGGGCAACCTATGGCACTGCTGAAAGCTCTTGATCTCAGAGAAGTTGATATACACATTAAGGCAGACAGCTTAGTTAACTGTTGCGCAAACTTAATCCAGGCTGTACAGTCTTCTTCTCTACAGGTTTCTGCCACTTGGAGTGATCCAAAAGGAGGACACATCCTCATGTGGTGAGTAGGTCTTGATTTAGAAAACACACAAGGAACCAGTGGGAGTTTGATGGGAAGGTCTTTATCAAGTGCTATTAATTACGAATTCTGCATTGAAAGTAGAAGATAAAAGTAAGTGGATACACTGCAAGTAAGCTAAAGTTGTAGCTGATGAAGACAACAAGCACTGTGGTTAATGAGCTAGTAACTTCTGACCCAGTGCCTACGCTGCAAGATAACAGTGAGCAGATCTCTAACCAGCCAGAAGGCTTGAAGCACAGTTGAGAGCTACTGGACATTATGATGTTTATTCTAATAATATGTGTCTTGATATGTTATATCATAATTTACATCTTTTTTTATTTGTATAAGGACAATCCTTAATAAGTGTGCCTACTTATGAAAATAGTCTACCTAACAGTGACATTATTCTATGGATTGCTTTTGACATTTCCATAACTGAGATAGTTTTTTAATTAATTTACACTTAACATAGATTGCACAAGTTTTTCTGCCTCTTAATTTTCAGGTGTAATGATCCTAAATTTAGAATTTAGATTAAATTTAGATTTAGAATCAAAGGGGGGAAGGAAAGCATAATTGTTATACTTTGCTGTTTAATTTCCTCATGTCTGATTGTATTTTTAAATACGGTGGTTTTCAGTTAATTGTAACACATTGAGACCACTTAACTGGGTAACAACGTATATATTTAAATGAAATACAGAACAAATTAGAATACTATCAATACAACTACAGTACTATAAAACTGTGTAGCAGGTCCTAATGGTTATTGGAGAAATTCATCTCAGGTACGCTGCTGTGTTCTTTCGATCGGCTATAATTGAACAAAAAACAGTGCAGATACCTAACGCAGATAATAGACTGTCTTTCTAAAAATCTTTTGATGATTACAACTTCCAAATCTTTACTTTCATTGTAATATTCAAGGCAATTGTCAATACCTTTAAATTCTTTTTTTGCTTATTTATTGAAGGGGTGAAATTGTTTCATTTTTCACTGCTGGCCATTTCTGGCGTCTCCAAGCCTGAATGCTTGAAACCGCAGTGAGCAAAACATTTCTGCATCATCTTATTGCTTATTTCTCATCAGTGGCAAAGTAATCGCAGTTTTTGAACACAAACACATACAACTGGTGCTATTTAAGAACTGTTTTCTCTAAGCACAGTGAAGTGTTTGATGGCCATGTAAGTGTACATGTCTGAAGGCAGTTAGAAACTGTTTGGCAACAGTCTCCTTTACCAATTATGCGGCATAGTATCCCAAATAAATGAAGAGAATCCCTGCTATTTCCTTGATTAGTTTTTGTTCTTCAAATATTGTGTCAAATAAGTGGCTGCCCTGATGAACTAATGGCCCAATTAACTGACATCCACTGTAAATACTTACGGTATGTACATAGAATTGTTCAGTGTGTCTCCAGTAGTTATAGTTCTTTCTCTTTCTGGAAGCTTCTTTGGAATCACATGACTTGAATAGAAGCTTTCTGATTGGTTAACACTTATCAACAAAACTGAATGAGAATAAAGACCAGTAATCCCGTGGTTAGTGAATCCCCCCTGGCTGGCACCTGGAGGTCTGTGTGAGTCCAGAGTTTAAAATCCTGTGATCAGCGAGTTCTAGCATCAAAGCCCAAAAGTTGAATACTGATATTGGCGAATCCAGAGCTTGAGACCTGATGGTCAAAGCCCCTGGGTTAGCATATTGGAGCCCCAATATCTGCGAGTCTGGGCCAGGGACTGGAGGTTAGAGGCAAGGAGGCAGCCTGTCCTGGTGTTGGGGGCTTGGAGAGAGAGAGAGAGAGAGAAGGGGGGGGGGAGAGAAAAGAGAGAGAGAGAGAGAGAGAGAGAAGGGGGGGGGAGAAAAGAGAGAGAGAGAGAGAGAGAGAGAGAGAGAGAGAGAGAGAGAGAGAGAGATGGGGAGTGGGTGGAAGTTAGGGAGTAAACGGGCTTATTTTGCTGTCATTGTGGTTATTCTGCTGAACATTGTGGGCATGCTATGTTAGTGCCGGATTTATTCCTGGATTTTCTAAATATGTAGTCTATTCTGAACATGTCTAATAACCAAGTAATCAGTGCTCTCCTTTATAGAATTTCCAAAAAAGTTTACATCATTACAGCCTAGGTTAATGTTGTCATACTTTCTTTAGGAGATATGGTTCACATCTACTTAATCAGCTGGCATTCAGATGTAAAGAAAGAACTCAAATAAAAACACAATTTTGGTTAGGATTGTTCTATCACATGTTGCCTCGATAAACATACATTTGGCACGAAAGTAATATAGAAAACAGTTTCTATTCTCTCAATCTAGCTAAAATCCATTTAATAAGTTTATAAGATTCTGCACCGCATCTTCAGAAAGTGTTGTTGCTGAAAATACTTGCAACATTTCTAAAGGGAGGAAGAGCTATTTCAGATGAGAACATGCATAAATGATGCTACTTCAGTGCCCTACTTTTGAGTAATTCATTGTAAGCCTGAAATAGTCACTTCTAGATTTTTTTTCTTTTAAAAGCATGTCTGCTGAGGTAGCAAGTGCAAAAGTTGTTGTGAATTCTCCAGATAACTAGTTCAAATATAACCGAAATACCAACACTGAAGGGAAGGTAGAAAAAAGGAAAAAAAATGTTTATTTGGCACTAACACATAACAATACATTAAATGATTCTGAACCAAACTGGCTGCAGATTGTTGGCAGATTTTCTTTTCATTTGTGTACTCTTTGGAAAGTGGGTCCTGGAGTTTCTGGATAGACAGACAGAGGAACCCACGGTCTGAAGTGACATGGCAGTTATAAGCTGGTAAGCAACACATACACGTGGTTTAACCACTTGCCGGCAGTGAACTACAGTCTCTTACCATAACTGATTTAAATAGTACTATAATGGTAGTACAACGGTAGATTTTTCTCCCTTTATCAATGTACCAATACCTCCTATTTTATCTCCTTCCAAACTAAACTCTGCAACATAAGTACATTGACTCAAGAACTGGGGCCCTCACTGCAATTAACTGATGACAGAACAGATATGAGACAAGATGGTTGTTAGGGATTGTTTTGAGCAAGTCATTTATTTTGAAAGGGAAACATAGTGCCAACTGTTGGTAATTTTTTTCACATTAAAGTAAAAGGTCAGAGAAGGGGAAAAGAGCAGACCACTGAGAGTAGTGGGTCAAAGATGGGAAAGCTGAAGGAACAGGAGAAAGGCTAATAACAACATTAAAAGTAGGTTCTACAGAGAGGAGCAAAGAGCACAGTTGGAGAAGCACATAACAACAGAAGAGGGCAAGGGATGCATGATTATAACATACTAGATGCTGGTATGAGCAGTGAACTAATATGCAACATTAGAAGTGACTGAACTTTACTTGGAAATAAAACCCCAAAAGGATACAGAAATAGATGACAAGTTCAGTCTGCTTCAAATTTTAAACACATAATTTATTGTGAAAACTACAAGACTCATTTCTATTTTTAAAAAATAAGCATATAAAATTTTTGCCCAACTAGTGTTAACATGCCTGGAGAATTGTGAAACTCAATATTCGCTCAGTTTGCAACAGTACCACCAGATGGCCAGAGGAGTAAAAACTGCAGCATGGGAATGGTGACATGCATTATTACTTTTTTATTGAGGTGTTGATGGAATTAAAAAAAAGTGGAAAATGGTAAAGAAAGCAAGCGAGACATGGTACATGCAACAAGCAAAACTTTCAACATTTTATCTGATATATATTAGCTTTTTTTGATATAAAAAAATGAAATTGAAATACACCTTGGTCACAGCCAAAAATTACAACTGCTATGAAAAGTTTTTTCTTCTCTATATGTTTCCTTGCAATCTCAGTTGCAGAGCATAAATCCACTAACTAAATCATAAACAAGAGAAAATCTGCAAATGCTGGAAATCCAAGCATTTTGTGTGTGTTACTAACTAGGAATGTTTTGATATACAATTTTTTTTGTTTCAAAGTATATTTCTTAATGATGTATTTAATAGCAAAGCAATAGTTTGAAAAAAATCTAAAATTAGATCTATTGGAGAAATAAGCATTTTAAATTCACAGCAACAATCCACCGCCTCCAAGTTTATGAATTTGAAACAAACTCATTTTTAGGCAAATTGGGGCTATGAGATATAGCTCTTCCAACCTGAATGTAGCCTCATCGTGGTAATAGAAGAGGCCATGAACCGACATGTTGGAATGGGAATAGGAAATCAAATTAAAATGGATGGGCACCAGGAAATCCTGCATTTTGCAGTAGACAGGGCGAATGTGCTCAATGAGATGGTCCACCAATCTATGTTGAGTCTCACAGAAGTAGAGGAGGCTGTATTGGAAGCATTGGATACAGGAGATACCCATCAGAGATTCACAGGTGAAGTGTTGCCTCACCTGTAAGAACTGGTTCGGGTCCTGAATGGTGGCGAGGAAGGAGGTGTAGCACTTGTCATGCATGCAGGAATAAGTGTCAGGAAGGAGATCAGTGGGGTGGGATGAGTAGACAACCAAGGCTCGTAGAGAGTGATCCCTACAGAAAACAGAGTGAGGGCAGGAAACATGTGCTTAGTGGCAGGATCCTGTTGAAGATGATGGAAGTAATTGTGAATAATGTGCTTCATACAGAGGCTCACAGGATGGTATGTAAGGACAAGGGGAACCCTATCACTATCACTGTTATGCCGGTGGGAAAAAGGGTCAAGGGAAGATGTGCAGGACTTGGAGGAGATGCAGGTGAGGGCTGCATCAACAGTGGTGGAAAGAAAACCTTATTCTCTGAAGGAGGAGGATATCTCAGATGTTCCAGAATGGAGATTCATGCTAAAAGCAGATGTGGCACAGACAGTGTATTGTATTAAATTTTGTAAAGTACTGGATGAGTGTCTGAACAGTTCAAAATGACTGTTTTACTTTTTGCAAACTTATAGCATGTAACTTGTCTCTACAAGATAAACACTGTAAGTTTGTTAATGTCTAATGTTTATTAATAGCAGCTGGATTCTTTCTTAGTGTCAGGCACCATTAACATGAGGATGTCTGTCAATGACTACAGGGCTGTTGGTCACTTTGAGAACTAGGTTAATGGAATCTTTCTTAGTGTCTGTCAAATTCGCTTAATGGATTAATTTTGGGTTCAAGCTTATTGCTTATATGTAAAATTAATGTTCTTTTGTAATTAAAGAAATGTTATGGCCAAGAGATTCATGGACCGATGAATAAATGGTAGCCATTTAAGAGTCTATTTGATTTCTAAAGGTATGCTGAACACTGTGATGAACAGATGAGTTGTTTGAGTGAATGAAACCACCTGAGTTAATGGCACGCGAACAAAAGATAAAAAGAGTTAGTCTGTCTCTGTGTGTCCTTCTATGCTTGCGGAACACATATTTATTGGGTACCTTTCTCTCAGTTCTTTGGTCTTTGCCTAGACCAAGAATCGTAATCAGTGTCTACGACCCTGGGTGGTTTCAGGAGTGAGTTGAAATTCGGAGTCTCTAATCGGAGTCAATAATCAAGTGGTGACCAAGAATCGTGAACCCTGAAGTTTCTGTGACTAACCATTTTGTATTTTGTGTTGTTTATATGTGCTTTCTGTTTTTTGATAATAGAATAGGCTTAAGTTACTCTGGTGTGCTTGTATACTTATTACCACATCTCCTGGACACTCAACTTGTTTGGGTCTAATCAACCCAGCCCATTACACAGAAGAACAAAGAAAAGGGAAATAGGATTTTTACAAGTGACAAGCTAGGAAGAAGTAGAGTAAAGATAGCTGTGAGAGTCAGTAGGTTTACAAAAGATTTTAGTCAGCAGTCTATCTCCAAAGAGACTGTTTAATCAAGAAAGAGGAGAGAGGTGTCAGAGATGAACCAAGTAAATATGAGGGCAGGGTGGGCAATGGAGGCAAAATTCACGAGCTCAGCACAGATGCAGAAAGCAGCACCAATGTAGACATCAATGTTGCGTAGAAAGAGATGGGGAGTCTTACCAGTGTAGGCTTGGATCATGGACTGTTACATGCAGCCAGTGAAATGGCAGGCAGAACTGGGGCCCACATGGATGTACATGGTTACACCTTGTGTTTGGAGAAAGTGGGTGGAGCTGAAAGGGAAATTGTTGAAGGTGAGAACCAGTTCCGCCAGATGAAGGAAGGGAACTTCATTTTGGGTCTGTTTCCCAAAATGAAGTGGAGAGCTTTAAGGCCTTCCTGTTGGAGAATGAAATTGCATGGGGACTGGACATCTATAGTGAAAACAAGGTGATCAGGGCCAGGAAATTTGAAATGATTGAGATTAAAATGATCACGATATGCAGAGTCAAGCTCAGTGAGGCAGAAGTAAGCAATGGGCCCACCCAGACAATCAGGTTTATGGATCTTGGGGAAGAGGTAGAAATGAGCACTGCAAGATAAGGGAGCTATGAGGTTGGGAGATCTCCAGAGTCAATGAAGTTGGTGACGCTGCGCGAGACAATGACTAATACTCCTGAGTGGGGTCCTATATATACTGCTCAACATTTTCAGCATCTGCAGAATCTCTTGTGTTTATTATCTTGTCTTTTATTGTCATCAGCACATTTAGCTATCATACCTTCCATGCTTTATTTAAGTAGTTTACATTAACTTAGTTGTGAGCTCTGCATTGACCCATGCCATAACACACAAAGTATACTGCTAATCAGAGGTGACCCATTTATTAAAAATTTTTGTAGGGATTTTTGGAAAATTCACATCAACTAACTCTCTGGCCATGTTTTACCAGACAATAGGATTAAGTACATTAGGACAGGGAAGTGTAAACCTACAGTTCTAATAATTAGCACAGTGCCACTTTCTTGATTATTATGACTTTCCTAAGTGACAGCTTTCTGTTATGTATCATCTTTTGTGACGACTTATGCAAAATACTGTTAATTGTATTTCCTAAGTTTAGATATTAACTCTCCAGATCCAGTCTCCAAGAATAATTCTCATTTTGTTAATCTTTTAAAGGATTACTTGAAACTATTTTTACTTTTCAAGCTAGCTTTGCTTCATACTGATTTTCCTTCCTTATTTTCTTTTAGTCATACATTAATTTTTGAAAAATTCTATCCAATCTTGCAATCTGCTGCCTACCTTTGCACAATCAGATGTTTTGTCTTTGTTTGATACTTAAACTTACGTTTAACCATTGGTCCGTTCTGAATACCTTCCTTCTTGTGGAGTACATGAATTGCATATTCCAAGACCCTTTATATTTTGTATCGGCTGAAAAATTCCTTAAACTAATTTGCCCATTCACTTTAGCCAGCTCTGATTTCAAGCTTGGAGCCATTACTATTCTTGGAGCCATTTTTTCACCTTTAAACAGTAAGCAAATTTCAACTCAAGATATTAACTAAACCCTATTCTGATACCAGAAACACTGGTGTGAATCACTGCCTGCTCTATCCTTCCATACACAAATCCTCACCAGAGACTCTCACCTCTCAGTGAGCCACATGTGGCTAAAAAAATCTCAGATCAACCCAAAAGTGGAGCCTCAGCTTCTAGGAGCATGGTATGAAACCAATCAGCACTTCAATTTCCTGGGGGCAGGAAGCTGGAAGTTCAGCAGTTTGACAATTACTGAGGGATTCAACTGATCAAGCCATCACAGGAAGTACTGACAGTTACTCCCATCAAGTGACTTGACCTATTGTACATTAAGGAATTTGTGCTTTGTGATGAGAATCTGTTTTATGATGAAAGCTGGGTTGACTTGGAGTATTCTTTTTATTGAATAGTTTAACAGAAGAATGTGCTACTCCTGAGCATATCATGGGTAATAAAGAAATAAATGTGTAAGTCATGAGTAACTATCTCATAATGTAGTTCATACAAGCCCAAAATGATAACACTGCAAACATGGCAATAAAGAGTTTCCTGGCAGTAATAGAAGTAATATGGCAGTAATATGAAGGAAGCACACTGAAAATACAGAAACAGTTTAAACTCCACCTGAATACATACAGCTCAGCAGCAAATACCCTACTTATCCTGCTGTTGTTAAAAAAAAGTCCATGTTTTGTGGTTTATGACAAGCTGTTATTCTCACCAGCAACCAAAGTTCTCCAATGAGAAGCTGCTGCTGGAGGAATACTCCACAACAAGACCGTTCTACCCAAAATTCATTTCATCTGATGAACTGGTAAAGGCTGAAACAAGTCCTAACCCCAAAATTATTACCAAAAAATTTATGGGTGTCTTAGCCATGCCTAAGTTGGCTAGTCACTAAAACTCCAAATGTTTCTGATATTCAGAAAGATTTTCAAGTTAGTAAAATTGAATTAAACTATTCCAAAAGTATAAAAGTACTTGAAGCATCAAAAACGAGACAAATATTTAAATTCAGGTAATTAAATGAAAAAAAGAAATTGAAGTACAGTCATAAACTGCAACCCCTCAAAAGGATGAGGGCATCAGATCCAACCTGTCTCCTGCATGAGGGCAATCACATCAATTTCACAATCTGTTGCTCACAACCAGTAAATTTTGTACTATTATTTGATGTATTATTATATTATGCAAAGGTACATGTACCTTTACATTTACAGACTCCTGCAGAGAAACACTGACAGAAATTAAAAGAACTGCCAGGATTTCCCTGCCAAGAGCAGCCCAATTATTTGCTATGAACTTGGATCACATACTACAAATAAGGGCAGAAAATGGTGGAAGCTACCGAGCAAAAAAAAAAATTAGGATTAGAAATTCCCACCAACACTTGTGCAACTGCAAATGTGGTCGTTATTATTGTTATTCTTAAGAACAGACCGAAATCTACCAGGGTTTTGGTGGTAAGTTAAAAATTACATCTCTGCTCATGAGCGATTGAGGCGTTCTGACTGTGTGACTGCAGCCTGTGCAGTTTAGAACAAACACATAATGAGAAGATAGTTGATTTTGGTCACAATAACCCAAAGTGAATATAGTCAGGATTTTGCTATTTGGGTAAATCTTTTATATTCTCTTGCAAATGCACATTTGATATAAAGGCTTACAGCAGCAAAGAAATCCAGGATAATTGTACATAGTATTCAGTGATGTCACCTCTTCATGACGATAAAGACTGATTAAAATTCTACTTAACAAGGATGATTTCTTAATAATAGTTCATCTGAAGCAAAAGTCCATTGTGATTGTTAAATTCCATTTTATCTTTCAAATGCTGTTACCATCTTATAAGATTCAAGATTGTTTAATGTCATTTCCTGCACACAAGTGTAAAGGAGAACGAAATAATTGTTAGTTCACATCCAAAGTAGCGCACAAAACACACAAAAGACCCCAATAAATATAAATACACCAGATAGCGTATACACATAGATTGATTCTATGTTCATAAAGTGATGCTAGGCTGTAAAGTAGTGCTGGAATTAGTGAGTGGAGGTGTTGATCAGCCTTACTGTTTATGAAAAGTAGCTGTTTTTGAGTCTGCTGATCCTGGTATGGATTCAATGTAGCCTCCTTACTGACGAGAGTAGGATAAGCAAACCATGATCAGGGTGGGTGGATAGTTCATGATGTTACTGTCCCTTTTCTGACACCTTCCTGTATAAATGTCTGTGATGGCAGGTAAACTGGTGCCAGTGATGCGTTGAGTCCTTCTCATGTCTGCTGCAGTTACAGACAGCAGCCGCTCACCTGGGGGGGAGGCGTAGTTTCATGGCCAACATTGTCTTGCATGCCTCAAAGCATGCATAAATGTTACTTACATCGTCAAGAAGGGAGGCATCACTGAAACAGTCAACGCTGTTTTTTCCTTGCATAGACAGTAACGTCCTTGATGCCTAGCCACATACGCTGGGGATTGTTATCGGATATGTGTTCCTGAATTGTTCCTGAATTAACATCCTTTGCCCTCTTGATGCCTAAGTTTTCTCCCTGCTGGGGTGAGAGCTGTTCTGTCACCATATTAGAAGGCAGCATCCTGATCATTTAGTAGGAAGCACACGCTCAGGAATGTAGACAGCTTTGATGAACGCAACAGTAAACTCCCTGAGCAGGCTATGCAGCTGATATTTAATTGTAAGATCTTCAATTTCCCCAGAACAGTGATAGCTAAGTACAGTGCGCCAACCTTTATTAATGTACAAACAGATTCCAGCTCCTTTGAATTTCCCTGATGATGATGACGTTGAGTTGAAATGCTGAGTCAGGCACATTGTTATTTTTCAGTGAAAACCAGATTTCAGCAGTTTCTCATCTCTTTCTGTATGCTCATGCTCAGTCTCAGTGAGTCAATTTTATTTACTAGCAAGCAGACATTGGCCAGGAGAAGCGATGGTAACATTGGTCTGGTCAAGTTAGCTCTCCTCCAAAGTAGCAACAACTCTCTTGCCATGTTTACAATTACAGCAAGCAATTTGCACCAATTCATCTGATAGAGCAAGTGATTAATTTAAGATTTAAATATTTCAATTAAGTGTAAATGCACTTCTCAGAATGTGTCAGAAAGGATCTATGCATGTATATTAATTTATTGCCTCAATTTCTCAGTTCATTTAAGTTAGCTGATGCAACCAACTCCTTAAACAGTAATTTATGATGAGAACACTTTACAATCTGTTGCCAGGAAATTCAAATTCAATGATGTAATGACCTGCATTTATCACTAGCTGTCCTAGTAAAAGTAACATACCTCAAAAATACAGCAATTATAACATACCTTTGTGCAATTTCTGCTTGAATTTTCTTGTGTTTGGATGTAAGTTTGAAGTCTTCACTCAACTTGGATTTCCAATTATTTCTGCTTAAAGTATAATTTTGTATCTCATTTCCATGTCAACGTGATTCCAATTTATTGCTTACCTTTTGTTCACTTCAATGGATTTTTCTGCACCATTCGGTAAGACAACCAATAGGTCTACAGTTTCAGGCAAAACATTTTCTTTCATGTCTTTCGGATTCTGCTGGCTTTGTGAAGCTTTACAGTTCTGAGTAGCAGTGAGGAGCTTCTGAGGAGCTGGCTGTGGTGGTGGTTGTGGAGCTCTACCCTTCATTCTACTGCAAAAGAATGAGAACAATCTCATTAATAGAGAAAATAATGCAAACAATCTCAATATGTACCTTTGTTTGGAAAGAACACTGTACAAACCAAACTCACTCACACCCATTGCATACTGCTTATCGTATGTGAGAAAGGCCCTCATTGGTCAGGGTCGACTATGAATGTTGTGTCTTTGTTCTGTCAAAGTTCAAAATTCAAAATACATTTATTATCAAAATATATACACATTATACAACCTTGAGCTTCGGCTCCTAACAGACAGCCATGAAACAAAGAAACCAAGAGAAATGTAAGCCAGGGCAGTACAATATGGAGAGCAAGCTTTTCCCACGCAGTAGACTCCCCTCTCTCCATGCTGCTGATGAATCCACAGGAACGGCAGATGCCAATGCAGCTTGGCACCAGCAGTGTCACAGGAGTTGCCATTCAGCATAGGACTGCCTTAGGGACTCCAGCTCGGGATTTACTCCAGAAGCCTTGGCCATCAGTGGGTGTTGCTGCAAGGCAGCGGAAGTGTGAGATCAGAACTTTCCTTCTCCTAGACCAGCTGACGAGCCCCATCTGCCCGAAGTGACTAGTTTAAAGCCACCAGTACCTCGCCTTTTCCTCAATAAAAATCGTTCAGTCTTGCCATGTATAATTGCCCACTTACTCCCAATGACGTACAAACTATTCTTCAATAATGGAACATGCATTTTGTCACGGAGAGGAAGTAAATGTCGCAATCTGACTATTAATCTGACTATTTTGAATGTACTAAATCTTTTAATCTATTTACTACATACTAATCTAGTTAAATATATTGATAATGGAAAATATTTACTAACATAAGTATCAGCTTCAACAATATTATCTTTTGTGATCTGTAATTTAGTCTGAAATATAGTATATCATGTTTTCAAGTTACATAAAATAAAATGTTCTGAACTCAAAATTTGGAATGTCACTATTCCAGCCAAAATCGTTACATATGTTACAAGTTATTGAAGCATGAAGATGACTCTTGCTCAATGTTTGATAATTCTACAATAATGAAAAAGAGAACAGTCTACAGATCAATAAATAGGTCCTGTACCACAGTCAAGTCTTTAAAATCAGGCTCTGAAAGGTTAAGTTTTCCACATGTATTCAGTCTAAGCAAGCAATTCCTGCATATCAGTTATGTTAAGAGATCTGGAAGCATCTTCTGTGCCTATCGAAAACTAGACTTAGTTTCAAAGCCCATGTAAATGCCTATATCTTGGGTCCCTTTCCAAAGCTATAATGTGACTGAGAAATCCTCATGTGAGTGTGCCCAGGCCCAATGCAGTCACATCAGCAATCTCTCTAAAGGAGGGAAAACTATACACCAGCATAGGAAAGAATATTAAGTTAGTTTCTCTCTTACACTGGCTGCAGTGTATTAGCCTGATACCTGCTAGATCCTGGTGTCTCGGAACCCTTTGGAACTTTGTGATCAACAATCTATATGCCAATTGCATTCAGATGATTGGAAAATGGACCAGAAATAAAGTGAAGGGATAAGATCAGAGAGATCAATGCTGCCTCAATAAGTTTCATGTTCAGTATCACTTGGCTTTAAGTTGAGAAACAAGAGACAAAGAAAATTCTTAATCTAAGTCTTTGGTGATCTCAGATTTGCTAATTTTCCATACAACTGAATGTTGTATTAAGACCTCTTAATTCACTTCATTTTCAGTACTCTGTCTTGGGCTGTGTGTGTCTGAGAGACAGGCAGATGAGCACACTGTGTGTGTATGTTGTATGAGGGGCGGGAGTTCGGTGGGGCAGACGGTGTGTGTGTGTGTGTGAGAGAGAGAGAGAGAGAGAGAGAGAGAGAGAGAGAGAGAGAGAGAGAGAGAGAGAGCAAGAGAGTGTGTGTGTGTGTATATAAGAACTTGGGTGGATCAGAAGGACAGAAATAGGAACAGAGAAGCAGAGTTCCCAATGGACTCACTCATGTCGATGAGGCCACATCAAGAGCACTGACTACAATAGTTGGAGAAGTACAGAGACAGAGTTCTCTTAGTTCTTTCTTCTCATTCTACCAGCATCTGCACACAGCATGTCATTCTCCACTTCTACCAGCTGCAACAAAATTCCTGCACACATTTTTCCTTTCAGAGGGACCAGTCTCTCTGTGACTCCCCACTTTACTCATCCCTCTTATCTACTCCTTCCACAGACATTTTAGCCTTGCAACTACAGAGATGCATCACCATTCAGATTCAGATTCAGATTATTGTCATTTAGAAACCACAAATACAATGCAGTTAAAAAATGAGACAACGTTCCTCCAGAATGATATCACAAACGCATATGACAAAACAGACTACACTAGAAAATCCACATAACATTTGGCAATCCCCAATCCAGAGTCTGGAGAGGCTGCTGCGTATTAATATCGCGCTACCGTCTTAGCGCGTTCCCCGGAAAGGAGCTCCAAATCCACCAGACAAAACAAGACCAAAAACTAAAGCTACAAGACCTGCACAAAACCACATAGTTACAACAGTGCAAACAATAGCATAATTGATAAAAAAAAAACAGACTATGGGCACAGTAAAAATAGTCCAAAGATGTTAAAGGACTATAAGTTCAAAAGAAATCACCACACAGTTTCCACAAGACCCCAGGGTCCCGACAGACTTGCCATCCCACGCCGGCGGCAGAAGGGAATATCCCCGCTATGGACTTCCACGACGCCGCCCGACTCAGCCTCGCAGACGCAGCACACTATGAAAGCTCCGTCGGAACCAGTCTCGCAGATGCAGCGCACACCGAAAGCGACCTGACCGCAGCGGACTCTGAGTATGTCGAACCTCCGAGCCGACGACCATCCCCTCCTTACCTTTGTACCAGCATTCAGGAGCCTAAGCAGCCCTTCCAGGGAAGGCAGACTGACATGCAGCTTCTCCAGCCTGGTCTATTCACTCCAAAATTACCAACATTCATCTGGATAGTAATCCCAAGAGTTATTTGAATTGAAGTTTTAAAAAGCATGACTTTTTGCAGCATTACACAGCAGTGCCATTGGGTTTCAATCCCCATCTCACAATCTGCATATGCCGCTAGCTGCTCAACTACAAAGCTATATAATCCAAGCAAATTGCACAACATTCAAATAACAGACTTTTTGTACTTCCATGATGTGAGTCAGCAAGGTTCCTTCCAAAATATAGAAAGGACCAGCAATATCCTGGCTCAATAAACTGATTAGAAAGGTTGGCTCTGTTACAGGAGTCAAAGTGGACACACTGGAAGCTGTGGTAGAACAAAGGGCCCTGCTGTAGTTGTCCTCATTATTAGTAGATTTGGGAGGTGTTGGAGTAGGCTGGGTATTGTGCATTCTGGAGAAGATACATACGGTGCTTACTATATAAGCAAGAGGAGGGAATTAATGTGCAGGGTTGATGATGCGTACCAAGAAAGCAGGTTGAGCTTTTAGAGGTATTGGCACTGTACTTATCCATGCAAGTGAAGCCTAATCCCTCACACTTCCAATTGTACATAGAGAGGTTTGGGATGTTAGGATGTCAGGCATCAAGCACTGCATGATACCCAGCCTTTGACCTGTTCTTGTTGCCATAGCATTTATGTTGTGTGTCCAGTTGAGCTTTTGGTAAGTGATGACCCTGGGATATTGAATGTGTTGGACATTTTTTATTTCGTTATCGTAAGACCTTGGACATTGGAAATGTAGAATACTGCAAGTCTGTTTTACTGGTTCATTGGTGAGACTGATGGCAGAGGAGCTGTGTTGCCTCAGCTGTTGCACGGACTTGGCCCTCCTGGCACTGAGGTTCATGTTGCAGCCATACAGGAGAAGTCTGAGGTGAGAGCAGAGGCCACAGCGGTACGCTGAAATCCATACCACGTTGGGGGCTGGCCCCTCCTGTCAGTGCTGCCCTCTGCTGTTCACTTGGTGGAAGCACCAGGACAACATCAATCTACAGGCCATGCCATGCTTGGATCTGGGCTATTTATATATTTTTGTGACTGTATGTTTTCCAGTTATTGTAACATCATGTGCAGTGTGTTGTTGGAACTGTGTTTTGCACTTTGGCCCTGGAGGAACGTTGCTTTGTTTGGCTGTACTGTATTCAGGTGTAAGGTTGAATGACAATTAAACTTGAACTTGATGGTGTGGTAACTCGGCAGTTGCCATTGACTGTCAAGGGCAGGTGACTAGATTCTCTCTTGTTGGAAATGGTCTTTGCAAGGTACTTCTGAGAATGAATGCAAGTTGAAATTTATTATCATTCATGCCTGAATGTTGTATAAGTCTTGCTGCATGCAGCTATGGTCTGCCTTATTTACCGAAAGATGCAAATAGAATTGAATATGATGCAAATCAGAGAGCATCTCCATATCTGACCTGATGGTGGAAAGAAGGTCATTGATGAAGCAGCTGAAGCCAATTGGGCCTATAATACTACCCTGAGAAACTCCTATAATGATGTCCCAGAGCTGGGATGATTGACCACTGGTAACTGCAAATATCCTCCTTTGTGTAGACTCTGACCACTGGTTTCCCTTTGATGCCCTTTGATTTAAGGTCTGTCAGAGTACCTTCATACTACACCTGCGTCAAATGATACTTCAATGTCCAGGGGATTTTCACTCACCTTTGCTGCAGTCTTTGTTCCATATTGGAACCAAGGCAGTGACGAGGCCTGAAGCAGCATAGCTCTGGTAAAATCCAAACTGGACATCTGTGAGGTGGTTATTAGTGAGTAAGTACAACTTGATAGCACCTGAGGCACATTTGGTCCTGGATTACAGATCATTTGCACTGTAGATAAATAGTTGTCTAGTCCTATAGACTTTGTATCTAGTGATCTCAGCCTTTTCTTAATCATATTGAGTGAATGGAATTTTCTGGCTTCTGTAATGGAGGTAATCTCAGGAGGAAGCCATGACTGCTCCTCTAATTGCCATTTCTGTCTGAACATGGTTTTGAACACTTTCTAGGTTTAAGATGAGGCACGAGATTTGTTCAAAAGTAATTATTCCACCTGTCACTAGATGGCATACAAGAATACCTAAGACCGTGATGTATTCCTTCCCTGAGGAATACACCATAAATACCGTAGGTTGTTCCATTTATATACAAAATTGAGCAATGCAGGAGTGGCAATTAACACTATTTGAATGAGCTGCACTAAATACACTCACAAGGATAGGTTTTGTTATTCCCATTTCCAATAATGGCTGACAACAAATACCAGAATCCTTTTAATTTACACAGGAGAGATCCCAAAATCACGGGTGTTGGACAATTCTATTCCCTCTGGCTAATAAAATGCATTGTAACGTTGTACATTAGGAAGAAAGAAACATTGATTTTGCAAAGATGCCCTTTCTAGTTTCATGCTTACTGCCAGATGGTAAGACAATGAAAAAATTTATCATACCTCAAATTCAATTTTCAGATAAGACTATTTTTTTCCCCAAGAATATACAGGAAATGTGGGAATTTGGCGGTTGCCTATTAATTGTGCCAAAAGAACCCAATAAGATCATTATGTGATAACAGAACTCCTGTTGGCAACAGTTCTATAGGTTACAAGATTGTTTTTCTTTGCTATTTTACTGTTTCCTGTGTCCTCTGTTGCTTTTAAATAGAATTTTATACGAACAGCATGTCACATCAAAAATAAAATTTTTGTCAGTGTACGTCTTTAAAAATGCTGCTCTACATGAGCATAACAGATGGTTTAAATATAGAATTTTTACTTTTTAATGAAAGAGATATAGTGTGGTTTCAGCAATTTTCTTGAACTCCAGTTTTTAAAATGATAACTGGCTGTGAAATTACAACGACCGAATGTATTTTCAGATGCAATATGGCTACAGAGATGACTACAACTCATGTGTTCAAACAACACACCCACTGACAATGATTGTCCAAGATTCCATCCGGCTGCAGTGAACAGCTTCTTATAGTCTCGATGTATTTATTGCTAACAATTCCTATGAAAATTTTTTGTGGTTCACTCTTAGAACCAAAAGTCAGTGAGTAATACTGCGGTTTAATCATTCTTCAGACTTCCTAGACATGCTAGAAATAACCTGAAATTAAATAATTTTACAGTAGCTCCTGACCATTTTTCACAAAAAATATCAAGAACTTATATCGTGCAATGGTAGTTGGGAGCCCTTGAGACTGAATTGCTGACTACTGTAATTATTCATTAATTTTACAAGACTGACCCGTAGCTACTCCAGTTTTAATCTGTTACACTTCATTGCTATAAACAGTGATAATATCATGGCAACTAAACAACAGATAACCCACTCTATCATAAATATAATCTACATCAAGTTGTAATGTACTCTTATATCCAAAATTAGAGATTAAAATAATCTCTAAATTCATTTGAGATCATTTTCAAATCAAATGTTTGGCAGAGTATATCTCATTCCTATTTAAAAGAAAAGCTGATATTTAATCACCCGCCCATTTTAAAGGCAGAGCCATGCAGCACAGAAACAAAACTTTGAGCCTACCCTATAGTATCCATCTATTTTAATTCCATTTACCAGTACTTCATCTTTAGCCTTCAGTGCCATGATTAAGCAAGTGCATGTCTAAATATATACCATATAAAACTTGAGAGTATTTGCTTCCCTTACCCACACAGGCAGGGCATTCCAGATTACAACTATTGTAAATACATTCTTCCTCAAGTCCCCGCAAACTGCTTACTCTTTACCTTAAATCTATAGCATAGGGAAAAGGTCTCCTACCTGAAGTACTGACTGTTTCTCTTACCACAGATATGGCCTCACCTGCTAAGTCTTTCCAGAACTTTCTTGTAAGGTTTAGAGCACCTTTGGTTTTCTTTGATTTTTAACATCCTGGTTAACCTCCTTTACATTCCTTCCATTTTAATCATATCCTTAATCTAGTGTCCAACCAGTATTGTATACAATACTCCAGCTGTGACCTAACTAAAGTTGTATGATACTTCCATGTTCTTATTGCCCTTGTGAGGCTAATAATGTGTGTCAGCTTCAGAATCTTATCGACCTTTGCTGCCACTTTCAGCATTTCATGTATGCCAAAGTCTCCCTGTTCCTCAATACTCCTTAGGGCCCTATCATTCTTCTCATGTCAAGAAATGTGCAGCATTTGCACTTATTGGGATTAAATTCCACCTGCTTTTGCTCTGCCCATTTTAACAACAGTTTAATCCTATGGTCTAATATTCCTCCTCAACTGCATCAATTCAGAAAAATTATCTATCAGACCTCCTACATTCACATTCAAATTGTTAATGAATAACAGTAAAGTTCCCAACAACAATCCCTCTGTTACACCACTGGTCACAGGCTTCCAATCACAAAAGCACATCTCCACTTTCACCCTCAGTCAATTTTGCATCCAATTTACCAACCTGTCTTAGACCCCAAAGGCTCTAACTTTTCAGACCAGCTTGTCATGTGGAACTTTGGCTAAGGTCCTAATGTATTTAATGTATACCTCCTCAACCAAATCACCCAGACTAATCCCTTTTGTTACCACTGTTGGGAAATGTTGTCTAGCCAATTTGATTGAATTTTTCTCAAAGGCATGCTGACTAACTTTGATTAGACCGGGCCTTTCCAAGTGTAGGTTAATCCGATCCATCTCTGCCAGTGATGTTAGAAACAGAAAGATAACCATTTGGTTTATACCTGTCAAGTTTGTCCATTCCAATACCTGTCAAGGTACTTCTACCACCTCCTCTGGCAGCTCATTCCAGATGCTAGCTATTTCACATGAAAAAACTACCCCTTGATCTCCTTTAATCCTTCTCGCGTACACAAACCTATGCTCTCTAGTTTTCGATACCTATACCATGAGAAAGCAGACTCTACCTACCTCTTCTGTGACTTTCAAAATTTTATATACCTCTATCACGTTACCGCTCAGTCTCTCTTGCTCCAGGGAAAGCAGACCTAGCCTGATATTCTAAACCTTTCAATTTAGGTGACATCCTTCTGAATCTTTTATATATGTTCCCAGACTTAATCATTTCCTTCTTATTGTGTGGTGACCAGAACTATGCACAATACTCCATGCAGCCTAACCAATGCTTTGTATAACTGTAACATGGTGTCCTAACTTCTGTACCCAATGACTCTGCTCATGAGGGTAAGGAGGTCATCTGCCTTCTCAACACTGTTTTCTTATGTCCTATTTTCAGGAAATCGTGCATTTGAACCCCAATTTTCTGTGTTCATTGACACTTCTCCGGGCCCTTCCATTCATTGTGCATGTTTTGCCCTGTTTTAACTTCCCAAAAAGCATCACTGTACGTGTCCAAATTAAACTTCATCTGTCACTTTCTCACTTAATGTGTTGAAATCTTAGATAACCTTCTTCACTCTCCAGTATACCACCAGATTTGCTTATAAGACCATAAGATATAGGAGTAGAAATAGGCTATTTGGCCCATCGAGTCTGTTCCACAATTTCATCATGGCTGATCCATTTTCCCTCTCAGCCCCAATCTTTTGCCTTCTCCCCATATCCCTTCATACCATGACTAATCAAGAATCTATCAACCTCTGCTTTAAGTATACCAAATGATTTGGCCTCCATAGCAGCCCGTGGCAACAAATTCCACACATCCACCACTCTCCAGCTAAAGAAATTCCTCCTCAACTCCATTCTAAAAGGACACTCCTCTATTCTGAGGCTGTATCCTCTGATCTTAGACTCACCCACCATAGGAAACATCCTCTCCACATTCACTCTATCGAGGCCATTCAATGTTCGATAGGTTTCAATAAGATCACCCCTCATTCTTCTGAATTCCAGTGAGTAGAGGCCCAGAGCCATCAAATGCTCCTGATATGATAAGCCTTTCAATCCCAGAATCATTTCCGTGACACTCCTTTGAACCCTCTCCAACGTTAGCACATTCACTAAGGAGCCCAAAACTGCTCACATTACTAATGAGGCCTCACCAGTGCTTCATAAAGCTTCAACATTACATCCTTGCTTTTATCTACAAACTTATTAATCGTGACACCTACATTCTCATACAAATCAAAAATATTTAATAAACAATAAAGGACCTGGTACCAATTACTATGACACATCACTTGTCACGGGCCCTATTTTTTCAAATATAATTTCCTGTTCAAACTTGCCCTTGTCTATAATAGCTTGAATTATGTTCTATTTCTGAAATGCTCTCCCACTAATACTTCTACTACTTGGCTGGCTACATTCCGGAAGATTAGATCCAATATATCTCTTCTCTTTTTGCATTAAGTACTCTCCTGTTTTCTACTTCCCTTTTCTGGCACTGACAATGCAGTACTCACATTGAAAGAAAGCAACAATCTTCACAACCATGCTATCAAAAAACATGCTTTAAAAATATTGTTTGTTTTTAAATATGCCTTGTGTTTCTGAATAAAATAATTTGAATTCTTGGTTTGATTTTTGAGCTTCACGTTAAACCATGTATGTCCAGTTAAGTTTCATGTTCCAGAAGAAAATTACATTTCAAAGTTACACAAACAACATTAATCTTCAACTGATAAACAACTTCACATAAAAAACAATGTAAACATGTTTTTTCTACAAAGTTGTTTTCTATTCCACATTGTCTTTAAACTTACCTTCAATACCATCTGAAACACAGTTTCTTTCACAAAAGAAACTACTTTCACTGTTTCTACCACACATATTATAGTAGAGTGCAATAGATTAAAGTTTCAATAAATATTTTTATCATTGAACACATGAAATATTAATTCATTTATGAAGGGTCCTCCTTGATGTTTCAGACATTGCATGTAGTAATTTATTGTTAGACCAAGGAACAAAACTGCAACTATACCCATCAACCTCTTATAACATTCACCAAATAACTCATCATCATCCCTTATATAACCCTAGTTTTCAGGCAAGAAATGTTAAACTCAAGTTCTGTCTTTCTCTCTGTATTTTAAAAGATTTCATGTATTCATTTAAAGAACACAGTTATTTTTTATCATCAGCATCAAGAAAAAAGATTGACCATTATCTAAAAAAGTTGTTGACTGCAATTTAAATGTAAATTTAATTGTTATACAGCGTTTCTAACATACACTCAGTGGCCACTTTATTAGGTACACCTGTACACTTGCTTGTTGAAGTAAATATTTATTCAGCCAATCATGTGGCAGCTAATCAATACATAAAAGCACGCAGGCATGGTCAAAAGGCTCAGTTATTGTTCAGACTGAACATCGGAATATGGAACACATGTGATCTAAGTGACGTTGACTGTGGAATGATTGTTGGTGCCAGACTTCCTGGTTTGCCTATCTCAGAAACTGCTGATCTACTGGGATTTTCACGTAGACTTTACAGAGAACGGTGCAAAAATTTTTTAAAAGACATGTAGAGTGGAGGTTCTGTGGGCGAAAATGCCTTGTAAATGAGAGATCAAAGAAGAATGGCCAGACTGCTTCAAGCTGACAGGAAGGTGACAGTCATTCAAGTAACCGTGTGTTGTAAGTGGTGCGCAGAGGAGCATCTCTGAATGCACAATTCTTCGAACCTTGTAGTGGATGGGTTACAGCTATAGAAGACAATGAACATACACTCAGTGTTTACTTAGTACAGGAAGTATTTGCTCTCAAACTACATCTTTGAATTTTCCAAATCCGTGAAGGCCTTGATAATTTACAGGCTTGGCTTAAAGTCAAAACAGTACACATAATAAACATTAATACTTAATGACAACTATTCCTGATAGCGAGATAAAGAAGGGATCAAGCTCCATGGTGAACAAGACAACATTGGAAAATATTCTGGAAGAGTTGGTTCGCCCTACAGCCTTTCAATACATAATTGCAGCATGTGTCCTTGAAATTTCAGTAAATACTGGAAAAACACTTAACACAAATCAATTTGGCAAAATTATATTTTAAAAGCAGATTTACACATATTTTATTCTGAAACTAATCCATTTTATCCAAGTTGTTCAAAATAATTTTCCGTCAGAGCAAAGCAATTCACATTTCCCCTGAGTAATTTCCCCCAAGCATGCATTATTATAGAAATGGTCTCAGATCTGTAGAGCATTAAATAACCTCCATGTACTAATATACAATCTTACAGTAATAAAGCAAAACAAAAATCACACAACTGCTTCACAAAATAGTCCAATTTTACAATTGAAATTACCATAAAAACTGAATATGTCTGTAGTTCATATTAAACAGTCCTAGAGCATGGAAATTGAACTTTTTGCCCACTGAGTCTGTGCGACATTTACACTAAACTACACTAATCTCATTTTTTAAAAATATACCCCACATTCTCACCAACTCTTGGCAGATTTTAGGCATTCACCAACATACTTAATTTTGGGATGTGGGAGGAAACCAGGGCACCCCAAGGAAGCCAACAAGGTAACTAAAATAACATAGAAACTCTATGCAGATAGTATACACGGTCAGAAATGAACATGGGTCTCCAACGTTACAAACATAGATAACTAAGACGTCAAGTTTGCAGCAAACTTTATGGTGACAAACCAGGTAACTCTGGGATGTACTGTGGAGCACATTATGGATCAGATTTTTCTCAAATATTTACAAGGTGACGCACCTTTGCTATAATTACTTAACGTCCCCATTAAAGAAGGAAAATTAATGTTCATGCAATCATACCACATGCTCACCCATGAACATGTCAATTAAATATCATATATAGGAACAAGTAGTCCACTCCTACCTAAGTAAATAGTCCAATTCCGACCTGGGCAAGGACCTGGAGCCACTACAATTTGCCTATCACCTCAATATGTCTACAGCAGATGCAAACTCATTGGCTCTTCACGCAGCCTTGGATCACCTGGAGAATACAAATACCTATGTCAGGATGCTGTTTATTGGCAATAGCTAAATGTATAACACAATCGTTCCTACAGTTCTGATCCAAAAGCACCAAAACCTGGGCCACTACACCTCCCTCTGCAGCTGGATCCTCGATTTCCTCACCAGAGGACCACAGTCTGTGCGGAACAAAAATAACATCTCCACCTTGCTGATAATCAACACGCATACCTCAAGGATGTGTGCTTAGCCCACTGCTCTACATGCTGTACACCTACGGCCCTGTGGCTAGTCACAGCTCAAATTCCATCTATAAATTTGCTATCCTGGGCTCAAGATGTTGACGCAGTTACAAAGATCAGCGGCTATATTTCATCAGGAGTTGGAGGAGATACAGTATGTTACCAAAGACACTCATAAATTTCTATAGATGTATTGCAAAGAGCATTCTAACTGGCTGTATTGCCATCTGGTATGGCGGGGTGGGGGGGGGGGGTGTTGATTGTACAGGATCGAAATAAGCTGCAGAAAATTGTAAAAACTCACTAACCTACGTCATGGACACCAGCCTCCCCAGCACATCTTCAAGGAGCAATGCCTTAAAAAGACCATAAGACATAGGAGCAAAATTAGGCCATTTGGCCCATTAGCTCTGCTCCGCCATTAAATCATGGCTGATTCTTTTTCCTCTCTCTCCTCAACCCCATTCCCCAGCCTTCTCCCCATAACCTTTGATGATGTGCCCAATCAAGAAGCTATCAAGTTCTGCCTTAAATACACTCAATAATCTGGCCTCCACAGCTGCCTGTGGTAACAAATTCCACAAAATCACTACCCTCTGGCTAAAGAAATTTCTCTGCATCTCTGTTTAAATGGATGCCCCCTATCCTGAGGCTGTGCCCTCTTGTCCTAGACTCCCCTACCATGGGAAACATCCTTTCCACATCTACTCTGTCTAGGCCTTTCAACAATCAAAAAGTTTCAATGAGAGCCCTCCCCATCCTTCTAAATTCCAGTGAGTCCAGACCCAGAACCATTAAATATTCCTCGTATGATAACTCTATCATTCCCAGAATCTTCCTTGTGAACCACACCTCGACCCTCTCCAATGCCAGTACATATTTTCTTATTTGAGAAGCTCAAAACTGTTCACAATACTCAAGGTGAGGCCTCACCAGTGCCTTTTAAAGCCTCAGCATCACATCCCAGCTCTTGTACTCAAGCCCTCTTAAAATGAATGCTAACATTGCATTTGCATTCCTCACTACCAATTCTATCTGCAAGTTAACCTTTAGGGTCTTCTGCACAAGGACTCCCAAGTCCCTTTACATCTCAGATTTTTGAAATTTCTCCCCGTTTAGAAATCAGTCTGCATATTTATCTCTACTACCAAAGTGCATGACCATGCATTTTCCAACATTATATTTCATTTGCCACTTTCTTGCCCATTTTCCTAATCTATCTAAGTCCTTCTGCATCCTACCTATTTCCTCAACACTACCTGCCCCTCCATCAATCTTCGTATCATCTGCAAACTTGGCAATAAAGCCATCTATTCCATCATCTAAATCATTGACATACGGCATAAAAAGAAGTGGTCCAACACCGACCCTGGCAGAACATCACTAGTCACTGGCAGCCAACCAGACAAGGATTCTTTTATTCCCATTCACTGCCTCCTACCAATCAGCTAATGCTCTAACCGTGTTAGTAACCTTCCTGTAATACCATGGGTTCATAACTTGGTAGGCAGCCTCATGTGTGGCAGCTTGTCAAAGGCCTTCTGAAAGTCCAAATATATAACGTCCACAGCATCTCTTTCATCTATCCTACTTGCAATCTCCTCAAAGAATTCCAACAGGTTTGTCAGACATGATTTTACCTTAAGGAAACCATGCTGATCTTATCCTATCTTGTCTTGCATCACCAAATACTCCATAAGCTCTCCCTTAACAAATGACTCCAACATCTTCCCAACTACTGAGGTCAGGCTAACTGGTCTATAATTTCCTTTCTGCTGCCTTGCTCCTTTCTTAAAGAATGGAGTGTCATTTGCAATTTTCCAGTCCTCTGGCACCATGCCAGAGTCTAAGGCTTTTTGAAAGATCATTGCTAATGTCTCCACAAAAGGCAACATCTGTCATTAAGGACCCCACATCACCCAGGACATGCTCTCTTCCTATTGCCACCATCAGGGAGGAGGTACGGGAGCTTGAAGGCACATACTCAACGATGATGTTCCTCCCTAACATCAGATTTCCGAATGGACATTAAACCCATAAAGACTACCTCACTATTTTTTTCTCTTTTTGCCTGATTTAATTTAACTTTTTTAATACACATATACTTCTTTGTAATGAGCCCTGCGGCTGGCCATACAGCACAGAGCTTCTAGGGTTTTTGAGTACCTGTTTTTACTAATCAATATCCTAACTAAAGTTGTTAACCCCATGTCTTTTCAATTTAATCCTGTCAAGTTAATGGTGGCTGGCACATGTTTCCCGCATTCTATGATTATCCCATTCAGTGCCTTAGTCTGGTCATTGTATCGGAGAGAATAAATTGACTCGTGATGTCACCCAGTCGTTCCTTCGAAGCTTTGTTGGTATTCCAATGTCTAGCCTCTTACTTCCGTCTCTTCCTAGGAATCCTGTCATTCCTCTGCTCCTCATTCGAGTTGTGAGCCTGCCGTCTGCAGCTCCTGAGTTGAGTAGGTGCCAGCAACCTCCGTGACAGAGAAAGCCTGCAGTTCCTCTGCACCTGGGTCCAGTCCTCCAAGAGTGCACCATGACACTTCTTACTGTAATTTACAGTTTTTATTATGTAGCGCAATGTGCTGCTGCTGCATAACAACAAATTTCCTGACATATGCCAGTGAAATTAAACTTGATTCTGATTCCTAAGATCAGATCGCAGGTTAAAAGCAGAGTGATAAAATCTTGCAAAATATAAACTGCAGGTGGAAATAATTCAGAAGACGTGTAGCTTGGGTGGTTGACGGTTGGATTGAGTTGTTCTCCGATCTAGGCAATTTACTTGCAAACGTTTCATCACCATGTGAGGAGACTTCTTCAGTGCACTGTTACTTGTGGTGTGTCCTCTGAATGCTTAGTCTTTCAATCAGCTTATTGGAAATCATTTCAGAAACTCGGTTGTGATGTGGGGAGAAAATCTCGTTGCTGATTGGCTATGTGGTAAACTTTGTGCCTTGTGGTCTGGAATGTTGCCCGAATCAGCTCATAAATAGGACTGAGGTCTACATGTATATACCACAATCAACAGCGCACTGAACACCAATGCCTTTGAGTGGAAAATCCTGCAAAAGGTAGTGGATTCAGCCAAGTACATCACGAGTAAAACCCGCCCAACCATTGAGCACATCTACATGAAACGTTGCTGTAGAAGAGCAGCATCCATTATCAAAAATTCTCACCACCCAGGCCATGCTCTTTCCTCAACTCCTGTTATCACGTAGAAGGCACAAGTGCCTCAGGACTCGCACCACCAGGGCCTCAACATCCTCAGCCATCAGGCTGTTGAACAAAAAGGGATAACTACACTCATTTAAGGACTCTTTTATCTTGTTATTTCATGCTCATTATTTATTATTATTTATTTATTGCCTGCATTTGCACAGTTTGCTTACAGTTTACAGTTCCTGATGTTTACAGTTTACAGATCCTGTTTACAGTTACTGCTCTACAGCTTTGCTAAGTAAAGGAATCTCAGGGTTGTATGTAGTGACAAGTATGTACTCTGATAATAAATTTTTACTTTGAACTTTGAACTGATGATGTCTCCTTGCATGGTGATGAAACATTTGCAAGTAAATTGCCAAGATTGGAGAACAACTCACTCCAACCGTATACTGCAGTCAAACCCAGATCAACAAAATCACAATGTAGAAAGCAAGAAACAAAAGTTACCAATAGGTTGACCAAAGAGCAATTGTCACTATCTGAATGCAGCAGGTAAGTGAGCAAAGCATTTGAGAATTGGGTCATTTTGGAATTAGATACTTGCAGAACAATTGTATTAAATGTTGCAAATGACCACTTATACAATCACTGGCTATTATGCATGCATGTCAGAACAAGATTTCCTAGATCAGAACTTTACATCTGTCAGTGATTATGTAACCAACCACAATCTGATATGCAGTCCTATTGAGAAGCAGTGAAGCATTAATTTAGATCCAGTTTATTTATCAAGTATCATGCACAGCCAAAACACATGACATTTTAATAATACATATTGTTCTAGCTTCTTTACCCACGTTGAATTCAGTAACTGATAGTAAAATAAGCAAAAAACTTAAATAAACCACAGATATAGGAAATAGTTAAGAGGAAACTTTAACATTTCATTGTTTGAGATGTTTTGTAGAGGCATTAAACTAAGGTATCTACCCAACAGAATAAAAATTTTCACAATACTATCTAGAACACAAGTAACATTCCACTAAGATGTCCTACAGATGTCCTTGACAGACTCTAAAATGTTCCTCATCCAAAACAGTCAACCTTAGTAAGGCTGAAGCAAGCAATTAACTCAGTCTCACTACCTTTATAACATTATCTATGATTCAACTTCATTTAAAAGATTTCCATTAAAAGGCTTGCAAAATACTACAAATATAATTCTAGCAGTAACTTCAACCATCCTACCTTAACTTCACAAATGTTAAGTACTGGCTTCTGTTGGCCAGGGTCGACAATGAATGTTACATCCTGTCTACGTTCGATACGCAAGCCAGGGCAGTACGATATCGACAGCAAGCTGTTGCCCATGTAGCAGGCTCCCCCTCTCCTTGGGGTTTATTTCTGAAGCCTTCCCCATGAGTGGGTATAGCCACAGGGCAGCAGAGGTCTTCATTCTCCTAGATGAGCTGCCAACCATGGCTGATAAGACCTACCTACCCAAAGCAACTGTTTTAAGGCGCCAGTAATCCACCATTTCCCCTTCCACTGGGCTTAGAAACTAAGCCACACGTGGAGGCCAGGAGCTGGATTTAGTTGCCAGAGGCTATTCGAGATGCACGCCATTGGGAGCAGTTAATAGATAATGGGATCTTATCCCCACCTACCCCTCCCCTCACCCCACCCAGCACCAGCTATGACAACCTTAAGGAACCAAATGTTAAATATCAATCACAAAAAGAGAAGACATTTTAAATCAGGACTATTTTTAACTATTAGGAAAGAACCTTTCTCACTTTTGTCTGTGGTTTCATTCTTGTTGCCGATTGGCAGGATGGGGTTCCAGGTGGGCAGTGTGTTAGTTTTTGTGCAAGAGAGGGTTTGGAAATTTAGAGCCTGATGTTCTTGTTGTTTTTTTCACGTGGGTGATCTATTAGTTTTTGTGTGTTAGAGAGGGGTTTGGGGGTTTAGTGCTGTTGGGTGCTTTTCTTCTTTGTTGGGAAGGGGGTTTGATGTTGTTGCCACTGTTTTTTTTTGTGAGGGAGGGGGGTTGGGGGTTTGGGGTTTTTGATGTTCTGGCTGCTGTCTTCAGGGTGGGGAATCTGTTGGTTTTTGTGCAATGGGAGGGGCTGTGGGGTTTGGGGTTTGCTGTTCCATCTGCTGTTTTCTATGTGGGTGATCTGTCAGTTTTTTTTGTGAGGGAGGGGTTGGAGGATTTAGGGTTTGTGAGTTTTGTTTCTTTTTCCTTTACATGTGGGGAGGGATGCTGATGTCTTTTCTTTCAGTAACTTGCATGGTTGTTTTTTTTTTCTATTTCATGGCTATCTGGAGAAGCCAAATACCAGAGTTGTACATGCATACTTTGACAATAAAATCTCACAGATAATAAAAGATGTCAGGGTAGGAGCTCAAATGGTGCATGGAATATCAGGATGTTCTCAAAACTGCAAGCTTCATTTAACAACCAGCAATATCACTTTATTACATCCAGATGCAAACAAGACTTCTAAAAAAAAGTCCAATCTGTACTACCACAGGACAATCCCAACCCCAATTTTTATGCTCTGGTGATATCATCAACTCAGCAGAGACTGTGGAATGTACTCAGCAGACAGAATCGTCTCAAGCCCACATGAAAAACTTGTCAGTGATAAATCAGGAAACATTATTAAATTACAACCAAGTTTTCTGACATTAAAAGGCCCACAAAGATCATTATACTTCTTAAATGTTTTAAGTTTCCAATTTTACAAGTCATTCTGAGATTTACAAAAATATAATAATTGGAACAGACCATTCATCCCTTTGAGCCTCTGTCATTTAATGAGATCATGGCTGATGCAACTCAATAGTCACGGTATTTGTTAATTACCACTACCACTGTTGGTAAACATTATTCAGATTCAAACTTAAGTAAAGACCAAGAGTTATCATCTGCAGAAGAACTCCAAATTCCCAGCATCCAAGAAACATGAGGGAGAGATTAGTCTTTGGTCACTAGAATTTAATGCACACACAAGCTTCAGTCAGCCATTGTGCTCAATTCCATCCTTAATGCTCCACTGAAATCAATGGAACTGGATGTGTGAAGGCAAGTGAAACCAGCAGCCAATACTCCATGACATATTTGATTTTAAAACAGAATGAAAATCCCTGATTTCTTATCAATTTCTGATAAAGTTGATAAAAAGTTAAGGATTAAAGATGCAAAATAAGTGGGGAAACAGCTACAACTTTAAATTCATCAAGCACTTATCAACACATCTGAAAATAGTAAAATGAAATTTTAATATTGCTTTATAAAGCACCAATATTAAATGAACTGAGCTTTATCTAAACAACACTAAAGACTTCACACATTTCTATCAGTAAGAGGCTTGTCATGCATTTGGACACTGTTGTGCTTCACATCATTTCAAATAGTTAAAAAAGGCAATGACTCACAGAAACACAAGATTAAAAAGACAAGTTCTAGAAAATGTGATAATGTGTATAAAGTGTGCTATCAGATGTTTAACAGGAACATTTTAAAATAACATCACTAACATGAAATATAAATAACTTGTTTACCATGGATCATATTTAAATTCTAACCTGCTTTTATGAGAAGATTCCAATAGAAATAGAATTAGTATACTAACAACCAGCCAACAGCTGGAAGTTGGATGAGTGACACAGATGATCAATGGCAGCATTCAGTATTAAGTTACGAAATGAGGTCAATTTAATTGTTTAAAAAATTGATCTAAAGAGTAGGAAATGGGACAGTAATTGAAACAATAGTTCAACTTCAGAGCTTGGTTCAATTCACACACAAAATGAAAGACCTCTTATTCGATCTTTCAAGATACCTTTATTTTCATTCTTCTCAATTCATTTCACAATGTAAAAAAACTGTAAATTAGTACTAAGGGAGAAATTCATTCTCTCTGGAAGAAGTCACATTTTACTACTGTTGAACCCCTTATTTTCTAGGAGGTAGCCCTCCAAATCATAAGATAATCAAAAACCTACAGCTATATTTTGAAAGGAACTATAAACCACTTGCTAAAAGACCCAGAAAAAAATAAAGTAACCCAATGGAAGAACTCAATGAGTCAAGCAGCAACTGTGGAAGAAATAAAATGGTGTATGACATTTTGGGTTGAGGCCCCAGATCAGAACTGAAACTGAAATGCAGCAGGAAGATAGTCAGCAGCAAAGGCGGAGATGGAGGCTGGTAGCTGAAAGATGAAAATTGTTAAGTGGGGAGGGGGAAATGAAGTAGATGGAACTGGCTGGGGATATGGAGGGGAGGCGAGAAATAGATTGTAGTAGCCACATGAAATCACACCGTGCCCCAGCTGTGCCCACTTTCATGCTGGCTACCTGGAACAGTCTTTATTTTGAACCTACTCTAGAACATCTTGTTTTCCAGATTACATGGAACAGCCCTTGTTCCAAACTTATTCTAGACTCTCTTACTAACTTGCTCTCCACTATTTCAGTGACTGCATTGGTGCTGCTTCAAATGAGTGTCCTTTGCCACCAACTACCACTCTACCCTCAAGTTCACCCAGATCTTCTCTGACATTTCCTTTCCTTTTATGTATCTCTTGGTCTCTATCTCAAGAGACAAATTAGCCACTAACTATATTATAACACTCAAAGCTACCTTGATTACAATACATCCCATCTGTCTCCTGCAAGGATGTCACCTCTTTCTCAGTTTTTCCATCTCCATTGTATCTATTCATGAAAAGGCTTTCCACTCATGAAATGTCCTCCAGGTTTCCTCTTTGCCATAGTTGATGGGGCCCTCTCAACATCTGCTCTCAGCCATCCTCTTGCCAAACAGAACACCTCCTTCGTTATTCACCCTTCACCCTACTAATCTTTATTTTATCATTAATTTTTATTGCAACACCAACAAATTACATTCAGTACAACCAGTTGCCAGTTACATTTTGACTGTTTAACCCAGCCACCCCAAACCCTCATCCCCACCCCCACCTCTCTCCCCTCCACCAACCAATTGAATAGTAGTGCACACACAGTCAGAGCAGTCCTATCTTAACAGAAGATCTTTTAAGTTAGATATCAAATTAAGATTGTGTTTGGTCGTGCATCATTTACTCTTGCTGATGATAATTCCAGGTAAGAAATATCCAAAAAAGCTCTGAAGCCAGTGAGTACATGAAATATCATGAGGAGGTTTCCAACGCTGGACTACAATCTTCTTAGCTGCAGTCAGGCCTGCCAGCCAGATTTCGCGTGTTTTTTCCATATGGGAAAGGTGGGAGTCATCATTTAGAAGATATACAGCGGGGTCCATTGGTAATTGTACCCCTGTTAGTTCTGTAAGAGTACTGATAACCTTCCCCCTCAAACCAAAAACCCCTGGTCATTCCCATACAACATGTATAAAAGAGCCAACGGTTCCGTGGGGGCAAAATGAGCAAAATGGGCCAGGAACCAGTCCAATTTGATGTCTAATTCTCAGTGTTAGATATGCTCTATGACAAAATTTCAAGTGTATATACCGATGATTTGGGTTTTTCGAAGCACTGGCAGCATTATCCCAAATCGCATCCCAGTCTAAGTCTTGTTCCAATTCAGATATGTCCCTATCCCAGGCTTTCATTCCTGATGTGAGCATATATTTCTGGAAGTTTAATTTAACATAGATATATGACACTATCTGTCTTGGAACACTCTGTATCCAACTTAAAATGGGATGGTCCCTTAAACCTGACCCCTAGGGAACTCTGTAGGTTTTACAAGCTAATCTTACTCTAAAGTGGAAGAAAAGAGAGTGCTTATCAATATTATATCGAGATACCAGTTCTTGAAAGCTAAGGATAGTACTTGCCCCATTAATATCTTGAAGAATAGTAATACCTTTATCGTCCCAAGTTCTGTTAGTGAATGGTCCCCCCCCCCCCCCGGATAGAAAATGATTATTGTTCTATAATGGAGATGATTTGCACCATACACTTTTAAATTTTAGGAATTTTTCTGCTGCTCTAAACACTTGTAGCATACGGGTTAAAATTGGACCGTAATACAAAACACATTTTTTGGTAGACATACCTATAAGGAGAAAGTCCTTCAACCTTATTGGTGTTATTAGCTCTTGTTCTATATTTTTCTGAAACGAAACTTTATCCTCCTCCATCCAATAGCTAAGACTTTTTAAAACAAATGCCCAGTGATACAGTAGGGAGGTCTAATCCACTAAAAGAATTGGCGAAGTCATTCTCAGAAGGAACTGAGCCACTTGTATACAGTTCTTTAAAGTAATTCTTGAATGTCTCGTTTATTTCCTCTGTTGAAGTTACTACTCCACGTTTAGCACATCTAATCGCTGGTATAGACCTTTTAGCTTCCTGTTGTTTGAGTGTTAGTGCCAAAAGATGGCTCGGTCTGCTGCCTTCTGCATACACCCTACTAATCTTTGTATTCTTCACAATTACCATCATTCCCAATGGTGCAATATTTTATTGTATTTATTTAGAGTTACAGCACACTAACAGGCCCTTCTGACCCACTAAGCTAACACTGCCCAATTACACCCATGTGACCAATTAATCTACTAACCCATACATCATTGAAATGTGGGAGGAAACCGGAACACCCAGAGAAAACACATGCAGTCATAGGAAGAACATACATACTGTTTATAGACAACGACTTAATTCAACCTGGGTCAGTGGCATCAGCGCCAGACTTCAGAAGCGAAGGCTCCCAAGTTCAAACCCAATCAGCCCCTCCCAGGCAAGCTTTCCATCTGTGCCTGGTTGAGTGCTGAGCTAGCCACTCATACGCGGAAAAAACAAGTGTTGAGTCAGGAACGTTCGTACTGTGACCCCGTTAATCCGAAAGAAGACCAATCCCGACACCACACACCAGACAAGAATGGCTGACTGTCTGGTGTGACAAGCTATGAAATGTGTGTTGCACTACTGCGTCACCCTATCTTCCATTCATCTTCTCTTTCTGCTTTCCACATGGTCTACTCTCTACCCACCCTTCCTGGTGCCCTGATACTTTCCCCTGCAATCACAGATGCAACCCTTATCCTTTCACACGTCCAGTCCCATCACCAACAACTCCCTCCCTCACAATCAAAGGACCTAAGTGGCCCTTACAGACAAGGCAGAGAATCACATGCAGCCAGTAACCCGAGTTCAATTCCACCACTGTTTGTAAGAAGATTGTACGTTCTCCATGTGACCACCTGGGCTTCCTCCAACTTCCTCTCACATTACAAAAGATGTAAGGGTTAGTAGGTCAATTGGTCACATGTACGCAATTAAACAGCATGGGCTCATTGAGCCAGAAGGGTCTGCTACCATGCTCCATCTCAGAATAAAATTAATATTTAATCTCCATGTGCCAAGAGGGGCTCCAAATACTTATTTCCTCACACATGAGCCCATCCTCAAGTCAGACCTCCTCCAGTTCCTCTCCAACTTCCTTTTCATTGACAATGCTTTTGAGTTACTGATTATTATTCAATTGGATATCTTGTTTCATACTTGTATCTGTAACCAGAGGGTAGAAGGACTTTTGTATTATAATACAATTCATTCCAGATGCTCATTAATTATAGATTGCCTTAACAATTGAAATCATTAAAAGATTTGATAATTTGATCAGAGAAACAATTTCTGCAAGGTGACATGATCTTACAATCTGTGCTAGGTGAATATGAATGGGCATCAGCAGGAATCTTTTCAAAAGATGGTAAAAATCAGAGATATTCTCAAACCAAACACCACAAATGTCAAAGAAATTGAAGTTTAAGACTGAAAGCAATAAATATTTGTTAGAGCAGGTTATCAAGGCTGTAGGAAACAAGGCTCTATAGGACAAGGAAATGCAGAATGATATATCTCTCACAAAGTGAAGAATGTAGTGGGATGACTTTGAAGTTCAAATTGACCAACTCCTAGTCCTACTTATATGACCAACTTGACATTCAGTCTGTCAGCTTTCCTCTGGTTTCCCATGGAAAGACACAGAAATTCCTAAAATATCCTTAACAAGCCAGTGAGTTATTCTCTACTGGGCTTTGCTCCACTTAAATACATAGCCATCTTCACATGCTTTGAGATTACAAATGGTTAATTAAACATTTGCTTTCATTCTATGAACTTCAGTCCCTCGATCATGTTAGGGACATTCCTTGTTATTTTCCATGGAGATGCAACTTCTGGTACTTAGAACAGTATATCCCAGTACAGGCCCTTCAGCACATGATGCTATGCGAACTACTCTAAGATCAATTTAATGCTTCCATTCAGCATAACCTTCCATTTTCCTTTCATCCATAAGCTTATATCAGACTCTCTTAAATGTCCAATGTATCTGCTTCTACAACCATCCCTGGCAGCACATTCCATGCAAACATGTCTCTGTGTAAAAGAACAACTACCTCTGACATTTTCCCCATACTTTCCTCAAATCACTTCAAAAGTATGTCCTATCATATCAGACATTGCCTTGCTGGGGAAAAATGTTTGGGCCGTCCACTCAATCATTGTCTCTTATATAACAGTAATGACTTCTACACCTGTCAAGTCATCTTTCATCCTTCTTTGCTCCAAAGAGAAAAATCCTAGCTCACTTAATCTTTCCACATAAGAGATACTCTCTAATTAAGGCAGCATCCTAATAAATATCCTCTGTACCCTCTCTAAAAATTCCACACCCTTCCTATAATTAGGTGATCAGAACTAGACAAAATACTACAAATGTTGTTCAATAGAAATTTCCAGAACTGCAACACTTCTTTGCAACTCTTGAAATCAATTCCCCAACCAATGAAGGCCAACATACCACCCTATCAACTTCGGTGCAAACTTTGAGGGATCTATGGACGTGAACCCCAAGATCCCTCAGTTCTTCCACAGAATCCTGCCAGTAACCCTAAACTCTGCCTTCAATTTTGACCTTCCAAAGTTCATCACTTTGCACTGACCTGGATTAAACTCTATATGCCACTTCTCAGCACAGCTCTGTATTGTATCAATGCCCCGTTGTAATCTACGACAACCTTCAACACTATCCATCCACCTTCAATCTTCATGTTAATTGCAAACTTACTAACCCACCTTCCACTTCCTCATCAAAGTTATTTTATAAAAATCACAGTGCAGGGGTCCCAGAACGGGTCCCTGAGGAACACCACTAGTCAGTAACCTCCAGGTAAAGTATGCTCCATCTAGTACCATCCTCTGCCTTCAGTGGGTAAGCCAAATCTGTATCCATGCAGCCAGGTTTCCCTGGATCCCATGCCTCCTGAAATTCTGAATGAGCCCACCATGGAGAACCTTGTCAAGTGTGTTTCCAAAATCCATACACACCACATCCACAGCTTCATCAATTTGTTTTGTCACTTCTTTGAAGAATTCAATCAGCTTGTGAAGCACAACCTGCCCCTCACAAAACCATTGGCTATTTCTAATGATACTGTACTCATAAATCCTGTCTTTAAGAATCTTTTCCAACAATTTTCCCGCCACCGACACATGACTCACTGGTCTTATAATTTCCAGGAATATCCCTATTATCTTTCTTGAACCAGTCTTCGGGTACTACCACTGTGGTCAGTGAAGACAAACATTATTGCCAAAGGCTTCCCTTTCTTTCTGCAGTAACCTGTGGTACACCCCATTCTGCCCTGGAGACTTATCTATCCTAATGTTTTTCAAAAGTTCCGGCACATCCTCTTTCTCCACATCGACATGTTTCAGCATATCAGCCTTGGAGACAATAGTGCTCTTTCCGATTGATATTACATTATTTCAAATGCTGACGTAAGTAAATATTACAAGAAATTATAACACTGTTCAAATCATCCCCTTTGCCTCCTAATCATATTAAAACTAAAAAGCAGATTTTAATTCTCTAAATGGTACCTGAAAACAACTGAACTTTTCAACAAACTAAAAAAAAACTGTTGAGGGTAACATCCCAGATGGTAATGATGAGGCTTACAGGAGTGAGAAAGGTTGGTTGGTTGAGTAATGTAACAACAACCTTGCACGTATGTCAGTTCTTCAGGAAGGGGAAGTCAAGGGAATACACTTTAGTCCTTATTGAGAGATCAGCAGTGGAAAGGGTGAGCAGTTTCAAGTTCCTGAGTATCAACATCTCTGAGAATCTATCCTGGGCCCAACATATTGATGCAATTACAGAGAAGGCTCATCAATAGCCATATTACATTAGGAGTTTGAGGAGATTTGGTATGTCACTAAAAACTGCTGCAAATTTCTACAGATGTACTCTAGATGTACTTCGACTCACATTGTAAGCCCTACCAAGTGAAGAAAAGTATCTTATATCTTTTTCAGAGTCCTGATGGTTTCACAGTCTGCTTGGGGACCTATCTAACAGGATTCAGCACAAAACTGAGACACAAGAGTTTTCCAGTGCTGGAATCTGGGGCACCAAAATCTGCTGGAAGAATTCATCAGGTGAAGCAGATCTGTGTGAGGGAAGGAACTGTTCTCTGTTCAGATCAAAACCCTGAATCAGCACCACAAGTGAAACACCGAGCAATAATGGGATCTGCCATAAGTCCATCTCTTTCTCACCAAACTCTTTCTCCTGCAGGACATCAAGACATTCCATGCGAACAACTGTCTGATTAACTTGTAATCAAAGACATTGTTCTGTTTAATAATAACTACAAAGACAAAGTGAAACAGCACAATCCAACTAAATGCAATGTTCTGGGGCAACAAAGCTGAACACAATCTTCACAACACCAGAAGCAGGTAGAACCTTAACATATAGAAACACAGTGTTTGTATATCCAAGTTTTACTCATAACGTGATGCAGTCATACACCAAGGTGGCCTGAGATGAGGCCAACAATAAGTATATTTTTTCACTTTCTCTGAAGGCCATTTACATTGCATGCATATTTTTTAAAAAGCAAATACATACAGTAAATACTTCCATCGATAAATACCAACTATTCAGTAATTATGCACGTAAAAGAAAACACTGTTTTTCACTGCTGAGTTTTTCACTGCATGGCCTGCTGAGTTCCTCCAGTATTTTGTATGTCCTGATTTTTACCTAACCATTTAAGTACAGAAAAAATTTAAAGCACTGAAAAACTGTCCAAAAATTAATGCATAACAAGAAATTCTGTTCACTATTTCTACATTCTCAATTACAATTTGATTTACTCAATAACTCTAGAAGATAAACAAACTGCAAGATCCTTGATGCTGGAAACCAATTCAAGCACTCAACACTAGGATTCAAACTTAATTCTCTTCCTTAATCTTCACCTTCTCTTCATTTCATTTTCTTTCATTGTTTAAATTGAAATTGAAATTTACAATTCAGCAAGAAGTTTGATAATCTGCTCTCCAGCTATTCAGAAATACCTGGTCCTGTTTCTTAGACGCTCTTGAAATATCCAAACATGCTGATTACAGTAATCCCTACCAGTGAGTTCTGATACATGCTGCAGTTTATTTTTTTAAACACAACTAATTTTCAAACAATTCTGACATCTGCTGGAAAAAGGAAACTTCTCCATTCTCCGACACTATGAAGCAAGAGCAGAGTTCCATGAAGGCAGATTCTTATTTAAGAGGCCCGAAGAGCAACTGCAAAATATGACTTCCTATTTTTACCCAAAGTAATCTCAGAGTCCAGGAGGAATGCGCATGATCCCAAACTGGAAACAGAGTCATAAGAGTGAGCAGTAATGTGTGCTGCTAAAGCTTGCTCAACTGTTTCATAAGATCACAAATAATCTGACTATAACTTCAAATCCACATTCTCATCTCCTTGCAGTCATCTGTCACCCCTTGCTTATCAAACCCTACAATATGTGTTCTGTTTCTACAGTACTTTGCAGAAAGGAATTCCAAGATTCACATTTAAGTAGTAAGAAATGTATGAGTAAAACAATCAAACAAAAGTGTGACCCACATAATGCCTTTGTAAAGTATGCGTGGCATAAATAATAAGCATAACCTAGCAGCCTCTGTGAGTTGTGAGAAATACAGAGATTGGGCAATTATAAACACTGGAATCAAGGTTACTGCCCCTGACATTAAGCCAGCATTTGACAGAGTGGACTCTGGTAAAACTGATGTCAAAACAGGAAAACACTCTATTAGCTAAACTCATACTGGTACAATATGTTGGAGGTCAATCTTCCCAGCTCTCGAACACCAATGCAATAATTCCTGAAGTTTTAACTTCTAGTCAAATCATTTCAGCTGCTTCATCATTAACTGTTCTTAAGTGGAAGATATTTGCTAATAAATACACAATGTTCAGTTTCACTTGTAACCTTTTCATAATTCAACACAGCAGGGTCAGACAATACTTAGGCATGGGCTGATACGTGACAAAATACCATTTTGCTAAAAGACGTATGAAAATAGTCTTCTCAATGAGAGTCTAACCACGAATAATACCATTGTTACAGAGTCCTCACCTTCTGGTCATCAATACAACATTGACCATGGGACCACAGCCAATTAGAGACTGCATTTCCTGCAGCAAGTATCTCACTACCTGGAACTCCAATGTAATACTTTCAACATGCTTGGACAAGTGCAATGCTCACTGTTCAGGACAAAGTATATCATATCTATTCTGTATATCATCTGCACATAGTGGCTGCGTCTATAAAATGCAAAGCCACTCCCATATGAGTCCAGCAGTACCTTCCAAACCCATGAGCTAAGATCAAGTACATAGATTTTCAGTACATGGAAATTTCCACCACCTGTATGTTACCTTACAAATCTGGAAATATATCTTCATTCCTTCATTATTTAGTCCATCAAATCTTGGACCTCTTTCCCCAACTGCATTGTAGGAGTTCCATCAGCAGAATGTCTGCAACAGTCAAGGTTGTAGCCTATTACCAGCTCTTCTAAGGCTTTTTAAAGACGGGTGTTAATGCTATCATGCTAACAAAGGCCAGAAGCTGAGAACTGACATTTTAAATTAAATTAAACAGAAAAAGCAAGATGATTATAATACAGTTTTTCATATTGAAAATTCAATTGTCTTGAAGTTTTCTGCAACAGTATATTCCAAAGACCAATACAAGAATAAGCCATATTAGATTTACCAATTATGATTCAGAGCCAGCAAACAGACTAATAATAATAACTTAGTAATGGAGCACTTTTTATGCAAACAATGTAGTTCAAAGTGCTTTACAATAGAATAAAATGCAAACATGAAAATAAAAGATAAAAAGATGTTTGTTAAAAGCAAGCTTAAATAAATAAGTTTTGAGCTGGCATTTAAAAGTGTCAACTGAGTCTGCATCCCTTATAGTTTTATGTATTGAGTTCCACAGTTTAGATACGTAATTCCAGAAAACGGACCTGCCGATTATCTTTGAGGGAGATTGTTTAAGTTTAAGATACCAGCAGAAGAAGACCTGAGAGCGTGAGCAGGATTATAAAGCAGAAGTGATTCTGTGTGATGTACTCCAGTCCCAGACCATTGAAAGCTTTAATAGGAAGTAAGAGAACTTCAGAATCAATTCTATAAGATACAGGAAGCTAATGCAGAGCAGTTAGGTTGGGAGTGATATGCTTCCTTATCCTGATTTTAGTTAAAAGTCTAGCAGCTGTGTTCTGAATGAGCTGAAGTTTGTCAATAGAATGCTTTGGAAGGCCCATAAAAAGTGCATTCCAGTAATCTAGTCTATTTGATATAAACGCATGAGGTAGTTCTTCAATATCATTATGTGACAGAAATGGACATACCTTTGCAATATTTCTTAAATGTAAAAATACTTTCTTTATGTGGGATTTCAAATTCAAATCTGAATCAAGGATAACAATCAGGCTTGTTACTTCTAATTTTACAAGAGGAGCCAAGTTCCCAAGTTTATCAAGAAGTTTATCTCTTTTGGCTTTGGGACCAGCTAAAAAGTATTTCAGTTTTATCTTCATTTATTTTTAGGAAATTATTGCTCATACATTTGTTTACTGCAGCCATACCAGAGTCAGAAAAGATAGGGTGTTACCATGGTCAGGCTCAAATGAGATATACAGTTGTGTGTTACCTGTGTAACTATGGAAATCAAGTTTATGCTCTCTAATGATGACTCATAAGGGAGGCATGAATTAGAAAAAGAGTAGGAGACAAAGACAGTTTCCCTGCAACAGCAGGAGGTACACTGCATCTCCTAGCAAAATGGTCTACAGGACAGACAAAAAAATTTCTCTCTCTCTAAGATATAGAAGTGAAAAAAATTAAAGACCAACCCAGTTCTCAAGGCGATCTTGGAGAATGTTGTGGTCACCTATGGTGAAGGCAGCACTTAGATCAGAAGAATTAAAACTCAGGCCCTGTTGGCATCAGTGCTGAGCCTAAAGTTACTGACAATTTTGATTAGAGCAGTCTCCATGCTGTAGTGTGCTCTAAAACCTAACAAACGTTTCTAGAATATTGCTCTCATTCAGAAACCTTGCTGAGTTGGTTGAAAATGACTTTTTGAAGAATCCTGCCCAGGAAAGGAAGGCCTGTAACTGGCTAGTATGTCATTATCAACATCTGGCTTTTTAAGGAGGAATGTGACAGCTGCAATTTTGAAGGCATCTGATAAACTTCAGCTCCAAGGGATGTGTAAATAACTAAATAGTGCATGAATACTCATCTAATAATGTTCTTAATTGATTGAAAAATACAGTGTTTGAAAGGAAATGATTCAGAACAGCTAAAAATATTCCACATTTTGAAAAGGCCAGCATCTATGCAATGATAGATGCCAAAGCTAACCTGGAAATAGCCAGTAATGGTCCTAACAACAAAAGGATATTGGGAGATGTTCACAAAAATAACTAATGTGGTTAAAACAGTGGGGAAAAAAAACTTATCTACTTAATGATTTTCATATCAATTGAAATGGCTTACAGCCAGGGAAATTTTTTGCAGCTTAGTCACATAGCATAATGTCAAAAATGATGTAGCCATACTGTAGGTTTCGATGATAGCTTTCTACGTGGAAATGACAAGGGAGTTCTGTTCTTTAAATAAGGCTATGTTAAAGATAAGCAATGCATGGCAATATAGAGCCTTATTGAAAGAGTGCCAAGAAATCTTTTACAGATGGTAGATATAACCATATAACCATATAACAATTATAGCACGTAAACAGGCCATCTCGGCCCTTCTAGTCCGTGCCAAACACTTACTCTCACCTAGTCTCACTGACCCGCACTCAGCCCATAACCCTCCATTCCTTTCCTGTCCATATACCTGTCCAATTTTATTTTAAATGACAATGGAGAACCTGCCTCTACCACTTCTACTGGAAGCTCGTTCCACACAGCTACCACTCTCTGAGTAAAGAAATTCCCCCGTGTTACCCTTAAACTTTTGCCCCCTAACTCTCAACTCATGTCCTCTTGTTTGAATCTCCCCTACTCTCAATGGAAAAAGCCTAACCACGTCAACTCTATCTATCCCCCTCATTATTTTAAATACCTCTATCAAGTCCCCTCTCAACCTTCTATGCTCCAAAGAATAAAGACCTAACTTGTTCAGTCTTTCCCTGTAACTTAGGTGCTGAAACGCAGGTAACATTCTAGTAAATCTTCTCTGTACTCTCTCTATTTTGTTAACATCTTTCCTATAATTCGGTGACCAGAACTGTACACAATACTCCAAATTCAGCCTTATCAATGCCTTGTACAATTTTAAGATTACATCCCAACTCCTATACTCAATGCTTTGATTTATAAAGGCCAACATACCAAAAGCTTTCTTCACCACCCTATCCACATGAGATTCCACCTTCAAGGAACTATGCACCATTATTCCTAGATCGCTCTGTTCTACTGCATTCTTCAATGCCCTACCATTTACCATGTATGTCCTATTTAGATTATTCCTACCAAAATGTAGCACCTCACACTTATCAGCATTAAACTCCATCTGCCATCGTTCAGCCCACTCTTCTAACTGGCCTAAATCTCTCTGCAAACTTTGAAAACCTACTTCATTATCCACAACGCTACCTACCTTAGTATCATCTGCATACTTACTAATCCAATTTACCACCCCATCATCCAGATCATTAATGTATATGACAAACAACATTGGACCCAATACAGATCCCTGAGGCACACCACTAGTCACTGGCCTCCAACCTAACAAACAGTTATTCACCACTACTCTCTGGCATCTCCCATCCAGCCACTGTTGAATCCATTTTACTACTTCAATATTAATACCTAACGATTGAACCTTCCTAACTAACCTTCCATGCCAAACCTTGTCAAAGGCCTTACTGAAGTCCATATAGACAACATCCACTGCTTTACCCTCGTCAATTAATTTATTGTCACATACTAAAGTATTACCTACGCCAAGACAGTACGTCTACTGTACTCTAATAGAGCATTAGCTCAGGTCTATGCTCAAATCTCACTGGTCACAGAATCACAGCACAGAAAAGGGCCTTTAACAGTTCACCTTGTCCATACAAACCATGATGCGAACCAATACTAAAGCTAGGCACTTGCAATAGGTGCATATACCTCTACACCAGGGGTTCCCAGCTTGGGGTCCACGGGCCCCTCGGTTAATGGTACAGCTCCATTGCATAAAAAAGATTGGGAACCACTGCTCTATTCCTCTCCCATCACAGTCCTTGTCCAAATACTTTTTATACATTGTAACAGCATCTCCCTTCATCACATTCTTTCGCCTTCTCACCGTAACCTTTGATACCCTTACTAAACAAGAACCCATCAAACTCTGCCTTAAATATACCCAATGACTTGGACTCCACTGATTCACCACCCTTTGGCTAAAGAAATTCCCCGTCTGTTCTAAAGGGACATCCTTCTATTCTGAGGCTGTACTTTGGTCTAGACTCTCCCACTATAGGAAACATCCTCTCCACATCCACTCTCTCAAGGTCTTTCAATATTCGAAAGGTTTCAATGAGATCACCCCTCATTCTTCTAAACTCCAGCAGGTACAGGTCCAGAGCCAACAAACATTCCTCATAGGTTAACCCTCTAACTGCCAAACTCATTTGTATGACTCTCCTTTGACCCTCTTCACTGCCAGCACATCTTTGCTTAGCTAAGGGGCCCAAAACTGCTCCCAATACTCCAACAGCAATCTGACCAATGCCTTTATGACGCCTCAGCATCACATCTTTGCTCTTAAATTCTAGTGCTCTCGAAATGAATGCTAGCATTACATTTGCCTTCCTTATCACTGACCCAACCTGCAAGTTAATTTTTAAAGAATCCTACAGAAGGGCTCCCAAGTCCCTATGCATCTCTGATTTTTGAATTTTCTCCCTATTTAGAAAATAGTCTATGCCGTAATTCCTTTTACCAAATCGCATGACTATACACTCCCTACACTATATTCCATCTGCCATTTTTTCTCCCAATCTGTCAAAACTCTTCTACAGACCCACTGCTTCTTCAACACTAACTGCTTCTCCACCTATCTTCATATCATCTGTGAACATAGATACAAGCCATCAATTCCTTCATCCAAATCACTGATATATAATTTGAAAAGCAGCGGTTCCAACACCAACCCATGTGGACTATCACTAGAATAGACGCCCTTTATTCCAACTCTTTGCCAACTCCCAGTCAACCAATCTTCTATTCATGCTATTTTGCTTCCTGTAATACCATGGGCTCTTATCTTGTTTGAGAGCCTCACACGCGGCACCTTGTCAAAGGCCTTCTGAAAATTCAAATGAACAACATCCACTGACTCTCCTTTGTCTATCCTGCCTGTTACTTCCTCAAGGAATTCCAACAGATTTTTCAGGCAAGATTTTCTCTTGAGGAAACTATGCTGACTTTGGCCTATTTTATCATGTGCTTCCATGTACCTTGAAAACTCATCCTTAAATAATGGACTTCAACATCTTCCCAACCACTAAAGTCAGGCTCTTATCTTTCTGCCCATTATGACACTGGTGTTTAGGACAGCAATGAACGTCCTCCATCTCTGTCTGTCGTTAGAGTCACACACAGATATAGAAGGATTCTTCATTGCTTTTCCCATAACAATTGTTTTTTTTTACCATTCAGGGTTGTTATGAGCTGAATGCCCAAACCTGGAGGACAGTGGACCATTCTTAGTCTGGCCTCTACCCTTTGACCTATTTGGCTTGGGTGACCCTACCAAAAGCCAAAGAACTTCAGTCACCATAGCTCTCTGGGTCATTAAGGCATGCAAACCTCAAAACCCTAAGAAAAGGTTGTGGTCCTTTTGGAGGTGAAGTCAGGCTAACAGGTCTATGATTTCCTTTCTTCTGCCTCCCTCCCTCCTTAAAGGGTAGAGTAACGTTTGAAATTTTCTAGTCCTACTGAACCATTCCAGATTCTGTTGATTCATGAAGATCATTACTAATGCCTCTACAATATCTTCAGCCACCTCTTTCAGAACCCTGAGGTGTAGTCTATCTGGTCCAGGAGACTTAACTATCTTCAGACCTTTCAACTTCCTAAACATCTTCTTCATAGTAATAGCCATGGTACTCAAGTCTGTGCCCCTGACACTCTTGAATTTCTGCCTCATTGCTAGATTCTTCCGAAGTGAAAACCAACAAAAAATACTTATTAAATTAGTCTGCTATTTTTGGTCCTCCATTACTACCTCTCCAGCAATCTAATATCCACTCTCACCCCTCTTTATCTATTTGAAAGAACTTTTGTTATCTTCCTTTTTATATTAATGATGAGCTTATCTTCATATTTAATCTTTTCTCTACTTTTCCCTTTTTGATTTGCCTTTCTGTTGGCTTCTAAAAGCTTCCCAATCCTCTAACTTCTCACTAATTTTCACTAATAATATGCTCTCTCTTTTGTTTTTATATTTTCTTTGACTTCCCTTATCAGCCACAGTTGTCTCATCCTTCCTTTAGAATACTTCAGCCTTGGGATTTATCTATCCTGTACCTTCTGAATTGCCCCCAGAAACTCCATTAATGCTGTTTTGCCATAATCCTTGCTAGTGTCTTTAAGTCCTTCTGCAGTCTCCCTACTTCCTCAACACTACCAGCTCCTCCACTTACCTTTGCATTGTCTGCAAACCTGGCCGTAAAGCCATCATCTAAATCATTGATATATAATGTGAAAAGATGCAGTCCTGACACTGTCCCCTGCAGAACACCATTAGTCACCAGCAGCCAACCATAAAAGGTCCCCTTTATTCCCACCTGTTGCCTCCTGCCAGTCAGGCTATCTTCTATCTGTGCTGGTATCTTTCCTGTAATACCAGAGGTTCTTATCTTGTTTAGTAGGCTCATGTGCAACACCTTGGCAATGACCTTCTGAAAATCCAAGTAAACAACATCCACTGACTCTCCTTTGTCTACTCTGCCTTTTATTTCCTTAGACAATGCCAAAAGATTTATCACACTATATTTGCCCTGAAGGAATCCATGCTTATTTTACATTGTCTTTGACTTCATGTGCTTCCAAGTACCTTGAAGCCTCATGCTTAATAATGGATTCCAACATCTTCCCAATCACTTTAGTCCGGCTAACTGACCTGTAATTTCTTGTCTTTTGCCTTCCTCCCTTGTTAAAGAGTGCAGTGAAGTGGATAATGAAATAAATTGAAATGAAACTTACTGAAATACAGAATATGAGCGGAGATCTTGGCAACAAGAAAGAATACAAAAGAAAAACAAACAGATGTTTGACAATACAAGTCCTTAAATACTAATAATGATATTGAAAAAGAAAACTTGAACAGTAGCTTGCATTTATATTTATTGTGGAACAGGACAGAAGAAGTGGAAAGCATGGTGCACTTCTACAAACACTGAGTCTAGGGCAGTGATGTATAAACGTTAACATAAAAATATCAAAGAACATCAGAGTACTTATGCAACGTGATACTTATAACCTCAGGGGAAACCTAGATACTCTTGCAGCATGATGCTCCCAGAGAGACATGGCCTTCTCTCCTTGCAAGCATCCATAGTGGGTCCTACATCTAAATTCATGCAAATGTTTAGTAGTTCAGAACAAAATCAAATTCGCATCTGTATATAAAGTTGTTACTGAGGTGGAAAACCTTAGCAGCTGGACAGAATGATCCTTAGAGATATCTCAGCGGGGGCTTATCATTGATATTTTTGTCAATGCTGAAGTGAAAATGTGTGATCTCACCCCCAAAACAAACATAATACTCCAACATTCTATGGTCCTGACAATATAAAGCTCATATAAAATTGATCTTCTAACAATAAATTCTTTGCAATAGATCAGGCCACCTGTTGGAATGAGGTTTTTCTGTCTGTAGAATGTGGTAACTGAATTTAAGGGAATCAATTCCAGAAAGGAGGTACAGTATCAATTATTCATTACTTATGTAATGACAGGATTCCTAATGTGCTTCAAATAAGCATTATAGTGTGTACACAGAAGCACAAAGCATTGAACAGTACAAGTAATCAACTTTAAGCTTCAATTCCATTTCATATAGAATCATATGATTAAGTTTCTCAACCCTTCCATCCATCAATGCTATTTCTTCTATAGAATCTATATATGCAGATCCTGCTAAAACTCCAAGTCTGATCTGTTTTTGATTTAAAATAACCCAATATTACTGGAACTAAAAGATGCTGACGACGTTCATTAAGTATGCACAACACTGATGAATGGTCTTCAATGTGAAATATTATCTCAGCTCCTGCTCTTCTTTCCATAGGTACTGCCTGATCTGATGAGCATTTCCAAGGTTTTCCATTTTTGTGTAAGGGAAAATGGTTCTATTGGGAATACCAGCAGTCAGTGCTGCTGCAGAGCTTAGCACAGTAGATATGAAGCACACTGATAGCTGTCGTTTATTTTGTTTGGCTTCAAGTATTGTAGCATACATGAAGCCAAAAATAAACCTGAGCCAACTGGCCTCAGCATAGTTTCCCTCAGCTCTTCCAGCTTTAATAAATAAAGGAGTGACGGTATGTTTAAATTTAGCTGTTATGCGGGTGGATACTGCTGTGGATGGTTGCCCAGGATCTTAAATAAATGACAGCACATTTCATTACATTGAGAATAGCATTTTCCTCTTCTTCATGTTGCATGGAGGAAAAATTGCTTTGAGAAACCACCTTCTAAATGCTTGTAACCTTGGAAAACTACATAGACAATTAAAAAAGAAAAATATGAATTGAATCCAAAGTGGACAAGTTTTCACTTTGGATATTACTGAAAATGTCAGCATAAATTGCGTTAGTTTTAAAAGCCTCTTTTTTTGCCTTGTTGCTACACAAAGTCAGAAGCACATAATTGTAAAATTTTCATGAGCAACATCATGAGCATCCAGCGCAGCAAGATAAATTGACAAATGCTTGGGACTTTGGGAAAGGAGGTGGAAAAATGGCAGATGTTGCAATTGAACCCCAAATATTCCAATGAAAAATAGCAATTCACTTGTTCTTCTGATTAAGTATACTGTGCTCATGATGTGGGTGAGAGCTACGTAGATTACTTTTTGTTTAGTAAGGCAAAAATAAACTTTTCAATAACATGAGAAAATCTGCTGATGCTGGAAATCCACAGTGACACACACAAAATGCTGGAGGAATTCAGCAGGCCAGGCAACATCAACGGAAAAGAGTAAGCAGTCGACATTTCAGGCCGAGAGTATTCATCAAGACTCGAAAGAAAGAGAAGTCAGAGTAAGAAGGTGGGGCAGGAGAGAGGTGGTACAAGATCACAGGTGATAGGTGAAACTGGCAGAAGGGGGGCAAAGTAAAGAGCTGGGAAGTTGATTGGTAAAAGAGATAAAGGTCTAGAGAAGGCAGGGATCTGACAGGACAGGATAGAAGACTATGGAAGAAAGGGAAGGAGGAGGAGCACCAGAGGGAGATGATGGGAAGGTAGGGAGATAAGTTGAGAGGGAAACAGGAATGGGGAATGGTGAAGGGGGTGGGGGGATGCAATTACCTGAAGTTTGAGAAATCGATGTTCAGGCCATAAGGTTGGAGGCTACCCAAATGGAATATAAGGTGTCGCTTCTCCAACCTGAGTGTGACCTCATTGCAGCAGCAGAGGAGGCCGCGGACTGACATGTCTTAATGGGAATGGGACATAGAATTGAAATGGGTGGCAAGGAGAACCTGCTTTTTCTGGCAGATGGCGCATAGGTGCTCGGCTGGGGCCCTGAATGGTAGTGAGGGAGGAGGTGAAGAGGCAGGTGTGACACTTGTTCCACTTTCAGTTGTGAAAACAACTTTCAGTTGTATGTCACAGGAACTTTCTGTCCCACGACCGTTTTGACTTCATCTTCTAACAAAAACAACACAAGTTTAGGAAAAAGCATTTCATCTTTTACCATGGCACATTAAAAGCTTCCAAATCCACAGAATTCAACAATTCCATATAATTGAACACTCCAGCTTGATACAAAGAATTGGCAGCAGAGCTTTTTATCTCATATTTTGATACGTTAACATTTTAACCCCCATCTCCCCCAGCATACATGTTGTTAATCACAAAAATACTGGAGAAACACAGCAGGCCAGGCAGCATCTATGGAAAAGAGTACAGTCGACGTTTTGAGCTGAGACCTTTCAGCAAGACTGGGAATGGAAGGAGCACCAGAGGGAGATGATGGGCAGGCAAGGAGATGAGATGAGAGAGAGAAAAGGGAAAAGGGGATGGGGAATGGTGAGAAATGGGAGGGGGGCATCACCGGAATTTCGAGAAATCGATGTTTATGCCATCAGGTTGGAGGCCACCCAAATGGAATATATGGTGTTGTTCCTCCAACCTGAGTGTGGCCTCATCATGACAATAGCGGAGGCCACGTATTGAATGGGAATGGGAAGTGGAATTAAAATGGGTGGCCACTGGGAGATTCCACTTCTTCTGGCGGACGGAGCGCAGGTGCTCGGCGAAGCAGCCTTGCAATCTACATCGGGTCTCTCCGATATATAGGAGGCCACACCAGGAGCACCGAGCACAGCACGTGACCCCTACAGATACACAGGTGAAGTGCCGCCTCACCTAGAAGGAATGCTTGGGCCCTGAATGGTAGTGAAGAAGGAGGTGTACAGGCAGGTGTAGCACTTGTTCTGCTTGCAAGGATAAATGGCAGCAGGGAGATCAGTGTGGAAGGGACGAATAGACAAGGGAGTCGTGTAGGGAGCAATTCCTGCAGAAAGCAGAATGTTGGTGGGGGAGATGCACTTGGTGGTAGGATCCCATTGGAAATGGTTGAAGTTCCAGAGAATTATCTGTTGGACATGGAGGCTGGTGGGGCGGTAGGTGAGGACAAAAGGAACCCTTTGCCTTGTAGGGTGGCAGGAGGCTGGGGTAAGAGCAGACGTGTGTGAAATGGAACAGATGCGACTGTGGGCAGCGTTGATGGTGGAGGAAGGGAAGCCCCTTTCATTGAAAAAGAAGGACATCTCCTTTGTTCTGGAATGAAAAGCCTCATTCTGAGAGCAGATTTCATCCTCCACCATCAACCTGTGTGGATGCCATTGCCTCAGCACACCACCACATAGAAGAATGTTCTGACAACAACAGACTGGTAGAACATGTGAAGGAGTGGTCCACATACTCCAAAAAGGTTCAGTCTCCTCAGGAAGTAGACGTATATAGCCTCTGTTTTGGTGCTCCACTCAAGTCTGTCATACAGGTGCACCCCCAGGTATCTGTAGCTCCTCACCACATCCACGTCCTCACCATCAATAGTAACAGGGAGCAATGCAAGCTTAGTCTTCCTGGAGTCCATCAGCAGCTCTGTCTTATTAATGTTGAGCTGCAGATGATTCAGCTTGCACCATTTGACAAAGTCCTCCACCAGGGCCCTGTATTCATCCTCCAATCCTCCCTTTATACACCCAACTACTGCTGAGTTATCAGAGAATTGCAGTGTTGTATCTAAAGTCCGAGGTATACATGGTAAACAGGAAGAGGTCTCAGTGCAGATTATAGCCATGTCTAACACACAGCTCTGAAGCTGCACAAACTGTGGTGTGCCAGTCAGGTAGTCCATTATTCAGCATACAATGGAAGTGCCATCCAGCAGTGAACGGAGCTTTACACTCAGCAATAAAGGCTATATGGTACTGAATGCACTTGAGAAGTCTAACAACATGACCGTCACAGTGCTGCCCTGCTTATCCAAATGGGAGCAGGCTCTGTTCAGCGGGTAGATGACAGCATCATCAACTCCAATGTGCTCCTGGTAGGCAAACTGCAAGGGATCAAGTGCTGATCTGACCAGGGGTTAGAGGTGAGCCAGGACCAGCCTCTCTAGGGTTTTCATGATGTGTGAGGTCAGTGCCGCTGGATGGTAGCCATGGGATAGGGATATTATTTTGCCATGGGAATATTTTTCAGCTTATTATTACAAATGGAAAAGGGGTTCCAGCATCAACCAAAAACATAGATCTGAATTTGAAGAAAACAATAATGAGTATTCATTTTTGATTTTAAAAAACATAATCTTAATTTTAGCATTTTCCATCTGTCTGCGTTTGGCTTGCCCTTCTACTCTCCAGCTTGGAAAGGAGATAAGGTAAACATCATGGCTCAGACTTGTAATTTTTGTAATAAATTTTCTCTGGCTGAAAATTTAATTTTCACATTATCTGTTCTCAACCTGAAACATTTCACCTCTCTTTACAGATACTGTCTGAATGGATGAATATCTATCTCCAGCTCTTCTTAGACAAGAAAATCCTGATCTAAAAATGTAAAAGTTTGAGTGTTCCAGAAGGCAGTTCTTCAAAGAGGATTTAAAGAGAGTTTACAAAATTCTGGGACAAAATTTTTCAAGTGAATTGGTTTGTACATTAAGGAAAGTCTCACAAATTTGTTTGATTTTTTTTTGGAAGTAATATCAGGGCAATAAATGAGGTCTGTATGGACTTCAGCAAAGATGCGATTCCATAAAGTAGGCTGCACCAGGAGGTTAAATCACATGAAGTCCAAGGAGAGCCAGGACATAGAAATGGTTCAATGGTAGGAAGCAAAGGGTGATGGTGTAAGATTGTTTGTTTGACTGGAAGCCCAAGACCAGTGGTGTGTGGCATGTGTTGGTGCTGGGCCCATTGTTGTTTTTCATCAACATGAACAACTTAGATGAGAATGTACAAAGCAGAATTTCTGAGTTAGCAGATGACACCAAAATATTAGGTATTATAGACAGTGAAGAATATTATCAGGAATGCAACGGTAATTAGCTTGGAAAGTAGGAAAATGATTAGTAAATGCAAGTTAGTTTAGATAAGCAAAAGTATTGCATTTTGAGAAGTCAAACTAGATCAGGATTTTCAAAATGAACAGTAGGGCCCTGGAGAGTGTTCTAGAACAGGGGGTACTCAGAATACAAGTAAGAAAGGAGGAAGGCAGCAGAAAGGAAATTATACACCGGTTAGCCTGACCTCAGTGGTTGGGAAGATGTTGAAGACAATTGTTAAGGATGATATTATGGAGACACAGAATGAGATAGGAGAAAGTCAGCATGGCTTCCTTAAGGGAAAATCTTGCCTGACAAACCGGTTGGAAGTTTTTGAGGAGATTACACATAGGATAAAGGGTATATTTGTATATACTTACACACACACACACACACACACACACACACACACACACACACACACACACACACACACACACACACACACACACACACACACACACACACACACACACACACACACACACACGAGCCCATTGTATTACAGGGAAGTCACTGGCACAGTTAGAGCATTAGCTGATTGGTAGGAGGCAGCGATTGGGAATAAAAGGATCCTTTTCTGGTTGGCTATCAGTGACTAGTGGTGTTCCGCAGGGGTCTGTGATGGGACCACTTCTTTCTATGCTGTGTATCAATGATTTAGATGATGAAGTAGATGGCTTTATTAACAAGTTTGCAGATGATACAAAGATTGGTGGAGGGCCAGGTTGTGTTGAGGAAACTGGAAGGTTGAAAAAGGACTTAGAAAGATTAGGAGAATGGGCAAGAAAGTGGCAAATGAAATACAATGTTGGAAGACGCATGGTCATGCACTTCAGTAGTAGAAATAAATGAGCAGACTATTTTCTAAATGAGGAGAAAATCCAAAAATCTGAGATGCAAAGGGACTTGGGAGTCCTTGTGCATAACAGCCTAAAGGTTAACTTGCAGGTAGAGTTGGTGGTGAGGAAGGCAAATGTAATGTTAACACTCATTTCAAGAAGTCTAGAATAAAAGACCAGGGATGTGATGTAAAAACACAAAATGCTGGCAGAACTCAGCAGGCCAGACAGCATCTATGGGAGGAGGTAGTGACGACGTTTCGGGCCGAAACCCTTCATCAGGAGTGAAGTAACATGGGATGGTCAAGGGGGGATAAGAAGTGGGGGGAGGGATAAAGTAGAGAGCTAGGAAGAGATAGGTTGGAGGGAAATGGGCTAGGGGGAAGGTGGAGAATTATGGGAAATAAAAGAGAAAGAAAGGTAAGGCTGGGGAGAGATTATAGTGAGGGGGGAAAAAAGAGAGAAAGAGAGCCAGACTGAAATAATAGATAGGGATGGGGGTAAGGGGGGGCGGGGATATCAACGGAGGTCTGTGAGTTGGATGTTCATGCCGGCAGGTAGGAGGCTACCTAGGTGGGAGATAAGGTATTGCTCCATCGACCTGCGCGCGGCCTCATCTTGACGGTAGAGGAGGCCATGGACAGACATGTCAGAGTGGGAGTGGTCTGTGGAATTGAAGTGTGTGGCCACAGGGAGATCCCGCCACTGCTGGAGGACTGAGCACCAGTGTTCGGCGAAACGGTCTCCCAGTCTGCGGTGGGTCTCCCCAATATATAAATGGCCACATCGGGAGCACCGGATACAGTATATCACCCCAGTTGACTCGCAGGTGAAGTGGTGCCTCCCCTGAAAGGACTGTCGGGGGCCTGGGATGGTGGTGAGGGAAGAAGTGTGGGGGCAGGTGTAGCATTTCTTCCGTTTGCAGGGATGAGTGCCTGGAGGGAGGTCAGTGGGGAGGGATGGGGGGGAAGAATGGACAAGGGAGTCGCGTAGGGAGCGATCCCTGCAGAAAGCCAAGAATGGGGGGGAGGGGAAGATGTGGCTGGTGGTGGGATCACGTAGGAGGTGGCGGAAGTTACGGAGGATTATACGTTGGATCTGTAGGCTGGTAGGGTGATAGGTGAGGACCAGGGGGACTCTATCCCTGGTGGGCTGGCGAGGGGATGGGGTGAGGGCAGAGGTGCGTGAAATACGGGAGATGCGATGGAGGGCAGAGTTGATAGTGGACGAAGGGAAGCCCCTTTCTTTAAAAAAGGAAGACATCTCCTTTGTCCTAGAATGAAAGGCCTCATCCTGAGAGCAGATGCAGCGGAGGCGGAGGAATTGAGAGAAAGGGATAGCATTTTTGCAGGAGACAGGGTGGGAGGAGGAATAGTCTAGGTAGCTGTGGGAGTTAGTAGGTTTGTAGTAGACGTCGGTGGATAGGCTGTCTCCAGAGATAGAAACAGAAAGATCTGGAAAGGGGAGGGAGGTGTCGGAAATAGACCAGGTGAATTTGAGGGCGGGGTGAAAGTTGGAGGCGAAGTTTATGAAGTTGACGAGCTCAGCATGTGTGCAGGAAGCAGCGCCGATGCAGTCATCGATATAACGCAAGAAAAGAGGAGGACAGATACCGGTGTAGGCTTGGAACATAGATTGCTCCACATGGCCGACAAAAAGGCGGGCATAGCTAGGACCCATGCGGGTGCCCATGGCTACACCTTTAGTTTGGAGGAAGTGGGAGGAGCCAAAGGAGAAACTGTTAAGGGTGAGGACTAATTCCGGGAGGCGAAGAAGAGTGGAGGTAGAAGGTGACTGGCTGGGTCTGGAATCCAGGAAGAAACAGAGAGCTTGGAGACCTTTCTGGTGGGGGATAGAGGTATATAGGGACTGGACGTCCATGGTGAAAATGAGGTGGTGGGGGCCAGGGAACTTGAAATCTTTGAAGAGATGTAAAGCATGGGAAGTATCACGGACATAGGTGGGAAGGGATTGAACAAGGAGAGATAAAACAGAGTCGAGATACGCAGAAATGAGTTCAGTGTGGCAGGAGCAAGCAGAGACAATGGGTCTGCAGGTTTGTGAATCTTAGGTAGGAGGTAGAAACGGGAAGTGCGGGGTGTGGGAACTATAAGTTTGGTGGCCTTGGATGGGAGATCTCCCGAGCTGATGAGATCGGAAATGGTTTGGGAGACAATGGACTGGTGCTCCCTAGTGGGGTCATTGTCCAGGAGTAGATAAGAGGAGGTGTCAGCGAGTTGTCGTCGTGCCTCCGCTATGTACAGGTCGGTGCTTTAGACGACAACAGCACCCCCCTTATCAGCGGGTTTGATGGTAAGGTTGGGATTGTTGCGGAGGGAATGGAGAGCAGAGCGTTCAGAGGGGGTAAGGTTGGAATTGGAACAAGGGGTGGTGAAGTCGAGACGGTTAATGTCCCGACGGCAATTAGAGATGAACAGATCCAGGGCGGGTAGAAGTCCTGGGCGGGGAGTCCATGAGGAGGAGGAGGGTTGGAGACGGGAGAGCGGGTCATTGGTGGGGGTGTGAGAGTCCCTACTGAAGAAGTGGGCTCGAAGACGGAGCCGGCGGAAGAAGAGCTCCACATCCTGGCGCACGCGAAACTCACTGAGGTGAGGGCGAAGGGGGACAAAGGTGAAACCCTTACTAAGGACAGAGCGCTCAGCCTCAGAGAGAGGAAGGTCGGAGGGGATGGTGAAGACCCGGCAGGGTTGAGAGCTCTGGTCCGAGGGGGGTGGGAGGCTGGTGGAGTCAGTGGGCAGTGGGGAAGGGGTGGGGGTGGAGGAAGCTGAAGCCCCTGAGGGAACCGGTGATTGAACCTCAGGCTCGGAAAGATCAGATGGCAGCGTGGTGGTGGGGGAAGGGGAGATGACAGCGCGTGGAGGTCCAGCTCGGAGATCAAGGCTGGGATCCAGCGTGCTGGTGGGGGGGGGGAGGGGGAGGGGAGATGGCAGCATGAGGAGGTCCGACTGGAAGTTCAAGGCCAGAGTCTCTGAGGGGGTGTCCATGGCCGTAGGAACCTGCGTTGGTGGTACTGGAGTCAGAGTTCGGAGTCTGTCCGGTGCCGTGATTGGCAGTGGATGTGATGTACTGGCATTGGAGAGGGTTCAGAGGAGGTTCACAAGGATGATACCAGGAATGAAAGGGTTATCATATGAAGAATATTTGATAGCTCAGGGTCTGTACTCACTGGAATTTGGGAGCAAGAGGGAGAACCTCACTGAATCCTTTCTTTTGAACGTTGAAAGGCCTAGACAGAGTAGATGTGGAGAGGGTATTTCCCATGGTGGGTGAGTCTAGGACAAGAAGGAATAGCCTCAGGATAGAGGAGAGTCCATTTAAAACAGAGATGTGGAGAAATTTCTTTAGCCAGAGGGTGGTGAATTTGTGGAATTTATTACCACAGGCAACTGTGGAGACCGGGTCATTGGGTGTATATAAGGCAGAGCTTGAAAGGTTCTTGACTGGACGTGGGATCAAGGGTTACGGGGAGAAGGCTGTAGTGTGGGGCTGAGGAGGGAAAGAAAATGTATCAGTCATGATGGAATGGCGGAGCAGACTCGATGAGCCAAATGGCCTAATTCTGCTCTTATGTTTTATAGGCTTATGGATTTACATGGCTCCCTACAAGTAGCATCACTGGTAGACAGGATAATGAAAAACATTAGACATTAAAAAATTGTGCTGACACAATTGAAGGAGATGTTTCCCAGTGAGGAGCAACACCAAGTCCATTTCCAGACTTCATGATACCCTGCAAAATTTAAATCCTTACAATGCATTAGAATTTTTGCACTTCCAACATTAAGCTCCCCAAATGATGCAGCACTTCATTTTCCCATTTAGGAACAAATTTCAAACACTTCAAAACGACAGTTTTCACAAAATGTTGGCTGCTTTAGAAATCATGCCTATTAAAGGGCCAGCAAGTTTTGCTAAGTTGCTTTACAACAGTCAGCAGCTTCACAGTTTATTCTACAAGTTACGGACAGGTTAGACTGAGCCTTCAGTTCTACACCTAACACCTCAAATTGTTTAGCCTGTTGATATGTGTTCATTAATCTTCCAAGAATTGCAGGGACACACACTCATATCAAAACTTCCGAGGAGCAATATCTGTACATTATCTGTACATGAAGATTACCTTCTTCATTTCGGAATAAATCCAGCTAATATTGCTGTACCATGTCTTAGTTCATTACCATAAGATATAAGAGCCAAATTTTCAATTTTCCTCTCATTCTCCTGCCTTCTCCATGTATCCCTTCATGCCCTGACCAATCAAGAATCTATCAACCTCTGCCTTAAATATACATATAGAATTGGCCTCCACACCTGCCTGTTGCAAAGAAATCCACAGATTCACCACTCTCTGGCTAAAGAAATTCTTCTTCATCTCCATTCTAAAAAGACATCCCTCTATTCTGAGGCTGTTCCTCTGGCCTTAGACTCTCTGACCAGAGGAAGCATCCTCTCCACATCCACTCTTACAAGGCCTTTCACCATTCAATAGGTTTCAGTGAGGTCTCCCCTCACTCTTCTGAATTTTACTGAACACAAGCCCAAAGCTATCAGACACCCTTCATATGACAAGCTGTTCAATCCTGGAATTATTTTTGTGAAGCTCCTTTGAACCCTCTCCAGTTTTAGCACATCCTTGCTAAGATTAGGGGCCCAAACCTGCTCATAATACTCCAAGTGAGGCTTCACCAGTGCTTTATAAAGTTTATCACAGTTACAAGGTCACCAAAGTTCCAAACTCTAGAAAAAGATACCAGAATTACTCTTTTTTTGAGCCCACTGGAGCAAGCAGGGGAAAAAACTTAGCTATTTAGTACCACTGCAAGCAAGATTCACCAAAGTGCAGGCATGTGCAGCAATATTAGTTTCTTTAAAGATATAGTAAAGCTCTTAATCTGGCATGCTTGTGTCATTGGTAGTGCTGTACTAGTAATTTTCTGGACTATAATACTCCAATGCTCTTTTACTTCATTTTTTTAACGTGATAACAGCAGAATAGTTGTAATCTTTTCAGCAAACCTAGCAAGTTTAAACTGAACAGAGGAACTGGAGTCCCAGTGTGTAGCGGAAATAACAGTCATCTATGATCCTGATGTTGAAGCACTGAGATTTGCAGATGTTTTACTAGGAGTTTTACTGTATCTCCCTGGCAACCTCCAAGGAGACCTGCCTTGTGGGTAATGCCCCCTTGTCCTCCAAGAGCTGGGACTACTCATCCTCTGTTCCCCATCAATACAACAGCCGTTCTCAAAGCAACAACATTCACTCAACAATTAGAAAAATGCTACTCAAAACTTCAAAGTATTATCAAAGTACATATATGTCACCATATAGAACCCTGAGATTCATTTTCTTATGGGCCAACTCAATAAATCCACAACTATAATAGAATCAATGAAAGACCATACAAATTTGTACGTTCAACCAGTATGCAAGACAACAAACTGTACAAATACAAAATGAAAGAAATAATAATCATAATTAAATGAGCAATTACATAGGAGAACATAAGATGAAGAGTCCTTGAAAGTGAGTCCAAGGGGTTGTGTAAATATTTCAATGATGGGGCAAGTGAAGTTGGGTGAAGTTATCCCCTTTGGTTCCAAGAGCCTGATGTTGAGGGGTAATAACTGTGCCTGAACTTGGTGGTGTGAACTCTGAGGTTCCTGTAACCTCTTCCTGATGGCATCAGAGAGAAGAGAGCATGACCTGGGTGGTGGGGGTCCCTGATAATGGAGGCTGCTTTCCTATGACAACGCTGCGTGTAGATGTGCTCAGTGGTAGGGAGGGCTTTACCCATGATGGATGAGGATGTATCCACTACTTTTTGTAGGATTTTCCATTCAACACATTTATGTTTCCATATCAGGTTGTGATGCAGCCAGTCAATATACTCTCCACCACACATCTATATAAGTTTGTCCAAATTTTAGATGTCATGCTGAATCTTCACAAACCTCTAAGGAATTAAAGGTGCTGCTGCGCTTTCTTTGTAATTGCACTGAATTGCTGGGTCTAGGACAAGTCATTTGAAATGATAACACCAAGAAATTTAAAATTCTAGCCCTCTCCACCTGATTCTCAATGAGGACTGGCTCATGAATCTGGTTTCCTCCTCCTGAAGTCAATGATGGGCTCCTTGTTCTTGCTGACATTGAGTACGAGGTTGCTGCAGCACCACTCAGATAGCTTCTCAATTGACTGAGGATGCTACCTTCTAAGAATTGACTCTGGAGGTTTTAGTTGTGAGACTATCCCCACAGTTGCATGATCTTGCTGCAGGTCAATAGCAAATTGTGTTTTAAAATAGAGAGTACATCTTTACATCAAGAAAAACAAAAATGTGGTTGTAAATGGAAGATTGTGATTTGAACCGAATATTTTAAAGTGTTTGGCATACAATGCAAAACTGTTTTAGCCCATGAAAAAATATGTAATGAAATTCTAGACTTAGTTATTTGGTTTTTCATCAACTTTCAATCCTGGTTCATTCTTCAGTCTTTTATCTTAAAAATCAGGTTATAGAGCACACGTTCTAATTTCTCAGCTAATCAAATTTTGTCTGATATTACTTTAGCAAAGCATCAAATTATTTCATTCTATTAAAAGGTGTTCTATATATACATGCAATACACATATGTATACACAGAAATTGTTGATAATGGTAGCAAGTGGAGAGCAATAACAACAAAATCTACATTCAAATTTACCATCACTACAAATGACTGCTCTTCCAAATGGTGTATGGATCAAAAGAATATCTTAGGTTTAAATATAGCTTGCTAATCCCATATTTAACATTACTGAGGCTTCTGGTTTCCAAGTGAAGATTTTTGGCAAGGGTGAAGTGCTGACACTGTACGAACTACTATCTTATATCCAAAGCAATGAAATTTTTTTCAGTAGCAATTCTGAGCAATTTACTAATGAAAGATTACTGCCACATTTAAACCAATTGACCAAAGATCAACATATATTATAAAGTACATAGAGTCACAAAGGCAGTTCAAATTACAGTAAAAACACAAGTTACTTTTGATATTTACATTAGATCACAAACAGCATGGAATCTAACTCTTCAGCTCACCACATCCATGCTAAGAATCAAGTACCAATCTATACTAATCCAATAGTCCAGCATTAAGCCCATTACCATCTAAGCCATGGTGTTTCAAGTGCTCATCTAAATCCGTAAATGCCAACATTATCTACCTCCGCCACCCTGTCAAGCAGTGCATTCCAGATTTCAACCACGCTCTAGGTGAAATAATTCTTCATATTCCCTCAAATTCTCCAACCATCAGATGTATACCATTCAGTCATAAACACAGCTAAGGAGAGGTCGCTTAACACCCACTCTACCTATTCCCCTCAACTTTGTATACCTCAGTTAGATAAACACTCAGTCCTTCTTTCTAACTGTAATACCCCTGCCAGCTAAAATCTTCGGAACCCAAGATGCTGCAGATGGTGGAACCAGGAGCAATATTGACGTCCTTTGCAACCTCTCCAATGCAATCAGATCCTTCTTTTGGCATAGCAACCAAGTCTACATAATATTCCAGCTGTGACATAACTAATGTTTTATTTGGCTGTGCCGTAACCTGTGTACATGTGAATACGTACACAACGCTGGAAGAACTCAGCAGGTTAGGCAGCATCCATGAGAAAAGAGTAGCCAACGTTTCGGGCCGAGACCCTTCATCAGGAATTTTTGTGTTCTGTGTACATGTGCTGCTTCCTTGAAAGTATACATCAAAGTTCCTCTGTACTTCTGAGAGTCCAAGACAGTATGTAACTTCTTTATACAAGCCACTATCTTCAGCAAACCATCATTCTCTAAAACATTTTGAAATACATTGCTAATCTGATATACAGGCGTCCCTTGCTTTACGAATGTTCGCTTTACATCACTTCACTTTTACAAAAGACCTACATTAGTAACCTGTTTTCACATTACAAAGAGGATTTTCGCTTTTACGAAAATGTTTCCCGTATAAATTAGTGGTTCTTCGCTTTACGCCGTTTTGGCTTAAGAACACTCTATCTTTGTAAGGGGGGGGGGGGGAACACCTATAATAAGAAAAAAATGACTCTGGCCAACAATTCTGTAGAAACCACCAGTGTGCCAGTAAATTTCTAACATTTAACAAAAGCAGGAGAATTGATGGCAAACTATCTGACATTTTGTTCCACTGCTAAAGAGTCTAGCAGCAATGCACAAGGCTGAATGGTAAGACACACATTCACATCAGAGCTCCATGCTTGCTGTGGCTGGGACATTTCTGACATCTACCTGACAATGTGCAGCAGTGCTCAACAACTTTGAAAAAGTTTGGAAACACCTGGGACAAAGTATCCCACTTGCTTAGTATCCCATCACTATTCTGAATATGCATTCCCTCCACCACCAGCGCTTAGCGACTATGGTGTGTGCCATCTGCAAAATGCACTGTAGTAACTCACCTCATCTACTCCAACAACCTTTGCAAACTCTTACAGCTAAGTAAACTTTTACGGACAAAGGCAGCAGGTGCACATGTACCAACCTGCAAGATCCCTCCTCTCCCTGCCAAGTCAGAGACTATGATTTGGAAAGGTATCAAAATTTGCTGAGGACTTATGAAGGTAATTGGACATTGTGCAATTCCCAACACGCATCTTCACATCTAATGTTTTGATGAAAGGTCACTGATGGTTGGACTAATGGTACCGCTCCAACTAATGAACTAAGGCTAAGATGTTTGATCTCCAAAGACATGAACCATAAATCTTTAAGGAACAATTTGAATCACTGTATGCACATTGAATACATGTTTCATTGATGCCACACTTGGGTCATATGTTGCTTTTTAACCAAAGGTTACACTTAACCGCAATTATGGAATTCGGCTTTTTAAGTCTGTTTGGATCAAGGTCATGATGTCATATGGAGAAGTGGTCCTAGAAAAATTCAAAGAAGTCATTGAGGTGATTATTAGTGAATAAATCTGCTTAATTTTGCTGTCCATAACACCTTTCTTCACCCTACTGAGAATAGATGAATTTGGTGGTAGTTACTTGGATTGGATATTTCCAAAGAGGTCACACCTAGGTAATTTTACACTTTAGCGGATAGATGTCAGTGTTGAATTCGCTGGAACAGCTTTCCTGAAGGTGCAGCTAGTTCTGGAGTTGAGGTCTACAGTACTACATTAACCAGTATGCTGTCTGGTCCCAAAACCTCGACTGCATCCAATGCTTTCAGCTGTTTCTTGATATCATGTGGAAGGGATCTAATTGACTAAAGACTATCTTCTGAGATAGGGCTGAGTGGGGAGAGGTGGAACTTCAGGAGGAAGCCAAGATGGATTAATTGTAAAAGCACTTGGTTATGAATACCTCAGCATTATCAATGGCACTACATTCTAACATCATTAAGGATGGTATATACGAGAGGGCACACAATACAGCAAAAACTTGTGGGAAATTGACTTTTAAAAAAAACAGAAGGCAACAATAAAAGCCGCAAGGAGAGAAAAAGTGAAATACGAAGGTAAGCTAGCCAAAAATATAAAAGAAGGTACAAAAAGTTTTTTCAGATATAGAAAGTAAATAGTAGCAGAAGTGGATATCAGACCACTGCTAGAAAATAACGCTGCAGAGGTAGTAATGGGGGACAAAGAAATGGCAAATAAACTTAAGTATTTTGTTCTTTCCTTTCAGTTAGTCCTGACGAAGGGTCTCGGCCCAAAACCTCAACAGCACTTCTCCCTATAGATGCTGCCTGGCCTGCTGCATTCCACCAGCATTTTGTGTGTGTTGCTTAAGTATTTTGTGTCAGTCCTCATTGTGGAAGACACTAGCAGTATAGCAGAAATTTGAGAGTGTCGGGGGGCAGAAGTGAATGTAGTTGCTGTTATTACGGAGAAGATGCATGGGAAGCTGAAAGGTCTGAAGGTAGATAAGTTGCCTGGACCAGATGAACTATGCCTCAGGGTTCTGTTAGAGGGAGCTGAACAGATTGTAGAGGCATAAGTAATAATCTTTCAAGAATTGCTAGATTCTGGAATGGTTTTTGAAGACTGGAAAATTGCAAATGTCACTCCACTATTTAGGAAGGGAGGGAGGAAAAGAAAAGAAAGTATAGGCCAGTTAGCCTGACTTCAGAGTTTGGGAAGATGTTGGAGTCTACTGTTAAGGATGAGGTTGTGGGGTACTTGGTAGCACATGACAAAACAGGCCAATGTCAGCATGGCTTCCTTAAGGAGAAATCTTGCCTGACTGACCTGTTGGAATTCTTTGAGGAAATAAGAGGCAGAATAAACAAAGAAGAGTCAGTGAATGTTGGTTGCTTGGATTTTCAGAGGTACTGTACATGAGGCTACTTAACAAAATAAGAGCCCATGGTATCACAGGAAAGATACTAACATGGATAGATGAGTGAGAATAAAGGGGGCCTTTTCTGGTTAGCTGTTGGTGACTAGTGGTGTTCCGCAGGAGTTGGTGTTGGAACCGCTTCTTTTCACATTATATGTTAATGATTTGGATTAAAGAATTGATCGCTTTTTGGCCAAGTTCATGGACAATATGAAGATAGGTGGAGGGATAGATGGTTTTGAGGAATAGGGTGTCTGCAGAAGGACTAAGACAGACTGGGAGAATGGGCAAAGAAGCGACAGGTGTAATATAGTGTCAGGAAATGTATGGGCTTGAACTTTGGTAGAAGGAATAGGGTGAAGACTATTTCTAAATGGAAAGTGAATTCAGAAATCAGAAGTGCAAAGGGACTTGGGAGTCCTCGTGCAGGATTCCCTTTAGATTAACTTGCAGGTTGAGTCAGTGATACTGAAGGCAAATGCAATGTTAACATTCATTTCAAAAGGACTGGAATATTAAAGCAAGGATATAATGCTGAGTCTTTATAAGGCATTAGTCAGACCCATACTTGGAGAATTGTGAGCAGTTTTGGGCCCCTTATCAAAGAAAGGATGTGCTGGCGTTGGAGAGGGTCCAGAGGAGGCACATGAGAATGATTCCAGGAATGAAACAGTTGACTCTGAGTGTTCAATGACACTGGGCCTGTATTCACCAGAATTTGGACGAATGAGGGGGCATCTCATTAAAACCTCTCATTGAAATGCTAAACTAGCTCCATGGCAATGGACTCGCTTTCAGGGGCTCTGCAGTTCAATTTCTGTGTATTATTTGTTTACTTGTTTCTTGTTTCAATTTGTTCTTTTTGCTGTACATTAGTGTTTGACAATCTTTGTGATGTGGGTTTCTCAGTGAGTTCTATTGTTTTTTTTTCATTTTGTTGCTGCTTTGAAGAAGATGAATCTCAAGGCTGTATATGGATACATAATTTGATAACAAATGTACTTTGAACTTTGAAGTCTATCAAATTTTGAAAGGCCAAGATAGAGTGGATGGGGAGAGGATGTTTCCAATAGTGGGGAAGTCAAGGACCAGAGGGTACAGACTCATAAGAGGAAGATGACCATTCAGAACAGAGATGAAGAGGCATTTAATTTGCCAGAGTGTGGTGAATCTGTGTACTGTTAACTTGTTGCAACAGGCTGTTGTAGATGCAAGCCATTGGATATGTTTATAGCAAAGGTTGATAGGCTTTTGATTAGTCGGGGTATCAATGGTTACGGAGGGGAGGCAGGAGATGGGGTTGAGAAGGATAATAAAACAGCCATGATGGAGTGGCAGAGCAGACTCAATAAACCAAATGACCTAATTCTGCTCCTGGGCTTTATGGTGATGTAATTGGAATTCTGTTTTCTTTGAAATATACAGTTATCCACCATTCATGACTAGGCATGATACAACTGCAGAGCTTTTATCTGATACAACCTGTAGATCAGTTATTGCACCTTGGTTTGGTCACTCAGCATACAAGTCATTCTAAGGTGCAACTTCACCAGGTGTGTCTGGTGTTGCTCTCGACATGCTCTTCTGCATTCCTTGTGGACTCAGCATTAGTGCTCCAGCTTGTTGAAAATCAGAGTAAGGGACATGCCAGGCCAATGAGGTCACATTGTGATTGTAATGAAACTCATTTCTGTTGCTGCTAATGGTTCACAGAACATTGTGGATGCCCAGTTTTGAACTGCCAAATATTTCTTTAAATGTGTTTTAATTATTTTAATTAAATGATCTGTTCTGAAATGTTACTGGTCACCAGTGACATTTCAAAAGACAGTAATGAGCTACTGAGTGTTCTCGGTAATTGGTTGGGGGTGCTTCATGCTTCAAGCCTTATCACCGCTTGTGAAGTGGTCATTGCAGTTACGTCTCAATGTTAATTAAGACTGCAGAATAACAAGTGATAAGCGCAGCTATGGGACAAACAATTTGGGGCAGTGAACGTAGGCAAAGAGCCGCATGCATAACTGAAGATTCACTTGTTTAACTTAGTAAATAAATTACTTCAACTGCAAAACTTGATTATCAAAGCTTTTACATATATTTGAACCTATAAATAATGTTAATATTATATGCTGTCCAAGTTCTAGAAACAAAGCTCAGAAAAAGACTGTTTGGCCCATCTCGTCTTGCACCAAGAAATCTGTATTAGTCAAGAGGCATGATGAAACCCCATGGCATAATGAGGGTGAAGGTCCCACATGAGCTGACGAAGGTGGGAGGACGAAGTCTCCCAGATATCCCATATCTGATACCCAGAGCAGAAAACTGGCCTTGCAGTCATACCCACCGTTCTTAAGATAAAGGAAAAAAGAGATATGAAAGTAATTAACCTCACCTAGGCCCGTCCTCACTGAAGCTCCGATGAGCCAAAGTCCTACTACTCTGACTCATGCTACTCTGATGGCCACTCTTTTGACAACCATTCTGCTAGGCAGTGTCCCCCTTTTATGCCAGAACCTTCCCAGCGGCATTACGCAATGACGAGCTACTGTGCCTGCATACTTCTCTCAATCGAATCTCCTGCTGAAAAAAACTCCCCACTTTTTAAATCTTCTCAATGGCCTTATGCGATGATGAGCTACTGCATCTTTAATTTACTTTACTTTATTGTCACCAAACAATTAATACTAGAGCATACAATCATCACAGAGATATTTGATTCTGCGCTTTGTGCTCCCTGAAGTACAAATCAAAGTAAATATAATAAAAATTTTAATTATAAATCATAATTAGAAAATAGAAAAGGGAAAATAAGGTAGTGCAAGTCAGGTCCGGATATTTGGAAGGTACAGCCCAGATCTGGGTCAGGATCCATTCAGCAGTCTTATCACAGTTGGAAAGAAGCTGTTGCAAAATCTGGCCGTACAAACCTTCAAGCTCCTGAACCTTCTCCCGGAGGGATTGAGTTTGCGATGGAATTTCTATGGATTCCTGCTAAGGTGAGGAACTTTGTTATGCAGTACTACAACGATTTCCGGATGAGGTTTTCCACTCAGCAGTTTACAACTAGGTGGCAGAGCTTGGATGTTGGAATCCCAATGGGATGTGTGATTTCACCCATCCTTTTTGTGTTAGCCATGGAGGTCATTGTGAGGGCTGCAGAATCAGTGGGACCAAGTGTCACATTTGATGGTGGAGGGGAGTTAGCATCAATACGAGCGTTTATGGATGATCTCACCCTTTTGGGTCCTAGCACAGAGGTAGTGGAAAGAGTACTATCTAGACTTGAGGAGCTAATGCATTGGGGAAGAATGAAGTTCAAGACCAAGAAGTCAAGGAGCCTTGTTCTTAGGAGAGGAAAGCTGGTTGACTTTCATTTCACCCTTTGTAGGGAGGAGATTCCATCCATTCAGGACCAACCAGTTAAGGGCTTCGGGCGATGGTACACAGAGGAGCTAAGAGATACCAAGCGGGTTCAAGATACAGGAGAACAGATCAACAGAGGTCTGATGTCTGTCAACAAGTGTGGCTTGCCTGGCAAGTTGAAATTGTGGTGCTTGCAGTACGGACTGATGCCACGGATAATGTGGCCACTAACTGTCTATGAAGTGGCAATGTCCCATGTTGAGGCAATGGAATGGAATCTCAACAAGTATGCGAAGAAGTGGCTTGGAGTACCAAGCAGCCTCACCAATGTTGCAATCCACAGTAGCCAGACAACACTTACCATCCCAGTGCAATCCCTTGTTGAAGAGGTCGAAGTAGCCAAGGTAAGATCATTCTTGATGCTTCGGGACTCAAAAGACCCTGTCATCAAGAACACCCAGCTGGATGTGAGATCAGGCAGGAAGTGGTCAGCCCATGTAGCAGTTGATGAGGCAGAGTCTAGACTGAAGCACAAGGAGACGGTTGGGACTACCCAGCTGGGCCACCAGGGACTTGGATGGACAACCCACAAGTGGTGGTCACCTTCTACAAGTAAGGAGCGCCATGAGCTTATAACGCAAGAAATAGGAGAGGTAGAAAAGCAGAAGAGGTTAGCTAAAACAGCTGGCCTGGCCAAACAAGGGGCTAGGACCTGGTGAGAAAGTGTTGAACAACCACATCTATCTTGGAATGTTCTGTGGCAGATCCGCATTTCTTTTCTATGCAGAGCAGTGTACGACCTGCTCCCAACACCTGCCAACCTCAGCACCTGGTATGAAGGTAAGACAGACAGCTGTGCTGCTTGTGGCAAGAACGAAACACTTAAACATATTTTGAGTGCATGCAGAGTCAATCTTTCCAGCGGCATGTACACTTGGAGACATAACAATGTTCTTAAAGTTGTAACAGAAGCGGTTGAGCAGAAAGTACTGCAGCAAAACTTAACTCATGCCCCACGCTGCACAGAACATCGCATATCATTTGTGAAAGAAGGCTCCAAGTCAAGGGTGTACAGCGCAGGCCCACGATCAAGCATACTTCACCACATTGCGTCCAGATATAACAATATGGTCTGACACCAATAGAGAAGTGGTTAGTGGTGATCTCACAGTCCCCTGGGAAGACAACATCGATGAAGCCCATGAGCGCACGTTAATCAAGTATGCAGAATTAAGATCAGAGTGCAGAGACAGAGGGTGGAAGGTCTCATGCTATCCATTCGAAGTAGGCTGCCGTGGCTTTATTGCGTTCATTTTCCAGAAGTGGCTGCGTGACCTTGGCTTCACTAGAAGAAAGATCATGTCAACCAGCAGAGCTGTAGCTGAGGCAGCAGAGACAGGATCGTCATGGGAGTGGACCGAGTACATCCAGAGGGGCAGATAGTCGGACAGTGTATCCATCTTTTGCAAACCCTTCAGTAGTTGCATAGACACCTGAAGAGTAGACTATCTGTTGGATGAAAGCAGCCAACAACTCTGATAGAGGCAGATGCCAAGTTTTTAAGCTCATCAGTGGGAGGTGGTGCTTTAGCACTGCAGGCCCACCACCTCGAGGGAGTCTTGAACATAAGCGGGCCAAAACTCCTGAAGACAGGTGGCAGATCAACTGAAGATCCCACTGATGATAGCACAGGACAGTTAACATCTTAGTCCAAGTGTATTTTCAATTCAATTCTGTATTAGAGCTGTACTTATCCATGCAATCATAGATATAAAGTGAGTAGATCAGGGGTCTGGGTACACAGCGTTGTGGTGCACGTGTGCTAATAGTGATTGTGGATGAAATGTTGTTGGCAATCTGTACAGACTAGGGTCTGCAATTGAGGATTTGGTGATCTGGATTCACGAGAATGCAGATACGGCCACAGCGGCCATTGCTGGAGCGGACTTGGGGCCAGACTAAATCTCCAAACCAGAACGTAGCAGCAGGGCCCAGATCCGAGAGTGAAAAATGAACCAATGTTTGGGCAACTTAAGTGTCAAGCCAAATTAAAAAGATTAAGACAACGAGGCTGAGGGGGGAGGACAAACTGGTGTTCTGCTCACTACTCTGTGACGCTTTACTCACCTCAGTGCTAAACTGACTCTGCAGCTGTATCCTGTAGCCTTTCAACCAGCTGCAGCACTGAAGTGACTTTGTGACTGTGGACCTACTTTCGGGGACTCAGTAGTTCATTTTCTGTGTATTGTGTGTTTGCTTTTTTTGTTGTTTGCATAATTTCTTTTTCACATGTTAGATGTTTGACCGTCTTTGTGGCGTGGGTTTCTTTTTGTGAATTCTAATGTGTTTCTTTGTTTAGTAGCTGCCTACAAGAAAATGAATCTCAGGGTTGTATGTTGAATATATACTTCAGTAATAAATGTACTTTGACTTTGAAATAATGTCTTTCTTCAAATGAGGGACCAAAATTATTTACAATAATCATTCCCACCTCACACCTTAAGCCTTTGTCCTCAAATTTTAGACTCTTCTATCCTTGGAAGATGACCATCTATGCTCTCAATCTTACATGCTCTGTAGGGTCACCCCTCAGCCTTTTGCACTCCAGAGAGAACAATTCCAGTCTATCCAGTTTCTCCTTGTAAGTAAAGTCTGGTATTTCAGGTAACACCCTAGAGAATCCCATCTTCACTATATCTAGCATGATCAAATCTCTTCAAAATCCTAATAAAGTATAGCTGCTATCTTGCCTTCTTTATGACTACATCGATATGTTGGGGCCAGTTTAGATCCTCAGAGATCTTGACACCCAGGAACTTGAAGCTGTTCACTCTCTCCACTTCTGATCCCCCATGAGGATTGGTATGTGTTCCTTCATCTTACCTTTCCGGAAGTCCACAATCAACTCTTTCGTCTTACTGACGTAAAATGCCAGATTGTTGCTGCAGCACCACTCCACTAGTTGGCATATCTCACTCCTGTACGCCCTCTCGTCACCACCTGAGATTCTACCAACAATGGTTGTATCGTCAACAAATTCGTAGATGGTATTTGAGCTTTGCCTAGCCACACAGTCATGTGTATACAGAGAGTAGAGCAGTGGGCTAAGCACACACCTCTGAGGTGCGCCAGCGCTGATCATCAGCAAAGAGGATATGTTATCACCAATCCGCACAGACTGTGGTCTTCCAGTTAGGAAGTTGAGGATCCAATTACAGACGGCCAGGTTGTGGGAATGATGGTATTAAATGCTGAGCTATAGTCAATGAACAGCATCCTGACGTAGATGTTTGTGTTGTCCAGGTGGTCTAAAACCCTGTGAAGAGCCATGGAGATTGTGCCTGCCATTGACCTATTGTGGTGATAGGCAAATTGCAATGGATCCAGGTCCTTGCTGAGGCAGGAGTTCAGTCTAGTTGTGACCAATCTCTCAAAGCATTTCATCACTGTCGATGTGAGTGCTACCGGGCGATAGTCGTTAGGGGAGCCCACATTATTCTTTTTAGGCACTGGTATAATTGTTGCCTTTTTGAAGCAAGTGGAAACTTCTGCCTGTAGCAGTGAGAGGTTGAAAATGTCATTGAATACTCCTGCTAGTTGGTTGGCACAGGTTTTCAGAGCCTTACCAAGTACTCCATCTGACCAATGTTTGCACAGCTGCAACCTGTTTAAACCTTCCACTCAATAACCCTGCCTTATGAAGTGAACCATTGACACCTTCATCACACTGGACACCTGTGTTGTCATTTTCACAGTGCTACAAACTTGCACCCCAAAGTCCCTCTATCATCAACATTTCTAAAGCCCTGGCATTTACTGAATGGCTGTATAATATTAGATGACCCAAATACATTACCTCACACTATTAAGTTCCTTTTCCCACCACTATTCCCAACTTTCCAGCTAATCTATGACTCTCTGTATCCTCAATCATCCTCCCTATCAATAAATCTGCATCACCAACAAAATTACTAACAAGGCTACAGATATTCTCATCCATATGGCACTGATTTTTGCAGTACCCCACTGCTAACAGACTTCCAGTCAAGGAAACAACCTTCCACCACCTGCCTCTGCCCCAAATTTTTGATCTAGTTTGCCAAAATACATTGAATGTCATGTGCCTTAACTTTCCTGATCAGCAGGATTATGTCAAAAGGTTAACATGAGGAAATCTGCAGATGCTGGAAATTCAAGCAACACACACAAAATGCTGGTGGAATGCAGCAGGCCAGGCAGCATCTATAGGAAGACGCACTGTCGAAGTTTCGGGCAGAGACCCTTCGTCAGGACTAACTGAAAGAAAAGACAGTAAGAGATTTGAAAGTAGGAGGGGGAGGGGGAAATCTGAAATGATAGGAAAAGACCCAAGGGGGTGTGGTGAAGCTAAGAAGCTGGAAAGGTGTTTGGCAAAAAGGATACAGAGCTGGAGAAGGGAAAGGATCATGGGACAGGAGGCCTAGGGAGAAAGAAAGGGGGAGGGGAGCACCAGAGGGAGAGGAAGAACAGGCAAAGAGTGATGGGCAGAGAGAGAGAAAAAAGGGAGGGGGTAATAAATAAATCAGGGATGGGGTAAGAAGGAGAGGAAGGGCATTAATGGAAGTTAGAGAAATCAATGTTCATGCCATCAGGTTGGAGGCTACCCAGATGGAATATAAGGTGTTGCTCCTCCAACCTGAGTTTGGATTCATCTTGACAGTAGAGGAGGCCATGGATAGACATATCAGAATGGGAATGGGATGTGGAATTAAAATGTGTGGCCACTGGGAGATCCTGCTTTCTGTGGTGGACCGAGCGTAGGTGTTCAGCGAAACAGTCTCCCAAACTGCGTTGGGTCAAAAGGTTTGCTGGAATCCATGTACAGTAAACTACATCCACCACCTTTGCTTCATCAATTTTCTTAGCATTTTTCTCAAAACTGTTTTGATGCAAAATTTCTCATACATAAAACCATGTTGACTCACCCTAATCATTTCCTGACTTTCCAAATAATCATAAATTAACATTCCCGCAAATTCCTTTATAGTTTCCCACATACTGGGCAAGGCTCACTGGCATGTAGTTTCCTAGCTTATCCCTACTGCCCATCTTGAACACAGGAACACCATTTTTCTCATTTAAATAATGCTGTACTTTTCTGATCTTTCTTGCAAAAGGAAGGCTGCACTTTCCCCACACATTATATATACTCCATTTGTCAAAATTTGGTCCACTTATTTTTATATCAGTTAAGTTATATCAATGTAAAATTGCAAACCAATTCAAAGAATTGTAGATCAAGCTCAATAATTAAAAACTGTTTAATAATAATTATGAATTATGTAGTAACTATGTAATCATGCATGCATCTTTCTTCCAAAAATAAACATTTCTGATTTTTCAGTTTATTATTTCATTTATATGCTCAGAAATTTTCTCAATTGTGAAAACTCATGACATTCTATTCAGTCACTACACTAGACAAGGATGTCACAGTAATGTAGCGGTTAGCATGACGCTATTGAAGCTCTGGGCTTTGGAGTTTGAGGTTCAATTTCAGCATCATCTGTAAGGAGTCTGTACGTCCTTCCCATGGAATGCATGTGTTTTCTCCAGATACTCCAGTTTGCTCCCCCATTCCAAAGATGCAGTTTGTAAGTTAATTGGTCATTGTAAATTGTCCCGTGACTAAGCTAGGGTCAAATCATGTGTTGCTGGGTGAGGCAGTTCAAAGGACCAGGAATGCCTACTCCATGTTCTATCTAAATAAATACATACATACATACCACCCCATTTTACATACACCCGTATGTGATTTTCCACTGTAGTTCCAATTACTAGCAAACAATTGTAAAACATCAAGTATCATTCTTCTAGGTTTTAGTTACTGTTGGAAATATTTTTTAAAATTCTAAATTCAATTTCTCAGTTCAGATTCAAAGCGGGAACTTTTATTCTGAACAGAGAAGGGTTCAGATCTCCTGTGGAGCAAGCCTCATTGCTTTAACTCTCCAAATACCCTTCAGTCTCCAAGTTTGATCAGCAGTGAAATCTATTTCTTTCTTGTGTGTCTACACTGCTCACTTGGGCAATTTTGCAAACTGTCAATATATTCTCAATATGTGTAATTTGTATTACAAACCTGCAGAATGAATCTTCCACAAGAAACTACATCATGGAACTGCAGCAGCTTAATTCTGTAACTAAGTTCCCACCTAACGGTGAAACTCTGGGTCTTCCTCTAAGAAATTTCCGATTGAACTTTCATATTGGACTACAGCAGCAAATTACTAACACTGCTCTGCTGCTGCTGGAGAAATTAGACCCCTGTTCAGAGACCACGCAGGTGAACGTTAGGAAAGCCGCAAGGGAGAAGAGCGAGGAGAAGCTGATTTAATTAACTCAAATTTTTATTTGTTCAAATGTTTTTAAACAATTGATTTCACTTTTAAAAGTTTTTTTAAAGATTTGACAGTATCTTAACTTTTTGTCAATATCAGATAAATGTACAAACATTCAGGCCATTTTACCATCAGTAAACAAGGTGCATAACTTAACCATCCATCAAAGTAATGAGAGTCCTTGCTATTAACAACAGTCATGGCTTCTAGATGAGCATCATGGAACAGCTTAGTCATCTTATGTGAGGAGGTTTGCATCAGAAAACATAGATCAGGTAAGAATGAGTTTAATGAACTGACAATCAGCCAGCATAACAAATGTAAACAGAAATAGAGATCATACACACAGCCCAGTGAGTCAAAGTTTACTCTCTAATAGTTTCCAATACTCAAACATCCCTCTGATATTCAGTTCACAGAGTGGCTCCGAACTTCCCGTTGCCTACCACTCAGGTTCTCCATCACACTCTGATCTATTGGTCTGTAGCTCCTCCCATTAATAGAAGTCCAAAACAAGTTCGAGGAATGGCACCTTATCTTCCATCTGGGCACATTGCAGCATAATGTACTCAATTTAGAATTCTATAACATCAGGAAACTTGATTTCTCAGTCCTTTGCAGTCATCCGTTATACTGCTTCAAAGTGTTCCAGAAGTGACGGACATACTCAACCTGAGCTAATTGCTCTGCATTTTGTAACTCCTACATTACTTCATCTATTTTCCCTCTCTATAACTATCCCCATTCATTCATTGACCAGTCTACAGCTTACCCCAATAATTTTACTCTTAAGAGACACTTACACCCCATTCTCCTGGCAAGTTAACAAGCTTCTTTTGTCTCTTCCCAGTTTTGATGGAGTTCTTTAACCTGAAAAATTAACTATTTCTCTCCCACTGATGTGGCCTAACCTGTTGAGTGATTTCCGCATTTTCTGGTTTTAGCTTAGATTTTCAGCATCTGTGGTCTTCTGTTTTTGTTTCCATTTGTCTGATGATCACCGTCGTTATCAAGGAATAATCACTAGGGCACCAAAGCACAACAAACTTCACTTCAGCATGAATCACTCCTTCAGCATGAGAGAAGTAGTGGAAAACATTTGGAAAAAAATACGAACTTACCACTTTAAGCATGCCAAGATCAATACTACAAATATTTTCCAAAGTTAATATTAATTCATCGCAGTCCCTCACAGACTTCTAAGCATGCTTCGAAACAGCTGACACAAGGCCTACATTATTCTTGTTCAAAGAAATGGTTAGCTTGGGATGAACAGTAAGGCTCTCTGCAGCAAAACCTACATTTGCTTGATGTAATGCTGAAAATGAATGCAAGGGAATACCAAATAGACATTGTGAACTTAAAATATGGAAAATTAGAACACAGAACAGTACAGAAAAGTAACAGGCTATTAATAAATAAATTATTAATTAAATGCTTTACTAAACTAGTTCCGTCTGCCAACAATGTCTATATCAATCTATTCTCTGCACATTCAATATCTTAGAGCCTCCTGAACACCTCCATAGCACTTGCCTACATTACCACACCTGGCAGTATATTCCAGGCACCTGACACTCTGCACAAAACAAAAACTTGCCCACACATCTCCTTTGAACCTATCCCCTCTCATCTTAAATTCATGCCCTCTAGTATCAGACGTTTCAAAGGTGGAAAAACAATACCAGCTACTCTATCCATGACTCTTGTAATCTCCACACTGCTCCAGAGAGAACTGCGCAAGTTTGTCCAACCTCTTCTTATAGTACGTGCCCTTGAATCTGCCCACCCTCTCCAAAGCTTTGTCATCCTTTCTATAATGAGATAAACAGAAATTAATCCAGTCATGATAGAGAGACAGAGGTTTCCTGACTTCCCACATCTTGCTGGAGGAATATTCCGAGCAGTAATAATTGAACATGAACATAGAAGTTATGATTAGTAAGCCTGCCAATGACATGAGAATTGGTCTTACTGTTGATACTAAAAAGGATATTCTTAGGCCACAGCACAATATTGATCATTTGACAAGACAGGCAGAACAATAGTAGATGGAATTCAATCCTGATATGTGCAAGGTGAACACTTTGGGAGCACTAATTAGGATAAGACATACACAGTGACAGGGAGAGCTTTGGGGTGTATTGAGAAACAGAGGAACATTAGCATACAAGGTAACAGCACAGGTAGGTAAAGTGGCACAGGGACATATGATATTTGCTTTCATTACATTACTACAACTTAAGTAAATATTTGAGAGACCACAGTCAGAGCAAAGTGCACATTTCTGGTTGCCACACTATTGAAGGGACATGATGGCATTGGAATTAGTATGAAGTTACCTAGGGCAGAGCCTTTCACTCAAAAGTTCAAGTTAAAGTTTAATTGTTATTCAACATGAATTCCCATGAATCTCAAGATAGTATATGGTAAAATATATGTACTTTGATAATAAATTTACTTAGAACTTTGCTCAGAACTGCCTCACACCATACATCATCTGTGTAATGCTTAATACAACTTTTATATAATTTTGAAATGAAAAACTATTAGGGCAATGCACTAAACACATCATAGGATAAGGTAATATTAATAAGCCAATCCTTAAGATATAGCCTATGGAAACAGGAAGCTTCATCCTACCAAGTCCAAGTCTTACTTTTTATATTCACAAACTAAGCATTTCCAAGAGCATGCAATTAAATGCATGTTCACACATTGCCATGTTTTCTGTGCTAAGTGATCCAATTTCAATGAAAAATTAAACAAGACTGAAATAAAGTTGCAGGAAGTCTATGACGTTCAGTGCAGGCACACAAGGTATCTGACATGTAGAGGATCCCAGATATGCATATTGACATCCAAAACTGTGCAACATATACTGTATGCCAATTCTACAAGTTAAATCTGTGCATGCAATCACTCGTGGAGAACAAGGCTTGCACAACACCTACAAAGCCAGCTTGAAATAGTATGAGAAATCATACTCTTGCAGATTCACTTAATGCTAGTTAAGTATTATAAAACTCTTATGCAGGGCTCTCATCATCCATCAAACACCACAACCCCAACCCTATCCTCCTTTCCTGAGCCCGTGCACTCACCCAAATTCACACATCTGATCTGCCAAATTAATCCAATATCACTCTCTCATTCATCAACCTGCTGAGCTAATCTGTGGATTCCAGGTTAAAGAGTACTATATTCTTTTTAAATCAGCAGTTACACCCAGAAAAAATATTTTTCTACTGTATTTTAATTCCTCAATTTTCGATTGCAGTTTATCAGGTTTTATCTCTTAATGGTCCTATTAAATGCATATTGTAGTCTTTCTGTGACTTTCACGCCATTTCTACAGTGAGGCACTCAAAATTACACACTACCACTGTAGTGATCTAACCATATTTCTTACAAATTTCTCATTGTGCACACTTCACAGATGCTGCCTGATCTGGTGACTGCCTCCAGTATTTTATTTCTAACATATTTATTCTTTTGCATTTTTCAGTTAGACGCGATGCCCAACTTCAAATATCGATGATCATATGCAGAACTTAACTGAGTTGCAGGTGCTGAACAGTGGGCAAAAGTTTTTTGGCATTAGACTACAAACCAGCCAGTCATGTGCAGTGTATAGGTTGGAAGGAATTAATGCTCAGGCTATCTGTCCTGGTACCCACCACTTTCTTGCCAAAACATAGTGGTGAGGCAGAAGTGGCCAGCAGCTGGATGTCACTCGGGACACAAGTCATTCCTGTCACTTGCTGCAGAGGAAAGAATGTGTGTGATAGTTGCCTTGAGGTTTTCAAACTTTCTTCATGGATCCAAGAAGACCTCACCCCTCAACTATAACAAACTTGAATTCTAGTACTTGTCATCCATACTTAAAATGGCATCATCAAAGCGTAATCTACATACTTAAAAAGAGTGACTTTTTCAACTTTCACACAAAGAAGCTAACTTAAGATCCTAAGGTCAAAAGACAACAGGTTAAAAAAATTAAGTTCCACGTGTTAATTCAAAATGCCTAATTACGGTAGTTTCTGATGCAATGCCAAGGTTAAAAATGCAGCCTCAGCCATGTGCAAAGATCAAGTCCAGAGTATTTATTTATTATAAAACCTTTCAATTTACTTCCAAATTGGTTCCTGTACAAAAGTATTTGCAAATAATATTTGTTCTTGAAACCAAATAAATGCTTGCTTCTGTGGAATAATCCTATTAAATTTGATCTTGTTCAACTGATCTGCCAAGGAAATTTTTGCTACTAATTGCAGAAGACAGTTTCAATTTCTCATTTTTGTAAAAAAAAAGGCACAAATTTTCATCAATAAAGGAGGCACAGAAATACCAAAAGAATGATCCGTGTTTTTACTCTCACACAGAGCCTCTGTTTCACTTAAGGAAACTCAGAGATCATTAGAAAATGATCTTAGAACACAACTACTACATTGAATGAGATGTCACATGCAACTCGTTTGCTGCCTCAACTTCCTGCCACTTTGCTCACTGGTAATAACCCTTAAATAAGTTTTTGTACTCTTAAAACCTACCTTTACATTAGCAGATTCCTGCTAGGCCGAACACAGACGATATAACTGGACTATCCTACGCAGAGTGGAAGAAGAAGGTTGATTAAAATTTAACTATTACCTTAGTAAATAATTAATTCCATGGAGTCAAGATGATAATACTGTGTCACTGTAACAAGCTAATATGGAAAACAAAATTCTTTTCTGCAGCAATTATGCACGCTAGATTTTTAACTAGCATTTGCTACCAACATATTGAACAAAATTATGCAGTTGTAATGGTCTAAAAATTAATACTTTATATCACAGTTTCATCAAAATTTTTCATTAGCATTTAAGATATTATTGAAAAATCCAGAGCAATGATTTAAATTTAACTTATTCTGCCCATATCTAGTTTCAAGCACATAATCAAAAAAGCTGTCACTTTCAGATCAACAGTAAGTTTATTCAGTGAGCCTCTTTTACCACTTCTGAATACCTTTAAAAAAAAGCTAAACTTCACTCTAAAGCTTAAGTAACAGGGTCAAAGTCAATCTTATTTTTAAAACCAATGGTTAATGCGTTGCTTTAACAAGAGGATAAAGTAAAACAGACAAGAAATGGCAATGGCATCAGTACAACTTTGTGTGTCACCCTAACACTGCTTTTGAAAAGTCTCATAACCAATGTGACCTTCAAGTGCAAGAACAATTTAAACAGGTCCCTCTATATAACGCTAAGCAATGTCTACGGCTTTGTAGATCATGGCTCATCAGTGCTCATCCAAGTTCTTATCAAAAAGAAAACCAATAAAATGAAACAAATGAGGAGAACATAGGTAAGGTTTTAAATGAATATTTTCCATCTATAATCACTATGGAGAAAAACATCATTGGAGTCAGAATAGGCAAAATTCTTGAACAAATTATCATGGGAGATCTGCACTTTGAGACACAGGGTTAGTCAGCATAGCTTGTTGATGGGAAATACTGCCTACGTTGATTGATATTTAAGTAGTGATAGTGTGCCAATGAGGATAATCTAACTCATGTAGTCTACAAGGATTTCGGTATTTGACGAGGTCTTACATGGGAAATAGGTCTAAATGTTAGAGTACATGGGATCCACACCTTTTGGATCCACAACTAGTGTGGTGGTGGGGGGGGGGGGGGGGCCATGAAGTGGCTCAAGTACTGTTTTTATAATTGGAAGACTGTGAATAGTGGTATACCACAGGCATTGCTGCTAAGACCCTTATTTGTCATATACATTAATGCTATGAATGTAGAAGATATGATTAGTAAGTTTGAAGATGACATAAAAATTGGTTCTGTTGCCAATGAGGATAGTCTTAGATTGCAGGATATTAATTGTCTATTTGTAAAATGGACAGAAAAATGGCAAATAAAACTCAATCCTCGTAAGTGCAAGGTGATGCACTTGGAAGGTCATACACAATGAATGGCAGGGCACTCTGGAGTACAACAAACAGAGGGACATGAAGTACATACATGTCCAAGGATCCTGGAAAGCAAACAGCAGGTAGATGAGATAGTTAAGGCAGCAGACTGGATACTTACCTTTATTAGGTATGAAAGTAGGGATATCATGATACAATTATTGAAAATATTGATTAGGCCACAATGAAATATTATGCGTAATTCTGGTAGCCACACGAAAAAATGAATGAAATTGTAAAAGTAGATGGTGCCTGCACACAATGCTTCCTTGGTCAACTTCTTTTGGATCAACCACAAAACTGTTTATTTCACTTCTTTTACATCAATTCTTCATCTTAATTCTGTTTCTGCAACTGTTAGAGCCTGTGATTTACAGTCTGGAGATCTATTGAGTGATTCAGTGCTTTGCTGTCTCCGAGAAGATTCCAGAAAGCTAGTGTGAACCTCAAGGTGAAGAAACTACGAGACAAGTTGTGAGCCAATGTTTGACTCTATTTCACCAATTAAAGCCTCAATCATTCATTGATTAAAGCAACAAGGAAGATTGAAACATTGAGGCAAATGTGGATGACGAGTTTGGATTCAGCACCAACCACCTGCTTTATGGTTGCTCATGGAATCACTCTGCTGCCGGATAAGAAGCCTGTGTGGCCCATCGCTGTGCCTGGAGGATGGGCCTCTGCATTTGAGTGGTGTCTCTTTCTTTTGATGATGTCAGAGTTGTTACTGAGGTATTGCATTTATGGATTTGGACTATGGGCTTTTTCACTCTTATGGTTTTTATATTCTGAGCTTTCCTGTTTTTTGTGCGAGGAGAGGAGTTGTTCAGTGGTTGATGTTCTTGTGTTTTTTTGTGCGGGGAGAGGGATTGGGGGTCAATATTTTGGTTGAGTTTTTGTTAATTTTTGTGCAGGGGAGGAGGATTTGGCAGTCGATGTTCTTGTTGTGTTTCTTGCCAGAAGAGGGGTGTTTGGGAGCCAATGTTATTGTTGCAATTTATGCAGGGGAGGGGGTTTGGTGGAGGTTGATTTTTTTTTGTGCAGAAGGGAGGGGTGTGTTTGCTGTTTCTCTTTGAACTGACTCCCATGTTTTTTTTTGTTTCATGGCTCTCTGGAGAAAAAGGATCTCAGAGTTGTATACTGCATACATACTTTGATAATTGAACCTTTGAAAGAGATTCACTGGGATTTTTCTGGAAATAGCACATTTCATTTATGAAGAGAGATTGAATAGGCTGGGATTTGTTTTCTTTATAAGGCTAAAACGGTTCCTGACTAAGGTATACAAAATTGAGGGGCATAATCTAGTAGGGGAATAAACTAAGTAGTGATATTTCACCAGAGAGCAAATGTTTAAATGGTAGGAGAATTAGAGGGCCATTGAGGAAGTAGAATTGTTTTTCACCCAGAAAAAAGACCTAGGCCTCTGTACCTCCCTCTACAATTGGATCCTCGACTTCCTGTGCGGATTGGTGATAACATATCCTCTTCACTGACGATCAATACTGGCACACCTCAGGGGCGTGTGCTTAGTCCACTGCTCTACTCTCTGTATACACATGACTGTGTGGCTAGGCATAGCTCAAATACCATCTATAAATTTGCTGACAATACAACCATTGTTGGTAGAATCTCAGGTTATGACAAGAGGGCGTACAGGAGTGAGATATTCCAACTAGTGGAATGGTGCCACAGCAACAACCTGGCACTCAAAGTCAGTAAGACAAAAGAGCTGATTGTGGACTTCAGGAAGGGCAAGATGAAGGAACACATACCAATCCTCATAGAGGGATCAGAAGTGGAGAGAGTGAGCAGCTTCAAGTTCCTGGGTGTCAAGATCTCTGAGGATCTAACCTGGTCCCAGCATATTGATGTACTCATAAAGAAGGCAAGAAGCGGCTATACTTTTATTACAAGTTTGAAGAGATTTGGCATGTCAACAAATACACTCAAAAACTTCTGTAGTTGTACCATGGATTCATTCTGAGAGGCTGCATCACTGTCTGGTATGGAGGGTCTACTGCACAGGACTGGAAGAAGCTATAGAAAGTTATAAATTTAGTCAGCTCCATCTTGGGCACTAGCCTACAAAATACCCAGGACATCTTTGGGGAGCGGTGTCTCAGAAAGGCAGCATCCATTATTAAGGACCTCCAGCACCCAGGGCATGCCCTTTTCTCACTGTTACCATCAGGGTGGAGGTACAGAAGCCTGAAGGCACACACTCAGTGATTCAGGAACAGCTTCTACCTCTCTGTCATCCAATTCCTAAATGGACATTGAAGCTTTGGACACTACCTCACTTTTTTTAATATACAGTATTTCTGTTTTGCACATTAAAAAAAAATCTATTCAATATATGTAATTGATTTACTTGTTTATTTATTATGTTTTATTTTATTTATTATTTTGCTCTCTCTGCTAGATTATGTATTACATTGAACCACTGCTGCTAAGTTAACAAATTTCACATCACATGCCAGAGATAATAAACCTGATTCGGATTCGGATTCTGAAGTCTCAAACCATTCTCAGTAGGGGTACGAACACATACTGTCATAACAGTTAAGTATTTATATGAAGACTCTTAGCACTGAGCAGTCCAAAGGTTGCTGGAAAATACAGTATAGACAAATATTTGAGTGGCAGCAGTGATTTAGAGGGCAAAAGAGCCCTTTGCAACCTTTTGATGCTGTTTACTTCAGCAAACGAAAAAATAACCTATGAGTTAAGATTTAAAGTTCAAAGTAAATGTATTGTCAAAGTACAAATATGTCACTATATAGAACCCTGAGATTTGGTTTCTTAAAGGCATACTCAATAAATCCAATAACCATATTAGAATCAGTGAAAGACCACACCCAATAAGGAGGACAACCAATGTGCAAAAGACAACAAACTGTGTAAATACAAAAGGAAAAAATAATAATTAATAAATAAGCAATAAATATCGAAAACATAAGATGAAGAGTCCTTGAAAGTGAGTCTGTAGGTTGTGAGAATACTTCAATGATGGGACAGGTGAAGTTGAGTGAAGAGCCTGATGGTCGAGGGGTAATAACTGCTCCTGAATCTGGTGGTGTAGATTCTGAAACTCCTATACCTACTTCCTGATGGCATCAGAGAGAAGACAGCATGACCTGGGTAGTGGGGTCCTTGATGATGGATGGTGCTTTTCCTGTGACAATGCTCAATGGTGGGGTGGGCTTCACCTTTGATGGAATGGGCCATATCCACTTCTTTTTGTAGGATTCAGTAAAGGCAGTGGACTGAATAATACAAAAGATTACAGACTACTTTTGAAAAGGCTGAAATATGTAGACATCAGAAAACAGAATATTGAAATGCACCAACATGACCTTCCTCCTTTTTATGCACCGATCTTACAGTTAACATAGAATTTACTGACTAAAATAATAAGTAACACTTTTTCAAAGGCTTGTGCATTTCAGGGCTGAAAGGTGAAGTCCAGGACTTAATACGGAAGTAATTATACATTGCTATGGGAAAGGAAATGGAAACAGGATCATTACATTTCAGAGGACACGACTCTCAACAAAAAGGGTATAAGAACTACACAGTGGCTACTTTATTAGCCATGTCCTGTACCTAATAAAGTGGCCACTGAGCCTATGCTCGAGGTCTTCTGCTGCAGTAGCCTATCGAGGAGGGATGTGAATGGTTCAACACATTGTGTGTTCAGAAATGCTCTTCTACACATACTGTTGTAACATATGGCTAAATTACTGTCACCTTCCTGTCAACTTGATCATTTTCCTGTGACACCTCTCTTTAACATGGCATTTTTAACCACAGGATTACCGTTCACTGGATTTTTTTTTTTACATTATCCTCTGTAAACTCTAGAGACTGTTGTGTGTGAAAATCCCAAAAGATCAACAGTTTATGAGATAATCATTCCACAGTCACATAGATCACATTTCTTCCCCATTTGGATGTTTGGTCTGAACAACAACTGAACCTCTTGACCACGTCTGCATGCTTTTAAACATTGAATTTCTACATGATTGGCTGATTAGATATTTGCATTAACAAGCAGGTGTACAGGTGTGCCTAATAAAGTGGCCATTAGAAGATACAGAGAATACTCTCATCCAGGAAAAAGAACATTTTATAAGTATGAAGAATGAATGACAATTATGTTTTATGTCCAGAATGTTAAGGCAAGAACAAAATATGAAGAAAATTAAATTCAAGGAAGTGGGTTTAAAAGGTCCCTGCTTTTCTACATTGGCCAACACATGAAAATCTCAGGTTTGAAAGAATCCCTTTCCAAAGGCTTGTATTGGGAGCTTGAGAGTTCAGACGGGATGTAAATGGGTAAATTTAAGGTCACCAGTCATGGTGTTATCTGGAGATCTGATTTAGTTTTAGTCTTCCCCAAAAAGCCATGCTACTACAAGATTGGCAGATACAACACACAAGCAAATGATAGGTTACGATGCCCAAGTATAAGCAGGGCAGGTGAGTCACAGGGCCATGTAGCAGATCAACAGACCCTCTGGCCCACTCAGTTCAAGCTGACCATCAAAGTCCTATTACACCAATTGTACACTGCTCATATTTTATTCTCCACCTTTTCCCATCACATGCTCAGGTTACCACTCATCTACACACTCATCTCAACCTATCAACCTGCAGGTCTAGTCTGAACAACGTGAGGGGATATTGAACCACATGGTAGAAACCCATGCAGACAGAAAGAATAAGTGAACTCCATACAGACAACTCTTGAGGTCACTTACTGTGCAAAGCAACCAGACAACCTTGATACCTGGTTGCCTTGCAGCAACCTAGCTGCACCTAAGTATCACGCATTTGATGGACCACATGAAACTTCTTTGTTGAAAATAAGTAACATCCAGTTAAACGGCATATTATATTTCAGATCCAAGGTCATTCAAAACAGACTTCACAGGCAAAGAAATGCTCAAGGTGCAACTGTTGTCCTGCAGTAAAGAGGGGATAAATTTGCAATTATTTGGAACAAATGTAAAAGTAACGGAGGCACATTTCACTCACCTTTAACCCTGACAACACCCAGAATAATACGGGATATCTGAGTTCCTAACATTATTCTAGGAGTCATGATCAAAAAAAGTCCTAAAGCTGTGATGCTCAGTTAAAACAACAACCAGAATATGATTATTTGACAAATATCCATTTAGAGTACTTTCTAGTTTTTTTTCGTTCCCGTCTCTCAAAAGGACAGTGCCTGAAGAGAAAAATGATGACTAATCACTCATAGGACCATAGGATATATGAGAAGAATTAGGTCATTCAGTCCTAATCGAGTCAGCTCTGCCTTTCTATCATACCTAATGTATTATTCTCCTCAACCCCATTCTCCTGCCTTCTCCACATAACCTTTGACATCCTCATTAATCAAGGAACTTAGCAACCTCCTCTTTAAATATACCAAATATACCCAATAACATGGCCTCCACAGCCATTTGGGGTAATGCATTTCACAGACTCACCATCATCTGGCTAATAAGATTCCTCCTCATGTCCGTTCTAAAGGGACATCCTTCTAATCTAAGGCTGTGCCTTCTGGTCCTAGACTCTCGCACTGTAGGAAACATCCTCCTGCCTCCCAGGGATTTTTGACATATTGTATACCCTCTCTTTTGTTTTTACGCCACCTTAGACTTCCCTTGTCAGCCACAGTTACCTCATCCATGCATGGTAGCGCAATGGTTAGCACAATGCTTTACAGTGCCTGCTGTTACATCAGGATTCAATCTCTGCCTCCGTCTTTAAAGAGTTTGTATGTTCTCCTTGTGATTGCGTGGCTTTCCTCCAGGTGATCTGGTTTCTTCACACATTCCAAAAACGATGTACATATGACATTTAAAGCTAATCCTATTAATCCTCCCTTTAAAGTTCTTCTTCTTCTTTGGGATGAACCGATCCTGCATCTTCTGAATTTCACCCAGAAACTCCTGTTAAAGTCGAATCTGAATAAAACTCGGGAGACCAGCTTCTTATAGCTACCACAGTTTACTGTGCACCCTCCTGCAGGAGTTTGAAACCCAGTTGTCAAAGGGAAAGCACATAAGTACTGCCAGCATCCGACAAGTGGGCCCCCTCTCTCCGGTTACAGCCATATATTTATACATAGTAAGCCCAATACATTACTGTTGCAAGATGTTATTTGAACTGGTACGCCCACCAATTCTGTTGGTGCGAAACTTAATTACAGATAAGAGAGTCTGCTAGATCAAGGTTTAATTACAGATGGATGTGCTGTCCAGTCCTTATCAGTTATTCCCTTTGCTAGGCCCTGACTTAATTACAGATGGATGTTCCTTCTGTCCTTATCAGTGTGCCCTCCTCCTCCTACTCAAACGAGGGTACAATGTACAATGTTATCAAACTCTCAAAGTCTCTCTGCAAGCCGAGGAGAACTGGTAATATGCCTGTCTTAGCTGGCTGCTGAAGGCAGAGTTTACTACATTTCAAAAATACCTATTCAGTCCCAATTATTCTTTTAACCAGAGCTTCAAAATGAGTTTTTTATATCCCCCAATTCATCACTCTTGCCCTTACTGTTCTGCTAGTGTCCTCTTCCAATCAACTTTAGCCAGCTCCTCTCTCATGTCTCTGTGGTTCCCTTTACTCCACTGTCATACCGATACTTCTGATTTTTGTTTCCCTCTGTCAAACCACAGAGTGAATTCTTTCATAATAGGATCACTGCTTATTTAGGGTTCCTTTATGTTGAGATCTCAAATCAAATCTGGTTCTGTACACACACCCAACCTAGAATTGCCTTTTCCCTATTGGGCTCAACCACAAGCTACTCCAAAATGCCATTCATTGGCATTTGACAAATTCCTTCTCTTAGTATCCAGCACCAACCTGATTTTCCCCAACCTACCTGCATATTGTAATTCCCCCATCACCATCGCAAACATTGTCCTTTTTACATGCCATTTCTATCTCCTAATTGTAATTTCTATCCCACATCCTGACCTGACTGTATATAACTTTCATTAGAACTTCTATTACTCTTGAAGTGTCTTAACACTACGCACAAGGATTCCATATCTTCCGATGCTATGCAACTTCTCTCCAAGGATTTGATTTCATTTTTTTTAAATCAGCAGAGCCACCCCACTCTCTTTGCCCAACTAACCTTTCCTTTTAATTCGATATATATCCTTGGATATTAAGCTCCCATCTGCGATCTTCTTTCAACCATGACTCTGTAATACAACATCATGCCTGCCAATTTCTGACTGTGCTGCAACATCATCTCCCTTATTTTGTATATTGTGTGCATTCACCTTCAATGCTGTATTCACCATACTTCTCAAACAAAAGAAAATCTACAGAGGCCATGGATGGACATATCGGAATGGGAAAGGGAAGTGGAATTAAAATGGGTGGCCACTGGGAGATCCCACTTGTCCCATCTTCAAGTGGGATCCTCTTCCTGGACACCCCACCCTGGTCTTCTGCCTGCTCTGGTCCTTTTCGTTGACAGCTGCCTAGACTTTAACATTCCCTTCTCCTATACCAACCTTACTCCTTCTGAAAGCCCAGCTCTCCACTCCCTCCACACTAATCCTAACCTCACTATGAAAACCACAGATAAGGGGGGTGCTGTAGTAGTCTGGTGAATTGACCTCTACCTTGCTGAGGCCCAACACCAACTCTCAGACATCTCCTCTTACTTACCCCTCAAACAGGACCCCACTAAGAAACACCAGGCCATTGTCTCCCACATCATCACCAACCTTATTGACTCTGGGAATCTCCCATCAATTGCCACCAACCTCAAAGTTCCCATACCCCATACCTCCCGTTTCTACCTCCTACTCAAAATCCACAAGCCTGCTTGTCCAGGTAGACCTATTGTTTCAGCTTGTTCCTGCCCAAATGAATTCATATCTGCATACCTTGACTCTGTTTTATCCCCCCCCCCCCCGGTTCAGTCCCTTCCCACCTACACCCATGACACCTCGCACGCTCCTGATGTTTTCAAGGATTTCAGGTTCCATGGCCCCCATCATCTTAATCTTACTATGGATGTCCAGTCCCTTAACACTTCCATCCTCCACCAGGAATGGCCTCAAAGCTCTCTGTTTCTTTTTGGACACCACACCCAGCTAGTTCCCCTCCACCACCACTCTCCTTTGTCTAGCAGAACTTGTCCTCACATTTAATAATTTTTCCTTTGAGTCCTCCCACTTCCATTAACAAAAGGACACTCGCATGAGTCCCAGCTATGCCTGCCTGTTTTTCAGCTACGTGGAACAGTCTATGTTCCAAGCCTACACTGGTGACCATCACACACTTTCCCTACGCTACATCGACGACTGCATTGGTGCTGCTTCCAGCACCTGTGCTGACCACGTCGATTTCATCCACTTTGCCTTCAACTTCCACCCTGCCCTCAAATTCACCTGGTCCATTTCCGACACTTCCCTTCCCTTTCTTGATCTCATTGTCTCAATCTCTGGAGACAACTTATCCACTGATGTTTATTATAAACCAGCCGACTCACACAGCTACCTGGACTATACCTCGTCCCACCCTGCAACTTGTAAAAACGCCATCCCCTCCACTCAATTCCTCCGTTTTCGCCGTATCTGTTCTCGGGATGAGGCTTTTCATTCTAGAATGAAGGAGATGTCCTCCATTTTCAAAGAAAGAGGCTTCCCTTCCTCCACCATCAACGCTGTCATCAACTCCATCTCTTCCATTTCATGCACATTTGCTCTTACCCCATCCTCCCACCACCCTACCAGGGATAGAGTACTTCTTGTCCTCACTTACCACCCCACCAGCCTCCATGTCCACAACATAATCGTCTGAAATTTCTGCCATCTCCAACTGGATCCCACCACCAAACACATCTTTCCCTCACCCCCAACTTTCTGCTTTTCACAGTGATCGCTCCCTACGTGACTCCCTTGTCCATTCGTCCCTCCCCAGTGATCTCCTTCCTGACACTTAACCTTGCAAGCCGAACAAGTGCTACACCTCCTCCCTCACTACCATTCAGAGCCCCAAGCAGTCCTTCCCAGTGAGGCAACACTTCACCTGTGAATTTGTTGGGCCACTGTGTGATCTCCTGTATATCAGTGAGATCCAATGTAGATTGGGAGACCACTTCGCTGAGCATCTACGCTCTGTCGCCAGAACTAGCGGGAGCTCCCAGTGACCACCCATTTTAATTCCACTTCCCATTCCCATGCAGATATATCCATCAATGGCCTCCTCCACTGTCGGGATAAGGCCACACTTAAGTTGGAGGAACAACACCTTATAGTCTGTTTTGATACCCTCCAACCTGATGGCATGAACATCAATTTCTCAAAATTCCAGTAATGCCCCCTTAACCATTTCCCATCCCCTTGTCCCTCTCTCACGTTATCTCCTTGCCGGCCCATCGCCTTCTTCTGGTGCTCCTCCCTCCCCCCCTGCCATTTTTCTTTCTTCCATGGCTTTCTGTCTCTTTCACCAATCAACTTCTTAGTTCTTTGCTTCATCCCTTCCTTTCCAAATATCACCTATTGCCTGGTGTTTCTCTCTCCCCTCCCTTCACCTTTCAAATCTACTCCTCAGCTTTTCTTCTCCAGTCCTGCCAAAGGGTTTCTGCCCGAAACATTGACTGTACTTTTTTCCATAGATGCTGCCTGGCCTATTGAGTTCCTCCAGCATTTTGTGTGTTGTTCAAATATAACTGCAAGAGCTCTAGCACTTATGAGACTACCCATCTTTCAGGCAATTATAGACTTCCTGACTTCAAACTTTTCTATCCTGTGAGGTGTAAGTAAACTATATGATGGTAGATTCTGCAGTTGTACGGATGAATGCAACAGCAAGGCTATTCAAAGACAACAAAAACTGCAGATTTCCACACTCAGAACTTATTGTATCTACCAGTTATAAATAAGTGTTATAAATTCTACACTGTAGCAAGTAGAATCATAGAGCACAACAGCACAAAAACAGGCCCTTCAATCCATCTAGTCCGTGCCAAACTATTATTCTGTTTAGTCCCATCAACCTGCATCTGGAGCCTTGCCCTCCATAACCCTCCCATCCATATACCCATTCAAACTTCTCTTAAATGTTACAATTGAACTAATATTCACTACTTCCACCAGCAGTTTGCTCCACACTCTCACCACCCTGAGTGAAGAAGTCCGCTTTGAACATTTCACCTTTCATCCTTAATGCATGAGCTCTAGTTCTAATCTTACCCTGCATGCATTTACCCGATCTATACTCCTAATAATGTTGTATACCTCTTTCAAATCTCCCCTCATTCTTCTACACTCCGGGGAATAAAATCCTAACCTATTAAACCTTTCTCTTTACAAACAAGAGAAAATCTGCAGATGCTGTAAATCCAAGCAACACACACTAAATGCTGGAGGAACTCAGCAGGCCAGGCAGCATCTATGGAAAATAGGACAGTCGACGTTTCGGGCCGAGTCCTTTCAGCGGGAGTCCTGCTGAATGGTTAAGGCTAAATACGTTGACTGTACTCTTCCGTAGATGCTGCCTGGCCTGTTGAGTTCCTTCAACATTTTGTGTGTGTTGCCTTCCCTTTAACTCGGATCCTCAAGTACCAGGAACATCCTTGTAACTTTTTTTATATAGTCTTTCAATCTTTCCTGTCAGTAGGTGACCAGAACTGCACGAAATACTCCAGATTAGGCCTCACCAACACCTAAACAATTTCAACATTACATCCCAACTTCTGTACTTAACATTTTAATTTATGAAGGCCAGTGTGCCTTACGACCTTATCTACCCATGATGCCACTTTCAAGAAATTTTGGCTCTGTATTCCCAGATTCCTCTGTTCTACCACACCCCTCAGTACCCTTCCATTCACTCTGCAAGTTCAACTCTGGTTCGTCCTCCCAAAGTGCAACACCTCACATTTGTTTGCATTAAATTCCACCTGGCATTTTTCAGCCCATTTTCCAGCTGGTCCAGATCCTGCTGCAAACTTTGATAGTCTTCCTTGCTGTCCACCATGCCCCCAATCTTGGGGTCATCCTCAAATTTGCTGATCCAATTTACCACATTATCACCTGGATTGTTGATATAGATAACAACAACAGACCAGCACCAAAACACATTTAAGCTTTCTGAAGATGGGTTATATAATTGGCTCATTGTTAATTATTGCCTTCACACTAAAAAAAAGTTTAAATGATAGATGTAATGACTTACTTTAGAGAAAAACCTTGAAAGCATACCTAGCGCTGGCTCTATATTATTGAAAATTACTAGTGTCTTAAATAAAGAAACCAAACACCAACTCACTTTTGACAGAAATTAAACATTTAAATAGTTATGCTAGGAATGATGAAGTGCAGGAAAACGTTAAAAGGATCAGAACAAATTCAAGCAAACTCTTCAGTATTGAGATTGCCATGTAATTTCTCTCAAAATGCGTGAAGATAAAATTCGTTTTGCATACAGTGTCCTGTGTTATTACGTGGAAGAAACTAACGGTGTTTTGTCAATAAAGGATGAATTTTAAAAAGACTTAGAAAAGTAAGGTTTTAAAAATTACAAAGACATCGTTGATTGCCTAAAGTGTAAACGGTGAGATTGTAAATGTAACACGAGTGAATCTGCAGATGCTGGAAATAAATAAAAACACAAAATGCTGGCAGAACTCAGCAGGCCAGACAGCAATCTATGGGAGGAGGTAGAGACGACTTTCGGGCCGAAACCCTTCATCAGATTGTAAATGTTATACTTCAACTTCACTTCGGTTACAATCGCTGGCACGCTATAAACATGACATTTTGAAAGACAAACTAAGGTGTTTTTTATGCTCCTAAAAGCCTTGTAGAAAAATCCAGAAACAACACAAATCGCTCCTGGGTCCCTACACACAAGCATCCTGAGCCAGCCTTGCACAGACTGTTGCCAACAGGTGTCAGGCGGGTGGCTCGGGAAACCAGGTATGCGGCGTTTCCAGGGAAACGGACAAAGCGCAGCACAACAGGGCAGGATCCAACATCGCGACCGGAACCCTTCCCTACTTTAACCAACCATTCACAAAACAACCACACGCGCTTGTTTACTGCATCTATTCCGCCCTTCCTCTCTCTCCCTCTCTCTTCATTTGCATTTAAGTGCGCAGATGCACGATTTATTTCACTGAACACAAACGTTTGCAGTAAAGGTACTGTACAATAAAGTTTCGGAAATGCGCACATACCCTGTCGGTGGTCTAGTAGTTTTCGCAGTCTTCACTATTTCCATGGTCCTTTACGTACTTTATTCGTTCAGAACCAATATCGATCTAGGTCAATGTCAATAACGTTTAAATATTAGAATTAAAACAAAATAAAAGAGCCTTTACAAAAACATATCGCTTCATTTTTCTTTAAACTTTTATTTTCTTCACGAAAATATATAGTACAAAAAGAAATCGAACCAATAATTCCAAAAAGCAAAGGTCAAACATCTGACAGCCTGTGCTCTCTCTGACAAACATGAACAGCCCGCTAAATTAACTCACAGCGCAAGCAGCTAACTATGCATACTCGCCACTCCAAATTCAGACACTTACAAAGCAATAATTTTGCAGAGCGTAATCTTCTTTTATTCTCTGTTTTCAATATCGATCTTCCATGAAAAGAAATAAAACTCTTCTATTTTTGAATGCTCTCTTCTCCCTCTGCTACGACCGTTGTATGAAATTAACCGCCTTCGTCAGGGCTCGCTTGTCAATCACCGCTTTGTCTGACCCAGACTACCGCAGACTGTGAGGTCGAAAATGTTCTGTAAACGTGTTTCTTAGTTGCCGATCACACTCGATTTGCTAATCCTTTTTATTGTAACTTTTTTCGACTAAACCGAAGGCGTCGTGTTGACTATAAAAGGGTATAGTTACAAAATCGTTTTTCACCCATATTTCCAACAAAATACTCCCGAAAACTAACAAAAAAAATCAACTGCCAATTTTAGATTTTTTTTTAAGATAGGCAGTTAAGGCAACGTGATAAGTATAAAACTTTTAATAACAAACTACTGGGTACTACAAAGGGAGTTGCAGGACCCAAAACTGAGAACTCCACAAGTCTACAGTCCATGATACTTTTGCCAAAGATAGCTTGTCTATCTTTAACACAACAGCGTATTTGTTACATCAGTGAAATAAAACTGAGAGTGTGTTGTCATCTTTAATTGCTTCTACAAATTCTCCAGAGCCAAATAGTAAAGTACTTACTTGAAATTAACCCTATCCTTTATAATCCCATGAGAATATATTCTTTCCAATGGAAGACTTTGTGCACGGGGTTGATACCAAACGTCATGTTTACATTCTGCGGAATATGGAGTTTTTTTAAAAAAATGAAAATCAGGACAGTGCAAATGCACAGCTCCACTATCAATAGTTGGCAGAGAATAAAGCTGAGAGTAGTTTTGTTTAAATCTGTAGATCTAAGTAGGTGTGACATTTTCTTAGTTATGAATTCTAGTAAACTGATCCAAAAGACAATTGAATCAATGTAGGATGATACCCTTCCATCCACGGTCTCCTTCAGAATTCCTCAGTCCCTGGTATTCAAGATAGGACATGGTGGCTCATGTGAATTGACTTGGTACTCTCCATCAACCTATATTGTACCATGGTTAACAAATTTATTAAAAGCAGGGGTTTACAGTTGCTGGGCATGTGCATGCTGAACTATTAAATGGAGTTTTATTAATTTCACCTTTATCTCTGTGCTTAATGATCAAGCTGAGATAGGTCTTTCTCAGAATCCGAAATAAGAAATATGCCAGTCTCCCATTACATTAGATTATAGTTCATCATTTACTCCAGCCCCGCCTTCTGTAATTAATCCCACACATTTCATTTCTTTAATGTCCAGAAGTCTATTTCCTAAATATATTCAGTGACTGAATAAGGTTGGTTTGATGACTCTGTTACTGACCCTGCTTTCCCTTTAGAGGGAAAGAAGAGGACCGTGTGATGGAAGCTTGTTGTCCTTGTGTGGCAACAAGCAGGAATCTTGCCACCACCATTTGGGTAAGCGGGATCATTCATGTATCAGGTGTTGATTGAAAGCTATTCCGCACATTGTGCAGAAGTTTTCCATAGAATAAATGGGTAACATTATAGAATGAACTATGTCCCTGTCTGCTCTTGCCATTTGTTCTCTGATTTAATAGCCCTAGCTTTTGACTATTTTACTCAATATAGTACAAGGTCCTTCATGGACATCTCCACCATTTATTTGTTTATAAATCCATGTATATATCTGATTTGGATTTCCACACTCATGTGCAGGTGATACCAAGTCTATAGTAAATAATATTAATAAGAATTCCTGAATATGTTGGGAAGTATGACCAGCCTGAAGTCTTGAAATTTCCAGAATTCCTAAAGTCGCTGCTTCAGAATTTCTTCATCATCAGCTGGAAGCATTTTTCATTCTGTCTGCAAACTCTGAATGGGCAAATGTCCAAAAACATGATGAGAAGTTCACACTGGGGAAACTACAGTGGCTCTCTGTACAGGAACAGGTTCCTGTATTCATCTTTTACTGGTTATAGTCAAAGTCTTTAGTAATTCTAGCAAATGTTCCCAAGCATCTGCTCTCCAGGTTTCATTAGTACCTCTAGGGTTCACTGGTGTGGGCACTACCTCGTGTGTGCCTTTAAGGAATACCCAATACCCCCATGATCCAGGTTTAAGATATGGGTACTAGGTTCTATCACATATGTAAGCATGTGGTCCCCACCCGGGTGCTTGATTCAAAGTTCAAATTAAATTATATTACCAATGTACATATTTCAAGGTCAATTTTCTTGTGGGCATACTCAACAAATCTATAGAATCTAAAAAAATGCCCAAATAGAGCATCCAGCCAAAGTACAGAAGGCACCAAACTGCAAACTCAAATATAAATAAATAACAATAAATATCAAGTACTCAATGAGATAAAGAGTCTTGAAAGTGAGTCCATTGGTTGTGGGAACATTTCAATGATGGGGAAAGTGAAGTTGACTGAAGTTACCCCTTTTTGTTCAAGAGCCTGATGGTTGAGGAGTAGTAAACGTTCCTGAACCTGGGTGTATGAATCCTGAGGCTCTTGTACCTTCATCCTGATGGCAGCAGGGAGAAGACAGCATGACCTGGGTGGTGGGGATCCCTGTTGATGGATGCTGCTTTCCTACAACAGTGCTTCATAGTGATGTGCTCAATGATTGGGAGGGCTTTACCCGTGATGGACTGGGCCATATTGACTACTTTTTATCAGATTTTCTGTTCCAGGCATTGGTGTTTCCAAAACAGGCAGTGATACAACCACTACACATCTACAGAGGTATGTAAGAGTTTTAAATGTCAATTTGAATCTCCGCAAACTCTTAAGTAGAGGGGCTGCCCTGCTTTCTTCTGAAATACAAACACCTAGGGATTTAAAGTTACTAACCCTCTCATAGAAACATAGAAAACCTACAGCACAATACAGGCACTTCAGCCCACAAAGTTGTGCTGAACATGTCCCTACCTTAGAATTTGCTAGGCTTACCTATAGCCTTCTATTTTTCTAAGCTCCATGTACCTATCCAAAAGTCTCTTTAAAGACCCTATCGTATCTGCCTCCACCACCGTTGCCGGCAGCCCATTCCACACACTCACCACTCTCTGAGTAAAAAACTTACCCCTGACATCTCCTCTCTCCCTACTCTCCACCTCTGATCCTCCAATGAGGACTGGATCATGGACTTTTGTTTTCCCTCTCCTGCAGCCTATAATCAGTTCCTTGGTCCTGTTGACATTCAGTGAGAGGTTATTGTTATGACATTATTCAGTCAGATTTTCAATCTCCCTCCTATATGCTGATTCATCACCACCTTTGATTCAGTCCACAACAGTGACCTGAATATGACATTGATTTCTAGCAAAAAAAGGACTGATTTGTTGTCTCCAGGCAAGAATTGTTACTACATTGTTGGGATCTGGTACAAATTGTGATGGTCTGAGTCCAGTATATCGTACAACAAGGTTTGGTCTGTCTAATCTGCATCCTACTCTATGTTCTATTCCTTCATCATTCCAGTCCCTGATTGAAGAATAACATATTCATCATATTCAGTGTGAGGAAGAGTCGGGGTATTTTCCTGTATTTCTGCTATACTATTAACACGTTCATAATATCCACCAGCATTTGTCTGCACAACACCTGGATACCAGGATGTCGACCATTTTATAGTATTAGGTGGTGTGCCATAGCAGTTGTCCAGAACTTTCTGAGTTGGACTACTGCTAAATAATAAATCTTTCAGAATAATATTTTTGGTATAAAATGACCACTTCAGGCACCAACTGTGATGGTATTGGGTTTGCTGACTGTGAAGTTTTAAACTCAAAGACTTTAAACACTACTGGCTGCTAAAGTGAGATTATACTGTAACTACCCAATCTTTAAAGACTAGTATACTTCTTTGTTTGCTCTCCATGGTGAGATTAGACACCAAAACCCACTACTTGAGTGTTGGGTCCTTTCTCCATACCAAGGAGAATTTTCTTCCAACTGACAAAGTATTCTAAAACACAGTTCATTTATTTACAGTAATACACATTTAGATCAAAATAATACTCATAAAAATTATTTAAAACTCAGAGGATTTCCTTCTTAACTATTTTCCACTTCTCACAGAGAATTTCTATCCTATCTTCAATTACTGAATTAATGTATTGAAACATAATAAAAATTCAAATTATGAACCATTTCTAAAATACAAAGCATTTAGCATAAATCATAAAAGATAAAACATAAAGCATAAATCATTTCTTAAACTCAAAGGATTTTCAAAATAAAGGTAGATAGAACATAAGAACATAAGGAATAGGAGCAGGAGTAGACCATCTGGTCCATTGAACCTGCTCCACCATTCAATAAGATCATGGCTGATCTGGCCATGGACTCATCTCCACCTACCTGCCTTTTCCCCATAATCCTTAATTCCCCTACTATGAAACCTTGTCTTGAATATGTTTACTGAGGTAGCCTCCATTGCTTCAGTTAGGCAGAGAATTCCACAGATTCACCACTCTTTGGGAAAAACCATTCCTCCTCATCTCTATCCTAAATCTACTCTCCCAAATTTTGAGGCTATGACCCCTAGTTCTAGTCTCACCTACCAGTGGAAACAACTTCCTTGCCTTTATTTTATCCATCCCTTTCATAATTTTATATGTTTCTATAAGATCTCCTCTCATTCTTCTGATTTCCAGCAAGAACAGTCCCAGATGAGTCAATCTCTCTTCATAGTCTAACCCACTCATCTCTGGAATCAACCTGGTGAATCTCCTCTGCATTGCCTCCAAAGTCAGTATATCCTTCCTCAGGTAAGGAGACCAGAACTGCACACAGTACTCCAGGTGTGGTCTCACCAGTACCCTTTTAAAGTTGCAGCATAACCTCCCTGCTCTTAAATTCAATCCCTCTAGCAATGAAGGCCAACATTCTGTTTGCTTCATTGATTGCCTGCTGCACCTACAAACCAACCTTTTGCAATTCTACACAGCAGCATGCTACAATCTTTCATGATTCAAATAATAATCTGATCTTCCATTTTTCCTTCCAAAGTGGATGACCTTGCATTTACCAACATTGTACTCCATCTGCCAGACCCTTTCCCATTCACTTAACCTATCTATAGCTCTGTGCAGGGTCTCCATATCCTCTGCACAATTTGATTTCCACTCAATTTAGTGTCACACTACACTTGATCCCCTCTTCCAGATCATTAATATATCATGAACAGTTGCGGGCCTTATCTTATGGATAAGTCTTTTTTGTGGCACCTTATCAAATGCCTTCTGGAAATCCAAGTAAATAACATCCATCTGTTCCTCACTATCCACTGCACTCATATTCTCAAACAACTTCAGTAAGTTTGTCAAACAGGACCTACATATGCATGATGAATTCATTTCTTTCCAACTGCCTCGCTATTTCTTCTTTAGTGATAGCTTTAAGCATTTTTCCAACTACAAATATCAAAATAATTGGCCTATAGTTACCTGCCATTTGTCTACATCCTTCTTTGATCTGTAGCGTGACATTCGCCTTCTTCCAAACTGCCAGGGCCTGCCCAGATTCCAGATTGGTAAATTATCACCAAAACCTCTACTGCAACCTCTGCCATCTCTTTCAGTACCCTGGGATGCATTCCATCCGGACCAGGGGACCTGTATCTTTAACCAAGTTTGTTCAGCACTACCTCTTTAGTGATAGCTATTATATTGAGGTCATCATCTTCCATCGCATCCACAATATCTCCCTTTGGCATGTTATACCTGTCCTCCACGGTGAAGACTGACACAAATAGTCATTCAAAGCATTGGCCATTTCCTCATTACCCAATATTAATTCCTTCTTCTCATCCTCCAAGGGACCTATGTTCACTTTAGCAACCCATTTTTGCTTTATATAATTATAAAAACTTTTGCTGTCTGTTTTTATATTTTGTGCTGATTTATTTTCATAATCTATCTTCCCTTTCTTTATTGCTCACTTGGTGGCTCTTTGTTGCTTTTTAAAGTTTCCAAATCTCAATTTCCTACTATTCTTGGCGACTTTGTGCGCACAAGCTTTTAGTTTAATTCCTTCCTTTATTTCCTTAGTTATCCATGGCTAGCTCGCCCCACCCTTACTGTCCTTGTTTTTAACTGGAATATACTTTTGTTGATCACTGTGAAAAATCAGTTTGGAAGTTTTCCACTGTTCCTCAACTGTCCCACAGATAGTCTGTGTTCCCAGTCTACACTATCCAACTCCTCCCTCATCCTGTTGTAGTCTCCCTTGTTTAGGTGTAATACAACTCCTATCAACTGAAAAGATACACCAGTAAGTTGCAGACAAAGAAGACATCAGTTGCAGAAACTAAAACTGGAGGAATGTATTTCAGTTCACCCCTTGTTTCTTCTTGATGTTCCTTGCCCAATGCCTAATAGGCCTGAACTGCTCTCAACACTTATACCCTTTCTCTCCCACTTGCATGACTTTTCAAGCATATATTTCCTCAGATATCCTTTTAACACAAAGTCTCAAAGCATTTTCCAAAACATATACATCAACTAAGGCTGTAAACATTGTTGTTAACTTCTGTGAGCACATAAAACCTTCCAACCACAAGCAGATCAGTAATTGATATGCTAAAGATATAATCCATTGTTCTGCAAGCTTCATTGAACTAAACAACTTCAGAGTCAACTAATCTGTTTGAAACAACCTATTGTCTTATACTACATCTTGAGTAGTAATAAAGCAGGTGTAGTGACTACCGTTTGGTTTCACAAACAGAGCATCTGCTAAATACTGAGCTTGTTTGAAAAACTCTTTTAACTTCAAGCTGATTACTGGCTCACGTTTACTTTTTAAAAACTGAGGACTGACTTCTATTTACAATCATAAACTAAATAAACTGTTAATTGGAAATTTATTTACAACTGTTTGTGATCTGACATGTGTCAGGTGTTGTGTTTAGAAAGCAAGGTTAGCAAAAACCCAAGAACAATGCTTGGAGTTTTGCTAAGAGAAGATTTCTAACCTAGTTTCTCTCTACCAGTATCAGCTTTGAGATCAAGGCTCCTCTTGGGAACTCCAGTATATAATCGATGCTAGAAAAGGTTCCTTTCGCTTCCCCCGATCTGATGCTCAAAGCACTCATTGAGTTCTTTTCAATATAGGGGTTTCTGTAAGATTTTCACTTCAGCATATTCATGTCCTCAATCTCAGCTGCACACATCTCCCAAATCTCACAGGACTGTTGCCATTATAATTTTCCATAAACATGCAACAATGTTGCATCAATGTCCATATTAATTGTTCTTTAAGATCTTTCTTCCCACTTCCTTGATACAAACTCAAATCACTGTCTGTCACCATTAGCTCATCAGGTCAGCTCACAATGTCTTTCAATAAATTGAATTTTGTTCATCTCTTTCACAGGACTGCTTACATTGCTTTCAATGCAGTGCACTTTACTTAGGTTTCCAGAAAAACAAGTCTTGTAAACAAGTTACTGATCATGTATTGGTGTCTTTTTTTGCCTAAAGATTAACAATCTCACACTTTAGTTACACTGGACAACATTTTTTTTCAAAGTGTGTTGCTTCCTCAGAATTTTTTTTGGTTATGATAGACCACCTGAAGCTAAACACAAATATAATTTCAGACTACTTGTGTCACATAGGAATTTGGAGAAGCAAGAAATTAGCTTCAATTGAATATAGATGCAAAGTATATTTATTATCAAAGAATGTATATACACTTTAAGATTTGTTTGTTTACAGGCAGCCACAAAGCAAGAACCTGAAGAACCCAATTAAAAAAAAAAGGAAAGACCATTACAATTGCGTTAAGAGGGCAAAAACACACACGTCATGCAAACAACAGGAGCAAATGACAAAATATGATGCATTTAATTTCATGGTGTTGCTGATGCTTTGCAAAAGTTCAACTAAGCTAAAACTGTTTTGTTGATGATTTTAGTTAATACTCAGTGTCTATGGCTTCTTGCTTAAATGTCCAACAATAATCAGCCAGTATTGATGGATTCCAGTTGCCCTGATGCTGTTTCTCCATGACCGCAATGTCCTGGTGAAACCTTTCACCATGCTTGTCACTGACAGCACCAAGATTTGCAGGAAAGAAGTCTAAATGGGAATACAGAAAATGAACCTTTAGTGGCATGTTGCTCTTCATGGTTTTGTATGCTTGAAGCATGTTGTCAACCAGCTGCATGTAGTTTGGTGCTCTGTAGTTGCCAAGAAAATCTCCATGCAATTTTCTCTGGTCCCACTTGAAGTTCTTTGTATTGCCTGTCATTGATGCTTTCCTTAATCTTGGCATCTAGGGGTTGCATAATGACTTGAATAATGAATTGAAATAAGAAATACAGGCAATTTAAAATAAAGGGACATGGTTGGGAAATTTCATGGTGATTTTCACAATCAGCAGACCAAAATTCATAGTATACATCCAAAAGTATTCAGGAAGCAAAATCTTTGCGCTCCAGTGTAGTCAAAGTCTATCTGCAATATAAATAAATTTGTAATAAACCAGTAGTTCTCAAATAATTTTCATTTTAAGGTATTATTTGCACCATAGCACAAACTATTAGCAATGGTTTAATTAACAGCAAAGAGAAAATCTGGCTAGATACAATAGTCTATGGGACTAAAATCTCTAAAAGGCTGATTGGATTTATGAATTACAATTGAACAGGGAGGAAATGTTTTTGTTTTACCTTTGCTTCTGCTTTATTGTACCTTTCCATCTTACCCTTCCATGCAAACACTCAGATCAAGGGCTTCACTGAACCATTTGAAACATAACCCAGAAATGCTTAAAATTGTCATTATCTTGATATTTAACAATGCAGTGGAATAGTAGCTATAATTGGACATATTTTTAGTAAGTATGTTGAAATATAGTATGCTGATGCAGTATGATATTGGCTATAAAGAGAAAGTGCAATAAGAATTGGTCTAATGTAGAAGTCTTCATTAAAAAATAGGATTCCTCTTGTAGTTTACCTTCAATATCTGGGCTGGAATCTTTCAGTTTTGTTAGGGCGCTATTAGTTATTTTCACAAGTGATTCATTGCCTTTCCATGCATCTATCTGAAATGTGGTCAGAGTGAATGTTTAAGTAGATGGGAACAATAATTTTGCCAGAATCAGAATCAGGTTTAATATCACCAGCATATATCATAACATTTGTTGTTTTGTGGCAGAAGTACATTGCAATTTGTAATAATAAAAACTATAAATTACAATAAGCATTAATACTAAAAATAATTAAATTATTGCAAAAAGGGGGGGAAATAATGAGGTAGTGTTCGTAGGTTCATTCTCCATTCAGAAATCTGATGACCAAGAGGAAGAAGCTGATCCTGAAATACCTTAATTTGTGTCTTCAGGCTCCTGAATCTCCTCCTTGATGGCTGATCCTGGATGATGGGGGGCCCAAATGATGGACACCACATTTTTGAGGCATCGCATTTTGAAGGTATTCTGGATGCTGATGAGGCTCGTGCCCATGATGGAACCGGCTGGGTTTACAAGTTTCTGCCTCTTTTTCCAATCCTGTGCAGTGGCCCCTCCATACCAGGTGGTGTTGCAAACAGTTTGAATGTTCTCCACGGTACATCTGTGGAATTTTGTGAGTGCCTTTGGTGACGTACCAATTTTCCTCAAATCATAACAAAATATAGCCACTGCCAATTCTTTGTAATTGCATCAAAATGTTCGACCCGGAATAGATCCTTAGAGATGTTGACACGCAAGAAACTGCTCATCCTTTCCATTTCTGACCCCTCATGAGGAAATGTGTTGCCAGAAGCAAGAATTAAGGGTTCCAAAATATTAGTTCACAAATAACCAAGAGGTAAGGGCCAGTTAGTGATATTTAAATCAGAATCATCATTACTCACAGAACTCTTTTTAATAATATTCTTTGAGTCATTAAGTTTTAGAGGTGTCTGAGCCCGATGAGACAATTTCTGTAGTAAATGTGACTTCATCTGTGAAAAAGCAAATGATAAGAAAGGCAAAATTGAACAATATTATTATAAACACAATTATTAAAATTAAAATACAACAAAAGCAACATTTCTTCCTGGAGTTTGAGTCTGTCTTACTCTGAAAGCACCAAAGCGTTCAGGATGTATTATCCCCGAGCAATGTATCTTTGAGATCTTTCTCAAATGAATAGGAATTTTTCATTTATTTTCAGATCTAAACATGTGTTTTATGTTTTCAATACATCTCACCCACCCCTCCCCTTCCCGTCAGGGTACAGGGGTTCTGTGGTGGATCCAAGTACCTGTCTAATATTAAGGATTCCACTCATTTGGTGGAATAAATCTTGCTGGGCCAGGTTTGATATTGTCTATGGAGACAGTTTACTTACAGATTTGTTTCCCCTTCTGGCTTGATTACCACAGCCCTATCATTGATAAGCTGGATAATGAGGAAAGGAGGTATTCATCCAGGACAGAAACTAAGATAGGAACTATTTTTAAGCAATTCCTTTCCTTGGACCCAGTCCACATTATGTGGCATCCAAACTTGCTTGTCAGGTTCTTTTGCTTTTTCATAAACTATCTCAATTTTTTGAGGGAAGTTGTATTAGGTGTGTGTGATACTTGGTTGTGTTAGTGATTAGAGGTGTATTTAGGGTGAACATTATATATTAAAAAAATATGGTGTAACTTTCTTGTGTACTTACATTTTTTCAATTAGCATATTGTTTACAGTTGTACTTCAAGGACAAGTATAGCCTACTTTGCCTCTCGAGTCTTGTCAGTTCTGGTATCATCTCTTGATTCCTTCAATCCACCATACCACTTGATTGTTGCTGGATGGGGTGCTGTACTCCACTTGAATGCTGTTTATTCACACAGGGCTTGAAAGCCTTTACCACTGAAGGAAGACCCTTGGTTGACACGTTGGCACATGGGGGTGTCAGTATATAGGACTATGGAGTTTTGGTGGTTGCAGTCTCACGACAAGAAGTCGTGAAGACTAACCACATATATACTATACAAAGATCAATTATCAGATGTATATACTAATTAGGTTTCTGAGCAGGTGGGCTGCCTTGCTATGCCAGAAATAGGCCTGTGTAATTAATTTGCCCCACCTGCATTGGATTTGTTTGTCTTATAGGAGGAGGTCTTGTGACTGCTTCTTTATAACAGGTTGGACATTCTTTACAATTTGCAATGAATCACTTACAATCACTCAACATGTACGGCCACCAGTATAACATGGCTAATTTCTCATGAGTGGCTTGAATGCCAGCATGACTGTATCTGAATCTTTGGTGGGCTGCTTGAATCAGTGCTTCCAATTGTGTGTAGGAGGTATTTATTTCTTTTAGAGTGGCATACCCAAACCTTACCTTCACCATCAGTTTCATATCTGTACAGTGTTGGAAATCCTTTTGAAATTGGATTTAATAATATCTAGGAGAATTCTTAAAACATCATCTGGGTTAATTTTTGTTTGTTACCTAGTTACTACCAAAACCCTGGTCTTCCTTACTATGGTAAGAGCCATCTCGACAGCTTGTTTTACTTCCTTATTGGCTAGTTTATTACCATAGCTATGTAAGAGGCCTGCAGTATGTCCTGGAATGTGTAGCACCTGTACTAATGGGCTAGTCAATAATAATTCATAAATATCCTTCCAAGTTGACAAATGTGAAAGCAGTTTACCTCTGTGTACTCTCTATTTGGGAGGTAACCAGATGGGAAAGTCTCTTTCTATTCATTCCTAACATAATTATATGTTATAGATTAAGGCTGGTTATGTTTTATTTACATGTTTGAGACATAATTCAAGGGTTTCAGTCTGCAAATTAAACTGTTTGATTTCCTAAAGGACATGTTTGCATCTCATGAGGTTCAAATTCAGTTTCTGATCAAAGGTTTTCTTTTATAATTAGTAGCAAGAATTATAACAGTGAATCCATCTTTGTGGATTTTCATTGCTAATCCATCAGAGTCCCATATTTGAAAATAGTGCTTTAAAGATGTCATGCTACATTAGGTCATAGAGAAGATGGTTTTGCATCTTCCATGATAGGGAAGGATTGTAAGTCCCAGCTCTCAGGAATGTATTCCCACTTTAAGATGTCGCTTTGTAAAAGTACTTGCCATTCACCACATCTACCTATGGTAGCTCTCTGTTCATTCGTTGGTAATTTATTATCATATTTTAAAGACACAAACATTGTTTGTATAATACACTTTGAGTATCCCTTATCCAGAATGCTTGGGGCCAAAGGTGTTCCAGATTTTTTTCAGATTTTGGAATATGTAATAAGATAGCTTGGGACTGCCATCATTACTGACTCTGATTGAGTGTGTTACCAGTAAGCAGTCTTTATCTTACACTTGTTCATCACACATATGTACTTAAAAGTAAAGAACATTACATAGCATTAACATAATGAAAATATAATATATGCAGGTTAACAAAAGCAGCACAGTAGCATCAGGAGAATACCTGAACCAGCTGTTAAACAATAACTAACGACAGCAGGCTTTCAGTCTCCCCCTACAAAGCCGTGTTTTGATTACAATTTACAATACAGTACTTGTATTTAATTTTTTTAAAGGTTTTATGTAAGCGCTAAAAACAATCAGTATTGTTCTGGTGTTAGATTTTCATCAGCAACGATTTAAAAATTTAATGTATAAAAACAATCTTCATTGTAGACTTGTTCTGGTACTAGATTTTCATGATCAGCAGACGCTTTAAAAATTTAATGCAGTGCCTTTTCTTAAATTTCTGCAACCAGCCTGCTGAATATTCACAATCACCTTCAATTTCCAGTTTGTCCTGATAGATCTTTGCTTGTTTCATGATCAGCATACAGTTAAGCACTAATGCTAATGATACAAGATTGAATCTTTATTTCTCGCTCTATGCAGTGTTTTACTATTTTTCATAAATTTCTGTTCATTACATATGTGAAGTCACTTCTCAGAACTGTCTGTGTAGAGCAGAGACCTGTGCATTGACTGGGAACCTTCTCAGCGCCTTGTGGAATTTTCTATTTGTGAATATTACATAGCATTAATATAATGAAAATATATGCAGGTTAACAAAAGCAGCATGGTAGCATCAGGAGAATACCTGAACCAGCTGTTAAACAACAACTAACAACAGCAGGCCTGCCCCATCCTTCACCCTCTAAATATACAAGGGGAAAGGGACCATTTCAAATGTCAAGACATTTGGATTTCAGTGGTTTTTGGATTTTAAAATTTTGGATAAGGGGTACTCTACCTGTAATTGTTTTGGCCCCTTGCAGTAGTCTTACTTCAATAGGTCTATGGAATACCATAGTAAAAGATTGCTCTGAGGCAGTAAATTTCTGTTCTGTTGGGGTGAAATTATATGAGGCATAGTGTATACGAGCTTACGTTTCTCCTCCCTCATTATAGCGGATGGCTACAGCAGTTTTTGGAGAAGCATGAATTTGCAGAACAAGAGATATTGTTAGGTCTTTTGTCCAGGGTCTATTGCTTGGTAAACTGCATTCATCAGTTTCTCTTGAGCCTCATAATTTTGTGGGGTAAAAGCAAAAGGCTCTTAACTTTTCCAGTTTACAACTATTTTAACAATTGAGCAGTCAGCATAGAAAGCTCTAGCATTAATTCAGTTTGTCTAAGATTCAAAGGTTTTTAGGGTCTTTGGATATCCTACATAAGCAATGTTTTGTCTAAATTGAGGGGTTAAACCAACTCCCTGACTGGTAATTGTCATACTTAGGAAATTTACTTCTGTGCGATAGAGCTGAGATATTTTTAAATGTTAATTACATAGCCTCTGCCTATCAGTTTCAAGAAATGGGTGTGACCTGACACCATTGTCTAGATCTATGTAAGACCTACACTTCTTTACAAGTCAGTCCATGGAAACATTTCTTGTAATGACTATTGCTTTATCAAAATGGCAGGGTTGAATTTGCCTAAAATACAAGCTTTGACAAGGCAAGAGCAGGTATGCCTGTATCCTGTTCATCTTATAGAGCATTTTGATTAAAACGGTTGCTAAAATCTTCTGTGCAGTTTTTATTCCATTAATATGAGCCTTTTCCTTCACATTTTCATTCCCCTACTACAGGGGAAGGAGCAGACATTTGAAATGGTCCCTTTCCCTTTGTATATTTAGAGGGTGAAGGATGCAGCAGGCCTTCTGTGTGCTCAGTTTCAGACTCATCTCCATGATATTGGTGGGCATCTGAATACTCCCTCTGTCCCACAATTAGTACCTTGGTCTTCGACTTTCGTCTGCAAAGAAAAGGGGTTGAGCTAAAGATCATGGCTTATACCTTATACCATGGTTTAACCATCTGAGTTGTGGTGAATATCTCTTCCTAAGACAGGCAGTCTCCAGAGAACTTTTTTGGTTTGCTGATTATATCTTCCTTGCTGAGGGGCTGTTGTAGGAGTATGTAGTGAATGTGATCAACCTGAAGAATAAGGTTGGTTTGATGCCTCAGCTACTGACCCTACATTCCCTTGAGAGGGAAAAGGGGAGGACCCTGTGCTGAAACTTCATTGCCCTTATATTGGAATCAATGGTAATCCTGCTACCACTATGTGGGTGCACAGGATCTCTTCAACAACCTGAAATCATTCATAGATGGGGAGTCGATTAAAAGCTATTCCACACATGGTGCAGAGGTTTTCACTAGGATAGAGGGGTAACATTATATAATGAACTAGGTCTCAATCTACCCTTGCCATTTGTTCTCTGATCTTATAGGCTGATCTTATAACCCACGCAAGGCAGAAGGTCCCAGCAGAGTACCTGGTAAGGTTCTGAAAACCTGTGCCAACCAACGAGTGGGAATATTCAAGTACATTTTCAACCTCTCACTGCTATGGGCTGAAGTTCCCACTTGCTTCAAAAAAGCAGCAATTATACCAGTGCCTAAGAAGAATAATGTGGGCTGCCTTAATGACTATCACCCGGTAGCACTCACATCGACAGTGATGAAAATACTTTGAGAGATTAGTTCTGACAAGACTGAACTTCTGCTTCAGCAAGGACCTGGACCCATTGCAATTTGCCTATCGCCACAATAGGTCAATGGCAGGCACAATCTAAGTGGCTCGCCGCATGGCTTTAGACCACGTGGACAACACAAACACCTACATCAGGATGCTGTTCATCGACTATAGCTCAGCCATCATTCCCACAATCCTGATAGAGAAGTTGCAGAACCTGGGCCTCTATACCTCCATCTGTAACTGGATCCTAACCGGAAGACCACAGTCTGTGTGGATTGGTGATAATATATCCTCCTCCCTGATGATCAACACTGGCGCACCTCAGGGGTGTGTGCTTAGCCCACTGCTCTACTCTCTGTATACACATGACCGTGTGGCTAGGTGTGGTGAACTACATATACCTGTCTGGACACGCCCCCCCTGCTGACCACTGACCGTGGCTCCTCCCACAGACCCCGGTATAAAGGCGATTGAGGCCTGAGCCCTGCCCTCAGTCTCCAGGATGTAGTATGGTGGTCAACTACTACTTGTTCTTTCTTCCAGTCAATAAAAGCCGATATTTTGCCTCACGTCTCAGAGAGTTATTGATGGTGCATCACTAGGCATAGCTCAAATACCATCTATAAATTTGCTGATGATACAACCATTGTTGGTAGAATCTCAGGTTATGACAAGAGGGCGTACAGGAGTGAGATATGCCAACTAGTGGAATGGTGCTGCAGCAACAACCTGGCACTCAATATCAGTAAGACGAAAGAGCTGATTGTGGACTTCAGGAAAGGTAAGATGATGGAGCACAAATCAATTCTCATAGAGGGATCAGAAGTGAAAAGAGTGAGCAGCTTCAAGTTCCTGAGTGTCAAGATCTCTGAGGATCTAACATGGTCCCAACATATTGATGTAGTCAGAAAGAAGGCAAAACAGCAGCTATACTTTATTAGGAGTTTGAAGAAATTTGGCATGACAACAAATACACTCAAAAACTTCTATAGTTATGCCATGGAAAGCATTCTGACAGGCTGCATCACTGTCTGGTATGGAGGGGCTACTGCACAGGACCGGAAGAAGCTATAGAAGGTTATAAATCTAGTCAGCTCCATCTTGGGCACTAGCCTACAAAGTACCCAGGACATCTTTAGGGAGCGGTGTCTCAGAGAAGCAGTGTCCATTATTAAGGACCTCCAGCACCCAGGGCATGCCCTGTTCTCACTGTTACCATCAGGTAGGAGATACAGAAGCCTAAAGGCACACACTCAGCGATTCAGGAACAGCTTCTTCCCCTCTGCCATCTGATTCCTAAATGGATATTGAAGCTTTGGATACTACCTCACTTTTTTTAAATATACAGTCTTTCTGTTTTTGCACATTTTCATTACATACATAATTGATGTACTTGTTTATTTTTATTTTTTATTTTATTTATTATTTTTTGCTCTCTCTGCTAGATTATGTATTGCATTGTACTGCTGCTACTAAGTCAACAAATTTCATGTCACATGCCGGTGATAATCAACCTGAATCTGATTCTTCTGTTAAGCTCCAGTGTTTGATTATTTTACTCAATATAGTACCAAGAACCCTGCAGACATTTGCACCATTTATTTGTTTATAAAGCCACACATACATCTGATATGGATTTCCATACTCATGTGGAGGTGGTGCTAAGGTTATGGAAAATAACATTAATAATTGCTGAATACGTTGGTGAGTTTGACTGGCACAATAGGCCTGTAACTTCCAGCATTCCTGAAGTACATTCTTCAGAATTCCTTCATCAGTAGCTGGAAACATTTTGCATACAGATTGCAAGCTTTGAATAGTCTAAAATCCAAAAACATGATGGGAAGTTTGTACTGGGGAAGCAACAGTGGCTCCCTATACAGTAACAGGTTCCTGTATTCTTTTACTGGACATCTTCAAACTTTTTAGTAATTCCAGCAAATGTTTCCAAGCATCTGTTCTCCAGGCTTCATTAGTACCTCTAGGGGTTACTGCTGTGGGCGCTACCTCACACATGCTTTTAAGGAGTACACAATATTCTCATGATTTGGGATTAAGATATGGGTCACAAGGTTCTATCATATAACCATATGGTCCAACAAAAGAGCTAAAAAAAGAGCAAATTTATTTTCTCCACACAGATTGTTGTTACATTGTTAGGGTCTGGTACAAATTGTGATGGTCTGAGCACAGCAGGTCATAGAGCATGGTTAGGTCTGTCTAATCTACAACTTACTCTTCATCATTCCAATTTATGACTTGAAGAATAAAATATTCATCATATTCAATTTAAGGAGTACGGTAGTCAGGGTATTATAAAGAATACGTACACAACGCTGGAAGAACCCAGCAGGTCAGGCAGCATCCGTGAGAAAAGAGTAGCCAATGTTTTGGGCCGAGACCCTTCATCAGGAATGGGGGGGAAAAGAGGGCCGAAGCCCAGTAATAGAGATAGGGGAGGGGGTAGAGGCAGTAGAGGAGGTCATGTATGGACATATCTAGATGGGAATGAGAGGCAGAGTTGAAGTGGGTGACAACCGGGAGGTCCTGTCTATTGTGTAGGTGCTAGATGATGCGTCAGGTCTCGTCGGTGTAGAGGAGGCCGCACCGGGAGCACGGGATGCAATAGATGACTCCAGCAGACTCGCAGGTGAAGTGTTGCCTCACCTGGAAGGACCCTCATCAACTCCGGACACCTTCCTCCCTCAGCCAAAAAACTCATAATTCCCACACCCCGCACTGCTCGGTTTTACCTCCTCCCCAAGACCCACAAGCCTGACTGTCCCGGCAGACCCATAGTTTCAGCCTGCTCCTGCCCCACTGAACTTGTGTCTGCCTACCTGGACTCCATTTTATCCCCCATAGTTCAGTCTCTCCCCACCTACATCCAGGATACATCCCATGCCCTTCACCTCTTCAATAACTTCCAATTCCCCGGCCCCGACCGCTTCATTTTTACCATGGATGTTCAATCCTTATACTCCTCCATCTCCCATCAAGAAGGCCTCAAAGCCCTCCACTACTTTTTGGATAACAGACCCCACCAGTTCCCCAGCACCAGCACACTCCTCCGGTTGGCGGAGCTTGTTCTAACTCTCAATAACTTCTCCTTTGGTTCTTCCCACTTTCTCCAGATCAAAGGCGTAGCTATGGGCACTTGCATGGGCCCCAGCTATGCCTGCCTCTTTGTGGGTTATGTGGAACAGTCTATGCTCCAAATCTATACTGGCACCACTCCCCAACTTTTCCTTCGCTATATTGACATCTACATTGGTGCTGCTTCCTGCACCCATGCAGAGCTCGTCAATTTCATCAATTTTGCTTCTAACTTTCACCCAGCCCTTAAATTCACTTGGTCCATCTCGGACACTTCTCTCCCCTTTCTTGATCTCTGGGTCTCCATCTCCGGAGACACACTATCCACTGACATCTTCTACAAACCCACTAACTCCCATAACTATCTTGACTATACCTCTTCCCACTCTGCCCAATGCAAAAATGCCATTCCCTGTTCCCAGTTCCTCCGTCTCCGCTGCATCTGCTCCCAGGATGAGGCTTTCCGTTCCAGGACTTCTCAAATGTCCTCTTTCTTTCAGGATCGTGGTTTCCCTTCTGACGTTATCAAAGATGCCCTCACCCGCACCTCCTCCACTTCCCGCACTTCAGCCCTTAACCCATCCTCCCGTCACCACAACAGGGACAGGGTTCCCCTTGTCCTCACCTACCACCCCACCAGCCTCTGGATCAAACACATTATCCTCCGCAACTTCCGCCACCTTCAACAGGACCCCACCACCAAGCACATCTTTCCCTCCCTACCCCTCTCAGCTTTTCGCAGGGATCGTTCCCTCCATGACTACCTGGTCCATACGTCCCTCCCCACAGAACTCCCACCTGGCACTTATCCCTGCAAGCGCAAATGCTACACCTGTCCCCACACCTCCCCCCCCCCTTCCACCATTCCGAGCCCCAGACAGTCCTTCCAGGTGAGGCAACACTTCACCTGCGAGTCTGCTGGAGTCGTCTATTGCATCCGGTGCTCCCAGTGCAGCCTCCTCTACATCGGCGAGACCCGACACAGATTGGGGGACTGCTCTGTCGAGCACCTACACTCCATCCATCACAATAGACAGGACCTCCCGGTTGCCACCCACTTCAACTCTCATTCCCATCTAGATATGTCCATACATGGCCTCCTTTACTGCCATGATGAGGCCAAACTCAGATTGGAGGAGCAACACCTCATCTACCGTCTGGGTAGCCTCCAGCCTGGTGGTATGAACATTGAATTCTCCAATTTCCGGTAATTCCCTCCTCCTCCCCCCCCCTCCCCCTATCCCAGGTCCCTCTCTGCCTCTCTCCCCTTTCAACTTTCTGCTTCTTTATCTCTACAGTTCTTTCATGCTTATCCCCTCCTTCCTTTATCTTTCCTCTGATTGGTTTTCCACCTGGCGCCTCTAGGCCTCTACCCCTTCCCCTATCTCTATTACTGGGCTTCGGCCCTCTCTTCCCCCCCATTCCTGATGAAGGGTCTCGGCCCGAAACGTTGGCTACTCTTTTCTCACGGATGCTGCCTGACCTGCTGGGTTCTTCCAGCGTTGTGTACGTATTCTTTGATCCACAGCATCTGCAGTTCTATTTTTGTGTTTTGGGTATTATACCATATTTCTGCTATACAATTTGAGGAGTGGTCAGGGTATTATACCATATTTCTGCTATACAATTTGAGGTGTGGTCAGGGTATTATACCATATTTCTGCTATACAACTTGAGGAGTGGTCAGGGTATTATACCATATTTCTGCTATACAATTTGAGGAGTGGTCAGCGTATTATACCATATTTCTGCTATACAATTTGAGGAGTGGTCAGGGTATTATACCATATTTCTGCTATTTCCACATTTTTGTATAGCATTTGTTTGCGGAACTGCTGGAAAACAGGATGTCGACCATTTTATAATACAGTACTAGGTGGAGTGCCCCAACACTTGTTGACAGCTCTCTGAATTGCATTATTGCTAAATAATAATTCTTTCTGAGATAATATTTTTGGTATAACATGACCATGTCAGGCACCAACTATGATGACAGTGGGTTTGCTTACCACAAAGTTTTAACCTCAAAGAAAGACTTAAGCCCTATTGGATATAAATAGCCACAAGTACTCTCATAAAAAGCTCTCAAAGTCCAACCCCATGTCCCTGCTGTGACAGGTGGCAATGGATAAGGCTGGCCAACAGGGCTCTGGGGAAGCTGTTAGGCCAATCCCCTGTACAGTAGATACAATGGAATACAGAAACATTGATGATCTCCAACCATACTTTGTGAGAAGAAGCTCATCACTGAGTAAGTACATGACATAATGCAGGGAAAGCCATCAGAATCCTGCACAGCTGACAACTCTTTTGTCACCAAAGTCCATATCGGTACATGGGATGTGAAAACCACGTACCAGGCAGGAAAGTCCACCACCATAGCAAATGTGATGAAAAGGTACAAACCGTCAATTCTTGAACTGAGTGAGACAACATGGACACCATCTGGAGAGACTCGACTGACAGAAGGGATAGGTATCATCCACACAGGCCATCAGAGCAATGATGCACCACGTACAGGGTGCAGCCTTCATGATGGCAGCAGAAATACATAGAGCCATGATCACTTGGGAAGTCATCAGTTCGAGAACCAGCACTGCTGGCTTTAAAATCAAGCACAAGAAGATACTTTGCATTTATGTTTTAAGAACTGAAGACTGACTTCCACTTACAACCAGAAACTAAACAGTTAGAAGCTTCCTTACAACTGTTTGTGATCGTACAAGCGTCAGATGCTTGCTTAGAAAGCAAAGTAGGCAAAAAAAAAACAAGAACAGTGAATATCCATCACAGCGGCCTCTGTTATCCCTCTGTCCACTGGGCCAGAGTTAACCGTGTCGCCCTGATTGCGGGTGTCAATGCAAAATCTTCTCCGGCTGCGGAACATCCGCTGTCGCTTGTCGCCATGGTAACCGATCCGCGTCTTGACCATGGCGGAAATGACGCTCAGCTGGCGGACGGAAGTACTGCAGCAGTGACGTTTTTCTCACTGGCGGCTATGAAGTTTCGAGCGAAAATTGTGGATGTCGGTTGTTTGAATCATTTCACTCGTGAGTGTCGGTTGGTAGTTGCTGTGTGCGTGTGCATGTGCATAGGGACTCCCAGTGAGCGCAGCGCATTGAATGTATCCTGGACAAGGGTCCTCTCCTGACCGAGGCAGAAGCACTTGATGTCCCATTTACCGTTGACTTATTAGGCGGAAAAGATGCCCCTCCCCCCAATTATCTTCGTTCTCTGCAAGCTTTGTATTTAATTGAGTCAATTTCCATGATCTAGGTGTCCCTTTCTCCATTCCGATAGTAGCTAGAAACTGAAATAATTCAGTCAAATCACTTTTTTTTTGCCCTTCCCCTGTCATCAACCCCAATGTTTTTCTCTTCTGGTTTCCGTTTGTGAAACAGCCACCAGAGGAATTGCGGTTTGGAAAGTGTTATTCGGTACTCCCTACATTTACAAGTTTCTCTTTCCTCAGAATATCCATAATCGGAAACTACTATCCACAACCCTCATCCACTTCCTTTTCAAAGCCCTGGAGCTCATTGTGGCGTTCTGGATCTGTGCCTTTTCTTTTCACAACTGTATATTTGAATCTCATTTTAGGAGTTCCATGCTGGCTGTTTCTCCACGAACTTCTATTACTCTTCCCTGACCAACATAGCTACTTGAGAGAAATTGATGAAATTAAACCTTTGTACTTGAGGCTCAATCTTTGAACTATGAATCCAGTGTCTTCCCAAACTTTATTCCAAAAATAAAGCTTTGCTCAAGTACCTTTTTGATCTCTCAGATTGTTATATGTAGTAATAGAGCAGGAGAATGCTTTCCAGTGTGTAGTGTAACATTTATCCTTCAGCTGATGTTGCTGCAAACACATTATCCAATTATTTTCAATGTGTTGCTACTGAGGAATTACTGCATGTACAGGAGCGACTACGTTGTCTGCCTGAGCAGTGACGGGATATTCACTAGCTTTAAAAATGCTCAGGTGTTGAAAGGTGGCATTTAACTGCAAATCAGTGGAAACAAGAATTACTAGTTTAATTTTAGTGCATAAATTGAGACAAATATTTATTTATTTATTTATTTTATTTCCAGTATCAATTAACTTTTCACATTTGACCTGTTATTTTTATAGTTCCATATTGAAAATTAGCCTCCAGTCACCGCTAATAACCAAAAGACCAAATTAGATCCCTTTGAGTGAGGAGAATCATTGAATCATTAAAAGGTATTTGGACTTTGCTACCAGAATTTTCTCACTGATTTAGGAGCTCCAAATGTTATCACTTTTCCTGAAAAAGGATAAAGTCAGGCTTAACGTTTGATAACAATGCAGTGATCTATTTTGCAACATCGATCAGATATGAGCAAAACTAGACTGAACCTTAGCTAAATCAATTGAAGAACATCCTATCTTCATTGTGAAAATTGACTTGGAATTATCTTGACTAAATTCTGCATCTTAATCATTGAATTTTTTGTATATCCACAGGTATAGTGAATACGATATCGAAGCTCACAAAAACATGTATTTTAAGACTTAGTTCTGACAAGCTTTTCTTCATCTTATCTGACAAAGTTGCTAGTGGAGGTGTTGCTATGTGGTGTCAGCTATTTCAGGTAAACTGAAATTTAACTGAATTAATTAAGATTTTTGGTAATAGGTATAATTTTACTTTGTGTACCCAATATGAAATATTGTATTTATGTTTATGTGCAAACTGACACTTTTACATTTATCTCTAAAGCAACTTTTACTCATGTTTGCTAATGTTTGCTCTTATCATTAGTTATCCTCTTTCCTTGAATTTCCTCTCCAAATCTTTACTCGTATTTGGAGATGGTGCTTTGAGAATATTGGCCATGGTGAATGGGCGAATATAATGATGAATGCAGTACGGAAGACATAGGAATGAAATGCAATGAATTTTGTAACAGATGGCCATCTTGTCCTGCACTCCCTCATCTGTTGAGCTTTCCTGTAATGCCTCTGTGAGACTAATTCAGCATGACATCTAAAACTTTGATAAACTATAGATGTATGGTGGAAAGTATATTGATTGGCTGCATCACAACCTAATATGTAAACACCAATGCCCTTGAACGGAAAATCTTACGAAAAGTAGTGGATACAGCCCAGTCCATCATGGGTAAAGTCCTTATCACCATTGAGCAAACCTACACTAAGCATTGTCGCAGGAAAGTAGCATCTATCATCGAGGACCCCTGCCACCCAGATTGACAGACATACTTTATTGATCCCGAGGGAAATTGGGTTTGGTTACAGCTGTGCCAACCAAGAATAATGTAGAAATATAGCAATATAAAACCATAAATAATTAAATAATAATAAGTTAATCATGCCAAGTGGAAATAAGTCCAGGACCAGCCTATTGGCTCAGGGTGTCTGACACTCCGAGAGAGGAGTTGTAAAGTTTGATGGCCACAGGCAGGAATAACTTCCAATGGTGCTCAGTGTTACATCTTGGTGGAATGAGTCTGGCTGAATGTACTCCTGTGCCTAACCAGTACATTATGGAGTGGATGGGAGTCATTGTCCAAGATGGCATGCAACTTGGACAGCATCCTCTTTTCAGACACCACCGTCAGAGAGTCCAGTTCCACCCCCACAACATCACTGGCCTTACGAATGAGTTTGTTGATTCTGTTGGTGTCTGCTACCCTCAGCCTGCTGCCCCAGCACACAACAGCAGACATGATAGCAGTGGCCACCACAGACTCGTAGAACATCCTCAGCATCGTCCGGCAGATGTTAAAGGACCTCAGTCTCCTCAGGAAATAGAGATGGCTCCAACCCTTCTTGTAGACAGCCTCAGTGTTCTTTGACTAGTCCAGTTTATTGTCAATTCGTATCCCAGGTATTTGTAATCCTCCACCATGTCCACACTGACCTCTTGGATGGAAACTGGTCACCGGTGCCTTAGCCCTCCTCAGGTCCACCACCAGCTCCTTAGTCTTTTTCACATTAAGCTACAGATGATTCTGCTCGCACCATGTGACAAAGTTTCCCGCCGTAGCCCTGTACTCAGCCTCATCTCCCTTGCTGATGTATCCAACTATGGCAGAGTCATCAGAAAACTTCTGAAAATGGCAAGACTCTGTGCAGTAGTTGAAGTCCGAGGTGTAGATGGTGAAGAGAAAGGGAGACAGGACAGTCCCCTGTGGAGCCCCAGTGCTGCTGACCACTCTGTCTGACACACAGTGTTGCAAGCACATGTACTGTGGTCTGCCAGTCAGGTAATCAATAATCCATGGCACCAGGGAAGCATCCACCTGCATCACTGTCAGCTTCTCACCCAGCAGAGCAGGGTGGATGGTGTTGACCGCACTGGAGAAGTCAAAAAACATGACCCTCACAGTGCTCGCCGGCTTGTCAAGGTGGGCGTAGACACGGTTCAGCAGGTAGTCGATGGCATCCTCAACTCCTAGTCGGGGCTGATAGGCGAACTGCAGGTTAATCTCTCTTTTCACTGCTGCCATCAGAAGAAAGCACAGAAAACTCGGGACTCACACCACCATGTTCAGGAACATTTGTTAGCCCTCAACCATCAGACACTTGAATCAGAGGGGATAACTTCATTCACCTCATCACTGAACTTTTCCCACAACCTATGGACTCACTTACAAAGACTCTTCATCTCATATTCTAAGTAAGCACTTCATATTGCTTACTTATTTATTATTAATATTATTTCTTTTTTTCTTTTATATTTGCAGTTTGTTGTCTTTTGCACACTGGTTGTCCACCCTGTTGAGTGTGGTCTTCCATTGATTCTATTAGATAGATAGATAGATAGATAGATAGATAGATAGATACTTTATTCATCCCCATGGGGAAATTCAACTTTTTTTCCAATGTCCCATACACTTGTTGTAGCAAAACTAATTACATACAATACTTAACTCAGTAAAAAATATGATATGCATCTAAATCACTATCTCAAAAAGCATTAATAATAGCTTTTAAAAAGTTCTTAAGTCCTGGCGGTAGAATTGTAAAGCCTAATGGCATTGGGGAGAATTGACCTCTTCATCCTGTCTGAGGAGCATTGTATCGATAGTAACCTGTCGCTGAAACTGCTTCTCTGTCTCTGGATGGTGCTATGTAGAGGATGTTCAGAGTTATCCATAATTGACCGTAGCCTACTCAGCGCCCTTCGCTCAGCTACCAATGTTAAACTCTCCAGTACTTTGCCCACGACAGAGCCCGCCTTCCTTACCAGCTTATTAAGACGTGAGGCGTCCCTCTTCTTAATGCTTCCTCCCCAACACGCCACCACAAAGAAGAGGGCGCTCTCCACAACTGACCTATAGAACATCTTCAGCATCTCACTACAGACATTGAATGACGCCAACCTTCTTAGGAAGTACAGTCGACTCTGTGCCTTCCTGCACAAGGCATCTGTGTTGGCAGTCCAGTCTAGCTTCTCGTCTAACTGTACTCCCAGATACTTGTAGGTCTTAACCTGCTCCACACATTCTCCATTAATGATCACTGGCTCCATATGAGGCCTAGATCTCCTAAAGTCCACCACCATCTCCTTGGTCTTGGTGATATTGAGACGCAGGTAGTTTGAGTTGCACCATATCACAAAGTCCTGTATCAGTTTCCTATACTCCTCCTCCTGTCCATTCCTGACACACCCCACTATGGCCGTGTCATCAGCGAACTTCTGCACATGGCAGGACTCCGAGTTATATTGGAAGTCTGATGTGTACAGGGTGAACAGGACCGGAGAGAGTACGGTTCCCTGCGGCGCTCCTGTGCTGCTGACCACCGTGTCAGACCTACAGTCTCCCAACCGCACATACTGAGGTCTATCTGTCAAGTAGTCCACTATCCAATCCACCATGTGAGAGTCTACTCCCATCTCCGTTAGTTTGTGCCTTAAGATCTTGGGCTGGATGGTGTTAAAGGCACTAGAGAAGTCAAGGAATGTAATCCTCACAGCACAACTGACCCCATCTAGGTGAGAGAGTGATTTGTGCAGCAAATACGTGATAGCATCCTCCACTCCCACCTTCTCCTTATACGCAAACTGAAGAGGATCCTGGGCGTGCCTGGTTTGTGGCCTCAGATTCTGTATTATCAGCCGCTCCATGGTCTTCATAACGTGCGACGTCAAGACAACAGGTCTGAAGTCATTCAACTCCTTTGGTTGTGGTTTCTTCGGTACCGGGACAATACAGGATGTTTTCCACTGTCTGGGTACTCTTCTCTGCTCCAGGCTCATGTTGAAGATGCGCTGTAGTGGTTCTCCCAGCTCAGTCGCACAGGCCCTCAGTAATTGTGGGGAAACTCCATCCGGTCCAGCCGCCTTGCTGGTACAGATCTTCCTCAGTTGACCTTCCACCTGTGCAGCCGTAATCCTGGGCGTGGGCAAGGTCTCCTGTGAGTGGCTATTTTCCTGTGAGGGAAGTAAGCCTGGTGTGGATTTCTGCGGTGAGGATGAGATTGAGCTGTCGAACCTGTTGAAGAAGTTGTTCAGTTGGTTCGCTTTCTCCACATCTCCACTTATGTTCGCCCCCCGCTTTGCACTGCATCCGGTGATGATCTTCATCCCATTAGATTTATTGCATATTCCCACAAGAAAATGAATCTCAGAATTGTATATGGTGACATATATGTACTTTGATAATAAATTTACTTTGAACATTGACCTGGAAATCAGATGTTGCAGCCTCCCACAAGGTAAGGCATTGTAAGGCCATGGTTCTGCCCTGCTGCTCCCTGATATCTTTTGACATCTCTTCTGGAGAAAGCCTATTGAACTTATTGTAAATGCTTCTGTTGAAACTCTGTTAAAAAAAAGATTTTTTTAATGTAATTTAGAATGTTTGTATTTCATTGTGGTGAGTCCAGCGGGAATGCGTAATACACAGATGGGAACTACAAGTTAACTGGCAGTTCAATGAATGTTGGTATTTCTAGTGATATCACATGATAAGATAAAATCTTGGGATTTAATGCTTTAACTTGCGTTGTATATAATGCTGTCCCTCTTAATGTTACTGCAAACTTGGTTATAAAGCTTTTTTAGAACATAGAAAAGTACAGTACATTACAGGCCCTTCGGCCCACAATGTTGTGCTGACCCTCAAACCCTGCCTCCCATATAACCCCCCACCTTAAATTCCTCCATATACCTGTCCAGTGGTCTCTTAAACTTCACTAGTGTATCTGCCTCCACCACTGACTCAGGCAGTGCATTCCACGCACCAACCACTCTCTGAGTGAAAAACCTTCCTCTGATAACCCCCTTGAACTTCCCTCCCCTTACCTTAAAGCCATGTCCTCTTGTACTGAGCAGTGGTTCCGTGGGGAAGAGGCACTGGCTGTACACTCTGCCTATTCCTCTTAATATCTTGTACACCTCTATCATATCTCCTCTCATCCTTCTCTCCAAAGAGTAAAGCCCTAGCTCCCTTAATCTCTGATCATAATCCATACTCTCTAAACCAGGCAGCATCCTGGTAAATCTGCTCTGTACCCTTTCCAATGCTTCCACATCCTTCCTATAGTGAGGCGACCAGAACTGGACACAGTACTCCAAGTGTGGCCTAACCAGAGTTTTATAGAGCTGCATCATTATATCACGTCTCTTAAACTCTATCCCTCGACTTATGAAAGTTAACACCCCATAAGCTTTCTTAACTACCCTATCTACCTGTGAGGCAACTTTCAGGGATCTGTGGACATGTACCCCCAGATCCCTCTGCTCCTCCACACTACCAAGTATCCTGCCATTTACTTTATACTCTGCCTTGGAGTTTGTCCTTCCAAAGTGTACCACCTCACACTTCTCCGGGTTGAACTCCATCTGCCACTTCTCAGCCCACTTCCACATCCTATCAATGTCTGTCTGCAATCTTCGACAATCCTCTACACTATCTACAACACCACCAACCTTTGTGTCGTCTGCAAACTTGCCAACCCACCCTTCTACCCCAACATCCAGGTCGTTAATAAAAATCACGAAAAGTAGAGGTCCCAGAACAGATTCCTGTGGGACACCACTAGTCACAACCCTCCAATCTGAATGTACTCCCTCCACCACAACCCTCTGCCTTCTGCAGGCAAGCCAATTCTGAATCCACCTGGCCAAACTTCCCTGGATCCCATGCCTTCTGACTTTTTGAATAAGCCTACCTTGTGGAACCTTGTCAAATGCCTTACTAAAATCCATGTAGATCACATCCATTGCACTACCTTCATCTATATGCCTGGTCACCTCCTCAAAGAACTCTATCAGGCTTGTTAGATACGATCTGCCCTTCACAAATCCATGCTGACTGTCCCTGATCAGACCATGATTCTCTAAATTTTTCACACATAAGTTGTTACAAAGTGATGCTCTGACATATACTACTAGTTCCACCCTCCTAATTTGACTGAAAATTAAATTTGCCTATATCAGAACTGGCTACATCTTCCTGCCAGACATCCATCAATGATCAGGTTTTCTCTCTGTTCATACAGCCTGACCTGAAAGAACATAACTTCAACCTTACTATTAGCAAAATGTAACGTGGACAAGTAAACACAATCTGCCTCTGCATACAAAATACTGGAAGAACTCAGCTAGTCAGGCAGCATCTATGGAAGGGAATAAACAATTTTTTTTGGGCTGAGATTCTTCTACAAGACTTTAGCATTTGCAGAATCTCTTATCTTTATATCTCTTCACTGCTGTGTTAACCCATTTGGTCTCCCCTTATCGGAGATTTGCCTTTATCCTACCATTCTTCCTATCTTCTGTGCATTTTACAAATATTTGTTTGCTATATTTTGCAGTTCTCACAAACATATATTGATCTGAAAAATTAACTTTTTCTCTTATCAAAACTGCTCTTAACTGTTTCCCTAACCAAAGCTACTGCCCAACTTGCTGTTAGCAGCATTTTCTGTTTTTATTTCTGCTAATCTGAATACTAATCCATTATCCCTTCTTTCTCCTTCCTGTTGCTCATCGATAATTTACTTTCAATCCAGTAAACTTGATCTTAGTTAATTACCTCCGAAGAATATAAACATATTCCTATGCATAACTTTACATATAATTAAGATGTAAACATACATCTGACCAAAGTTATGGTAAGGTTTGTCAGGTGTGACTACTTTTCTAAAGCAAAATCCATGTTATCACTCTGGTTGAAAATTTTCAAGGGTTGAGTGCTCCATCCTTATTTGTAGATTATAATAATCTTTAAGTGACAGATGCCAGGCAAACTGGTCTGTAATATCCTGGTTTCTCTCTTATATTACTTTACTTTTTACTTTATTAATGATTAGATATCTGTTAATTTCCAATGTAAAAGTACCTGAAGCTCTAGGATAGAAATTGCCTGCTCCTGATGATTTGTTCTGTGGTGACATATTCTTAATCTTGAATTTCTAAAAATTAATGTCAATGTGAGGGCATGACACTTTAGTTTATATGAGATGTCTAGAAAAGTGAATTGACCATATGTGTGATTGTGATAGATTGAAAAAGACTCAATTTGGCCATCACTCATTTATTTTCTTCTTCTCTGAGCAATGCCTGACCCTTGTTCCATTTCTTCCCTTGTTCTCCCTATAATTGCCTCCCCATTGCCACATCTCAATGTTTTGCCAACACATTGAAAAGACATTACAGACTGCCTGGTGCAAGATATAGGATTGGCAAGATATCAGAGAATAAATTTGCCAACACTGACTTTTGTCCCTTGTAGCATGTTGTTACTTCAAAATGTTAGCAATCAACTGTGCTGGGAGTGACTCCTGTAAAAGCGACACTAAAAAGCCTAACTACCTCATATTTGTAAGTGTTGCATGTCTCAACAACTTAACACGTGTGCTTTCTTCAAATGTGCAGGGCAATTTTTTTGATGAATTCCAGATTGAAGGTGTATCAGCAGAATATAATGAAATTTATCTGGAACTAACACCTGAAAACCTCTCAAGGTCATTGAAAACTTCCCAGAATGCAAAAGCTGTGAAAATAAAACTGACCATGAAGCATTGTCCATGCATTACCATTGCCGTGGAACTGGTAAGGCCTTTGAAGATATATAATGCCAACAGTTTTTATGTGGTGATATATAAGCAGTTTTTAATATGTCTTTTACCAAAAATGTTTTCTCTACTGTAAGCATCAATATTTTTACATCCTGAGTGAAAATGCTTTTAACATTTTTATGACGTTTGCTGCTTAGTTGTTTGATAATTCTTACAGTTTTGTGAGCTGTAGTAAGGAATATTTCCCCTGTAGCTCATGTCAGTGCTGTACAAGGTTGGCTTTATGATATGGATCATTATGAGGTGATGCATTTTGGGAGGACTAAGAAGGTTAGAACATACACAATGAATGGTGAGGCCCTTGGCAGTATTGAGAAACAAAGGGACCTTTATGTAAAAGTCCAACAATCACCTAAAGTACAATGCTCGCTTTCATTTGCCAAGGCAAAGAACAGGAGCAGGGAGGTTATTGTGCAACATTTTGAAACATGTCAAAGAGAATGGCTGAATGGAAATTAAACTATAAAGGAAATCGACAGCAAAAGACCAGAGTTGCAGATACTGTATAATAGTGTTTTCAACAGTAAGAAATTAAAAAGAAAATAAAGCAGAAGATAAAGATAATACTGTAAATCAGCATAGAATCAAGAACCTGGATTTATTAATGAACTCCTCAAATGTGTTGTTACGTAAATATCTGTGCTTAAAAGTAAAATTGTCAGTTGTCGAATTCCATGCACAAACTATTGACAATTTCACAATTGTACATAAATGCTATTTCTATTATTTGCTGGAAAAGTTAGATATAACTTATTTCCTGTTTTTGTAGCCATCACTTTCTCACCACAGTCGCATTGTTACACATGACATTCCTGTTAGCATTATCCCCAGAAAGCTTTGGAATGATTTTGAAGAACCCAGTGTTCCAGATTTTGATGTAAGTAATGAGGTTTATTTCTTTTTACATTATCATTTCCTAAAAATATACTTTAATATTAAATACATTTATTTCATCTAATTGTAGCACTGCTAGAAGATCCTTCATTACTAACAGTAGGATTTTTGATTTGGTTTATTTTCAGATTCCTTTCTGTATAGTAGTAGAATAGAGAAACCCTTCCTTTATTTTTTTCCTCTCTGAAAAGTGGACATTTTGCCAAGGACAGCATTAATTTTGGTTCCTAATTGGCAAGTCAAATTTAATTTATAGTTAAAGGCATACATGTCCAGGGTACAAATACTGTGAAATTTAGCTTTTGCAGCAGCAGCACAGTACCTTACAAACATCACAACTATAAGTTAATAAACTTAAATTAACAGAAATTGTACAAAAATCACACAAAATATACATAGCAACATTGGTGCAAATTGAGAAGGAACTGGCTGTGCCCACTTTTCTTTATACCTTCTTGTGCATTGCAGTTTCCACGCCAGGCTGTGATGCAACCAGCTGGAATACTTTCCACTGTAATAGTTTATCAGAGTCTTTGAATTTCAAAGTCCTTACATTTCTAAGAGTAGATGCACTGGCATATCTCCTTCATGTTTGCATCTATGTTTTAGACCTAGGATAGATCTTCCAAGATGATGACATCCAAGCAATTGAAGCTGTTGATTCTTTCTGCTTCACCCTTTAGTGAAGATTAGTGTCTTACTTCCCTTCCCTAAAATGCACTGGAAAAGGTGATCGTAAGTCGCCTTCCTAGATGGTTAGAGTGCTTCTATTGAAGATATTCTCAAAATGTGGTTGGGTAGAGAATTCTAGAATTTGGTCCTAGTGACAATCAAGAAATATATATCCAATTTGGGATGGTGTGAGACTGGATGAGATGGTAAAATTGGTCATTTTCCCTTGTACATGAGGCCCTTATTCTTAAAATAGAATTTCTCAAACAGATTATACTTGAGTCATGTTATGTGGAATTGTACCATGTTGCATTTTTGAGAAAAATTGATCTGATTAAACAACTTCTCAGATATTAATGTTCACTTCAACCCCATTCACACATCTTAACTCGTTGTGCTTTGGGCTAGTAAACTCCTCCAGAAGCCTAAATTTAGAAATGATGATTATAATATACTGTAGGAGGTATATTTATTTGTACACGTCAGGTCGGGCAGCATCCGTTGAAAGGAGCAGTCAACGTTTCGGGCCAAGGTTCTTCGTCAGGACTCATGTTGATTTGACCACAGCATCAGCAGTGTACTTTGTGTTTAATATTTATTTGTAAGTGCTACTTTGATCACAACTAATATCAGAGCTAAATTAAGGTATATGAGAGCCAGTGTGATTCTTGAAGTGTTGGGTAATGAGGAGTGATTTAATAGATAAAAGGAAATTTTTAACTCATACTTTGGTTAAAGGAAAGCGAAGCCGAGGGGTTGATGTAATGTGTCCTTGGATCCTGAAAGACCAATTTGCAGAGACTGCATAAATTATATTACAAACACGAGGAAATCTGCAGATGCTGGAAATTCAAACAACACACACAAAATGCTGGTGGAACACAGCAGGCCAGGCAGCATCTATAAGGAGAAGCACTGTCGACGTTTCGGGCCGAGACCCTTTGTCAGGACTAACTGAAAGGAAAGATAGTAAGAGATTTGAAAGTAGTGGGGGGAGGGGGAAATGCGAAATGATAGGAGAAGACCGGAGGGGGTGGGATGAAGCTAAGAGCTGGAAAGGTGATTGGTGAAAGTGATACAGAGCTGGAGAAGGGAAAGGATCATGGGACTGGAGGCCTCGGGAGAAAGAAAGGGGGGGGGAAGCACCAGAGGGAGATGGAGAACAGGCAAACAACTAAATATGTCAGGGATGGGGTAAGAAGGGGAGGAGGGGCATTAACGGAAGTTAGAGAAGTCAATGTTCATGCCATCAGGTTGGAGGCTACCCAGCTGGTATATAAGGTGTTGCTCCTCCAACCTGAGTTTGGATTCATTTTGACAATAGAGGAGGCCATGGATAGACATATAAGAATGGGAATGGGACGTGGAATTAAAATGTGTGGCCACTGGGAGATCCTGCTTTTTCTGGCGGACTGAGCGTAGGTGTTCAGCGAAACGGTCTCCCAGTCTGCGTCGGGTCTCACCAATATATAAAAGGCCACACCGGGAGCACCGGACGCAGTATACCACACCAGCCGACTCACAGGTGAAGTGTCGCCTCACCTGGAAGGACTGTCTGGGGCCCTGAATGGTGGTGAAGGAGGAAGTGTAAGGGCAGGTGTAGCACTTGTCACTGAATGGTGGTGAGCCTATCATTTCGCATTTCCTCCTCCCCCCACTACTTTCAAATCTCTTACTATCTTTCCTTTCAGTTAGTCCTGACGAAGGGTCTCGGCCCAAAACATCGACAAATTATATTACTTGGTTTAATGTCCATTGAGTGTCACGTGGCCAAGTAATATGCATTTTCAATAGATGAGATGCCAATCTGGTTAAATGTCATCTGGGCAGCTAAGTAAACTTGGTTTTTGAAATTGTACGATTTTCCCCATTTGCCACAGAGAGAGGGAGTGAGCATGGATTATAAAATAAATGACTATGCCAGGCAAACATCACAATTATGAGAGCAGGAAGCCTTTCCAAATGTTTATTTTCAGAATATAATCACAATTAAATATATAAACAAAAACATACCAATAATCTTCCTTTATAACATCTGTAATTTTCTTTGCTTTTATAGAGAATCAGCTATGCTTTCTATTTTGCTATAATCTTAATTCTTACAATTTAAAAAAAAGGACATTGCAGAAAAATTGATAAAATATACTAACATGCCAAAAGTGCAGTTAAGTTAAATGTTAGGACATGAGAAATGATGCATATTGGTTAAAGAAAAGTTATCTTACTGAACTGAAAACAGTCTTTCTTTCGGATTTTGGTTGTATGTGGTCACAAGACATTGAATGGAAGACTGCTTTTTTCAAAAATCAGCTAAATCTCAGTCACCTCTGTTATGATTTTTGAATAGTATATTTTCTATCTACCCTTGGCCACCAACTCTTGCCCAATTCCAACTAGCCTTTTATGTACTATTTCTTTGTTCCCATCTCGGCAGAAAAATACATCGAATTCCTCCTAATGTTACTGAACACACTTCTGCCAAAGGCTGAATTGCTAACATATGCATTTATTTGGTCCATCCTTCCTTTATTATATATTGCACCTAAGTTTAATGCAATTATTCATGTACTTCTTGTATGAATCTACTTATCATTGATTTTAAAGGTCAGTATTTATCTCCCAGTACTGAAGACCATGAAGAGTGTTGTGGAAAGAATGAAGAATCTTTCTAACCATATTGTGAGTGTGTGACTCTGCTCAATTAATTAGTTTTCCATTTTGTTTACATTGCCACCTTAATTGCTGAAAAATATTACTGCTGGAAGAGAAAATTAGAAGTATTTAAGTATTCTATCTACATATAAGTGGGTACAATGAATGGGGATATTATAATTTAGTGAGAAGTTTTTCATTTTTGAATCTTTGGACTTCTCTGTTTAGAGCTGTTTGTGCTTAGTCAGTGGACGATTTGGGACAGATGAACAGATTATTTTGGTATCCAAGGGAACTAAGAAATTTTAGGTCAGCTAGAAGAGTGAAGTTGATACAAAAATCCCACTTTGATCTCAGTGATACATTGAACAGGTGTTGAACCCAGTGAAATACTCCTATAAAATGAAGTATCTGGGAGTACAGTTAGACGAGAAGCTAGACTGGACTGCCAACACAGATGCATTGTGCAGGAAGGCACAGAGTCGACTGTACTTCCTTAGAAGGTTGACATCATTCAATGTTTGTAGTGAGATGCTGAAGATGTTCTATAGGTCAGTTGTGGAGAGCGCCCTCTTCTTTGTGGTGGCGTGTTGGGGAGGCAGCATTAAGAAGAGGGACGCCTCACGTCTTAATAAGCTGGTAAGGAAGGCGGGCTCTGTCGTGGGCAAAGTACTGGAGAGTATAACATCGGTAGCAGAGCGAAGGGCGCTGAGTAGGCTACGGTCAATTATGGAAAACCCTGAACATCCTCTACATAGCACCATCCAGAGACAGAGAAGCAGTTTCAGCGACAGGTTGCTATCGATGCAATGCTCCTCAGACAGGATGAAGAGATCAATACTCCCCAATGCCATTCGGCTTTACAATTCAACCGCCAGGAGTAAGATATGTTAAAGTGCCGGGGTTAGGACTCAATGTATTTAAGTAAACTAAAGAACTTTTTAAAAGCTATTATTAATGCTTTTTGAGAGGGTGATTTTAGATGCATATCATATTTTTACTGAGTTTAGTATTGTATGTAATTAGTTTTGCTACAATAAGTGTATGGGACATTGGAAAAAATGTTGAATTTCCCCATGGGGATGAATAAAGTATCTATCTATCTATAAAACAAGACAATTATTGAAGGTATCCCATTTTGTATTTTATACTAGGTCTTTAAGACCCAAGTGCTCAGCTGTTAGATAATAGATTCTTGGCCCACAAAATTCTCTATTTATATTTAATGGTGAATGTATTGTGTTTTAGTTTGGCAAGGGTCATCTTTATTTTATGGGGAGGTTTGATAGAAATATATAAAATATTGAAAAGCGTGCGTGCAGGTGATAATGGAAAGCTCATTCCTTAGATGGAAGAGTTGTGAGCATGAGTCACAAGTGATAAAACATGGAAGAATTAAGAATGATAGCTACTTTTTTTTTTACATGTGGTGTGAATAATTGGAACCTGGAATGTACTGGAGTTATTGAAACCCAGAATGTACTGTCTGCTGATCAGGGAATTGAATAAATATGTGGGGGGAAATTGTAGAGTTGTGCAAAAGGAGCCAGCAGTGAGTTGAGACATCAGAAAGTGGGTATACATAGAGTCATGAGATCGTAGAGCACAGAAAAGTGTCCTTAAGGCCCGCCTTGCATATGATGCCTCTCCACACTAATCCTGAGCAATAATCTAAGTGTGGTCAAACCAACATTTTTTACAATTGCAACATGACATCCCAACTCAAATACCTTGGCCTATGAAGGCAAGTAAACCAATTGCCTTTTCACTATACTACTCATGTGTGTTGCTTTTTTGGGATACAATGGGTTTGCTCCCCAGGATCTCTCTGTACAGTAATGCTGTTAAGATGCCTGTCATTTCCTCTGTATATCTGAACAGAATTTGACTTCCCAAAGTGTATTACTTTGTACTTCTCTGGATGAAATTCCATCTGCCACTGCTCTGCACAACTTTTCAACTGATTTCTGTCATGCTATATCTTTAAACAACCTATTCATTGTCTATGATTCTACAAATTGTCATGGCATCTAACCATTCCATCTACATTCTCATACATGCCATTCGTATGCATAGATATATTGCAAACAACAAAAGTTTTATCCTCTATCCATGATATACACCACTTGATATAGATTTACAGTTATAAACATGTTCAGCTACTCCTAGTGTCTGCTATTTATCACCAGGTAATTTTGGAACCAATTTGTCAACAGGTCTTGAATACCTCATGCCTTTATCTTCTGAAATAGCTCTCAATGTTTAATCTTGTGAAAGACATTACTAAAGTCCATATAGACAACATTTTCCACCCTGCTTTTGTTAGACTCCTTTTTAACATCAAAAAGTTCAACCAGATTTCTGAGACACTATCTGTCCTGTTGTCTCTTAATCAAGTGTTGCCTTTCCAAATGTATATAAATCTTCTCCAACAACTTCGCTACAATTGATGTCAGGTTCACCTTATTTAAGGACCCAGTGTTACCTCATTGTTGAATATGTATTTGTGAAAGGAAGCAGCAGAATGCCATTTGTACTGGCAGGACGCTGCTACTCAGAGATACATAATCCATCAATTGCTGATGAAATTATTCTTAGCATAATTTTAGACACATTCTTGAACTGAAATATTTCCTTAGTTACTTGACATTGTTAGTTAATTTAGTCATGGCATTAATGACTAGCTTAAGTCAAAAATGTTTTTTTATCTGTGCAATTTAGGTCATTGAAGCCAATCAGAATGGAGAAATGAATTTGAAAATTGACACTGATTTGGTGTCTGTCACAACACATTTTAAGGAACTTGGGAATCCTCCTTGGGGTAAGTAATGTATAAAATTAAAATGTACACATTGGAAAATTTTAAGAAAATCAAAAGGAGTGCAGAACTTTTAAGCTTGGTTCTACATTCATTTTCAATATTGCTTCAATGGTAACTTTTTAATTATCTGTTGCATAGTCAATAATAGTCAAAACTGTTAGAAGTCATGATGGAAAAGCATGTTTTTTTTAATTAGTTTTTTAATACATTTTCTACATAGCTACAGATTAAAAAAAACCCCGGATCAAAATGAAGAACATTGATACAGTGCAAAAATAAACATACAATAATAATATGATACAAAGAAAGATAATTGAGAAAGCACCCAAATTGAAGACATGTAAAATTAGTATCCTCCCCAAGCCCCGCAACAAAAAAAAAGCTCCAGACCAACCACAACACAATATAGAAAATATAAATCAGGACAATCAAACCCCCAAAACTGTAAATACACTTTGCAACAGAAGATATTAATGCCTACTACAAAAAAAAAGGAGCTGAAAGCAAGGGACCGAAAAAAAACCTTAACTAGTTAAGAGGAAGGTTATGAAAGTACTCAATAAAAGGTCCCCAGACCTTATGGAACTTTAAATCTGAATTAAGGGCTGAATAATGAATTTTTTCAAGATCTAAGCAGGCCATAATATCGTTAAGCCATTGAGCATGTGTGGGCGGGGCAACATCTCTCCATCTAAGGAGGATTAAACGTCTAGCCAGGAGAGAGGTAAAAGATAATATTCGACACTTAGTCGAACTCAGACGTAAATCTGCCTCACCCCAGAAACCGAACAAAGCAATTAAAGGGTTAGGTTCTAGGTGGTGATTCAGAATATACGATAACGTTATGAAGACATCTTTCCAAAATTTCTCCAAGCTAGGACAAAGCCGGTACATATGAATGAGAGAGGCCTCGCCCCTTTTGCATTTATCACAAAGCGGACTGATGTTAGGGTAAAACCAAGATAATTTGGATTTAGACATATGGGCTCTATGAACAATCTTAAACTGTAAAAGGCAATGGCGAGCACAAAGAGAGGTTGAGTTAACCGATTTGAGAATCGAGTCCCAAGTCTCATCGGATAAGGAGGAACTTAAATCATGCTCCCATGCCATTTTAATTTTATCCACAGGGGCATGTTGTAGGGCTGCTAATTTATCACAAATAAATGATATTAAACCTTTACCTAGTGGATTAAAAGAAAGAAATAAGTCCATAACATTTTTCTCAGGCATTTCAGGGAAGTTAGGGATTAAAGGAGTAATAAAGTGTCTAATTTGGAGATATCTAAAAAAATGAGCATTAGGCAGATTGAACTTAGCAGAGAGCTGTTGAAAAGAGGCGAAGCGATTATCAATAAAAAGATCTTCAAAATGTCTAATGCCCTTCCTATACCAATCATGGAAGGCTGAGTCATACGTAGTAGGTAAAAAAAGGTGATTATGTAAGATAGGGCTAGAAAAGGAAAAACCATGGAACCCATAAAATTTCCTAAACTGAGCCCATATACGCAAAGTGTGTCTGACAAGAGGATTAACAATTAATCTGGACAAACTACTAGGGAGTACAGAGCCGAGAAGTGCAGAGATAGATAAATCTTTAGTGGAGCTCAACTCCATTGCCACCCAATTAGGGCACTCGGGTTGGCCATGGAAAAAAGACCAAAAGCTAGCACAACGTATATTGGCTGCCCAATAATATAAACGAAAGTTAGGTAAAGCCATGCCACCCTCTTTTTTAGATTTTTGGAGATAAACTTTGTTAATTCTAGAGCGCTTATTCTTCCACAGATATGACAAAATAATAGAGTCTAAGGAATCAAAAAAAGATTTAGGAATAAAAATTGGGATTGATTGAAATAGATATAAAAGTTTAGGGAGAACATATATTTTAACAACATTAATACGACCTACCAAAGACATAGATAGAGGTGACCATTGTAACAGATTCTGTTTAATAGTATATGAAAAATCGGCAAAATTTTCACGAAAGAGATCTTTAAACTCCTTGTGACTGTAATCCCAAGATAAGTAAATTGATTGTGGACTACTTTAAAAGGGAGATCACGAAATGTTAATTCTTGTGCTTCTTTATTAATTGGGAAAAGTTCGCTCTTATGTAAATTAAGTTTATATCCAGAGAACTGGCTAAACTGGTCAAGAAGTAAAAACATTGGAGGTAAGGATGTAGACGGATTTGAAAGAAAAAGTAATAAGTCATCAGCATAAAGAGAAACTTTATGCTCAACACCCCCTCTCCAAATCCCGGTCAGTTCAGGACAATTTCGAAAAGCTATCGCCAAAGGTTCTATAGCCAAATCAAAGAGAAAGGGACTTAAAGGGCATCCCTGACGGGTGCCACGTTTGAGGTTAAATAACTGGGATTTCTGAGAATTAATTAAAACAGAGGCAGTAGGACACAAATACAGCAATTTGATCCAAGAGATAAAACTTTGACCGAAGTCAAATTTTTCTAAAACTGCAAAAAGGTAGTTCCACTCTATACGATCAAATGCTTTCTCCACATCAAGGGAAATAACACATTCAGGAATCCCAGTCGGAGGTGAATATAAAATGTTAAATAAACGCCGAATGTTAAAAAAAGGAAGACGGTTTTTAATAAAACCAGTTTGATCATCAGAAATAATAGAGGGGATAACAGTTTCTAATCTATAAGCCAAAACTTTGGCCAAGATTTTAACATCAACATTAAGCAATGAAATTGGCCTACACGAGGAACACTCTGTTGGGTCTTTACCCTTTTTTAATAAAAGAATAATAGAAGCCTCATTGAAAGAGGGTGGCAATTTGCCGTAGTTAAACGAGTCAGATAATACTGAAAGTAACTGAGGGGAGAGAAGTGAAGAGAATGATTTATAAAATTCTACGGGGAACCCATCAGGTCCAGGAGATTTCCCTGAGGACAATGCAGAAATTGCAGAAGATATTTCTTCTGATGATATAGGCGCATTAAGTTTGGCTTTAAAATCAGATGAAAGTGAAGGAGTATTCAGATTATTTAAAAAATGATCGATAGAGATATTGTCATTCAAAGATTCAGAGAAATAAAGTCGAGAATAGAAATTTTTAAATGCGTCATTGATTTCTAAGTGATCAGATGTAAGGTCTCCATTCTCCTTCCGGATCTTTGTAATATGTTGTTTGGCTTTGGAACGCCTCAGCTGATTGGCTAGAAAATTACCAGATTTGTCACCATGAATATAAAAATGACTCTTACTTTCAAGAAGTTGGCGTTCAACAGGTTGAGTGGACAGAAGATTAAATTTAGTTTGAAGTTCTACACGTTTCTTGTATAGTTCAAGATTCTTAGTTTGAGCATACAGTTGATCCAATTCTTTAATCTGATTAATGAGGTCTAATCAATCTGCACAGGACTTTCTATTAAGATTTGCTGTATAGGAGATTATTTGACCCCTCAGATATGCTTTCATGGCATCCCAGACAATCTGGGATGACACTTCAGGTGATGTATTGGTGTTAAAATAAAAGGTTATCTGATCCTTGATAAATTTTAGAAAATCATCATCCGATAGTAAAGTCGAATCAAACCGCCAGTGTTTATTCCTCTGAGGAAGGCCAGGAAAATTTAAGGACAGAGTAATTGGGGCATGGTCAGAAATCAGTATACTCTGATAATCACAAGAATAGACAAATGGAATGAGTTGATTGTCGAGTAAGAAGTAGTCAATTCTAGTAAAGGTATGGTGAACATGTGAAAAAAAAGAATAATCTCTCTCAGTAGGATGAAGGAGACGCCATATATCAGAGATACCATAATTAGAGAGAAACGATTGAATAGCTGAGGCAGATTTAGTAGGTGGTCTAGTAACAGAGGACGATCGATCCAAACTAGGAAAACAAAGGAAACAGTGAGTGGTGTTGGAACTGGAGAATTCACCCCACTCTCCCAACCCAAAACTAGACGGCTACCAAAAAAAGCAGCTAGCTCTACCAAAAAAATTAACCCAAATATGACTTCCAGTTCTGTGTCATTAACAACAGTTCCGTATAAATACTATAGCAAATGGTAACTAGTTTATGCACTAGAAAACATAACAAATAGGAACAGCTTCAGCAGGTGTGAGACTTAATACAAAGAAAATCAAGAGAAAACCAAAACTAACTTACCCGTGAAAAATTATAGAAGATTAAAAGAAAAAAAAGGGAGGGAGAAAAGAGGAAAATTATAGATTCGAAAAGAGTACTTATCAACCATTTACAGAAAAAAAAAGCAAAACTTAAACTATGAATCAACCAACAGGGAGGCCTTCAATAGAAACTCCCAACCTCCAAAACAAGTTAAAGTCAATTGTAGATCTCTATTGATAAAGTTATACAAGAATACAATAGATTGCACAAGTACAATCTAAACGTCCGCAGGGAAACATTGAACTCGGATTATCTATTTAGAAAGAACGCACCAAGGAAAAGCATGTCTTCTTTACCTAATTCTTAAATTGTTCTTTGTCATAATTTCATTTGTTTTGTTCATCTTCATACTTAATTTGTCTTGCAGCTTAAGCTATATGCCAAAATAATCCCAGTAAATGGAACAACAGCATTAACATGGAAAATTATGAATATATCTAACAACAGTGTTGACTTAATAAGTCATTGTTATTCTATCTGGCTAATGAAGAAAAGCCATCATTACTTTTTTGTTGGGTCTTTGACAGCAAATTGAAAACAAAAATCATTCTAGTGAACATTTGACACTGTTGTATTGATTTTCAATAAGGATAGACTATTTGGCATTTGAATGATCATTTCCTCATTTTTCACTGGGTTCCAGATTTTTTTTTGATTCTGGGCTGGTGCTAACTTTCCACTTAAATGTTCATAATTTCAGGCTGCAAAAATATAGCAGTCCCTGCTTTTGTGAACTTTTCAACCTCCACATTCTAATCGTGCCTAATCAAACCAATCCAATCTGCCTACACGTGCTTTTTATCCCTGTATTCTCAGCATATTCATCTGTTTATTGAAGAGCCTCTTAAATACCTCTATTGTACCTGCCTCTTCCATCACCTACCAACTACCATAGAAACATAAAAAACCTACAGCACAATACAGGCCCTTCAGCCCACAATGCTGTGCCGAACATGTACTTACTTTAGAAATTACCTCGGGTTGCCTATAACCGTCTATGTTTCTAAGCTCCATGTACCTATCCAGGAGTCTCTTATGGTATCCACCTCCACCACCATTGCATGCACTCACCACTCTCTGCGTTAAAAAAAACTAACCTCCGACATCTCCTCTGTACCTACTTCCAAGCACCTTAAAACTGTGCCCTCTCGTGTTAGCCGTTTCAGCCCTGGGAAAAAGCCTCTGACTATTCACACAATCAATGTCTCTCATCATCTTATGCACCTAATATAGTCAGAGCCTCTGCAATTTCCCTATTGCTTCTTTTAACAGCCTGAGACATATTTCATTCAGAATAGCAATTCAAACCCATTAATATTTTTTAGTTTATTCTGTTTATTACACTTGTCATTATTGTTGTTGACTCATGGTGACCCTATGGATAGTGTAGTTGTCCACAGGGTTTTCGTGGCAAGATGCGAAAGTAGATTGCCAGGCCTTTCTTCTGCTGCTGCCCAGGTGGGGACCTGGCCAGATTCGAACTCAGGACCATCTGCCTGAAAGTCCAGTGCTGATGCCATTACACCATCAGCCAGCCAGCGTATGAAAAAACTTGTGTCATGCATCTCCCTCTCTCACCTAAAATGTATTGCACTAAAATCTCAGGTATTAGAGATTTCAACTGTTGGAAAAAGATAACAATTATTTATCTATGACTCCCAAATTTTATAAATTTCTTTCAGATCTCTCCTCAGCCTCCTTGTAGCACATGCCATCCATCCAGGCAGCATCCTAATATAAACCTCTTCTATGCCCTCATCAATGCCTCCGATCATTCCTATAATGGGTTGTCCAGAAATGAATGCAGTACTCCAAAAGTGGCCTGCAACATAACGTACTGACACTTTAACTCATTTCCTCGACTTAACAAAAGCAAGCATGGCCTATGACTTCTTTACCACCTTATCAACTTGTATGGCCACTTTCAGGGAGCCATTGAACTTGGTCCCTCAAGATCTTTCTGTGAATCAATGCTGTTAAGGATCCTGTGTACTTTCCCCTTCCATTTTTTCTTCCAAAGTGCAGTACTTCACACATGGCTGGATTAACTTGCATTTTCCATTTATCTGCAATTGCTTCATATCCTACAATATTATTTGGGTATCTTCCACATAATCCACAAAAATAAAAGATTGTGGCAACCCACTTTCTGCGCAGACAAACCGGCTCACAAATAGCCAGTGCGCGGGGGGAGACTTTGGTAATGCACCTCTGATGTCATTTCCGCCCGGAGAGGGCGGGCGCTAGGGATTAAATGCCAGCACCACGAAGTTTGAATAAACTAGTCTCGAAACAACTTACCGCCTGCGTGTCATTATTTCAGCGCTGTGTAGCACATCGCTACATTGGTGACCCCAACGGTCCAAATGGGATTTGGATCAAAGATGAACGACTCTTCATCTGTTCACGCAGTTTCGCTAAAACTGCCGACTTTCTGGACGCTGCGACCACGCGTGTGGTTTAGCCAAGCAGAAGCCCAGTTCCAGATTCGGCAGATATCTTCTGATTCCACGCGTTACTATCACGTGGTGAGTGCCCTTGACCAGGAGACAGCCGCCCAGGTTGCGGATTTCATACAGTCGCCCCCGGAAGAAGGCAAATATGAAGCATTCAAAGCGCTGCTCATTGGGACCTTTGGCCTCTCACGGCGTGAGCGCGGTGCCCGCCTGCTTCACCTGGACGGTTTGGGAGACAGACTGCCGTCAGCATTGATGAACAAGATGCTGTCCCTGGCTGACGGACATAAGCCCTGCCTCATGTTTGAGCAAGCGTTCCTAGAGCAACTGCCCGAGGACATACATCTGCTGCTGGCCGACGCAGATTTCAGCGACCCCTGGAAGGTGGTGGCCCGGGCAGACGTGCTGTGGAAAGCCAAGAGGGAGAGCGTGGTGTCCGTCGGTCAGATTACCGAGCCACGCGCCCAACATCGGACCAGACCAGGCCTGGCAGGGGGGCGCACACAACACAGAGGCAGGAGTGAGGAGGCCAGTGAACAGTGGTGTTTCTACAACCAGCGGTGGGGCACAAAAGCCCGCTGTTGTCGCCCGCTCTGCAAGGGCCAGGGCCAGGGCCAGCTGCCACTAATGACTATGGCGGCTGGCCACCAGGACAGCCTCTTGTACATCTGGGACAAACAGTCGGGACACCGCTTCTTGGTCGACACCGGAGCGGAAATCAGCGTCTTGCCCCCGATGGGGTACAACACCCGCAACAGGAAGCCAGGACCCACACTGAGGGCTGCCAACGGCAGCACGATATGGACCTACGGCACTCGCACAGTGCAGCTGCAGTTCGGCGCCAGCCGGTTCACGTGGGACTTCACACTGGCCACGGTTGCCCAACCACTCCTGGGGGCGGACTTCTTGTGAGCTCACAGCCTGCTGGTCGACTTGCAAGGGAAAAGACTGGTACATGCCGAGACTTTCCAGATGTTCTCCCTGGGTGAAGCCAAGTTGCCGGCCCCACACCTGGACTCCATCACGCTGTCGGACAATGAATTCACCAGAATCCTGGTGGACTTTCCATCGATTCTGGCACCGCAGTTCATGGCAGCCATGCCCAGACACGGGGTTCAGCACCACATCCCGACCAAGGGACCACCCCTCCACGCCCGCGCACGAAGGCTCCCCCTGGAAAAGCTCCGCCTGGCGAAGGAGGAGTTCAAGAGGATGGAGGAATTGGGGATCATACGGAGGGCCGACAGCCCATGGGCCTCCCCCCTGCACATGGTGCCCAAAGCAGCAGGGGGTTGGAGACCATGCGGCGACTACCGCAGACTGAATGAGGCTACAACTCCAGACCGCTACCCCGTGCTGCACATACAGGACTTTGCAGCAAACCTGCATGGGGCAAGAATATTTTCCAAAGTAGACCTTGTCCGGGGATACCATCAAATCCCAGTGCACCCTGAAGACATCCCCAAAATGGCACTTATCACCCCGTTCGGCCTGTTCGAGTTCCTCCGAATGCCGTTCGGCCTGAAGAATGCCGCACAGACGTTCCAGCGGCTAATGAATGCGGTGGGACGCGACCTGGACTTTGCGTTCATCTATTTGGACGACATCCTTATAGCCAGCAGTAGTCGCCAGGAGCATCTGTCCCACCTTCGCCAGCTCTGCTCCCGCCTGAGTGATTTCGGCCTCACGATCAACCCGGCCAAATGCCAGTTCGGTCTCGATACCATCGACTTCCTGGGCCATAGGATTACCAAAGACGGGGCAACACCTCTGCCCGCCAAGGTAGACACGATCCGCCACTTTGCCCGGCCCAACACGGTCAAAGGCCTACAGGAGTTCGTTGGTATGGTGAACTTCTACCACTGTTTCCTCCCCTCAGCAGCCCATATCATGCACCCTTTGTACACTTTGATGTCGGGTAAAGGCAAGGACATTACTTGGGACGAGGAGGCCGCGGCCGCTTTCGTTAAAGCCAAGGAAGCCTTGGCAGATGCCGCGATGCTGGTGCACCCCAGAACGGACGTTCCGACTGCACTCATGGTGGACGCATCCGACACAGCAGTCGGTGGGGTGCTGGAGCAGCTCATCGAGTGGCGCTGGCAACCCTTGGCGTTCTTCAGCAAGCACCTACAGCCACCCGAACTCAAGTACAGTGCTTTCGACCAGGAGCTGTTGGCACTGTATCTGGCAATCCGGCATTTCAGTTACTTCTTAGAAGGCAGGCCATTCACCGCGTTCACGGACCACAAACCGTTGACGTTCGCGTTCACGAAGGTGTCCGATCCCTGGTCGGCTTGCCAGCAGCGACATCTGTCCTACATCGCTGAGTACACGACGGACATCCAGCATGTCTCAGGAAAGGACAACGTCGTGGCGGACACACTCTCCAGACCAGCTGTCCAGGCCCTGTCCCTGGGGGTGGACTATGCAGCACTGGCGGAGGCGCAGCAGGCAGACGACGAGATGCCCAGCTACAGGACCGCAGTCTCGGGTTTGCAGCTGCAGGACTTTCTCGTAGGCCCAGGTGAGAGGACCCTCCTGTGCGACGTGGCTACCGGCCAACCTCGCCCCTTCGTCCCGGCAGCCTGGAGGCGGCGAGTTTTCGACTCCATACACGGTTTGGCACACCCATCTATCAGGACAACCGTCCGGCTGGTCTCCAGCAAGTTCGCGTGGCACGGACTTCGCAAGCAGGTCAGTGAATGGGCCAGAACGTGCATGCAGTGCCAGACAGCCAAGGTGCAGTGGCACACTAAAGCCCCGCCGCAGCAGTTCAAACCCACCCACCGGAGGTTCGTCCACATTCATGTGGATATTGTGGGCCCCCTACCAGTGTCCCGAGGAGCGCAGTACCTCCTAACTATGGTAGACCGGTTCACGAGGTGGCTAGAGGCGGTCCCGCTCACCGACACATCTGCCGATTCCTGCGCCCGAGCACTGATTGCAACCTGGGTAGCACGCTTCGGGGTACTGGCCCACATTACCTCCGACAGAGGCGCCCAGTTCACCTCCAGCCTGTGGTCAGCTGTGGCCAGCCTGTTGGGAACGCAGCTACACCACACTACTGCCTACCACCCACAGTGGAACGGACTAGTGGAACGCTTCCACTGTCACTTGAAGTCGGCTCTCATGGCCCGCCTGAGAGGACCTAACTGGGCGGACGAGCTTCCCTGGGTCCTGCTTGGAATTCGCACAGCACCCAAAGAAGATCTGCATGCCTCGTCGGCTGAGTTGGTGTACGGCGCACCCCTGGCCATCCCAGGAGAGTTCATACCAGCCCCAAGGGGGCAAGAGGAAGAACCCGCAGCAGTCCTGGACAGACTACGCGAAAGGCTCGGCAACCTGGCCCCCATACCGACTTCACAGCACGGATGGACCCCGATCCATGTACCCAAAGACCTGCAGAACCATAGTTAGTGTTTGTACAAAGGGGCAGACACCGGGCACCGCTACAGCGGCCATTCAAGGTGATCATTAACAATGGGTCCACGTATGTTCTGGATATTGGGGGGAAAGAGGAGGTTTTCACGGTGGACCGACTCAAACCAGCCCATGTGGACTTGGTGCAGCCGGTCGAGATTCAGGCACAGTGGCGCAGAGGCAGACCTCCCAAACAGAGGCTGATCTAGACTGTGGACATTGGGGGGTGTATCGCCAGTTCTGGGGCAGGGGGGGGGTTATGTGGCGACCCACTTTCTGCGCAGGCGAACCGGCTCACAAATAGCCAGCGCATGGGGGGAGACTTTGGTACTGCACCTCCGATGTCATTTCCGCCTGGAGAGGGCGGGCGCTAGGGATTAAATGCCAGCGCCGTGAATTTTGAATAAACTAGTCTCGAAACGACTTACCGACTGCGTGTCGTTATTTCAGTGCTGTGTGTAGCACATCGCTACAAGATCTCATTATTAGAATTAACAAGTTCAAGTTGATAAATATATTGTTAACAGTTTTTTTTTAAGTTTATATTTTGCAAAAGGGTTATGATGCAGTAGATTGTTTGTTAAATGTTATCTAAAATATTCTTTTAAATAGTTGAAGAAGAAACCCAATCTTATTCTTTCCAAAGAAGAGATTCAACAAATATGGCTAAAGCAAAGATTGATATCAAGAGGCTTCTACAGTTTCTTGCTGGGCAACAGGTCAATCCAAGCAAGGCTATATGCAGTGAGTAGAGAGTTCTTTTTAATCTATTTGACAAAGAATTTGTTGGACTCTATCTTCAGGACAAGATCTTTTCGTAATTCTGATCTTTGTGATCCATCCTCCCACTGTGATAATAACTCACCCATTCTAGATTTCTTGAGTAAAAATATTTACTTAAATTCTTTAAATAAAATTGTGAATTTCATTATTTTCCTTCAATATCATAGTATCAATTGTTAGATAAGGCATCCTTAATTTCTCTTTCTCTGTGCATTGTAATCCAGTGAACATGTTGAACAGTTTGTAAAGATATTAAATGTAGGGTCTACCATAACAATATGGTATCTGGATCTAAAATTGCATCACCTACAATATTGTACCAGTTCATTTCTTTACTAACATAAAATATTTTTCAAAATCAAAGAATAGTTTACCAGAAATGTTACTGAATTAGCACTTACCTTGGATTCTTGGAAAAGGGATCTAGCAGCAGAGGGAAATAATTTTAAATTTTAAATTTAAATATTTTAAATTTAGTTTTAAATATTGAGTTTTAAAAATGAGTTTTAAATATTCAATATTGTTCTTCCTTTCTCATTGAGCTGATATGTCCATAAGACCATTGCATGGTACTGTATTTGCCAATGTGGAGCGGAAAGCAAGTTTGTAAATCTGGTTGTAAAGGATGTTGGGAATGGTTCCGGTGGAGTGCCACAGTAGAGTTGTAGGGCAGATGGCAGAGAAGGAATGCCAGGGGTGGGAAATAGAGACACACCCAATCCTGAGAGATCAGGCAAAGTTATTTGATTCCAAACAATTGGTTTATGAATTTTGGCGTTACATAATGTCTCTCTGATGCTTCCCACTCCCTCCCCTTTTCCAACCATGATTCCCCTCTCCCTGCCTCATCCCCACTCGAAGTCCACAATAGAGACCCATATTAGAATCAGGTTTATCATCACTCACTTATGTCATGATTTTTTTTGAGGTAGCAATACAGTGCAATATATAAAATTACTACAGTACTGTGCAAATGTCTTGGGCACCCTAGCTATATATATGTACCTAAGACTTTTACACGGTACTATTTGTAAAATATTCGAATTAACATTTAACTATCATCAACTTTAAAAAAAGTATTGCAGGGTGCACATTAGAGTAAGCATTATGACCAATAAACAGTTGCCACTGAAATTTCAAACATTAATTTTCCTTCCTTCCTCAGAAATTCATTTTCTTCTTAAATACTTTCTTTCAAAATTCTTCTTTGTCTTTCCACTTCTTTAATGTACATTTTCATTTCTGTCTCATCTCTTCCATTTGTTTTTTATTCTTTGTTCTTTATTTCAATAATTTGTATATCTGATCTAGAAATTTAGCCTGAAAATGAAACAACATAAATTTTGCTGAAAAACATTTGAATGGAAGGTTAGAGAGAAAAGGAGAAAGCACAGAAGCCGAAGTCAATAATTTGCCAGCCATATTACTACGACAAGGCATTTGTATTGGATGACCTAGGTTTTATAACTGGCATATCTCAATAACATATTTAAAATTTTCTTCATAGGAAATAAGAGGTAATTATTGGTTCCATTTTAACCAAACTCTTTTTTTTTACAGATATAGTGAATAAAAAAGTTATTCATTTTGTTTTGCTACATGACGATGTCTCTCTTCAGTACTTTATACCTGCTCTTGCATAAGAAGGTAGCTATCAACATTTAACTACGTTGTGGGCTCTTGTGGAATTATCGCACTTTCTTGAAAAGACTGAGCAACCTTGCAAAGAAGATGACTCCACTAGCTGAGAATTAGCGCAAGCATTGTAGTTTTTACAAGAAATTTGTAAGCTTTAAAACTTGGAAAAATGATTGCAAGTTGAAAACAAAGCCTGACAGCATTTCAGACTCAACAAGATAAATATCTCTCTTCAGCAAATTAGAACATTGTCTTATTGACTATAGATGTTCAAAAGTTTCTTAATTTAAATAAGTGTATATTCAACTCAAGTGTTTATCATATTGTTATATATTTTTTCCAGAGTAAAAGAATCACATTTTTTATCAACTTAAGATTTACTTTTCCTCTGTGCTCATGTTTCCTGAATAACCAAGGAAACATACTGTGACATACAAGACCATACTGTGCCTACTCTAATAAGTTGCTGCGATGTGTTTACTGTTTCACCAACAGTTGTGTTAACAAAAATATTGGTACTTGTATCATTATTTCGTCACTGTTGTTATGCCCTGACAGTTTCTTTGTTCATCTTCCCTGTTTTTATGTACACTGATAGTTTTGGTTTTGTAACCACTCATTCAGCAATAAAAGTAATGCTAAGTTAGAAGAGATAATATTCCAGTTTTCTCATACATCCTAGCTCCAGGACATGACTATTAACAATTTCTCAGAGTGGTGGCCCAACCTTCCTTCCACCATAAGGTCGAGTGTGGGAATGTTAACCATTGATTGCATCATGTTCAATTCCATTCAAAGCTCCTCAGCAAACGAAGCTGATTATGCCTATCTTCAGCAGGGCCGAAAACAGGATTCAGATATAGGCTAATGTTAAGGGATAAGCCACATTTTGCCATAACTGTGCCAGACAATGACCATCTCCAACCTCTGCTTGACGTTCAATTACATTGCCTTCACAAACTTACCATCATCAATATTCTGATCATCATCAGTAATCAAAAATGCAACTGGAATATCCACATAATAAATATGATAGCTGCATGAGGAGCTTAGTTATCTAGAGGGGAATGATTTGCTCCTGACACCTTAAGGCCTTTCCACCACCTACAAGGCACTTTCCATTTACCCATAAGAATGCAACTCCAACAACTCAGGAAGCTAAAAACAATCAAGGAAAAGTGGTCTGAGTGATTGGCATTTCATCAATCACTCGAAACAATCACTACTGCAGATGTACCATCTCATACTCTGAGAGCACCTCAGAAACTAACAATATGAATCACCAAGAGAAACAGGGCAGCGTTATTCAAATGAAAGATGAAAGTGGGACAATTAGAAAGTTTTGTGGATATTGCGGAAGGTTGTCAAATGGATACCGCGGGATACAGATTAGCTGGAAATATGGATGGAGGTGAGGAAGACTTGGCAGATGAAACTTAATCTGACAAGCATGAGGTTTTTCATCTTGGAGGTCAAATGTAAGAGGAAAGTACATGGTAAATGGCAAGTCCCTAAGGGGTATTGATGTAATTAGTATGCAAGTCCACAGTTCTCTGTAAAAGGCAATATAAGTGGATAGGGTGACAAGGAAGGTATATAATGCTTGTCTTTGTTAAAATTAAGTAACATTTGGGAAGTCATGTTGCAATTGAAAAACTTTGATTAGGTCACATTCAGAATGACGTGTGTATTATTGCAATTAATAAAAGATCTAAAGAGGGTGTAGATTAGGCTCAGCGAGATGTTGCCTGGATTAGAGAGTATTACCTGTAAGGAGAAGTTGGACAAACTTGGGGTGTTTTCTCTGGAGTACTGGAATCTGAGGGACAACCTGATAGACTGTAAGATATAGGAGCAGAATGGAGCCATTTGGCCCATTGAGTGTGCCCATAAAGTTATGACAGGAACAGATAGGTTACATAATCAAATTTTTTTCCCCAGGATGGAATTGTCAAGTACTAGAAGGTAGAGCTTTAAGAGGGAAGAAGTTTTAAGGAGATTGGCAAGTTATTTTTTATGCAGAGGTTATTAAATGCCTGGAATGAGGTGCTGTGGAAGCAAATACATTTATATTTATTTATTTATTGAGATACAGCATGGAGTAGGCCCTTCTGGCCTTTAGAGCTACACCACCCATTAATTCCACGATTTAATTTTGGCCAAATCATGGAACAATTTATAATGGCCAATTAACCTACCAACTGGTACATCTTTGGACTGTGGGAGGAGACCCACGCGGTCATGGGAAGTACGTACAAACTCCTTACAACAGCGGGAATACATGCATTTGGAAAACCACATAAGCAGGAAATTGAGGATATAGACAATAAGTGGGCAGTTAAAATTAGTTTAAATCAGCACTGCGGTTGACACAGACATTTTGGGTTGAAGGCCTTGTCCCTATGATATGCTGTTCTGTGTACAAGTGCATTGCATATCACTCTGACCCGAAAATGATCACTGGTCTAAATGCTGGAACTTTACTGAAAAGCATTGTGGGACACCCTTGCAAAGCTTTTCACCACCTTGATGGTAATTGTGGATGGCCAATAAATCCTGAACTAAAAAAAGTACATTTGGTCAGCAAGTTATACGTGATCTCATGCTGGGTTTTCTCTGCAATTCCAAATGAAACTGAACTAAGTAAATCTGGATTTATTGAATGATTTGGAATCCCAAATCTAGAAGTTTGCCATATCATTGGTCTCCAAAGTTGTTCAGCATTCAAGCGCAACTTTCCTGGGGTTCCCCAGGCTTAAACTAATATGCAGTCCAAATGTGGATTCTAAGACAAAGAAACAGGCAACTTACTTAAACAATAGTGCTTTAATTTTTATTCACATGTATTTGAGCTTTACTTTAAAATTTCTATTTTTAGTTTAATGCAGTTTTACTTTATTTCAATTGTAATTTTTAACATGTTAAATCTATTTAAAAATCAATTTTCATCTGTGACAACCATCAAAGCCAGGCTGTCAAATGCTATTGGTGATAGCATTCATGAAGCTGGATGCCCATCTGCCATACAACCCTGGACCAGATAAATGGAATGGGGGTGGAGGGGGGGGGAGTGGGGATTCAGGCAAAGGCTGTAGGAGTGGGAACAGACGAGGCCCTATATTTTTCATTTGCCACCTACAGAATACAAAACCATGACATTTAGAATAATCTTTGAATGTTCTATAGTTTCCAGATTTGTTACTGTAGATTGGAGGAGAACAAATGTGACTAAATTAGTTAAAAAAGGAAGCAGGGAGAAAACAAGCAGCCTATTAGTCTAATGTCAGCAGTAGGGAAATGATAGAATATATAATATAATTTAATAACAGTAAACTCTGATAAAAATAAAAGAACTGAGTAAAGTCACACAGAATTATGAAAGGAAATTCACGTCTGACTAATCTTTGAAGTTGTGACTACAGTAAATTGCTGATAGTCTGCTAGGTCATTGTTCAGAAACCCTGATGGTTCAGCATCTGACTCACAGGGTGCAGATTCCTGTGCTCCCTTCTCCTCCCTGTGTCTCTGGTTAACCTGCTTGCTTCCCATTCTCTAGGGCCTACTTCCTGCAGACCCTTGAATTTACAAATGCCTTCTTTCCCACATTAAACTAGAAAATATATTTCTTTATTTTATGATAGTTTCTTAAAAATGCTGTACTGGTGAATGACAGTTCAGAAAATCTGCTCCTTTGGCATCACCGCAGTCTTGACCATGTTAGATTAGTGGAATTTCAGTGCAGTAGGATAGATAACAGGGAACCAGTAGAGCTTGGGATTTCAGAAAGCCTTATATAAAATATAGCACAAATGGTTTGAGCACTTAGAACTGGAGATATATGATATGGATTAAAAAAAGGTTATTGCAGGAAAATTAAAATTGGTAATAAGCAGATTGGTAGTCTATGACTAGTGGGAAACTGCAGGAATTTGTGTCTGGGCCCCAGTTTCTCACAATATAGATTAACAATTAGTCTGAGGGACCAAATGTTAGATAGCCAGCTTTGCTGATGATACTATACCAGATGATAAAGAGGAATATGTGCAAATCTTGAAACCTATTAATGTAGCTGAGTGATGGACAGAACATGGTAAATATAATATGAAAAAAAAGTATTATCCACTTTGATGTACATAAGAAGAGTATTTCTTAAATATGAGAGATGAGACAGTTTTGATGTTTGTATATTTGTAGATGTCAGGGAAGGAAAATATGCAAGTGTAGCAAATGATTTGGAGGACAAGCAGTGCATTACCCTTTGTTGTAAGAGCATTTAAATATAGGAATGAGAAAGTCTTATTGCAAATGCATAGTACTTTTATGAAGAATAAATTGTGTGCATTTTTGCTTTTCTTACCTATGAGAGGATGTGCTTTTCGTCGGGGGAGTGCAATCAAGATTCACTACATGGGATTCCATAAATGGCAGGTTTACCATATCAGGGAAAATTGAGTAAACTAAGCTGTGTTCTCCAGTTTTGGAGAATGAGAGATCTTATTGAAAAGCAAAAAGTTACCGGGCTTGACAGACTAGAAGAAAGGATGATTCGACTGACTGGAGAATTGAGGGCACAAACTCAGAATAAGGGTCAGCTTGTCTGGAACTGAGCTGAGGAGAAAGTTATTTATTCAGGAGGAAGAGAACCTTTGGAATTCTCCACTGTGAATGGCTGTGCAAAGGTTGTTAGATTTCTGGTTGTGAAGGGAATCAATGACAATGCTTTAAAATTTTACTGATGCAGAGAATCAGCCATGATCTTGTTATTAAAAGGTGTAGAAGGCTCAAACGGTATGGATGACATACTTCTGTTCCCATTTCTTAAAAACCTCCTGCCTTTTTGGTGAACTTAGTATGACTTTCAGAAAAACAGGTGAAATCAACTTGTACATAACGTACACCAGCGGTTCCCAACCATTTTAATGCCATGGGCCCTTACCATTAACCAAGGGGTCCGTGAACCCCAAGTTGGGAACCCCTGATGTACACACTGTATACATTTACTGTACGTACAATGTTTTAATGAGTCATTTATTATTAATATCATTGTCATAAGCTTCCATATAATTACCATCATTAACAAATGAACTGCTGGTTTCTGACAATCAGTTTGGCAGCAAAAGTCAGTGGGTCAAGCAGCACCTGTAGAAGAAAGGGGATTGTTGATGCTTTGAGTCTTGACCCTTCATCAGGACTTCTCCCCAACATTTTTGAGCCATGGACCAATACCATTAAGCAAGGGGTTCGTGGACCTCAAGTTGAAACCCCAGGTGTCTAGATAGGTGTTGCATGTCCTACATTTGAAGGATAAAGTGCCGGGGGGCAGGGTGGGGAGGAATGGATGACCAGGGAGTCATAGAAAATGTAGTCCCCACAGAAAGCAGAAAGTGGGGGAGAGGGGAAGATATGCCTGCTGGTGGGTTCCTGCTGCAGCTGGCAGAAATGGTGAAGGATTGGATGCTGGATGAGGAGGCTAGTGAAGTCAAAGGTAAGGACTATGGAGCTCTGTTATTGTTCTGCCTGTAGGGAGGGGGTGAGAGCAGATGTATAGTAAATAGGGGAAATGCAAGTGAGGGTCCCATCAACCATAGTACAAGGAAAGCTAATATCCTGAAAATAGAGGACATTTCAGAGGTTCTGGAACAGAAAATGTCATCTTGGGAACAGATGTGGCAGAAAAAGGAAAACTGAGAGAAAGGGATCCTTATAGGACCAGGTAGATGGGTTGTAGTTGAGGGAGCTGTGGAAGTCAGTGGGTTGACAGTAGATATCAATAGATAATTATCTATTGATAATTTGTCTTATATCACAGTGAAAAGCTGTATGTACATAAATGCATTTATGTAGATACAGATCAAATCATTACACAGTAGTACAGGTAAAACAGTAACAGCATGCAAAATAAAGCTAAAGAGAAGGTGCTGCGCAGGTAGACAATAAGGTGCAAGATCATAAAGTAAATTGTGAGGTCTAGAGTCTATCTTACTGTACCAGTGAACCAGTCAAACTTCAATACTTATGTGAGTGAGTGTGTGCCTTTGAGAACATAACCGGACATACCCAAACCAAAAGCTGTGGATGAACCACGAGATTTGTAGTATGCTGAATGCTAGATCTGGGGTACTCTAGACCAGTGATCCAAAACTATATGACAACTCCAGCTGAAGTTAGAGACAGAATTGAATGCACGACAGCTCTGGCAGGATTAGCAGGCCATTACTTCCTACAAGGTGAAACCTAACATCATGAATGGCTCCTTTATTCACACTTTGAAAGGGGGAATAAATGTACACCTGTGCAAATCCCTACAGCATCTGGTGACCCTCTGATTTCTGTCTCAAAGACTGACATCAGAACACTTTCAAGAAGTTCAGCCCTCGCAGGGTATCAGTCCTTGATAGAGCTCTGAAACCCTGTGTCATGTAACTGGTGGAGTGTTTACGGATATCTTGAATCTGTCAGTGCTGTCAGAGGTTCCTACCTGTGTCACAACTATAGACTTTGCTACAGGGTCTACACGCCCCCACAGATCGACCGGTTTCAGTGTCTTTCTCCACTCTTGGGCTGTAACGGCAGTCTCCGCCACTCGAAGATGGACCCAGCAGAGAGAGAGCAGCTTACCTTGGCCCTGAGATTCATTGGTCAGGTAAGGAACAAGCTACAGGCAATTAAATCTGTTCTGGTGAAGTTACTGAAACAATAGGCAGATAATCTTGTACCAACAAGCTCAGTCTCATCTGGAGGAACAGGTATCATCCCTCCCAGCAACTGCAGACAATTGGAGTCAGGTGTCTGCGATTTCCACGCACAAGCCGCTGTCCACGAATTCACTCCAAGCAGCCAATGTCAGCTGACAGCCATTAGCGTCCTCGCCAACGTATTTCAGCCACCTCTGGCCACATCTGTCCCTTTCCCAGCATCTCGCAGTTCCTCCTTTTCTGCTGTCCCTACAACCTCTGCCACTAACGCTCCCACTCCGACACCCGAGTGCAAGAACCGAGTATTCCACTACCGGGCAGATACTATGGTCATTCCGATGGCTGCAGGAATTTAATTCCCCAATGCAAGCTGACATTTCAAGCCCAGCCTGGTCGTTTTGGTGATGATGTGTGTACATGGTCAATTTCCTAGATGGACCTCCACTCAGCCTGTTCAACACTTTACAGTGCCAAGGGTAACCCACAGCCCAGTCATTCTGACATTTCATTGCAGAGTTAAGGAGGGTTTTGACATTCCAGTACGGATTGGAAAGGGTGGAGCTTAGGAGTCAGTGGCACCTGACGGCGACTCCTTTGCTTGCATCTTTGGAAACAGCTCTATTTCTATCTTCAATATCTCTATTTTTCCCTTTCAGGGTTCTTTTGAAGACCCTGACCTGGAGTTACACTCTGACTTTAGTTCTTTGCGGGAATGGGACCCGTTCCCGGGGTCTCACAACTGGCCATTATTCGATATACCAAGAACGTAGCCCAGAAGATTACCTCACCCTCAGAGTTTCAGGATTTCGTGGCTCTGGAGGCGGGCGGACTCGAGCTCAGAGCCTCTGTAGGAAATTGGTATGTCGCTGGAGATAGAAAATCTCTGGCAGTGTGCCCAGAGATCCAAGTTCTTTGGGCACAGAGTTCGGAAAAAGCAATACAACGAACTTTTAACGTCGTAAATCAGTGAGTTGTTTGTTATGTCTCCCCTCTTGTTGTGAAATGGAGACCACTTTTTCCCTTATTAGGGAGAGAGAGCCTGTTGGACGTCAAATTACTGGGTGAACAAGTAGTCTTTGGTGTATTGCAAATCTGTGTCTTTATTGATGCTTTGCTGCTGCTTACGTGTGGGAGGGGTAGCTGGGGGGCTTTGGGGCTCTAACATTTAACTGTCATTCATTCTTTGGGGCACTCCCCTGTTTTCATGGATGTTTGAGAAGAAAAAGAATTTTTCTTTGTATATTGTATACATTTCTCTGACATTAAATGTACCTTTGAATCAGGAGGATGTCCACCAACTCTTGGATCTGCGCCAAGGTAGAGGAACAATGAGGGCCGACGTGGTCAAATTTCGCACACATGCAGTAGGGATGGGATGGAATGAGATCCCTCATTACTGCCATCTAGTGCAGACTGAACGTAGGGGTCCAGCATGCGATTGTGTTCGTAACAAGCAGGATAGTCTGGATGACCCAATTAATCTGGCTATTTGAGTTGATGACCGAGAAACTGATTGGCACAGAGAAATGATGTCTCAAGCTTCATACACGCCATCTGATCACAGTCTTTCCTTGCCCTCTCATCACCCAGCACCCAGTCCACGGAGGAGCCTATGCAAGTGGGGGGCACAGAGCCCTGTAGTAGAGTCCATGGCACAGTCATATGGCCAGTGTGGAGACAATTTTGGTGGCCATCTATGTCCCAGGATGTCCACACTTCATATCTGCCTGTCCCACCTGTGCTCAGAGCAAGATGGTCACGGCAACATCCTGCAGGTCTGCAACATCCACTGCCTGTGCCCCACCGCCCCAGTCCCACCTCTCACTAGATTTCGTAACTCGGCTGCCCCCATCTAATGGAAACACTACCATTCTGGTCATTGTGAATCGATTCTCAAAGGTTGCCCACTTATTGCCCTCCCTAAGCTCCCGCTGACTCGTGAGACTGCCACCCTCATGGTTCAATGTGTTCAGGGTCCACAGCTTCCCTCAAGACATAGTGTCGGATTGTGAACCACAGTTCACTTCACGCTTTTGGAAGGCTTTCTCCTTTCTTGTTGGAGCCACAGCCAGCCTCTCTTCTGGTTTCCACCCCCAATCTAATGGCCAGACTGAGAGAGTGAATTAGGAGTTGGAGATAACCCTGTGCTGCTTTTTTTCTTCTAACCCTTGTCCTGGAACTCCCAATTGGTTTGGGCAGAGATCGCCCACACTAACTTCCAGTTGTCCTCTGTGGGTATGTTGCCATTGAATGCTAGAAGGGATTCCAGCCACCGCTCTTCCCTGACCAGGAGATTGATGTAGGCAGTCTTGCTGTTGATCAGCTGAGTCAACACTACAAGTGCATTTGGAGATGAGCCAGTCCTGCTCTACTGCGTGCCCAGAAACAGCATGCCCGGCCTTGGATCACCCGGACAACAGCAATACCTATGTTAGGCTGCTGTTCGTTCATTTACTTGCTAGTGACACAGTGTGGAGTAGACCTCTCTGGGACTTTAAGCCTTGCTGCCCCAGCAACCCCACAACCCCAATTAACCCTAATCTAATCACAGGACAATTTACAATGACCAGTTAACCTACCTGGTATGTCTTTAGACTGTGGGAGGAAACTGGAACACCCATGGACAACCCACACAGGATGGACAGAGACTTGTTACAAGACAGTGCTGGAATTGAACTCTGACTCTGGAATGCCGCCAGCCTTAATAACATCATGATAACCCCTATGCTACTGTGGTGCACGGATTGCAGCCCAGTGGTTGCATTATACCCTCCGTCCTAATTAAATCCTGCGCCTTTGTACCTCCCTCTCCAACTGGATCTTTCGCTTTCTCATCGAGAGACCACAGTCAGTGTGGATCAGAAATAATATCTCCTCCTCACTGACAATCAATACTGGCGTACTTCAAGGATGCATTCTTATCCCACTGCTTTACTCTCTTTACATCCTCGACTGTGTGGCTAGGCACAGCTTGAATACCATCTATAAATTTGCCAATATCACCATTATTGTTGGCAGAATTCTAGATGGTGATGAGGATGCCTACAAGAGCGATATAGATCGGCTGGTTGAGTCGTGTCACAATGATAACATTGCACTCAATGTCAGTAAGACCAAGAAATTGGTCTTCAGAAAGGGCAAACTGACGGATCAGTAGTGGAAGGGGTCAACAGTTTCAAATTCAGGGTGTCAACATCTCTGAAGATCTATCGTGGGCCCAACATATTGATGCAATTACAATGAAAGCATGACAGCGGCTATATTTTATTAGGAGCTTGAGGAGTCTTGGTATGTCAACAGAGATTCTCACGAGTTTCTACAGGTGTACCTTGGAGAGCCTTCTAAGTGGTTGCATCACTTTCTGTTATGGAGGGCACACTGCTCAGGATTGGAAAAAGCTGCAAAAATGTTGTTAACACAGTCAGCTCCGTCATGGGCACTAGCCTCCCCAACATTAAGATTACCTTCAAAGGGCAACTCCTCAGAAAGGGAGCATCCATCATTAAGGATTTCTATCATCCAGGACGTGCCCTCTTCTCATTGCCACCATTAAGAAGGAAATAGAGGAACCTGAAGACACACACTCAACATTTCAGGAACAGCTTCTTCCCCTTTGCCACCAAACTTCTGAATGGACAATGAACTCATGTGCACTACGTCACATTTTTTTTCTTTTCTTGGCTCTCTTTTTCCACTATTTATGTAATTTAATATTTTACATATATATTTCTTACTATAATTTTTAGTTTTTTATTATTATGTATTGCAATGTACTGCTGCCACAAAACAACAAATTTCATGACATGTGCCAGTGATATTAGCCGTGATTCTGATTCAGTAGTCATATAATAGTAGAGTAGAAGCTGTCCTTGTGTCTGGTGGTTCATGATTTCAGTCACTGATATACTGCAGTAAGAGCTGGGGAGAGACACATGGACAGCTTCTTTTCACTTCCTTATTTGTTTCCAACCATTACACATCAGACTCTGTCTCCAAACTCCTTCCTCTCTCCCTCATCTGCCTCCATCTATCCATCATTTCCCACCTCACCTATCACCTGTCTCACCCCTCCCTCTCTCCTCTATATATTAGATGTTTTCCCTCTATATTCACAGTCCTGATGCAAAGTCAAGACCCAAAATGTTGACTATCCCTTTGTATCCACAGATGCAAACTAACTGAGCTCTTCCAGCACTTTTGCCTTTTGCTCAACATTCCAACATCTGCAGTCCCTTATGCCTCCAACAATCTGTCAGGCATTAGAATGAAATGGTGCCTTATGTTGAACTAATGGTGGTCCAAAGTGTTTTGCAAAGTTACTTTTAGTCATTAAGAAATAGCATAAATGAAATAAATTTTTGTTTACTTAAGGTACATTGTAATCAAGTTTTCTCCCATGTCTGCAGAAATGTTGTAATATGAAATAAGTAGTGTAGTAGTCCTACTACATATTCACAAGATTATTGACAGCATCTTTCTTAATTCCAAGTTAAATGTACACAGAATAGAATGAGAATTCTGCTTATAATTCTCCAGGAATCTGAGAAAACAGGTTAGTTTAAGTTGCACTGGTGATGGTGGGTGGTGTGGGGGGGAATGCAGATTAGGTAGGACAAAAAGTACATCCTTTATATCTCCCTTTGCCAAAATCACTTTGTCCTGCCCATTCCTCCCCAACCAGCAAACGAAAACTTATTTCCACGCTTTCCCAGTTCAAAGAAGGATCTTCATTGGGAAGCATTAACTCCATTTCTCTTTCCACACGTGCAGCCTGACCTACAGAGTTTCTCTAGCATTTAGTTCATTTTTTTTTCAGATTTCTTGCATCTGCAGTATTTTAGTTTTGAACAATTAACTTCTCATTTATACCAAAGATTTGATTCATTAATTATCTTCAAGTTACTCTGAAGTAGTTTTCAGAGAATGTCAAGGAGCATTCAATTGTTTTGCAAATATTCTTGAAAAGAAAGAACATTTTTAAGTAAATTATCACATAGAAGAGATGCCAAAAAGGCCTTTTTTTAAATCCATTTTAATGTTGCCCATTAGCAGCACTCCCACACCCACACCCCCTCTGTGACATGTTGTATAAATTTATTGCCTTCATATTATTTCAAGACGGACATTTAAGTGCAGTAAATACGTTAGCATTTATTCTGTCAGGAAGCCAGGGTTTAACCAGGAACATGAAGATGATTCACATGAGCATACAATTGTTTTTATCAAGGGAACAATGTTTCATTCATAAAATGTTTGTGCTCTTGCCCATCAAAAGGATTGTAGGTATGTTAGCACTCTACCAGTAGGTGGCAGAATAAATCATGAAGGTTACTGCATAAACACATCAAATGTCTGCAGATACTGAAAATCTGGATCAACATGCACAAAATACTGGAGGAACTCATCAAGTTGGATAGCATCCATGGAGAAGAATAAACAGTTGATATCTCAGATCGATACTTTTCATCAAGACAGAAGGGAAGAGGACAGAAACCAGAATAAGAAGGTAGAGAAAGGGGAAAGCATTACATGCTGGCAGGTGATAGGTGAGACCAGGTGAAGAGGAGCTGGGCGGGTGAGGTAGAGGGTATGAAGGCTACTGCAGTAGCTTGACTCGTCGTAATGCAAAGCAATATTTGTACTTTTAAAAGATTAAGAATGCATAGAACTTCTTAATTGGAACAGTATATATAATTTCCACAGACTGTCACTTGGGATCGAGAATGACTACTTTCATTACAGTTTTGTGAGTTTTCAGGTGGGTAATGAGGCTAATGTGGGAACTCCTGACCATTCTGCAGATTGGGTAGATGGGCGGTTTGTTGTTTAGTCTGATGGTTTTTCAGCTTCTACTGGGTCTCTATGTGCTTTCAACATATGGTCTAGAGGTTCTCAATGTAATAAAGGTAATGACACAATTATAATGGAGGACTTCAGTATGCAAGGGGATTGGGAAAATCAGGTTGGTGTTGGATCACAAGAGAAGGAATTTGTTAAATGCCTACGGGATGGCTTTTTTGAGCAGCTTGTGTTTGAGCCTACTTGGGGAAAGACTATCTTAGATTGGGTGTTGAGTAATAGCCCAGATATCATGAGGGATCTTAACCCAAAGGAACCCTTAGGAGGCAGTGATCATAATGTGATTGAACTCATACTGCAACTTGATAGGGAGAAGCATAACTCACATGTATCAGTATTGCAAGGGAATAAAGGAAATTACAGAGGCATGAGAGAGGAGCTAGCCCAGGCAGATTGGAGGAGGATACTGGTTGGGATGATGACAGCAGAACAGAGATGGCTGAAGTTTTTAAGAATAGTTCACAAGGCACAGGAAAGATATGTCCCACAGAGGAAGAAGTTCTCAAAAGGCAAGGGTAGACAACTGTGGTTGACAAATGAAGTTAAGGACTGCATAAAACCCAAGGAAAGGACATATAAGGTAGCAAAAGTGAGTGGGAAGTTGGATGATTGGGAAGATTTTACAATCCAATGAAAGGCAGATAAAAAAGCTGTCAGAAGGGAAAAAATTAAATATGAGGGGAGACTAGCCAATGATATAAAGTAGGATGCTAAAGTAAAAGGGAGGTGAGAGTTGATATTTGACCACTGGAAAATGTTGCTGATGAGGTAGTAATGGGGGGACAAAGAAATGGCAGATGAACTTAATGGGTATTTTGCATCTGCCTTCATGGTGGAAGACACCAGCAGTGTGCAGAGGTCCATGAGTGTCAGAAGGTAGGAGTGGGTACCATTTCTATTACAAAGGAAAAAGTGCTGGGCAAACTCAAAGGTCACCTGGGCTAGATGGACTACATCCCAGATTACTGAGAGAGTCTCCTGAAGAGATATGGATGCATTGGTCATGATTTTTCAAGAATCACTTGATTCTAGCACTTGATTCAGTTGACTGTAAGATTGCAAATGTCTCTCCACTCTTTAAGGAGGGAGGAAGGCAAAAGAAAGGAAATTATAGGCCAGTTTTAATGGTTGGGAAAATGTTGTAATCTATTATTAAGGATGAGGTTTTGAGGTACTTGGAGTTTAATGATAAAATAAGTCTCAAAGTCAGCATGGCTTCTGTGAAGGGAAATCTGCCTGACAAATCTGTTAGAGTTCTTTGAGGAAGTAACAAGCAGAGTGGATATTGGAGAGGCAGTGGATGTCGTTTACTTGGATTTTCAGAAGGTGTTTGATAACGTGCCACACATGAGGCTGCTTAACAAGATAAAATCCTATAGCGTTACAGGAAAGATACTGGCATGGATAGTGGAATGGCTGCCAGGCAGGAGACAGCAAGTGAGAATTAAAGGGGCCTTTTCTGGTTGGCTGCCAGAGACCAGTGCTGTTCCTCAAGGGTCAGTATTGGGACTGCTGCTTTTCACATTGTTTGCTGATGATTTAGATAATGGAATTGGTGGCTTTGTGGCAAAGTTTGTGGATGATACAAAGATAGATGGAGGGGTAGGTGGTGCTGACAAAGCAATCCGATTGCAGTAGGACAAATTGGAAGAATGGGCAAATAAATGGCAGATGGAATACAGTGTTTTGGTATTTTGGTAAAAGGAACAGTAGTTTGGACTATTATCTAAATGGGGAGAAGGTTCCAACATCAGAGATGCAGAGGGACTTAGGAGACCTCGTGCAAGACTCCAAGAAGTTTAATTTACAAGTTGAGTCTGAGGTAAAGAAGGCAAATACAATGTTGGTATTTATCTCAAGGGGAATAGAATATAAATGCAAGGAGATGATGCTGAGCCTTTATAAGACACTAGTCAGGCCATACTTGGAGTATTGTCAACAGTTTTCAGCCCCACATCTCAGAAAGGATGTGTCGTCACTGGAGAGAGTCCAGAGGAGGTTCACAAGGATGATTCCCAAAATGAAGGGGTTAACATATGAGGTGCGTTTTGCAGCTTTAGGAAGAATTTATATTAGGCAAGAAACGGCGTTGGATAAACTGTTGAGTCTGAAGGCTGATAGGTCCCCGGGACCTGATGGTCTGCATCCCAGGGTACTTAAAGAGGTGGCTCTAGAAATCGTGGACGCATTGGTAATCATTTTCCAATGTTCTACAGATTCAGGAACAGTTCCTGCTGATTGGAGGGTGGCTAATATTGTCCTACTTTTCAAGAAAGGAAGGAGAGAGAAAACAGGAAATTATAGACTGGTTAGCCTGATGTCAGTGGTGGGAAAGATGCTGGAGTCAATTATAAAAGAGGAAATTACAACACATTTAGATAGCAGTAGAAGGATCAGTCCGAGTCAACATGGATTTATGAAGGGAAAATCATGCTTGACTAATCTTCTGGAGTTTTTTGAGGATGTAACTATGAAAATGGACAAGGGAGAGCCAGTGGATGTAGTGTACCTGGACTTCCAGAAAGCTTTTGATAAAGTCCCACATAGGAGATTAGTGGGCAAAATTAGGGCACATGGTATAGTGGGCAGAGTACTGACATGGATTGAATATTGGCTGGCTGACAGGAAACAAAGAGTAGTGATTAATGGGTCCCTTTCGGAATGGCAGGCTGTGACCAGTGGGGTTCGGTGCAAGGTTCGGTGCTGGGACCGCAGCTGTTTACAATATACATTAATGATTTAGATGAAGGGATTAAAAGTAACATTAGCAAATTTGCTGATGACACAAAGCTGGGTGGCAGTGTGAAATGTCAGGAGGATGTTATGAGAATGCAGGGTGACTTGGACAGGTTGGGTGAATGGGGAAATGTATGGCAGATGCAGTTTAATGTGGATAAATGTGAGGTTATCCACTTTGGTGGCAAGAACAGGAAGGCAGATTACTATCTAAATGGAGTCAAGTTAGGAAAAGGGGAAGTACAATGAGATCTAGGTGTTCTTGTACATCAGTCAATGAAAGCAAGCATGCAGGTACAGCAGGCAGTGAAGAAAGCTAATGGCATGCTGGCTTTTATAACAAGAGGAATTGAGTATAGGAGTAAAGAAGTCCTTCTGCGGCTGTACAGGGCCCTGGTGAGACCCCACCTGGAGTATTGTGTGCAGTTTTGGTCTCCAAATTTGAGGAAGGACATTCTTGCTATTGAGGGAGTGCAACGTAGGTTCACAAGGTTAATTCCTGGAATGGCGGGACTGTCATATGTTGAAAGATTGGAGCGACTGGGATTGTATACACTGGAATTTAGAAGAATGAGAGGGGATCTGATTGAAACATATAAGATTATTAAGGGATTGGACACACTGGAGGCAGGCAGCATGTTCCCACTGATGGGTGAGTCCAGAACTAGAGGCCACAGTTTAAGAATAAGGGGTAGGCCATTTAGAACAGAGATGTGGAAAATCTTTTTCACCCAGAGAGTGGTGGATATGTGGAATGCTCTGCCCCAGAAGGCAGTGGAGGCCAAGTTTCTGGATGCATTCAAGAGAGAGTTCGATAGAGCTCTTATAGATAGCGGGGTCAAGGGATATGGGGAGAGAGCAGGAACGGGATACAGATTGTGTATGATCAGCCATGATCACAGTGAATGGCGGTGCTGGCTAGAAGGGCCAAATGGCCTACTCCTGCACCTACTGTCTATCGTCTATAATGCGGGGGGGGGGGGGGATCTCATTGAAACCTATTGAATTTTGAAAGGACTAGATAGAATGGATGTGGAGAGGATGTTTCCTATGGTAAGGGTATTCAGAACTAGAGGGCACAGTCTCAAAATTGAGAACAATTTTGAATCCCTTTAGAACAGAGATAAAGAGGAATTTTTTTAGCCAGAGAGTAGTAAATCTGTGGAATGCTCTGCTACAGACTACGGTGGAGACCAAGTCCGTGCATATATTTAAGGCGGATGTTGATTGTTTCTTGATCGGTCAGAGCATCAAAGGATATGGCGAGAAGGCAGGTGCATGGGGTTGAGTGGGATCTGGAATCAGCCATGATGGATTGGTGGAGCAGACTCAATGGGCTGGATAGCCTAATTCTGCTCCTTTGTCTTATGGTCTTAATACCATTGTGAATCCTCGCTCTCCGGTGGTCATGGTCCAGAGATTTTCAGGGGTCAGTGGGGAAGTTAGAATTCTTTAAGGAGGCTGTGAACAAATTCTTAAATGTTTTCCTCTGTCAATGGTAATCTCTTCCCATGACAGAGGCTAGCACACACTTTTTAACACTACTCCTCATCTTTTGTTCTCCAGTTGTGCTGAAGGATCTCGGCCCAAAACGTGAACTGTACTCTTTTCCATAGATGCTGCCTGGCCTGCTGTGTTCCTCCAGCATTTTGTGTGTGTTGCCCGGAATACAGTACCTGTTTCAGGAGTTTGGTGTCAAGACTGAGAACTATGTGGCCTCACCAATGTGGTGAAATGGGGTTCAATATTGCGAATGTTGGTCTGGGAGAAAAGATTGACACCAGTTTGCCAGCTTCAGATTGTATACAAAGATCAGGTATCACCCAATCAATATCAATATACCCGTATCATCTGACAAACCCAGAAAATGTTAGTAGCCATGTTTGTTAGACAAACTCTTACATGTCATGCAGTTCATGTAATCAGTATGTGAGAACCAAAAGAGCTGATTTTAAACAAGAATGTGTTTTAGATGGATGGGAGTCTAAAGCTGGAAAGGTAGTATTCAGACTTGCAGTGTTGTTGAACTACTGCAGTTATTAAGCTCCTTCCATGATATTTGTTAAGAGGGAACTGCCAGATTTTGACCTTGTATGAATGAAGGAATGATAATGTATGTTTAAATAAGATGATAGAAAACAGACAGGGGATCCTGTAAGTTGTTGATGTTTCCATGCACTTGCCTACTTTTCCAGTTGAAGTGGTGGAGGTAACAATTTTGGGAGGTACTATAGGGATAAATGGAAATCAAGTGGACTGATATATCTTAGAGAATTCTGAACTTCCCGCTGCTGCTAAATCTGCATTGATAAAGGCAAATGCTTAATTTTGAATTGTTATTTCATGAGTCTATTGCTTCATGTTTCACTGTGGAATTTGAAAATGAGTTTATGGAAATATGGGAAGAATGAAACTATTTTATTTTTTCCCCACTTATGTAAAAAATATTGAGTAACAATTAAAGGAACAGAATTTGCTTGTCAGTGTTCAAAACAGAATCATCATTCAGCAGATCTTCAACTAAAGCTAACACAAGTTTTAATTAATATTACAGCTATAATAAACCCTGAGGGATTTCCTATTAGGTTCTGGACCTCAAGGATTTGTGCCACTGTTGTTGGCAGAATCTCAGATGGTGATGAGAAGGTGTACTGGGGTGAGATAAATTGGTTGTTTGCAACTATAACCTTGCATTTAATGTCAGAATGACCAAGGATTTTATTGTTGACTTCAGGAAGAAGTTAGAATACACAACAGTCTTCATTGAGGAGCCAGCAGTGGATAGGGTAAAGACCTTTAAGTTCCTGGGCGTCAACATCTCAAAGGATCTATCTTAGGCCCAATCACGAAGAAAACATACCCTCAGTTCTACTTCATTAGAAATTTGAGTTACCAAATTTGCAAATTTCTACAGATTCTGACCGTTGCATCATCACCTGGTGTTGAATCTGCAATGTGGAGATTAAAAGAGGCTGCAGAGTGTTATAGAGTCATCCAGCTCCATCAGGGCACAACCCTCCTTTCCTCTGAGGATATCTTAAAAAGACAGTGCCTCAGGAAGGTAGCATTTGTGATTGAGGGCCCTTGCCATCTGGGGCATGCCTTCTCATTATTACCTTTAGGGAGGAGGTGCAGGGGCCTGAAGACCCACACTCAATATTTTAGGAATAGCTCTTTCCCCTCTACCATCAGATTTCTGAAAGGTCTCTGAACCCAACGTACCCACCCCGCTATTCCTCTTTCATACCATTTACTTTTTTTGATAACTTATAGTAAGTTTTAGGTCTGACACAAAACAACAAATTTCATGATATATCTTTTGATAAGATCCACCCAGGTAATGAAAGAGCAAGAAAAACACATTGGACTGAAGCCAAGAACTACCTCACTGAGGAATTGCTATGTAGATATTAAACTAACTAATGATAAAAATACATTTGATTCCTTTGGATAGTATTGTGAATCCTGTTCTATAACTTGGAGATAAATCACAAGAGATCTGTTTCTCAAAAAGATCATGACTGTATTAATTTATAGGGTGCATCAAAAATTGTTGAAGACTGGGGCTTGGATTGAAATTGACAGGTAGAAAATTCCACACCAGATGTAAAACAAAGCAAAGCTCCCAAGTTATTGTTACTGCACCATTTCACTGACAGTATTCAGAAAAAGTATGTTTCTCAGAGAAGGTATATTTCCATTGTCTACTGTGACTTTCATGTTATTTACTGAACACTGAAAGGGTGGCAGCGCTTCTCTGCTGGGAATTACCGGTACAGAAAAATAAAAATTATGACAGAGAAATCATTTACTTTCTTAATGACTGACACACCACATCAATATGCTCACTTTAGGGCAGAGCATCCCAGAAATTGGATTGGAAACATCATAGATTCATATGAAATCTCTGCAATAATGGGTGTAAACATCTAATTCAGTATGTCACTGTGAAACGGATTGTTGGTGAGAGGGTACAGTTTTCACATTACGTTTCATGAGGAGCCGACGGGTTTTTTGACCGAGAGGAATCCTGGCCGGCAGGGGTACCGCCCACTCCCTGACGTCGTGAGCAACAGGTGCAGGAATGTTCCCAGGTTCGGGGTGAAGCAGAAGGGACCGCGGAGGATGTGATCTCTTTGAAAGTGCCTCTTTAAGATGGAATGCTGGCTGTTCGCTGCTTGTATTCTTCTTGCGACGTCTATCGGGACCTCTGGCTTTGGTCCCAAGAATGGTAAATCTGATACTTTCAACTTTCTGAGTGGCAGTCTGAGGTTTGTGAGAACTACGCATCATTTTCTGCTTAACGGGGGGAATTCGTGATTTCCTTCCCTCGAGTGTACAGGTTGTTGAAATGTCGTCGCAGGTTTGGTCTTGATCAAAGGACGGCAAGCTCCGCGGTATCCAGAAAGCCAAGTTGAAAAGCTCCGTAGTGACAGATGAAGGAGCTGTCGCACTGTAATAATCCACTCGAAGCAAAACGGTTGTAAAAATGTCATTGCAGTAAATTATTAACTTATTTACAAGGATTCTTGCGTGTTATTAAAACACATTCAAGGATGAGCAATTTTAGGTTAAAGTGGTAGCGGTTAACTATTAGTATTGCGACAGAAACTACTTCTGTTATAAACCAGTATAGTGAAAACATTTGACGAAAATCCGAGGACATAAACTTGCTTAAAACACTCGGCAAGTCACCTCCATCTGGTCTTGAAGCTGGAAAAGTTAACTATATCTCTCTCCGTTCAGATGCTGCCTGGCCTGTTTGCAACACGTTTGCAACATTTTCTGTTTTCATTTCAGATTTGCAGCACTTGCAGATTTTTTTTCAAGAACGTAATTTTCATTTCTATTTATTCCTAGTTTACCGCTGCTTATAATTACAGTTGCAGATGCCTTCTATATATAATAGTAAGATCGTATTTTGATATGATCTTTTAAAAGAATGATCTTAAAAGATGAGGCGCGGGAGATTGTATTGCATTTTATCAAGTGACTACAGAAAGTTGTCCATCAGAAAGCCCTTCCATCAGTCTGTCGATGGTGTTAAGAGAAAAATAAATGGAAGAAATGCAAATTCTATGTCAAGGCAGAGAAACTGCAGTAGTTCATTAATGGTCTTCGTCCTGTTATTTTTCTTGGTAAAAAAAAACGGACCAATTATTGAAAACTCCACACAGAGTTTAACAACAAACAAAAGAATCTAATGCAACAGCCACTGACTGCATTTACCATTCTACACCGCTTGACACCACGGCCTCGAATTGTTACTCAGCACAATCCGCCTGAAATTGGTTAACACACACAAAATGGTGGAGGAGCTCAGCAGGCCAGGTAGCATCTATGGAAAAGAGTGCAGTCGACCCTGAAGGGTCTTGGCCCGAAACGTCGACTGTACTCTTTTCCATAGATGCTGCCTGGCCTGCTGAGTTCCTCCAGCATTTTGTGTGTGTTGCTTAGATTTCCAGCATCTGCAGATTTTCTCTGGTCTGAAACTGATCAAGTCGGTCCAAAGTAATACATAAGTTTCAATGTAATTTGCATAGTGTCTACTTTTACCTCAGCAATGAGTTTCTCACTAAGAGTCCTTTTTTTTTAGCGAACCTTACCGCGTTTTAAAAGCGTTTCTTAACTCACGAAACTGGCCAAGCACCCAGATCGAAATAATGAGCATGCCGAGTTTCTAATGATGCTGAGATCGCATTCAGTGGACGCCTACTAGTCGGGTTTTTTTTTTAAAGGTTTGATAATATGGTATTCTCAGGTTAAATCAACGGGCCAAATTCACACATGTATGTCGTACAACAAACTTCATGACATACGTGAGTGCTAACAACTCTGACTCTTGAGAATGCGTACGCACGCGCACTTGGCCAAGGTCCTGATAGCAACGGGGCAGTGAGTTTGTTCTGTAGAATCACATTTTGGGTTTCAATAGAACGTAAACCCTTTGGAATTTAAAATAGTTTATTTATTATCACCGGATTGGTAAAGGAATGTGAAATACTTATGGAGGTAGCTACAGAAGCGCTGAATGGCTCGCTAAAAGTAAATCCTTTCTCCGATGATGTTCTCATTAAACTTCTTACTGATGTAAATGCCGACAGTTTGTGAAGAGGTTGCATCCTGTCCACATGTTGCTCTTTCTTATGTAAAGATGCAGCTGCAGATCATTGATTATACTTGGAAACAGTTCCAACATGGGTAAAATTCAACAGAGCAACATTTCGGAAAATGTTTGTTCCACTTTTTATTGCACTTTTTAAGTATGCTGTTTTAAGCTGAATGTTTTGATTCTCAATATTATGCTATAACATTCATTACATAATGTCTATTATTGTGAAACCGATTTCATTTTATATGAAAATTAGTCGATATAATACATGTATTGGCTTATTCAATGTAGAGTAATGTTCCAAGGCACTTAATAAACGATCAGACAGAATTTGTCATGGACCCCTTGAATATTAGAGTGGAGAGGGAATTTTAAGGGTAACTTGAGGTAGAAGAGACATAAAGAGGCAGAAGGGGGGTGGTAAAGCTTAAGTCCTAGCTGACTACTGATGGAGCAATGAATATTGTGATGTGTTACAGAGAACAGCACAGCACCATACGGACCCTTCAGCCTATAATGAACTTCCTCCGAGACCAATCTAACCCTTCCCTTGCACACAGCCTTCCAATTTTCTTTCATGCATATGCCTATATAAGAGCCTCTTAAATCTCCCTAATGTATCTGCCTGTGCCTGCAACCTTGAAAGTGTGCTCCATGCACTTACAGTCTGTGTAAAAAACACACTATCCCAGTCACCTCTCATCCTTCTTCTCTCCGAAGAGGAAAGCTCTAGTTTGCTCCACCTTTCCATGTAAGACACGTTTTCTAATCCAGGCAGCATCCCGGTAAATCTCCTTTGTACTGTTTCTAAAGCTTCCACATCCTTCCTTGAATGAGGCAACCAGAACAGAATACAAATATTCCAGTTGTGCTCTAATCAGAGTTTTGTAGAGCTGCAACATTACCCCAACTAATGAAGGCCAACACACCTTACACCTTAACCACCTTATCAACTTGCACGACAACTTTGGCAGATTAATGGATATGTGCTATAATTCTTTCATCTCTTTGATAGAGCCCAAGCTCTATCCATAATTAAAGCAATGGAACATATACCATATCCAGTCATTAACATCTGCTATGAAGCATTATATTATTAAATTCTTGAATAATGCTTTAAAAATGTTGGGGTAAATTTGCATAATGTCAGATTTTCATGAATCAGGGAGTCCCTGTACTTTTGAAGATGCACTGCTCTTTTGATGAGGATTTTACTTTCATTGTAGTACAATCATTCTTCCTGTCATCTGGGGTTTGCACTAAGATTTCAGAATTGCCGTGGGAATGCCTATAAATTTAAAATGTTATCCACTATTGATAAGTACTCCCAACACATTCTTGTTTCTGGCATATAAAATATTTAGTCATATCTGTTCTTTCTGTTATGAATGGGCAGTAATTTTCTAGCCAGTAAGATAACTTTTTAATAGTTTTTCTCTGCAATAAGTGATAAAAGCATGTTGCTTTTATTTTATTTTGCTCACTGTAAGAAGAGTTTTACTTTATTCCCCATGAAATATTTCATTTAACCAGAGCAGCTGGCACAGAGGTGCCTAAAAGCAAGTTAAACTGGATAAATGTGATTTATTAAGAGGATTTGAGGAGTACATTAGATGTGAATATACATTTGTACATTTAGGCAGCTATCTAATCGGCCAATCATGTGGCAGCAACTCAATGCATGAAGGCATGCAGACATAGTCAAGAGGTTCAGTTGTTGTTCAGACCAAACATCAGAATGGGAGGAAATGTGATCTAAATGACTTTGGCCGTGGAATTATTGTAAGTGCCAAGATGGTGTAGTTTGAGCATCTCATAAACTGCTGACCTCCTGTGATTTTCATGCACAGAAGTCTCTGGAGTTTACAGAGAATGGTGTGATCAACAAAAAAAAATCTAGTGAGCAGCAGTTCTGTGGGTGAAAACACCTTGTTAATGAGAGAGATCAGAGAAGAACGGCCAGGCTGGTTCAGGCTGACAGCAAGACAACAGTAACTCAAATAACTACATGTTACAACAGTGATGTGCTGAAGAGCATTTCTGAATGCAAAACAAGTCGAATCTTGAAGAGAATGGGTTACAGCAGCAGAAGACCATGAACACACACACAGGTACCTAATAAAATGCCCTCTGAGTGTAGAGAAGATATTTATTCTAATCAGTTGAGATACTGGATCGAATTGAACTAACACACTCATGGCAAACTGCTTCACTTGATCTCATTGAATATGTAAATAAATTAAATCAAAAAAATTATACCGAAAAGTTTTTAATAGAATGCAGTAATAGCCAATTACTTTGGTTATTTGTGCAAAAAATATTGTCAATTAGGCGATTTAGAAAATAACTATCTTTGCTACAGTAAAGATTATTTCATAATTCAAAAAAAGGTACTTCTGTTTCAGTAGTTCAATTCTTGTGTTTTCAAACCAAGACAGAAATATGAGAAGAATTGTATCCATCTTTGAACAATAAGCAGGGTGTCTCAGGACGCCAATAAATCAGGATGGGCACTGGTTTGATCATAGTTGTAGGCTCTCTGTATAATCATTAGGAGCTATTACATGTGGGCCCAACTAGGATGACATCATTAGAATTAGAATTTTATTTCTTACATCCATCTCACAACATGAGGGAGTAAAAATCTTGTATGTTTTGTCTCCATCACTATGTACAAGCAGTAAGGAAGGGAGATGTGGGAGGATATTGCCTAGACACTAAGATTGTATACATATATGTACAGTCAGACACAATGCAATCGGAACAATGTGTATTGATAAATTTGATGGCTTGGTACCATTTGCCAGATGAAAGCTGCTGAAACACGTTGTGGTTGGGGTGGCTGGAGTCCCTGATGACCCTCCGGGCCCTTTTTACACACCTGCTGCTGTAAAGGCGATTTCACATCCACAGATGTGCTGGGCTATCGGTGCCACTCTCTGCAATGCCCTGCAATTGAAGGTAGTACAGTTCCCATACCAGGCGGTGACACAGCCAGTCAGGATACTCTCAATGGTGCCCCTGTAGAATGTCCTGACTGTAGGTTATTTGAAGAAGTTCAATAATGTTTTTTAAAGGATCAAATCAAATCAAGTTTAGTTATTATTTAAACCATACATGGATACACCGGAACGAGACAGCGTTCCTTTGGGACCAAGGTGCAAAAAGATAAATGTGCATTTAAAAAATGAGAGAGAAATAAAAAACATAGTCACGCAAGAAAACACAATTTTAGTCCAAGACCCTGAGCGACAAGTCCCGTAAATTGATGGTTCCTGGCAGTCCAGCCTGTAATGCTGCCAACCTAACACTAGAGGGCAGCACTATCAGGAGCGGCTACCTCCTACCTAGCATGGACACTACTTACACGCTTCCAGAGTCTCCTCCTCACCTCGACCGCAGAAGCAAGCAAGCTCATGGTTTGAGGCCTAGTCCTCACTACAACAAAGGCGACACTGCTGCCTCACCACCAAACAGGGGAAAAAGGCCTGTGGCAATCAATGGCCAACAGGGTCTTGCGGTTGCACAAGGAATATCCAGGACAGTCGCTCACGGTTTCTCTGCACACCACCTTCGTGGACCAAGCAGCAGGCAGCAGCACGGCCTGCACCTAGGTCAGCTCCTCCAAACCTAATCTGGCTCCTCCCATGGCCCAGTAAACCAACTTCCATTGTGATGTGATGGCTGGCCTCCTCTTCTCTGAAGTGCTGGCCGGCTCCTACGATACCCTGAACAACAAACAGCTCACTGATGCAGTAGACTCGCCTTACTTATAGTTAGTCCAGTGCAGTCCTGTATAGACTTAAATTGTATGTTTCAAAACACTAATGTTGATGCAGGGTCAAACAGTAGTATGCGTAGAAAGTTAGTTGAATGACAGGAACTAAGCAGTTATGATCAAGGGTTTCTGCCAAGAATGGAAGAGAAACAAAAATTGCAGGGATTAGTACTGGATCTCTTTGTGCTAAGGAACACTTTTTGTATATATTAGATTAAAATATCAATATAGGATTTGCAAAAGGTTGATTGTGAAAGGTTTGATTTGATTGTGGCTTGTTAGTAAAAAGAACAGCCTAAATAGTTTTAATATAGACTGGTGAGGAGTGATTTCTTTTGGGAAGGGGTAGGAAAACTGTGAATACAGTCCGTGGAAGAACACTAGAATATGTGCCTTGGCAAAACAACCCCGAGGTTCAAATGCACACTTCTCTTAAAGTATAAACACAGGTTAATGAGGCCATTTAAACAGCTAAAATAAATGTTTTAATAACCAAAAACTTAGAATACAATGCCTATGTGTTAACAATAAATACATCTTAATAGCAGCACCCATTACCAAGGACTCCCACCAGCAAGGTCATGACCTCTTGCTGCTGCCATCAGGTAGAAGGTTCAGGAACTGTTACTACCCATCAACCATCAGGCTCTTAAACTGGAGGAGATAACTTCACTCACCCCATCACTGAACTGTTCCACAACCCATGAACTCTTCATGTTATGTTTGTAATATTTATTGCTTATTTATTTAGTACTTTTATTTTTCTTTTGTATTTACACAGTTGGCTGTCTTTTGCATTCTGGTTGTTTGTCTGCCCTGTTGGGTGTGGTTTTTCACTGATTTTATTATGTTTATTGGATTTATTGAATATGCCTGCAAGAAAATCAATCTCAGGGTGACGTACAGTATATGTAATTAGATAATAAATTTACTTTATACTTTGAATTTTGAGATGAACCTGGGCACTTGGGGTTCTGCAATAAAATAGGCAGTGCTGGAGGTACTCAGCAGATCAGGCAGTATTTGTCCGGAGGCAACCTATGATAATGTTTCAAGATAATGATAGGCAATCTGATTGACCTAACATATTAATTCCGAGAACTAAAGAGACAGTGCAGAGGAGCAAGTTCTGAACTAATGGGGAATGAAGTAACAGGTGAGAGATGAGCAAAACGAGCATTGAAATGTTGAAGTAACAGTGGAATACATGCGGCTTTCACCAGAATATGAACCGAGTCTGATAGATGCTCAACATTTACCTTGGGCAACCTGTAATATCTCCACCTGCAGCGCACAGAGAGTAAAGCTGTGTAAGTTTAGACTGAGTGGGGAAACAATTCCAGAATCATTCTATTCACCTATCTTAAAATAACCTCGTACATGGACCAAACCTGGTGTATTGCAAACGTTTGTTTGAGGAGAGATATATTTGTAGTGAGAGCATTCATTGGTTTGATTCATGGAATGAAGGGTTGTCCTGCTGGGGATGACTGAGTGGGTTATTCCTATGAAAGGTAAACTTATAGAAATATACAAGATTCAGAGAGGCCCGAACATTTTTCAACTAACAACATAGGTTGAGAACCTGTTTTTAAAAATTGGTATGGAATTTTAGCCCACGGTAGAAGAAGGACTGTTTGCTGAATGCTTGGTTCAGTCTGTAATGGAGTATTGTGTTCAATCAAATGCAGCTGCAGCTTTACATAACAAAGAACAGCATGTTGGCAGGATGCTGTGACTTGTTGGTATGCTGTATCCATTTTCATCAATAGGATGTTTTCACTGGGCCATTGGCTGATTGTGCATTCATGGAGGGAAGACATTTGAGAGAAGATTTAATAGTGATAGTCAAAATCATAAAGAGACTGGAATAAGTGACTAAAGATAAATTGTTTCCTCTGGTAGAAGGACCAAAACTATAGGAGTCTTGTTTCAGGGAATGACAAAAGTATCAACTGTGAAATGAAGAGACACTTGTTTATGGAGAGAGTAGTTATGATCTGCTGGAGGGTATAGTGGAAGCTAATTAAATATGTGTTCAAAAAAGAATTAACTAAACATTTAAAGGAAAATAAATGGCATGAATATAGAAGAAGAGACATGTAGGCCTCCGTTAGTCTCGATAGACCATGGATTTGTGCCTTGGAAAGTTCCCAGGGTGCAAGCCTGGGCAAGGTTTTTTTATGGACTGGCAGTTGCCCCTCACCATGCCACCAATGTTGTCCAAGGGAAGGGCATTAGGACCCATACAGCTTGGCACTGGTGTCATTGCAGAGCAATGTGTGGTTAAGTGCCTTGCTCAAGGACACACACACAGCCTCAGCCAAGGCTCGAGCTAGCGACCTTCAGATAACTAAATAAACGCCTTAGTCACTTGGCCACATGCCAACACAAGAAGAAGAGACATACCATTGTACTAAACTATATCTTGGTACAGGAAATCAGCCTGAGCCTGATAAGTTGAATAATGATGTGTTTTATTATCCATGCTTTTACCTGAAAATTAATAGTTATGTCAGCAAAAACAAAACACCCGATTACTGTTTGCATTCAATTGAATTAAAGACAAAGAGATTGCAAAATGTTGGAATCTGTCCTTACCATCTTTGATTGTAGGGGAAAATGTGGATGGATTGAGTGGGTGGGTGAGGAAGTATGAGTGGACTGGAATAAGAAGTTACAGAACCTGGGCCTCTGTACCTCCCTCTGCCATTGGATCCTCGACGTCCTAACCGGAAGACTACAATCTGTGTGGATTGGTGATAACATATCCTCCTCACTGACGATCTACACTGGTGCACCTCAGGGGTGTGTGCTTAGCTCACTGCTCTGCTCTCTGTATACACATGACTGTGTAGCTAGGCTTAGCTCAAATACAATCTATAAATTTGCTGATGATACAACTATTGTCGGCAGAATCTCAGAGATGAGAGGGCGTACGGGAGTGAGATATGCCAACTAGTGGAGTACTGAATGTCAGGAAGATGAAAGAGCTGATTGTGGACTTCTGGAAGGGTCAGACGAAGGAAGACATACCATGGAGGGATCAGAAGTTGAGAGAGTGAGAAGTTCCTGGGTGTCAAGATCTCAGAGGACCTAGCACTCTTATCTAGGCTTTTTAATATTTGATGGACTTCAATGACATCAACCCCCTCCTTGTTCTTCTAAACTCCAGCAATAAAGGCCCAGAGCCATTAACCGCTCCTCATACATTAACCCTTTCATTCCCAAGATAATTTTCATGAATCTCTTCTGGATCTTCTCCAAAGCCAGCAAATCCTTCCAAAGATAATATACATTTTGCATACATCTACAGAAAACCAGGACAGAAAGGAAATTAATCAAATTCAGCGAAAAAAATGAATGTGAGTAGAACTAAAATAAATATCTCCAGAAACATTCTGGTAACTGTTCTCACTCTAAGATGCTGGCCTAGCAGATCTCCCTGCTATTTGGATTGGTATTGTATCTTTTTAGTAATGTTTTAAAATGTTCAATATTCAAAGTAATTCCTTTTGCACATAAATCAAGATAGTTTATCAACATTAATTTTAAATTGCTTTTACTTTTGAATTCTTTTCTAAAGCGGCTTTGCACTTTAATTGCTGAATTGCAAATTCTAAAAAATAATTATAGGTTAACTCATTGGTTTTGAGAATTTGTGTATTTCTACTCATGGTAGCCTAGTGGTTAGCACCATGCTTTATAGTGCATGTGACCTGGGTTCAATTCCTGCTGCTGCCAGTAAGGAGTTTGTACATTCTTCCCATGACTGTGTGGGTTGCTGTTTCCTCCCACAGTTCAAGGTTGCACTGGCTGGTAAGTTAATTGGTCATTGTAAATTGTCCTGAGATTAGGCTAGGACTAAATCAGGAATTGCTGGGTCGCGTGACTTGAAGGACTGGAAGGACCTATTCTTCACTCTATCTCAATAAATAAATACTCCTGACGACATTAATATGGAGGTCAGATGGGCTGAAAGGGAAAATGGCAAATAATACAGTGTTATAGTATGGAATTACATAATACTTAAATGTTAGTTATCTGATCACTTTTATTAATCTGTTACAGTCACCAGCTGGTACCGTGGATGCTATAATTATGTAAATTCGGCCCCTTTAAAGGCAATGTTTCAGACATCAAAATTGATTGAACCTGCTATATGCGCAAAGTATTGTCTTCAGGAAAGGTAAGCTTTCTTTCTTACAATTCTCAAGTTGATAATGAACAAGCAAAAAAGAATTATAAGCTTCACAATAACTGTACTCAAATCCTCCAAAGACCACTGTCATTAGAGCACAGCTCACATCACATCCAATGCAAACCATCCCAATTGATGACAACTCTTCAGATTTCTCTCAATAAGGTTTAGTGAAGGGACTAACTATTTCCTTGTGTCGTCATTGTCCAATTCATATTCCTCTGAGAAGTTTAGTCCGCTAGTGCCAAGTCTGTATCATCTTCAGTAGAGAGTCACAGAGCAACATGGCACAGATTCAGGACCTTTGGCCCATATGAATAACTGTGCCCATCCAGCTAGACCCTATTTTCTGCATTCATCCTATATCACTCTAAACCCTGTCCTTCCATGCATCTATCCAAGTGCTTCTTAAATTTTATCATTCTATTTACCTTATCCACTTTTTCTGGCAGCTCATTCCGTATACTCACCACCCTCTGCGTGAAAATGTTGCCCCTCAAGTCTTTTAAATCTTTTCTTTTAACCCTAAATCTATTCCCCCTAGGTTTGATCTCCTGGGTAAGACTGTTGCCATTCACCTTATCTATGGGTTTCTCGTAACTTTAAACATTTCTTTAAGATCACCCCTCATTCTACTACATTCCAAGGATTAAAGACCTAGCCTGGCCAACCTCTCCCTATAATTCATGCCTTCTCCTGCTGGCAATAGCCTTGTAGATCTTTTCTGCACTCTTTCTAATTTAATCCCGTTCTTCCTATAACAATGTAGCCAAACCTGTATAGCACTCCAAGTGTGTCCTCACCTATGCCTTATGTAAATGCAATATAAAGATGCACCTCCTGTACTGAATGCCCTGACTGATGAAGGCCTTGGTGTTATACTAGGGAAATTAAAATCTCCCACTGATACAACCCCTTTATTCCTACAACTATGAACAATTTCTCTACATACCTGCTTCTCAAGTTCTAGCTGACTACTAGTGGTGAGGTTTATAATACTGCCCCATTAGAATGACCTTTGCCTTCGTATTTTTTAAGTTCTACCCATATGGTCCTTACCTTCTCTCAGCCTTGTTCTTGTTATGGCTAATAACATCCCAATTGTCAGAGTAAATCCATTCTATGAGTTTATCTGCCTTACCTGTGAGCACTAAAATAAATGTAGTTTGAATTAGTAATTTTTTCCTTTTTTTTACTGTGTTCCTGGATATCCAGATTGCTCATCACCTCTCCCTAGTGCCCTTCCTTCTTCCTTATTTCCCTTGGTCCACTCTGCTCCTATCAGATTCCTTTTACCCTTCCTATCCACCTGGCTTCACATATCACCTTCTAGATGTCCTCCTTCTCCTCCCCCCACCTTTTAAATCTGATGTTTTCCCCCTTCCTTTCCAGCCCTGAAGAAGGGATTTGGTCTAAAATCTCAATGGTTTATTCACTTCCATAGATGCTGTCTGAGCTGCTGAACTCCTTCAGCGTTTGTGTGTGTTGCTTTGGATTTTCAGCATCTGCAGACTTTGTTGTGTTTATGACTTGCTTCCAGTTTTCTGGGATCTTAGGTTGCTTCTAGGGTCAATGTCAGATATGCAGACTCCACTACAGGTGAGACAGGATGCTGCAAGTGAGACTGGGGGGTAGTAGGGAGTTGTGTGCTCCTTCCATTGACTTCCATATTTTCCTGATGTGGAGACATGAATTTCTCAGTATCATTCAGTATACTCTCTTTCCACTAAGTCACATGGGCCGGGAGTTCTCACACGTCAATGAGGATGTTACGTGTTTGCATGGATAATTTGAGAACATCAACTAGTGTCAAAAATGGAACTCTTCAAAATCTGAATATTCTGTCATATAGCTTACCTTATATTTTTATTTTTATTTACATTGACTACATCCTTTACCTTTGAAGCTCTCAGAATCTTCAGGTGTATATTAGCAAATTTTCCTGTCACAAGTTTATTGAGTTCCTCCCAATTTACTCGGGTGCTCTGGTGTCCTTCCACTCTCCAAGGATGTGTAGGTTAGTAGTTTAATTCCTTAATTTTACTGCATAATAAATTCAGTAGAAGCAGTATCCTTTCAGCCGTTCATTATCATACCCATCATGCATCGCACTCATCCTACACCCAACCAGGCCATCTCCTGATCCCCTCCCTACTGTTCAAAGTTTTATCACTGATAATTGAATATACTCATTGACAATATTCAGATAAAGAATTTCTAGTGCTTACATACCCTGAAAGCGAAATATCTTCTTATGCTCCCCCCTCCCCCCGGCACTGTTTTTTTTGATAATGTTCTTTTATTCAATGAGATAATTCTTTTATTACTTTAAAGATAAATGAGTTATTTTCAGTCTCCCTCAATTTATTCCTGAGCTATTGTCTTTGCTGTTAGGGAAGAATTTTGTATGTACTCTAACATTTTCTGCTCTTTTCCGTGTTTTGAGTTTTACCACATTTTGAATGTGTTAAGTGTGACTCAGCACAATCAAGTACTGTGAATTAACATTTTCATTAATGCAGGTGGCAGAAACTGCACAAGTTCCTGGTACTGGTCTGCTGGCTCCATAAAATGTGGATTGTTAATTATTTCAATTGCCCAGTAACTGAATTATTGTTTCCCTTTACCACCTAGAAAGCCACATTGCTTGGAGTTGCTGTTAGAAGTTATATGTTATGTATGTAATATATAGAAAGGGTAAATGCAAGCAGGATTTTTCCACTGAGGTTGAGTGGGACTACAACTAGAGGTCATGGGTTAAGGGTGAAAGGTGAAAAGTTTAAGGGGGCACGAGGGGAAACTTCTTCACTCAGAGAGTCGTGAGAGTGTGGAACAAGCTACCAGTGCAAGCGGTGCATACGAGTTCAATTTCAACGTCTAAAAGAAGTTTGGATGGGTACAAGTATAGTAGGGGTATGGATGGCTATGGTTTGGGTACAGGTCATTGGAACTAGGCAGTTTAAATGGGTCAGCATGCAATAGATGGGCTGAAGGGCTTGTTTCTGTGCTGTACTTTTCTATGAATGTCTAATGTAATTGTTCCACTGAAGAAATCAGATACTTCGTCACCTGAGGGCAACTGAACCTCTTATATTTGCAGCAGAGTAAAGAAAGCTGTGCACAACCTGTGTAAAGCTAGTTGGTAAGAAATGAAGTACTGGTTAGCTGTTGATTGAAATTTGTTCGCAGAAGTGTTGATCTAATATTTAAAATAATGACTGCTATTTTTTGGTGTTGATTAATGAACCACCATTTCAATTACTTTATGGGAGTTGACTGAAACACTGTTAGTACAAGTATTGTGGTATACATACCATTCAAATAAATGTGGGAGTTTCTTCTGCCTTTGATGAAGGGAAGCCAGAAGTATGGAGCATTTAGCTGGAAGTTGAAAGTAAGGCAAATTAACTTTTACTGTGGAAGCTTTGCATTTATTTACCTGTTCATTCCCCTCCATAAATGCTGCCTAACCTTTTGCTCCAGAGTTCTGTGTGTGTGTGTGTTTGCATGTAGTATTTTCCTTGGTGCCTCAGGATTGAGAGTGACTTGCTGCTGTTCTGTTCTGTGCAATCTGGGACCCAAGTGGGATAGGTCATACTAAGCATAGTGATTGGGTAGTTAACCTTGTACACTCCTTGTAGAATATTATACTTAGATAATGAGGCTTTGAAAATTTCTTTGAATCTTTTCCTTACTCCATTTGACAATCTTTTTGCTGTGACTGACTAAATTAGGTCTGTTTCAGGAGTCAGGTATTGGGCATGTGAGCAACAGGCCTGCACAATGGAATTAATTGAGTACAATTACTACCCCATTAATTGCCCTCACTTATCCTGTTATGGTAGATTAGGAGCAATTGGTAGGCTATGTTTCGGGCTGCCTTCTGTGGTAGTCCATTCTCAGAAGTTACTGCTAGCAGATTTGATGTACTTTTCCCTTGTGGACCTCCATTGTTGGAGAATGGTATCGTATAATGGTGGTGGGTTGGTAGAAGACCATTAGTTGCATGCTGTACTGTATGATTTGTTTTGTTCTGTATGTACTTGTTTTAATTGTTATTTTAGTGCAGTATGAGTGAATTCATTCAGCTGTGGCTGTTGAAAAGTTCTTGTCTTCTTCTCTTGCCTTGGGTCTGATTTGGAAATGTTTCTTTCTGTTCACCAGACTTTTGTGTCCTTGGCATTTTAAAAGCTTATATCCAAAAACTGACTTGTATGCTTTAGTCTGATCATTTCAATCCTTTGTGTTTGGATACCACCCTTAAAGAGGTATCAATGACTGGATGACAAATCATGTGAATACCTTAACATGGAAATCAAACATGTCGTGACAGCACCAGATTATTTCCCACATGCCTCCTTCCTTTCATTTATTTTGCGTGTTTTCAAAAGTGATTTTTTAATTAAGTTGGAGTTTGTGAACAAAATGAAAAAATTCCAAAGTTGTTTATAATTTTTATTAAGCATTCCAACCATCAATAAAGGCATTGTGAAACAAGTTATTTGTCCTGTAATTGTAGATGTTATTGCTGAAACAAAATACATATAGTGGTTCTAAATAAAAGACATCTGTTTAGTAAGGGACACAAAGAACATTTCAAGGTTGGCATTGTTCCCACGTTGTATGGGTATTTCTTTTTTTAAATCGGGTTTTATCATTAGAGTTCTGTTTTAGCATTTCAATAAGTTTCAGTTACCCTGGAAACTCATACAACTTTATTTATACCTGACAAGCTGTGATGTCTGACAGACACCTGGAGAAACAAAATCAGTGCTTTGTCACAAGTATCCTGTGACTTCAGGACACAATTCAGCTGTGTTTTGATGTTGCAAACTATGAGCAAGTGCATATAAAATGTACCAGGACCAAGTCAATGGCGACATAAAGAAGGAGCACACATTTGAAGCCCTGTGTCAACATGCTGCTTGACACTTGAGAACCCTGTCACTTTCCCTGAGTCACCAAACTAGACCAATGAGCATACCTGCAGCATTTCATTTTCCCAATTTTGAGTGCCTTCTTTGTCTATAGAGGTTTTGTATGTTTGTTCTCAGGATTTGGATTCGGTTTTATTTATTATATATATATCCAAACATACTGTAAAATAGTCATTTGCACACCCAAGGATGTGCTGGGGGTAGCTGGCAAGTCTTGCCATATGTTTCGGTGCCAACGTAGCATGCTTGCTATGGTCAGCAGATCAACACAGAACTTACCAAGTAACAATGCAGTAGCAGTAAAACAAGCCAACTTCCTCTTGTAAGCATGGAAGCCTCAGCCTTGCCAATCTGCCGACACGACCTCTGTCTGTGTCCACATCACTGGCCTTCGAGTGTGGAGAGGAGCCTGTCTTCTAATTCCACAGATCCCTGTCCCTAAATCCTAACCTGGCCCTTAAATCATCTCTCTGGCTCAGAACCATCCCTACGAAACTAAAAATCAACCAAGTCTGACTACAACCTCGACGAAGACGGCAGCTCAATGCATTCTTGAGCAGTGGATGTGCACAACACTAACAAAATTGGAATTATAATACTTTTTTAGTTTAATAATTTTGCTATCTGCATCTTGAATATCTTCCATAGTTCTCATGGGTAAGGAACTCACCAACTGAGAGCAGAACTTACCCTTCAAATGGTGTCCGTTATTTCAAAACCATGTCCCTTATTTTTAGATCCCCTTACTTGGAAAGCCTCCTATCTGCATCCACACAATCAATCCCTTTGTAATACTGTATATCATAACAAAATGACCAGATTTTTTAATGCATCCAATCTGTTCTCCCTTTCTTCATTTGTCAATCACTTCATCCCAGAGATCAATCCAGTGAACCTACACTCTTGCACCTCCAATGCAGACATAGATACGTATCCTTTAATTACAGGAACTGTTACTGGATTAATACCTTAAGATTGGTTGCTTTAAAGTTATCATAGCCGCTGGGAAGAGTGGGGATGAGCTCCCACTGCCTATAAAATGCTCCCAGTGACATGCTTCTCAAATAGCCTCTGACAACCAAGTCCAGCTCCTGGCCTTCATGTGTGAGTTAGCTGCTAAGCCCGACGGAACCATTTCTACTGACAAGAGAAGGGGCAAAGTCCTGTTAGTGGCACCCTGAAACCAGTGGCTTTGGGCTGATGAGGCTGCTTTGCTGTGGTTGGCAGTTAATCTAGGGGAAGAAAAACTCTGAATTCAAACCTCCACTGCCTTGCTGCTGTACTCACTCATGGGGAAGGGTTTGGGAGTAAACCCTAAGGAAAGATCTGGAGCTGGAGTCCCAAAGGCAGTCCTGCATTGAGTTTAACTCTTGACTGGCAACTCCTGTGATACCGCTGGTGCCAAACTGTAAAATTCTCTGCCATTCCTTTGGATTCATCACCTGCATGGAGAGGGGGAGCCTGCACCATGGGCAACAGCTTGCTCTCCATATCGTACTGCCCTGGCTTGCGTATCACGTAGACAGCTAAGATCTACGTGATACCATGGTCAACCTTAACCAATGGAGGGCCTCAAAAAATGAAGACCATTCTGTACACAGCAATCCTTATGCAATCTCACTAGAATCTTGCCAAGCTGAGTCAAAACCCCCCTACTTTTACTTATCCTACCCCTTGCAATAAAAGCCAAAGTCCATTAACTTTATTAATTAGGTGCGTAGATGCATATTTTAATGTGTTTCATGCATAAGAACACCTAGATTAAATCTTCATAGTTTAATATTTTATAGTCTCAAACATTTATATAATAATTTGCTTTTTCATTCTTCCTTCTATTTGGATAACTTCATATTTTCCCACATGTTCCATCGGCCAGCCACTGCATATTCACTTTACCTACGTAAATCCAGTGGCAGATTCAGTCACACAATCTGCTAACCCACCTGATTTTGCATTATTGTCAAATCCTCTTTGCTCCTTTCTTCCAAGTCATCAATATAGGTGGGAAATAGTTGGGACAATGATTCCTGTGACACCTAACTAGTTACTGACCACCTATGCGAAACTGATCAATTTTATTCATAGTCTGTATTATCATTGGTTAGTTAACCAGTCTACTATCCAAATAAAAAGAAAGTGAAAATATTGTTAATGAGATATAAAAAGAGAAACTGCTGGAAAAGCTCAACAGATCAGATTACGTATTTGGAAAGATAAACAGTTAATGTTTCTGGTCTGGGTCTCTTCTGTAAAGTTAAGCAAGTTAATCAATGGTTCAATTTAAATTTTCAATTTTCTATATAGCAAAGAAAGTGACAGAGTTGCCAGGTAAGAGACCGGTCATGTAAAACTGAAGTGCATAAGTTTCTTCTTTCAGAGGATAGCAAATTTGCAAAGATATAGACGGTAATGGAAGGTAGATCATTTGAAGTACGGACAATAAATTTTTGAAAGAGTGATGAATTGAAGATTGTGGGGAATTGGCATGGAAGGGATGTCAAAGGCAGCATTGATCAGCCATGTTTTCATTGAATCGCAGGGCAGGTGTGGGCCTGCTGGCCTACTGCTGTTCCTGTTTCTTGTGTTGTTGTAGCAGGCAATGAATGGAAAAAAGAGAATTTCACAGGTGAGGTTAAATCAAAGATTTCAAAGGTACATTTACTGTCAGAGAAATGTATGCAATATACACCTTGAAATGCTTTTTCTTTGCAACCATTCACAAAAAACAGAGGAGTGTCCCCAAAGAATGAATGACAGTTAAATGCTAGAACCCCACAAGTCCCCCCCAGCTCCTCTCCCTCCCACGCATAAGTGGCAGCAAGCAATGATTCCCCCCTCCCCCCACCAGTGAAAAAAAACATCGGCACCCACCACTGAGCACTCAAGCGTGCAGCAAAGACACAGACTTGCAGTACCCCCGAAGACTACTTGTTCACCTGGTATTCAACATACCACAGGCACTCTCTCTTCCTCCTTAATGAGGGAGAAAGAGGTGTCTCCGTTTCACAGCGAGAGGGAAGACGTAACAAACAACTCGCTGGTTTATGATGTTAAAAGTCTGTTGTCTCGCTTTTTCCGAGCTCCGTGCCTAAAGATCTCAGGTCTCCAGGCACACAGCCTTATAACTTCTGACTCCCATGACACACCAATCTCCTGACCTGCGGTCCCCACCCCTCCCCCCCCCCCCCCTCCAGAGCCACGAAATCTCAGCCCTCCGTAGGTGAGTGAAGCTCTTAGGCTGCAGCTTGGCGTGCCAAATAATGGCCAGTCGTGAAACCCCGCGAGCAGGTCCCATTCCCGCAAAGAACCATAGTCAGAGTGTAACTCCAGGTCAGGGTCTTCAAAAGAACCCTGAAAGGGAAAAATAGAGATATTGAAGATAGAAATAGAGCTGTTTCCAAAGATGCAAGCAAAGGAGTTGCCATTAGGCGCCATTGATTCTCCTGAGCTCCTCCTCCTTGTTCCTAAATAATTGAGTAGTTAACATAAAATGGAAGATCCTGGACCTGAAGCTTTTTCTGCAGATTATGCCTACCTGCTTAGCATTTCCAGCACTTTCTATTTTCATTCTCCTATCCAGGCAAGTATTTTAGCTGTAATTCTGTGTCTCTTAGCGTGTGCAATTTGTGGCACCATTTCAAAAGCCATCTGAAAATCAAAGTATGCTACATTAACTGATTCCCCTTTATAAACTCTTGTTACATCGTCAAAGCACTCCAGAAAATATTTGACTGCGCTTAGTTATTTAATGATGGTTAAAATGTTCTTCTAATTTTATATAACTTTATGAAAATAGATTCCAGCGTTTTTCTCGTGACAGATGTTAGGCTGACTGGTTTAAATGGTCTATTCCCTGTTCTCAACCTGATACCTCCGACCCCACTTGCTTGAATAGTTTTTATGCATTTAGATTCTTTGAGCCATGATTACCAAGATTTTCATGAAAGCCTGTTCCACTTGCCCATGTTGGGCCCATATTACTATAAACCTTTCCAATCCATGGAACTCTTCAAGTGACTTTTAAATGTAGTGACTATAGCTGCCTTGTCTGCTTCCCTGGCAACTCATTCCATATACAAATTGTCCTCTAGCTGAGGAATTGCTTATCAGGTTCCTATTAAATCTCACCCCTTTCCCCCTAAGCTTATGTCTTCCAGTTCTTGATTGCCCAACCCTGGGGAAAGAATGAGATTTTATGTACCTCTTTAAGCACATCCTCATTCTTCTAAGCTCCAGTGAATAAATTCCCAGCCTGCTCAGCCCTCTTTCCATAGCTCAGTTCCTCAAATCCCAGCAACATCCACATAAATTTCCTCTGCACCCTTCCCAGCTTAATTATTCTTTTCTATAGCAGGATGACCACAACTGAATGCAGTAGCTGAAATGCGGTCTCACCAATGTGTGGTAGAACTGCAACATCACGTCCCAGGCCTCTGACACATTGGCTGTCATCAGTCATGGAACTGTACAAAACCCTTCCTCACCATCTGGCATACACGTGACACCAATTTCCGAGAACCACATACTTACTGTCCTAGGCTCCACTATTCTACAGTACTTACCCAGGCCCTGACTATTCACTGTGAAAGTCCCACCTTTACTTGTCTTCCCAAAATGCAACACCTTGCACCTATCTGAATTAAACTCTATTTGCTGTTGCTTGAGTCACATGCCCAGCTGAACAAAATCATTCTGAAAATCCTGATAACCATTTGTACTGTCGATATCGCTTATTTTAGAGTCTTTTGCAAGCTAACTGGTCACTTTCTTTAAGATTCTAGATTGCGAGCCATCAGGTCCAGGAGACCTACAGGCATTTTAACAGCATCAGTTTGCTTTTTAAATTGCTCCTTCTTTGTGGCTCTTTCATTATATTTCAGATTTATTATCACTGACATATGACAAGAAATGTATTGTTTTGTGGTGGCAGTACGGAGCAAAGTCATTGAAATACTATATATTAGAGAAATAAACATGTAGTGCAAAAAGGAGTAAAGAGGTATTGTTCATGGGCTCACAGGCCACTCAGAAGTCAGATGACAGAGAGGATGAAGCTGTCATTGAATCATTGTGAGTGATTATAATTATTAGAATTGCAGCTTTAGGTTGGGAGATTAGTTTACACTCTACTTGTAAGACAAGGAACTCATTGTTTCTTTGCTAATAAGCTACGTGTAAGCACATTAGGGAAGGTTTGATCTTTATAGGGAACAGTATAAGGATTGCCTCTCCTTCAGTAGGAGTGCCCAAAATGCCTTGTGTTAAATTTCACATCTGCTTCAACAAATCACATTCAAGATGATGATGTTCCTTTCTTAATAGACAGAGCACATCTTATGATCCCCAGAAACTCTGCAGTTCATTGAATTACATTCTTCTTGGGGTCTTAGAAGGATACAGCATGGAAGCAGGCCCACCAAATCCAAACTAATCAGCAAATGTCAGCAAACACTGTATACACAAATCCACACTTACCTATTTTATTCTTCCCTCATTCCCGTCATCTCTCCCAAATTCGACCATTCATCTGTATTTCTGATGTCACATTGGTCAGTGTGTTTTTCAGTAAGATGCAAAAGGCTCATTTCCTCATGCTTATAATAAAACATCGTTTGGCAGTGGAAAGAAAAATTCCTGTCAGGTTTCTTTGACTAAAAGTAAAATCAACATAAGTAATCAATTTTGTGACGTTAGCGTTTTATTCAGTCACCATTCAATTTCAGTTTTGTTGAAGCAGTAAACTTCTCAGACTACCCACATTTTATGCTTCTCACCATCTCATGACTACAGCTTTTCTAATATCCCAAATGCTATTTTTGAATGTCAGACACATTACCATCAAATGACACCACACTGTCAGTTACTTTAGTCCTTGCTCTATGCTGGACATCCCCAGTCAAATCGCATTGCCATACAGTCGTGCAAACTCCTCCCCCCCCCCCCCCGCCCCCACCATTTTCCATTTGCTTCAAATATTTCTTATTTTCTTTTAAGTAATCTGATGGTCTTTTTCTCAACAATTCCTGTGAAAAAGCATTCTATACTGTAATATATGTATCAAGAATTTTTTGATGAACTTCTGCTCCTCTTCTTTATTCTCAATTTAAACTTCCCAGCCATTCAATTCCTTGCCACATTTTGAATGCAAATCTATTAGTGATCCTACTTAAATGAATAGTCTGCAAGAAGAGACGTAAGGCTAGATCATGCGAAAGGACGTGATTGATTGTGTACATCTTCTAATTGAACAACTCACTGGTAAATTACAGGAATGTTGATCTTTAGAATAAGACCATAACATATATTGTAGAAGCAGAATTAGGCCAATTGGCCCATTGAGTCTGCTCTGCCATTTCATTGTGGCTGATCCATTTTCCCTCTCAACCCCAATCTTCTGCTTTCTCCCCAAATCCCTTCATGCCCTGACTAATCAAGAATCTATCTACTTCAGACTTGGACTTCACAGCAGCGTGTGGCAACGAATTCCACAGATTCACCATTCTCTGGCTAAAGAAATACCTCCTCATCTCCATTCTAAAATGACGCCCGTCTATTCTGAGGCTATGTCCTCTGGTGTTAGGCTCCCCCACGATAGGAAACATTGTCAGCACATCCACCTTATCCAGGCCTTTCAACATTTGATAGGTTTCAATGAGGTCATCCCTCATTCTTCAGAATTCTAGTGAGTAGAGACCCAGAACCATTAAACACTCCTCATATGACAAGCCTTTCAATCCTGGAATCAGTTTTGTGAGCCTCCTTTGAACCCTCTCCAACGTCAGCACAATCTTTCTTTGACAATGGGCCCAAAACTGCTCACAATACTCTGTGAGGCCTCACCAGTGCTTTACAAAGCCTCAGCATTACATCCTTGTTTTTATATTCTTGTCCTCTCAAAATGAATGCCAAAATTGCATTTGCCTTCCTCACCACTGACTCAACCAGCAAATTAACCTTTAAGGAATCCTGCACAAGGTCTCCCAAGTCCCTTTGCGTCTCAGATTTTTAAAATTTTCTCTCCATTTAGAAAATAATCTACTCTTATTTTTTCTATGAAAGTGCATGGCCATACACTTCCCAGCACTGTATTCCATCTGCTACTTCTATGTCAATTCTCCTAATCTGTCTAAGTCCTTCTGTAGCCTCTCTACTTCTCAGAGCTATCTGTCCCTCCACCCTTCTTCTGGGCAATGTTTTTACAAAATGGGTGACCCCAGTCATTATCAATACTCTTCTGAGCCTGGCATCAGCAGAACCAGGACTTGTGATATGTATCAGCTGCTCAAATAACCATCCACCACCTGCTCCCATGGCTTCATGTGACCCTGACTGGGGTGGGGGGGGGGGGTGCGGGGGGAAGGGGTGGGTAAGCACCTTGCCCAAAGGTGACCTATAGGCCAGTGGAAGGAAGGAGTGCCTTACACCTCCTTTGATTGAGATATACAGCACCTCAACCCTGAAAATGACTTTCAATTCCCTACCCTAATCACCTCATTTTCACTAGTCCTGATGAAGGGTCTTGGGCCAAAACGTCAACTGTTCATTCCTTTCCATTGATGCTGCCTAACGTGCTGAGCTCCTCCAGTGTTTTGTGTACGTTGCTTTGGAAATGTCGACTAGAATGTTAGCTGGCTGCATGTCAGGAACAGAGTGTGAGTAGTAAAGGGTTGCTGTACACAGTGGAAAAAAATGGGCATTGCCATTGAACGAGAATCAGTATTGAGGCCACTGTATGTATTTATGGAAATAGTTTAGAGCTTGAAATCAAAATAGAATTTAAGTTTGTAGATGATACTAAATTCATGGTGTAAAGCATTTTTTGGAGGATGAAACAACTTGAAGGAAGATATTAATAAAGTAGCAGAATTAACAAGTAATTGTACAAATGAAATACATTTGTAGTAAATGCAGGGTAGTACATTTTAGTATGAAGCACAGGGAGGTTATTTATAATTTGGAAGATGAGAATCTTGCTGAGATAGAGGACAAACGTGATTTCAGAGCACAAGTATATCATATTGTTACAGAAAGATGAAATACAGAAGCATATCAGAGGATTGTTCCATCATCACCCTGTATTTTTATGAATCCAAACTCTCATTTTGCCCATTGAATTAATTTACAACTTCTGATTGTATTGATTAATTCATATGAATTATTCTGATTCTTAGATTATTATCAGTAGGCAGAGTCCAGTAGTGTTTATAACCATAAAACTGGGAGATAGATTTTTGGTTTACCTTCCAAGCAAAAGTCTGGAGTTGTGAAACCCATTTCACTGATTTGTTTTTGCTTATACTGAAATCAGGTGAAATGTTTTCATTATGTGTCATTTACAATTAATACCTTGAATGAAAGAGGCAGATTAATCATCACAATTTTTTCTTCAATAACCTTTGCTCCTTAATAAAATCAAAAGTGGTGATATTTGCTGAATGTTTAACTCATTCACAAATTCTGAGATAATTGACGCTTATGCATATGCAGGCAGTATTACCTGGACAATGTTCAGCCTTAGCTTGTTAAATAGTAATATTCATGCCACTTAAATGCCAGACAAAGATTATTTCCAATAAGAAGTCCAACAAGACTCTGGATAGGGATTCCAGGACTCTGGTTATTAATTCAGAAATTTAACCCCCTGCATCGTCAGCATTGTACATTTGACTGGCTGCATTCTCTTCCAATAGCTAACTAGCTCCTCAGTTTGACAAAGGCTATAAAACTAGTTTTAAATTTAATTTGAGGTTTTGTTATTAACTTTAACAGGAACCATGCACATTCAAGTTTTCATCTGTCAAATTTCCATCTGCTCCTTCCCTATTTCTTGAAACACTGCTTTGGCAAAACCATTGAAATGCCTGGAAAGCCAATACAATGCAGCCGAGGGCTTGCACCCTCTCTGGTACTACAGTTAGTGGTGGTGCCATCCCAAGGTGGCAATAGAAAGTTTGTCCAGCTGGAAGATAGTGTCACCAGATTCTTCTCCCTTTGGTTCAAGAGCCTGATGGTTGAGGGGTAATAACTATTCCCCAATCCAGTGCTGTAAGTCCTGAAACTCTTGTACCTTCTTCCTGATAGTGGCAGCGTGAAGAGAGCCTGTCCGGGGATGATGGCTACTGCTTTCCTGCGGCAGTATTTCGTGTATATGTACCCAATGGTGGGAATGGACTGGGCCCTATCCACTATTTTGTAGGATTTTCCGTTCAAAGTCTTTGATGTTTCCATACCTGACTATGATGCAGCCAATCAATATACTCCTCACTGCACAGCTATAGAAGTTTGACAAAGTTTTAGATGTTTTACCGAATCTTCACAAACTCCTAAGGAATCAGAGGGGGCTGCTGGCTTTCTTTGTAATTGCACTTACGTCCTGGGATCATGACAGAACCTCTGAAATAATAGTACTGAGGAATTTAACATTGCTGACCCTCTCTACCTCTGATCCTCTGATGAGGACTGGTTCATGGACGTCTGGTTTCTCCTCCTGAGGTCAATAACCAGGCCCTTGGTCTTGCTGACATTGAGTAAGCCGATATTGTCGTAGCACCGCTCAGCCATATTTGCAATCTCCCTCCTCTAGGCTGAATCGTCACCACCTTCGATTCAGCCTACAACAGCGCTGTTGTCGGCAAACTTGAATATGGCATTGGAGCTATGCTTAGCCACACAGTCGTAAGTGTAAAGCGAGTAAAACAGGAGGCTAAGCACATGGACTTGTGGTGTGCTGTTGGAGAATGTGTTGCCAATCCAAACTGACTGGGGTGTACATGAGGAAATCAACCCTCTTGCCCAAGGAGATAATGAGGCCAAAGTCTTGAAACTTATTGATTGGTTTTGAGGAGATGATGGTGTTGAATGCTGAGCTGTAGTTGATAAAGAGCATCCTGGTGTATGTATCTTCACTGTCTAGATGTTCCAGGATTGATTGAAGAGCCAACAAAATGACATCTGCTGTTGACCTGTTGCGATGGTAGACAAATTCAGCCAGTCCAAGTCATTCCTCAGGCAGGAATTGATATGCTTTATGAACATCTATTCAAAGTATTTCATGACAGTGGAAGTAAGTGCTACTGGATGATAGTCATTACCACATTGTTCTTGGGCACCAGTATGCTTGAAGCCTGCTTGAAGTAGATGGGTACTTAGACTGTAGAAGTGAGAGGTTAAAAATGTTACTAAACACTCCTCCAAGTCTTCCGTACTTGACCATGGGCACAGTCTGGGCCAGATACTTTCTGTGGGTTCACCCTCCTGTAGGATGCTCTCTCATCAGCCTCAGAGACTGAATCACATGGTCATTTCGAGTGGTGGGATTTCGTGAAGGTACCTCCATGTCTTGTCGGTCAAAGCAAGCATAAAAGGCATTGGGAGCTTTGTTGTCATAAATGTTGCTTGGTTTTACTTTGTAGGAGGGAAAGTATACAAGCCCTGCCACAGCTGTCGTGCATCCTTCTGTGTTTCAAGATTGGTCTGGAATTACCAATTTGCATGTGAGATGGTTTTCCCAAGGTCATGCCTGGAACTCTTGTATTTTTCTTTGTTGCGAGACCTTGACTCCACCAGTCTACCTTTCAGCAGATTGTGGATCTCTTGGTTCACCCAGGGCTTCTGGTTAGAGAAAGGTGAATGATTCTGTGGGGTCACATTCATCCACAAATGTCTTAAGAAGTCTGTGATAATCATGACTTACTCATTCAGATTCTCTAGATTCAAATCGCTAGGGCATTAAGAAAGTTCAAAAGTATGTTTCTTAAAGGGAAATTGCAGGCTGCAGATTGCAGTGATAGTAGTTCAAAAGAAGAAAATCTAGAAGTTTTATGAGCTGTCTGCAAAACATCACCATGTATTGCCAGCACCATCTTGAAAGTAAAGGCAGAAGCAGAGATGGAAGCAATGGAAACGGAACCTGGAACAGTGGGATGCAGCGGTCACAAGGTTAACTTCACTCAAATTCACTTTCCTTTTCACTGAAATGTTCCCACAATCAATGGACTCATTTTCAAATACTTTTCATCTCATGCTCTCAATATATTGCTTATTTATATTATTATTGTTATTATTTCTTTCTCTCATACTGGTTGAATGCCCAAGTTAGTGCAGTCTTTCATTGTTTGTATTATGGTTATTATTTTATTAAGTATTTATTGAGTATGCACGCAAGACAATGAACCTCAGTTGTATATGTGACATATATGTACTTTGATAATAATTTTATTTTGAACTTTAAATTCTTCATTGATTATGGCTCTGCATTCAACATTATCCCCCTCAAAACTAATCAATAAGGTTCAAGACCTAGATACCTCCTTGTGCAACTGGATCGTCTCAAAGTCCAACCTTATGTCCCCTTTGTGAGAGGTGAAAATGGAAAAGGCTGCCCAATAGGGCTGTGAAGAAGGTGTTAGGCTAATCCCCTGTACATTGGATACAGTGGATTAAAGAAACTTTGATGAACTCCAACCATACCATCAGCTTTGAGAAAGGGCTCATCATTGAGCGAGCACATGACGCAGCACAGGGTAAGCCATCAGGATCCTGCACAGCCAACAACTCTTTTGTCACTAAGGTACCTTGGGTACCTGGAATGTGAGAACCATGTAGCTGGCAGAAAAATCCACCTTTGCAGCAAATGAGATGAAAAGGTGCGAACTGTCAATTCTTGGACTGAGTGACACAAGATGGACGCCATTTGGAGAGACTCAACCGACGGACAGCTCAAATTATCCAACAGTGAGTTCTATAAACTCTCAGTGGAGTCACCAGCAGAGTGAAGCAAAAAGACCTGACTATTGTCACGGAAGATTATAATACCAGAATAGGCAGGGATAATGCAGGATATGAACAGGTGATGGGAAACATGGTCTCAGAGAAATGAACAAAAATGGGGAACAATTTGTTGAAACTTTCAATAACTTCAAGTTAGTTATTGGAGGTAGCTTATTCCCACACAAACAAATGCACAAGCCAACATGGATGTCACCAAACAAGGTAACGGAGAACCAGATTGACCACGTATGTATCTTAAAGAAGATTTGAAGATCATTCCATGATGTAAGAGTGAAATGTGGTGTAGATGAAGATCAGACCACCATCTTATGATCGCTAAAGTACAGATGATGCTAAAAAGAAGCAATGCACTACCCAATCAGTTTACCAAAGTATAGTGTGAGCTACCTGAAAGACAAAGAAACAGCTCAGAGATTTTCCCTCACACTTTCCAACAGGTTCCAGGCACTTGAGGACTTTGATATCGAAGACAAATGGAGGCTGTCACAGAAGCAATAAATAAAACTTGTGAGGTAGTGTTGGGAAAAAGGACAATGGAGCATAAGGAGTGGATTACATCAGGAACAATGAAAATAATCAACAAGAAAACAACATTAAAAGAAAAATGCAATAGAAACAGAACTAGAAACAAGAAAGCAGAGGCACAAAGGGAATATGACAGAGTGCATGGGGAAATAAGGAAAAACATCAAGAAGAACAGGAGAGAGTACATAAACACTCTGCATCTGAAACAAAACAAGCCTCAGCAAATGGTAATATGAAAGAACTGTACAATATTACCAAAAACCTAACTGGCAAATTCAACCAGATCAGCTCCCAAGTGAAGGATAAAGATGGAGATGTCCTAACTAAAGAAGACATACAGCTCCAATGTTGGACACAATACTTTGAGCTTCTAAACAGACCACCTCCTCTGGAATCCCCTTTAATTTGAGAAGAATCATCAGACTTTATGTCAGCTGTGCCAAGCCATCAAAGAAGGAAACCATACAGGGAACCAAGAGGCTAAAGTCAAGAAAATCATCTGGCCCAGACAGTGTACCAGCAGAAGCATTGAAGGCAGACCCTAAACTTTTGACAGATTATCCTATACACTTTGTTCTGCAACATCTGGGACAAAGAAGAGATGCCACAAGAGTGGAAGGAAAGTGACATAATGAAGCTTCCAAAGAAAGTTGACCTATGAGACTGTAAAGCTATATAGGTGTATCCATAATGTCTGTGGTCAGAAAGGTGCTAAACAGAATTATTCTGCAATGCTTTCAACAAGCTGTTGTCACAAGTAAGGGGCCAGCAAGCACGCTTTAGGAAAAATCGCTCCTGCACAGACCAGATAGTTACTTTAAAAATAATCATAGAACAGTGAATTAAAAGGAATTTTTCTCTCTACATCAACTTCATCGACTATGAGAAAGCTTCAATAGCTTGGACAGAAACACCGAGTGGAAATTTATGAAACATTATGGCCTAACACAGAAATTTATTAATATCATCAAGAACTCCTATAACAACATGTCATGCAAGTCATACGTGTGGAAAAACTGCCAGAAAGCTTCAATGTCAACACTGGGGCAAAGCAGGGATATTTGATTTCTCCTTTCCTGTTCCTGTTGGCAATAGACTGGATTATGAAACAGGCAACAAGTGAAAAATGAAATAGAATCCAGTGGACTATGTGGGGGCAACTTAACAAGCTAGAGTCTGTAGATGACATCATCTACTATCTAGCTCTAATCAGCAGATACAAGGGAAATCAACACTCTAGACTGCTAACTCCACCATGCTGGGTCTAAGACCAAATGTGGATAAAACGAAGGATGAAAGTAATGAAGATAAACTGCATTGGGGGTAAATATGGTAGAATGGATGAGGATATCAAAGCTAGGATCAACAAGGCCAGAGTAGTTTTCAACATCTTGAAGAAAGTGTGGACATCCAGTGTCATATAAAGGAAAACCAAAATCAGAATCTTCAACTCAAATGTTAAAGTAGTGCTCCTATATGGCTTTGGAGAAGAACAAGGAAGAAACGACAAAAACTGCAGGCTTTCATCAACCAGTGCCTGAGAAGTATCCTAAACAACATATGGACTGAGAAAGACACTGTGGGAAAGCACCAACCAGGAATCCATAGAGATACAAATATGCAGATGAAAATGGAGATGCATTGGCCACACCATGAGGAAGTCGACCAACAACATCACCGGTCAGGCATTAAAATGGAGTCCCCAAGGAAAGAGAAAAACATAGATGTCCAAGAACACATGGAAGAGAGACACCATGGCTGAAATTAGATGATAGGGATACTCCTGGTCCGCCCTCAAGAAACTGACTGAGAACAGAGACCGGAACAAATGCTCCACTGGAAGCTAAGGTCCCAAGAACAAGAAGAAGAAGCAATGAGATCCTTGATTTCATCACAGGCAGACCCCAGTCAGTTCAGATTGGCAACAGCATCTCCTCCACAATCCCCATCAGTGTAGGTGCACCACAGGGAGGTGTGCTTAGCCTTTTCTCTATTCATTTTTTTTAAACTTATGATTGTGAATTAAGTACGGGTCCAAAGCCATATTCAAGTTTGCTTCTGAAACCAATGTTGGCTGAGTCAAATGTGGTGACGAATCAGCACATAGGAGAGAGATTGAAAATCTGGCTGAGTGGTGCTACAACAACCACCTTCAACTCGACATCAGCAAAGCCAACAGTTGAATGTTGACTACAGGAGGTGGAAAGCGGAGTTCAACGGATCAGCTCTCATCAGGGGATTGGAGGTGGAGAGGGTCTGTAACTTTGAATTCCTTGATGTTGTCATGTCAGAAGATATGCCCTAGAACCAGTATTTAAAGTCATTACAAAGAAGGCATGGCAGCAGCTCTACTTTCTTAGAAGTTTATACAGATTATGCATGTCATTTAAAACTTTTGACAGACTTCTATTGATGCAGAGTGGAGAGTATCTTGACTGATTGCATCATGACCTGTTACACCTGTTATGGAAACACCAAAGCCCATGAACAGAAAAGCCTAAAAAAGTAGTGGTCACAACCCAGTCAATCACAGGAGAAGCCCTCCCCATCACTGAGCACATCTACAAGGAGCAGGATCCATCACCAAGCACCCTCCCCATCCGGGCAGAGACCAGTGGTGAGGTCAAGGGGGGCAGAGGAGCACTTACAGGGCTGCTTTGAATCAATGGACTGGCCAGTATTCAGGGATTTGTCTTCGAATCTGAATAAATATGTCACAGTTGTCACCGACTTCATCAAGGCTTCTGTGGATGAGGGTGTGCCATCAAGATTTGTGTGGATGAGTGTGTGCCCTCAAGAACATACCGTACATACCCAAACCAAAGCCGTGGATGAACCAAGAGATTTGCAGTTTGCTGAGGTTAGATCTGTGGCATTCAAGACTAGTGATCTGGAACTATACAAGAAGTTCAGCTCTGACCTATGGAAGGCTATTTTAAGAGCGAAAACCAATCCTGATTGAAGTTGGATATAGAATTGAATTCATGTCAGCTCAGGCAGGGTTTGTAGGCCATTATTTTGTACAAGGTAAAACCCAACATCATAAATGTCTGTGAAGCTTCACTCCCAGATAACCCCAATGCCTTTTATGCACACATTGAAAGGGAGAATCCCTGCAGCATCTGGTTACCCTGTGATTTCTGTTTTGGCGGCCAATGTCAGAACATTATTCAAGAGGGTGAACTCTCACAAGGCATCAGGTGGTGGTTTACCTGGTAGGGCACTGAAAACCTGTGCCAGCCAACTAGGAGGAGTGCTCGAGGACATCTTCAATCTCTCACTGCTGCAGTTGGAGGTTCCCACTTGCTTCAGAAGGACAACAATCACACCAGTGCCCAGGAAGAGCAAGGTGAGCTGTCCCAATGTCAATCACACAGTTGCACTCACGACTACTGTGATGATGTGCTTTGAGAGGTTAGTCACGGCCAGCATCACCTCACTGGACCTGCTGCAGTTTGCCTATTTCTAGCAGATGCCATCTCACTGGCTCTCCCCTCAGCCTTTGATCACCTGGACAATAGCAGTACCTACGTCAGGTTGCTTTTTATTGATTACAGCTCAGAGTTCAACACCATCATTCCCTCAATATTAATCAACAAGTTCCAAAGCCTGTGGGCCTCTGCAAATGGATCGATGACTTCCTCATTAGGAGACCATAGTCAGTGCAGATCAGAAATAACATTTCCTCCTCACTGTCAATCACCTCAAGGATGTGTGCTTTGTCCACTGCTCTACTCTCTCTACACCCATGACAGGCACTTTCTTTGCCTTGTATTTTCTCTTTTACGAAGTGAAATTCTAATTCATTTTTCATGGTGTAAAATGAGCAGAAATGTGCAGCAGAGATGCCAGTAATGCTCAAATGCCATTTATAAATTTGCCAATGACACAACTATTATTGGCAGATTTTCAGAGGTGATGAGGAGGCATACGGGAGTGGGATAGATCAGCTAGTTGAGTGGTACTGCAGTAGCAAATTTGCACTCAATATCAGCAAGCCCGAGGAATTGTTTGTGGATTTCAGGAAGGGGAAGTCAAGAGAATGTGTACCAGTCCTTATTGAGGTATCAGAAGTGGAATGAGTGAGCAGTTACAAGTTCTTGAATGTCAATGTCTCTGAAGATCTATCCTAAGCCCAACTTATAAATGCAATTGCAAACAAGGTGTGACAGTGGCTATGTTTCTTTAGGAGAGGTGATTTGGTATGTCACAAAAACTCTAAAATTTCTATAGATGTACCATGGAGAGCATCTTAACTAGTTGCATCACCATCTGGAATGGAGGGCTATTGCACAGGATTGGAACAAGCTGCAGAAAGTTGCAAATTCAACCAGTTCCATCATTGGTCTCCCCAGCATTGAGAACATTTTCAAAAGGCAATGGTTCAAAAAGGTCAATCCATTATTAAGACCCCTCATCACCCAGGACAGGCCTCTTCTCACTGTTACCATCAAGGAGGAGGTACAGGTGCTGAAAACACATACTCAACATTTTAGGAACATCATCTTTCCATCTGCTATCAGATTTCTAAATGGACAATGAAACTATGCTCTCATTTTGCTCTACTTATACAATTTAGTTTCTATATATATAATTGTAATTTATAGTTTTTTTAATTATGTCTTGCGCTGTACTGCTGCCACAAACTAGCAAATTTCACAACATATGACAGTGACATTAATCCTTATTCCATTTCTGATTCTGATTCCACCCAGGCCATGCTCTATTCTCTCTGCTGGCATCAGGAATAAGGATCAGGAGCCTTAGGTCCCACACCACCAGGTTTAGGAATTATTACCCTACAACCACCAAGCCCCTGAACCAGCATGGATAATGTCATCACCTCAACACTGAACTGATTCCACCACCACAAGATGCATATCTTGTCATCCGTGATTATTTAGACATGGGGCATATGACTCACTTTCAAATACTCTACAACTCATGTTCTCAATATTATTTATTTATTATTATTACATTCTGTATTTCTGCAGTTTGCTTTCTCTTACATATTATTTTATTTTTGTCCACCTTTGTTTGTGTGTAGTTTCTTATTGATTCTATTGTGTTTCCTTGTGTCTACTGTGAATGCCTTGATGGGGATGAAATCTTGGGTGGTATACGGTGACGTTTCTGTAGTCTGGTAATAAATGTACTTTGAAGCATTGCCGTCTGTGGATCTACAGTCCTTCAGTATGTCATCTTCTTGCCGATGCCTAGCTGCTGATGTTACTGCTGCTCCCCAGAGTGTGCAGCTTGGTGAACAGAAGATACTTCTGGGATTAACATGTAGGCTTTTATTTTATTGCTGCATTCAATGTGACAAATGACATAAACTTTCCAATTATGTCGATCAAAATATATTTGTGCATTTTTCACATAAAAATCTCAAGTTTCTTTTGTGAACATCCAGACTTGTAATCCCGACCTCTTCCTTTTGCCCATTCTCACAAATTCCAATTTCGGTCCTTTAAACCTCCTGAATTCTCAAAAATTTGTCAATTCATGTACCCTTCCTTTCACTTCCCAAGTGCATTGTTCACCGAGGGGCTTTAATATTTACCATTTGCTATCATAAGTTTATTTATTGAGAAGACAATGGAAATTTAAATCAACTGGATGGTGCAATAGTTAGCCAAAGTACATCATCCAGTTCGTGCTGCAGTATTAAGCTGAAGAATCATTGTATCTGCAGCAACCCAGAATGCTTCATCACGCTGATACTGGTTGCTATAGCAGGATCATGCATAAGAAGGTAGTTACAGCATATCTACCAGACATCATGACAAAGTGTCTGATCTACCCCCTTCATTGTATACCTTATCATCCATGATTATCTAGACATGGGGCATATAACTGTCATTTGTTTAAAAAAAAGTACAAATGTTTGTAGTTTAACATTATCAATTGAAGTGGAGGGTATTAGAGAACAAAAATCAAATACTATAGATTCTTGAAATGTGAAATAATTTCTTGAAATGGTCAGCAGGTCAGACAACACCTTTTGAAAAAGAAGTGACTTAGGAAGGTTAAGGAAAGAAACTTGAGATTTTTATGTGAAAAATGCACTAATATATTTTGATTGATGTAATTGAAAAGTTTGTCATTTGTCACATTGAAGGATTTGGTTCATTGATACTGTTTGACCAAACCATAAAATCACTCTGCGTGCAGCTACATACTGTACATTTGACTAAATAAAAGAACTGAAAATAAACTACCAGATGAAAATCAGATAAATCAGTATCAGAAAGTATTTACGGTAGTTCAAAATTATGTATTGGCTTTTATTTTTTTGCTAGAACATTGAACCATGATGATGAAAGGTTCAATTAAAATATTAAGTAATTTTCTTTTGATTTTCTCCAATTTCATGTACATTCTGGCAGTGATAAGCAACATAATCTTCCTCATGCTAAAATAAAGTTAATGTGTGGGTAAATAAAATCATTCCAGAACATTTCAATTTATGAAGAATTTAAAGTGCTTGCAAAGTAATATGCTCTGAATAAGAATAATTATTTCTGTTTTTTTATAAATCTGGTATGAATAGAAGAATAGAATTTGAAAACGAAAGCATCATTTCAGAAACATTCCTTCCACAATTTTTTTACTAAATGTTGTCTTTACAATAATTTTTCAAGCATCATTTTATCTTCTTTCTTCCGGTTGTATTCAGTCCTTATTTCAGTGAACCATGAAGATTTAGAAAAATCACTGCTTACTGAAAACTGAGGCAACCAATATTTTAAATGAAATCTTGCAACACTAAGCTAAAATAACAAGAAGTATGTGAGATGATATACAAATTCTCTGAGAAAAATGGGCCCGTGGTAGTTATTATATAATTGTCTTTTATGTTATTTGCAGATTTGATTTAACTGTGCTTTTAAGTGAGACTGACTGTTTCTGCACTAATGAATCCAAAGCATTCTGGACCTTAAGTAGCTACAATTCTGTTGTCAGCAATGATAATTTGTTGAATGGAAGAAGCAACCTCACCACAAGAGATAATTCCTCCTTCAGCACAGGATGCATAAGCAGGTGAGATAGCTGATACAATACGACTTCCTGAGATCTGCTGTTTACTTCTTGTGATGTTATACATCATTGGTGTCACTAGTGCATTTCATGCACAGACCAAGACCATAAGTGAGAAAGTTTTAATCTCTTTTAATGTTATGTAATATAAACCTTTCTGTGTGGCATCAGAAGTATGACTGATGAATGGATCTAAGAACTTGAATAAATGCAATGATGCTGGCCATTTTTTTTCACTAACACAAGAGATTCTTCATCAGGACTGATGAAGGGTCTCTGCTAGGAACATCAACTATTTACTCCTGTCCATAGATGCTACCTGACTTACTGAGTTACTCCAGCATTTCATGGTAGTTTTCTATCAATATGTTACCGTTTCTTTACCTTGTAGTTTCCTTTTGCAAAGTAAAATTCTGATTTGTTTTGTATGATGTAAAATGGGCAGAAACGTGGAGCAGAAATGCCAGTCTAAACATCCTTAACTCCTTTTACATAATTCTGTTTTCAATGGAAATTCATGTAACATTAACTGATGTACAGTAGTTTTATATTCAATATACATAACTCTTGCAATTTTATTTCTTTTTCTATTTGGTCTCAATACAAATTGTGGAAAAAATTATGAATACATAAAATGTGAGAGATGAAAATATTTGATTGTTTTCTAAGAGCATAAGAAAGTGCGGGCAGAAATAGGCCTGAGCCTCACAAGCCTGCATTACCATTCAGTTTGATCATAGCTGGCCTCATCTTCTGTTCTGTACCAGTTCACCCCCACCCCCATAGCTCAAATTCCTGATCTACTTCATCTTTAAATACCTCTACTGATCTGCCCTCAGTAACTCTCCAGGCTAGAGAATACCACAAGCTCCCCCCCCCCCCCACCATTGTGAGAAGGGGGTCCTGCACATCTCACTGGGACCTTGAGCAGCAGGTATGTAGATGTGTGTTAACTTGCTCATAGTAGTAAGAATAATAGGGTTGTTTAGTGAGTGATTTTAATTCCCCAGTATTGTTGGGCCTGGATGGGGTGGAAATTGTGAAAGTTTCTAGAGTCAGTATATAGAGGCTTTACTTGTGAGGGTACAATACTTCTTAAGGAATGAAGTAGGCTATGTAACTGAAGTGGCAGTCAGGGAGCTCTTTGACTGTGGTGACTATAATTCTATCAGCTTTAAGATAGTGATGAAAAAGGACATGTCGGATTCACAAGTTAGGGTCCTAAACTGGAGCAGGGTTAAGTTTGGGGGAATTAAGCAGTATCTAGCAGAGGTCGACTGAGTGAGCAAAGGAATGAACATCAAGTGGGAGAGTTTTAAGGGTGTGATACCAAGTGTCTGGGAACAGCATACTCCTACTGGGGTGAAGAGTAAACCTGGCAAGTTTAGGGAATATTGGCTGGCAAGAGATATTGATGCTCTAGTCAAGAAAAGTAGAGAGGCACACATTTGGTTTAGGAGGTTAAGCTGAGTGAATCCCTTGATGATTATAAAAGATTAAGAATAAATCAGGGGAGTAAAAAGAGTATATAAGATGGATCTGGAGGTTAAGTTTAGAGAAAATTTGGAAAAGTTTTATAGCTATATTAAGAGTGAGTCCTTTTAGAGATCAGTAGGGCCGACTATGTCTCAAACTGCAGGAGATACGTGGGGTTTAACAAATATTTCTCCTCGGTGTTTTCTGAGGAGAAAGTCGTGCTTGCTCAAGAGATAAGGCAAACAAGTGCAGATGTTTGGGAGAACATTCATATTACCAGAGAGGAGATATTTGCAGTCTTACAGGCATTAAGATGCCAGAGAAGACTGAATGGTGGCTATTGCTTTTTCATTGTTTATAAAGGGTAGTAGGGACAAATCAGGGAACTTCCAGCTGGTCAGCCTGTTACCAGTAGTGAGGAAGTTACCTGAGGGGATTCTGAAGAACAGAATCTACTAGTTAGTCAGAGTCTGATTAGGAGGACACAGCATAGCTTTGTGCATGGGAGGTCATCCTTGATGGACCTGTTGAGTTTTTTGAAGAAGGTATCAAAAGCTAGATGGTTGTGGGTTTTGTCTATTTGGACTTCAGCAAGTCCTTCAGTAAGTTCTCCCATTGTAGGTCGTTCTGGAAGGTGCTAGTCAGGCAGATTCAAAATTGGCTCAGAGGTTGAAAACAGGGTGTGGTTGGTTCAAATTTGTTTCTCAGAATGGAAGCCAGTGTCCGGTGATGTGCTGCAGGGGTCAGTGTTGGGATACTTGTTATTTGTTATTTATGTAAATGATTTGGATGTGAATCAGCAAGCTTGCAGATGACACAATATTAGGAAGTGTTGTTGTTGATAGTGAGGAAGGTTTTCATAGGTTGCAAAGAGATCTTGATCATTTCAGCAAGTGGTTCAAGGATCGACAAATGGATTAAAAGATTAGTACATGTGAGTTGATGTATTTTGCTAAGTCAAAACTATGCAGCATAGATTAAGGTTGAGAAATGACAGATTTTAAAGGGACCTGAGAGGCAACAAAGAGGATGGTGAGCTTATAGAAGTAGCTGCCAGGAAAGTGATGGAGGTGAGTGCTGTAATTTAAGAAGCAGTCAGAGAGGTACATGGGGTTGTGGATTTTTAGAGGAAAGTGCACCAATTGCAGGAAACTGGGACTAGCTGGATGGACACCATGGTCAGCATGGTCACTGGGCTGAAGAGCTGGATGGACACCATGGTCAGCATGGCCACTGGGCTGAAGAGCTGGATGGACACCATGGTCAGCATGGTCACTGGGCTGAAGAGCCTGTATCCATGTTGATTTGCTCTATGTCAGTGATTGTTACAAGTTCTTTCATAGTGTTAAAACTAGCTCATCAGAAATCTTCGAGATGTTTCCAGTATCTTCACTGTAGATACAAAGCGAACCTGTAGAGCAAATATGGATTCATTATTCTAATTAAGTACTCTTAAGATTACTTGATTGATGCAGAGTGTAAGATTGATGAAGAGTATTATTTTAACTTATTTGTTACTTCCCTGTTTCTCATTACTAATTAATTACACATGATCTCCCTAATCCCATACTTATCCTATCTTTGTACTTTCATTTTGTACATCCAGGAAATTCCATGCTGTTTGTTTTCGTATTACTTGCCAGTTTCCCCATGTTATCAATTTTCCTTTCCTTCTTTTGTCATTGTAAAAGATATTTATTTAATAAAAGTTTTTTACAGTGCCATGTATTTTATTTAAACTCAGATTTTCCATTATATTGACTAAAATAAGAATGGAACTGGGTTCATAGAAACTAATAGTGCATTTTCAAAATATCTCTTTATGCATTCTTCCCTCATAGTCATGTCCTTTATTGTAGCTGATGTGACTGGCCGAAACTCTCCCTTCATTTTTTTTTTACACAGATTCAGTATTGATATTCTCTTTTGGTTTTGTCTTTGATAATATTAGATGAATTAAACTAATTTCCAATTGCCTCATGTGGATAGTACTAGACAAAATCTAAATTACACTGTTCCAGAGTATTTTTGGAGCTTTGCATGCCCTATTAATAAACCTTTCTTTGACTAGGCCTGGCCATGGTATCTACCGTAGTTCAAAGCAGTGGCTCTGAGTCAATCAGCAAGGCCTGTACAGCATGGTACTATACAGCCATAAATATCATAGATATCAACAATATTAACAACCAGCAAAGCCATGCACCCATGCTGAAACAGCTGTCAAATCTGAATGTATTTGATACCAGCACACAAATATAATTATAATTTTCACATATCATTTGTAAAAGTTAAATCATTTTAAGGATTAAAGTATTCAAATATATTTTGAAATGGTTTAAGGTCATTTAAGTGAATCACGTCATAAATCTCTACGTTACCCGACACCTTGTTCCTTTCTTTATCTCCATCGCAATAAATAAAACAACAGAATATCTGTCAAGCCTAACCCAGGACAAGTAAAATTAGTAGATTTTAGATCAGAACTCTTAAGTTACAATGGCTGAGAAAGCATTGCTCTATTCTTTAAGAAGTGAAGTGTTGAAGCACAATAGTATTTGCAGCAGCAACCAGCTGTATCCGAGTTTGGGACTCTTCCATGTTTGCCCAAGTTTGTGGCGGCCTCCGAATCTGCTGCTGAGGAGCCCTGTGCAGAATTGGCAGCTTTTTGGTTGGAATATTTGTGTCATTGTTTATTCACTGGAACTGCAGAGCTCTTCATTTAAGTCTTCAGTCTTTTACCAGTGAAATAGTTGTCAATTCAAAAAAATTCTGTTTTTATTACTGTGAAAAACTTATTTTGCAGTATGTGTGATTCGTATGCTACATGTTATTAATGGATTTAATCAGTGTATACACCCATAAATGTATATAAATCAAAGTAGTAACTTTATCAAAGCAATTCTCAAGCTATATTACAATATCCTGCTTTTAGAGATATGGATAATGTCTGTTTAATAATTTTTTTAAAAAGATTTTTGCTTCCGTTCTATGATACTATGCAAATGGAAATAAAGATGCTGAAGACACTCAGCAGCAACATGGAGAGCAAGAGTTATTAATTGTTTTAATTTGTCAATCTTTCTTCAAAACCCCTGAAAGATGATTTGCAAATCATTGACTGAACTACTGAGAATTTGAGTTTGTGTTGCAGGTTTTCTGCACCTTGTTTCTGTAGTGCCATAAGAAGTCAACTTTACATCTCTTTTAGCAGTATCCTCTGCGAATTTAGAGATGAGGAATTTGTGCTCTGGGAACAAACTCACTATTTGTGGTGAACTACATATACCTGTCTGGACAGCTCCTGTGGCTCCTCCCACAGACCTCTGCTGACTGCTCCTGTGGCTCCTCCCACAGACCCCTGTATAAAGGCGATTGAGGCCTGAGCCCGGCCTCATTCTCCAGGATGTAGTGTTGTTCATTCTTCCAGTCAATAAAAGCCGATATCTCGCTTCTTACGTCTCAGAGTGACGTGGTGCATCACTATTGATGGTGCATCACTATTAACTTATGCAAATATTTTTCCACTTTTCCCAACCTTCAACCTCTGTTGAGGCAGGAGCAGTTTTGGGGATTAGGCAATTTTAAAAGAGTGTCTCTCATGAGACCTCCTATACTATAAAGAAGAGTCTCTCTCTTTTCACATTTTTGGTTTATTTGGACTGTTTAAAACTTGAACCTGAAATGATACCTGATCCAGCGCATTTCTCTTTTGTTAACAGATGCACCGGCTTCGTTTGCTTGTCATATGGAGATGGAGGAAGTAAAATGGCTGTCTATCAAACAGTTGGACCATACATAAGGAACCTTAGTCTCACACTAATTGCAGATCAAGTACAAACGAAGAAACCATTCATGCTGGAAGTTTGTGGATATTTGGCTGGTCCTGCAATCAGTAAGAAATGATATTCTGTTGCTGCCATATTTAAGTACTGAATATCCTTCAAGTATCACAATTCAAATAGAAAATATAGAACAAACCAGTCTGCTCCAGATCCTGCTCATGGTCTGTGCATTCAGACCATTTGAGTACCATTGAGCACAGGACAGGAGATGCTTCCAGCATCTCAACTTCATGTGTAAAGTCAGGAAACTTCTTCTCCAAGTTCAGGAATAAGGCCATTTATGGTAATGATTCTGTAGTTGGATTGACTCAACAACTGCATTGGAGGAATTAGATCGAGTGCTGAATATAGAAAAAGGCCATTCAGCACTATGTGCTGGGAATTATGTTCCACAGAAGCCTTCTTCCACACTCCCTTACCAATCTAATTGGCAATTGCTTCCTGCGTGTAGTCACAAACAAGAGAAAATCTGTAGATGCTGGAAATTCAAGCAACACACACAAAATGCTGGAGGAACTCAGCAGGCCAGGCAGAATCTATAACAGTTGATATTTTGCGTCTAGACCCTTCATCCTGATGAAGAGTCTTGGCCTGAAATGTAGACTGTTTACTGTTTTCCATAGACGCTGCTTGGCCTGCTGAGAACCAGTGTTCTGTCAGCTTCTTCCGAAGTGCATTTATGCAGTTTTCTTCAACAACTCTGTGCCAATACATTCCTTGCTCGGTTAGCGGTTTCTCAAGTCAATGAGACAAAACGTGGAACTATTCCTGTTAAGCATCTCTGCCATGTACTCTCTACATTCAGAGATTTCCAAGAGGCCTTTCTGTTCCAGCATATGTTACTCGCTCTCTGAGAAAAGCAAAACAAGGTAATGCTGAAAATAATTTAGAAATTGTAAGCATTGAAGTTGATGGTATTCTGCATTTCTGATGTTATGTGCTTGCTGATAGTGGTCAAATCTACAGTCAATATCAAATATGCCTTTATTTCAGGTACAGGAACACAGAATGGAGTCGACCTATCTTATGTGCGAATTGAAGTTCATTGGGACCACATAGATTATAGCAGCCTGAATGTTACTGTAATCTCCAGTGGATTTTTTTCAACATCTCCTGTTTGGATCTATACTGAACCTGGAAAATATTTGATAAGTAAGTTAAATTACAATGAGTTACTGATAACTTCTTCCTAAGTCAATATTGTTTTTAATATTTTTAATATTTTTCATATTGTGATATATTGTCCAAAGTTCAAAGTACATTTATTATCAAGTATGTATATATTATACAATCTTGAGATTCATCTAACAGGCAGCCACAAAACAAAGAAACCCAAATGAACTCATAAAAAAAGAACATTGAATACCCAATGTACAGAGTTCAGAAAAAATGTTACACTTAGTTTGTGTGAACGTTGCTAGGGCAGCTTATAACTATGATATTGATGTATTATTGTGTAATTCCCAAACAATACATCATTTGTTCAGTATTCCATTCCATTTGAAATGTGACCTTTCCTCATAGTATTGATTTGAAAACAGACCCATGGCCTTGACATCAACATTTCACAGTGAACGGTATGGGAGTGCTGTAGAACAGTGAGACCTAGGAGTACGAGACCGTAGTTCCTGAAAGTGCCATCAGAAGTAGGCAAGGTGGTGATGAATGCTTTTGGCACAATGGTTTTTATCAGGTACTTATTTGACTTAATGCCCGTTTCACCACTGGCGTTTAGGGCAGCAATGATGGATCTCTATCTCTGTCTCTCCTTGGCCATCTTCTCTGTTGTGCCCCAGGTTTGGCTCAGAGTCCTCAGTGTGATACAGATGTATAGAAAGATTCCTTGTTGCTGCTTCCACAATAATTTTCTTTTACCAGTCAGGATTATTAACCCTGAGCTGAACCCTTGAACCTGGACGACCAGTAGACCACTCTTAGTCTACCCTTTGACCAGTTTGACATGGGTGACCCTACCAAGAGTCAAAGCACAAGGCCCTGACTCCAACCAACATAGTTCTCCACATCAATGAGGCACACAAGCCCCCAAACCCCGTGACAAGAATGCGGTTCTCTTGGCGGTTTTATCAGTTAGGACATAGAGTATATACGTTAAATGTTGTATTACACTGTAATAGACATTGGTGAAGTCATATTTGAAATATTGGGTTCAGTTCTGGTTACCCTGATGTAGGAGAGATGCCAGCAGAATGAAAGAATGCAGAGGATGTTGCTGGGACCTGAGAGACTGAGTTATGGAGAGAGGTTAAGCAGGGACTTTACCACTGGAGCAGAGGAAAAAGAAGGGTGATCATACAGAGGTGTATAAAATTATGAGGGGCATAGGATGAATGGGCTCCGTCTTTTCACCAGGGTTGGTGAATTAAGAACTAAGGTGAGAGGGGAGAAATTTAATAGGAACCAGAGTGACAAACTTTTCATCCAATGAGCGGTCAGTATATGGAATGAGTTGCTGGAGCAAGCAAATTAATAATGTTTAAAAGGTACATGAATAGTAAAAGGTTTAGAGGGATGTGGGCAAATAAGACTATCTTAAGTGGGAATTTGGTCAGCATAGACCATTTGGTCTGTTTCCATACTGAGCGGCTCTATGACGTTCTTGCTATAGCCTTCCACGTGTTTTATTTTGAATTACAAAGCAATTCTGATGATAACATTTAGTAGGGTAAGGGACAGATCTTATCTAGAAAAACAAAAGTGCAGACAGACTTCAGGTCTACAGAACACTCAGAATAATCAACACCAAGTCACCAGACTACAGCACTTGTGGAAACTGATGATCGTTCAATATGTGCTTTCAATTCCTCAGCTGTATTTGCAGACAATCATATCTCCAGGGAAGAGAAAACTGTCAGCGTTGTGGTTCTGAATCCTGCACCCACTGCTCTTGAGGTGAAGCTTGTACAAATATCTGAGCAGATTCCATCCTGTATTCCATTTGATGTTGAGGACATCGGTCCACTGGAGAAAGCTTTTCTTGGAGTTGCCTATAATTTTGAGGCCTTTGTTGCAATGGGGATTGATTTGACTTTTTATTGGCACTTCAGTGATGACAACAGTACATATTCGTCAAACAACCTGAAGAACTGCAGTGGACTTCAGCAACTGGGTTGTCTTTTGGATACGGTGGTAAGTTGCTTTATATGAATAGTAGCATAGCAATGGTGACGTTTGAGCTGGAAACTTCTGTGTAAGTTATGACAGAGGAACATGAGAGATACTCACAGAATGTCTCCTGGAATGCACATAAATTCATTGCTCCCACTGAAAAGCAACATTCACTTTTCATTTTTGTTTCTTCTCTGCTTCCATCCATCTGCTCTCCATAACCACAGCGGGTGCGCTCCTCACTGTTTTCTGTGTGGAGTTATAGAGTAATACAACATAGATTCAGGCCCTCACTTGACACCATCCAGCTAGTCCCAATTTCCTACATTCAGCCCAGATCCTTCTAAACCCTGTAAATGCATGTGTTGATCTAAATGCTTCTTAAATGATACTGTTGTTCCTGCCTCCACCACTTACTTTAGCAGCTCATTTCCTATACTCACCACCTTCTGCATGAAAAATTATCCCTTGGGTCCCCTTTAAACCTCTCTCTCTCATCCGACTCTTATGCCCACCCCCGCTCCTATTTTGGACTGGGAAAAGTCTGTTACCAAGCACCTTATCTATGCCTCTTACAATTTTAAACATTTCGATAAAGTCATTCCTCATTCTCCTACGTTCCAAGAAATAAATACCTTGCCTGGACAATCTCTCCCTATAACTCAAGTCCTCTGGTTCTGGCAATATCCTCGTAATTTTCTGCATTTTTCTAGTTTAGCCATGTCTTTCCTGTAATAGAGTGACCAAAGCCATGATTCCATTCTCATTTTAAGCACTTCCTTGAAACTAAGGGTGAGTATATTCAGTTCAGTTGTATGAATGATCAGCTGGCTGCTATAGGAGGGGCAGGGTCAGTAGTTTGGAGTGTCATGTTCTTTTATTGGAGATACCTGAGCTGCTCAACACTCTCCCTTATTCTCTTCCTCCATTTTGAGCACAATCCAGACATTCTAGTGAGTTGGTAAGGATGTTCCAGTTTATCACATAGAATTTCAAAGTTTGAAGTAAATTTTCATCTATATATGGCACCTCAAACAAGTCTGTTATTCATTTTCTTGTGGGCATACTCAATAAATTATGGCCCTGCAGGTAAATCAGCCAAACCTTGAGTCATTCATCAATTTCGGACCCAGGGCCTGCTGGTCAATATGCTCTCGGGCCCGGGATCTGCCTCTTTGATTTGGCCCATACCTGACCCTTCCAATTTGGCCCAGTACTTAAATCGGTCAAACATCAGGTTTTTTCCTTGCTCTTGGGTCTGGGCCCAGGCACCAGCACCTCTATTCAGCTCGTACACACCACATAGCAACAGTCCTGCACCTTTGAGATTTCAGTTGACACCACAAAAATGCCAGGTAGGTAGTACAGGCAGTTCAAATGCTCAGCTCTGAAAGGAAGTTACAGATTATTGAATGCAGTGATTGCATCCACGAAAAAATGTGATTAATATTATAATTTACAGTCTTGATTGTTTTGTTTGTTACCAGAAAGTTGTCACTGTGCTTTACTCTTAAGCAATAATTCCTTTTATAAATTACAATTACCTTTGGCTCAACTACTGTTTCAGATACGTCATTCAGATCTTGTTAGTGATTATTTTCTCCAGTTTTTCTGGATAGGAGAGCAAAGCAAGGAATACCTCTGAATCCCAGTTTAATCGATAAATGATGCTCAACAGGCTCTTCCTGAATTTGTGATACCGCATGATATAGAATTTTTGCTGAAGGTCAGAGGTAAAGATGGTGCATGGGTCATGATATAGTAACACGGCCTATGTCAGGTCTCTACTTTTGGCATTGTGCAAATTTAATGCAGTGAACTTATTGTAGATGAATAGGAATGCACAAAAGGTCACGTTGTCTTCCTGAAGCCAAGCCAGTCAGGCATGTGTGAATTATATGTAGGCCAACAGTTTTTGGAAATATTGAAACAGCCGTTATGGCTAACTGCACAAGAGGTATTAGAGAAAGTTTCTTTTTCACATATTCAAGAGATTTGGTGTTAGAGAAGTTGATTGGGCTGGTGCTGAATGCATCTTTCCCCCTCATTGCGCTTGGACAGAATGTTCAGTCTTATGTCAAATGTGTTAAAACTATCAATGTTAAGGTCTGTTAATCTTTGGCCTCTTACACTGCTTAGCTAATAAAAACGATCAAATCAAACATGTCAGGCTAGAAAACCAAATAATGGCAAATTACGCTTGGTTTATTGTAATGATTTCTAAACCGTATCTCGTTGGTAATGAGCTGCATTTATTTTTGTATACAGAGTCACACATTTCAGTACGAAGGGGTCTATCAAGTGACTGTCAATGTGTCAAACATGTATGACTGGATCCAGAAAACAATTTATGTGGTAAGCATGCCTAAAAGCCAAAAATATGTGAATGAATGAAATAAGCACTTGACTTTCTGATAAGTTATGTTGTAATCTCTATTTCATGGTAGTTTATTAGATTAACAGGTTCTAGAAAGTATATTAATCATTATGTGAATTCTAAAAGCTGTCCACTCGAAATACAACCAGTACAGTTGAGATTTTACTCCAAAATTTCAATTGTTCTGTGGGAGCCATTCTGAATAGTAAGCTGGAGGGAAGATCTGGTGGTCTCTGACATCTAAATGAAATACACATATAAATTAACACATGCAATAATTGGATTGAGTATCACTGCTGCTGCTGGATGCTGCTTGTTGACGACAGCTCAACGCTTAACACCATCATTCCCACAGGCCTAATCGATAAGCTATAGAACCTGGGTACCTCCCTCTGCAATTGGTTCCTCAACTTCCAAACTGGAAGACCACAATCTTTGTGGATTGGTGGTGATATCTCCTCCTCACTGACAGTTAACACAGGTGCACCTCAGGGGTGTGTGCTTAGCCCACTGCTCTACTCTCTCTATATCCGTGACTATGTGGCTAGGCACAGCTCAAATACCATCTATAAATTTGCTGATGATACAACCATTGTTGGTAGAATCTCAGATGGAGATGAGGAGTGAGATATGCCAACTCATGGAGTGGTGTTGCAGCAACAACCTTGCATTCAGTGTAAGTAAGACGAAAGAGCTTTTTGTGGACTTCAGGAGGGGTAAGACAAGGGAACACGAAGCAATCCTTGTAGAGGGATCAGAAGTGGAGAGAGTGAGCAATTTCAAGTTCCTGGGTGTCAAGATCTCTGAGGATCTAACCTGGTGTCAACATATTGATGCAGCAATAAAGAAGGCAAGACAGAAGCTATATTTCATTAGTTTGAAGAGGTTTGGTCTGTCAACTAAAACACTTGAAAACTTCTATAGATATACCATGGCGAAACATTCTGACAGGCTGCATCACTGTCTGGTACAAGGATTGGGGGAGGGAGCTACTGCACAGGACTGAAAGAAAGTACGGAAAGTTCTAAGATTAGTCAATTCCATCTTAGTACTCGCCTCCATAGCACCCAAGACTTCTTCAAGAAGCTGTGCCTCATAAAGGCAGTGTCCATTGTAAGGAACCCCAGTATCCAGGGCATGCCTTCTTCTCATTGTTACCAGCAGGAAGGAACAGCTTCTTCCCTCTGCCATACGAGGCATGAGCCCATGAACACTATCTCACTTTTTTTCTATTATACATTATTTCTGTTTTTGCACTATTTTTAATCTATTCAGTATACAGATATATATTTACGATAATTGGTTTACTTATTTATTTTTCTACTTTCTATTTTATCATGTATTGCATTGAACTACTGCTGCTAAGTTAACAAATTTCACAACACATGCTGATGATAATAAACCTGATTCTGATTAAAAGTATTTGATACATATATCATGCAGTATCAATGCAATGCGATCTTTAGTGTTAGAATATGATGGAATCAATACATGAAATAGCTTGCATCCGTATGATGAACATAAATAGTGAGATACACAAGTCAGCTCCTTAAGCATTTCTTTGGTTAAAAAAATAATTGATTTCCTTACATTTAAAATTATTAATCTGGTTATCAGCTACATTTTTGGTAATGAGATGGTTCAACATACTTACTACTCATTGAACAAATATGTTTCCTAAAATCAGCTTTAGTTGGCTCAAAATCAGACTTATATAATGTGAGATTTGTTCCTTTGTGGCAGTAATACAGTGCAAAGATGTAAAAAAAACTACCTAAATTGTAAAAACAAATAAATAGTGCAACGAAAGTAATAGCAAGGTATTACTCATACGTTCATGTACTGGTCAGAAACCCAGTGGCTGAGGGGAAGAAGGTATTCCTATTATTGAGTGTGGGTCTGAAGGCTTCTATACCTTCTCCACTGTGGTGGAAATGGGAAGAGGACATGTTGTGGACAGTGAGGGTCCCTAGTGATAGATGCTGTCTTCTTGAGGCATTGCCTCCTGAAGGTGTCCGCAATAGTGGAGAATGTTGTGCCCATGATTGGGGATGGCTGGTTCCACAACCCTCTCAAGTCCTTTTCTGTGTCTGTTTTCTTAATCCTCAATTCCTCAAACTTTCAATAGTTTATTAAAAATATATCAAATGATCTTACATATATCGAATGATCTGACCTCCACTACCTTCGGGGCAGAAAATTCCGGAGATTCACTACCCTCAGAAAGAAGAAATTTCTTTGCACTAAATAACTAAAGCCTTATTTTGTAGCTTTGTCCCCTCGTTTGTGACTCTCGTTCTAGTGGAAACATCTCAACATCTATCCTGTCAAGACTCCATAGGATCTTGTATGTTTGCAAAAGGCCACTCCTCATTCTTTTAAATCCCAAGAAACACTAACCAAACTGTCTAGCATCACTTGATAGAACAATCCCAGAAATCAGCTTGGTGAATCCTCTTTGGACTGTCTGCAATGCTTCCAAATCCTTTATTTGGTTTTTAGACTTTGTAGACTTCTTATTGGATCACTGACTGGTGGTTAGGATGGGCTGCATCACCTCTGGCCTCTGACCCTCAACACAGGTGCCCACCAGGGTTGTGTTCTGAGTCCCCTTCTCTACTCCATTTACACTCACGACTGTACTGCCACACACAGCTCCAATCTGCTGATCAAACTCGCAGATGACACGACTTTGATCGGCCTTATTTCTAGCGGTAATGAGACAGCCTACAGAGAAGAGGCTGACACCCTGACACAATACTGCCGGGATAACAGCCTCTCCCTCGATGTCAAAAAAACAAAAGAGCTGATTGTGGATTACAGGAGGAACAGAGACAGGCCTGATCTACAGTTGAGAGGGTGAGTAGTTTCAAGTTCCTCGGTATACACATCACTGAAGATCTCACCTGGACAGTACGCATTGGCTGTGTGGCAAAAAAAAGCACAACAGCACCTCTTCCACCTCAGGCAACTGAAGAAGTTTGGCATAGGCACCCAAATCCTCAAGACCTTCTACAGGGGCATCATTGAGAGCATCCTGACTGGCTATATCACTGGCTGGTACAGGAACTGCACCAATCTTAATTGCTGGACATTGCAGAGAGTGGTGGAGACTGCCCAGTGCATCTGTGGATGTGAACTTCCCTCCATTGAGGACATTTACAGCAGCAGGTACAGACAGAAGGCCTGGCAGATCACCAATCACCCCAACCATAACACAAAATGCTGGCAGAACTCAGCAGGCCAGACAGCTCTGGCCTGCTGAGTTCTGCCAGCATTTTGTGTTTTTATTGATTTCCAGCATCTGCAGATTCACTCGTGTCACCCCAACCGTAAACTGTTTCAGCTGCTTCCGTCTGGCAAACAATATTGCAGCATTAAAGCCAGGGCGAACAGGCTATGGAAAAGCTTCTTTCTACAAGCCATTAGACTTTTAAATTCACATGTCTGTACATTGCAACGGACTCATAATGCAAAGATTTTTACTTCCTCATGTTGTGGGATGGGTGTAAGATATAAATAAATTATAGTTTATAAACTGTGCACAGTATTCAAGTATGGCCTCACCAACACCCTGTATGTCTATAACAAAAGCCCCCTACTCTTAAATTCCAAACCATTTACAATAAAAGCCATAAGGCCATAAGATATGGAAGCTGAATTAGGCCATTTGACCCATCAAGTCTCCTTCACCATTTTCTGATTTTCTTTAAACTGATTTCCCCACATTCTCTCTGTTACCCTTAATGCCCTTACCGATCAAGAACGTCTCAAACTCTGCCTGAGCTACATCCACTGACTTTGCCTCCACATCCTCTCTGGCAACAAATTCACCACCATCTGGCTGAAGAAATGCCTCCTTATCTCTGTTTTAAAGAGGAGTCTCTTTATTCTGAGGCCGTGCTCTCAGATCCTAGACTCTCTTGCTAAAAGAAAGACTCCCTCCATGCCCACTCTATCCAGGCCATTCAGTATCTGGTATGTTTCACTGAAATCCCTTTCATCCGTCTGAACTCCATGAAGTACAGAAACACACCTCATATGGTAAGCAAATATGTTATTTGGCTTTTTAATTACTTTTTGGTCTAACTTGTTAACCTTCTGCGAAATTCTGAAATTCGCACTAGGACCCAGGCCCCCCCAAACTGGCGAACTGCTCCGGGCCTAGATTTCGCTGCTGAAGGAGCCATTTTCAACCTCTCCAAATCAGCTTAGATCCCAAAGTGATCCAGCCTCGTGTGACTCTCAACACTTTGCCTTTCCAGTCTATAATGGCTGGCATTTAGATTGTCCAAAATAGCGGGTTGTACCTCGCATTAGGACCCAAGCTGCGTCATGGTGAGTTGCTCCAGGTCTTGAACACGCCACCCATTGATTTGCTTCAGACCTAGATTTCACTGCCGAAGTGATCAGTTATTTCCTCTTTGATTATTGACTCCAGCAGCTTGCCAAAAACTGGCCTATAGTTTCCTGCCTTCTGTCATTCTCCATTTTTGAACAAGGAAGTCACATTGGTTGTTATCCAATCTTCTGATACCTTCTAGGAATTTATCAAGTTTTAATAATGTTATCCATTATCTCTGCAGTTACTCCCTTTAAAACCCTTGAGTGCAGGTAATTAGGACCCGGCAATATGTCTGCCTTTGGCTGTTCCAATGTGTCAGCTCCACAGTCTTTCTCATACTTATTATTAAGGTATGGTATGGCACCCAAAATTGTACATCATATTTCAAATTTAACCAGAGCTTTGCACATTTGGAGCAAACCTTTCAGTCCTTTAATTTCCAACCAGCTCAGCATAAAGAACAAAATTCTGTTGGCCCATTCAATTTATTTTTCAACCAAGCAGTACATTTTGATGCCCCATTCACCTAAATCTTTTGGGACTTCCATTTAGCTTATTGCCAGTTAAGTGTTATCTGTAGTTTGGCTCTCTGTAAGGTCATCCATTTTAAACCAAAGTTGAAATTCATTTGCCACAGGTTTGGCTCACACTTATCAATGTCTCCTTTGTAATTGAATGTTGTTCCTTATCTGTCAGCAGTTGTTAGGTTATAAGCAAGCTGGAAATATGGTTCTTCTATAAATCATTAATAACTTACCAAATAACTGAAGGCCCAGTATGGTTCCTTGCAGGAAATAACAGATCACTCCTTCCAATTTCAATGTCTTTTATAAACTTAACAATTCTTGACTTCAGTCCCATAAGCTTTAATTTTAAGGGAACAATCTTTTTTTTAAATTTGTTTATGGGATCGAGACTAGGCTGGCATTTATTTCTCTGAAACTGACTGGCCTAGTGACAACATTACAATGGGTCTAGTATCTCATATGGGTTGAACAGGGTTAGACAGTAGAATTCCTTCCCAGGGACAGAAGTTAAGCCAATAGGTTTTGAATATAATCCAGTAGCTTCCATTCTGTTATAACTAATATAACTTTAACTACTTATCTGTAGTCAGTAGTTACTTTATTAGGCACTGTACATTTGTATACCTGCTTATTAATGCAAATAATCTAATCAGCCAATCACGTGGTAGCAACTCAATGCACAAAAGCATGCAGACACAGTCAAGAGGTTCAATTGTTGTTCAGACCAAACATCAGAATGGGGAAGAAACGCGATCTAAATGACGTTGATAGTGTAATGATGTTGGTGGCAGATGCAGGGGCTTAATTAACTGAGAAACTGCTGATCACCTGGGATTTTCATGCACAACAGTTTCTAGAGTTTACAGAGAATGGTGCGAAAAACAAAAAAAAACCGGTGAGCAACAATTCTGTGGTCAGAAACTACTTGTTAATGAGAGAGGTCAGAGGGGAATGGCCAGACTGGTTCAAACTTTCAGGAAGGCAACAGTAACTCAAATAACCACATATTACAACTGTGATATGCAGAAGAGCATCTTTGAATGACAACATGTTGAACCTTGAAGTGGATGGGCTACAGCAACAGAAGACTGCGAACATAAACTCAGTGGCAACTTTATTAGGTAAAGGAGGTATCTAATAAAATAGCCACTGAATTTTATTGATAAATAAAGAACCCTAATTGCTTTAGTGGGATTCAAGATGCTTCGAGATTAGTAATAGAAATTACTAATACAATAATCACAAACTTACTGAATTCCTTCTGTAAATCTAAATTCCGTGGATACTCCTATGTCTTCTACTTCAATTGCTTTCACAGAATATCATAATTAGGCTTGTTAGGTATGACTTTCCCTTCTGTGGCAGGGGTGATTTGCACAAGAAGGAATCAATATCCTTGCCAGGAGGTTTGCTAGTTGCTACTCAGGAAGGTTTAAACTAGTTTGGCAGGGAGATGGGAACCAGAGCACCAGGTCAGAACGAGGAGGGATGGAGAGGAAGGTAGATGTCAGGGCCAGTAAAAACAGGCAGGAGCAAAGTAGTAGATATGATGGAACAGATACTTTGCAGTGTGTGTATTTTAATGCTAGGAGTATTATGAGTAAAGGTGATGAACTTAGAGCATAGGTCAGCACATGGAACCATGGTGCTGTTGCCATTGCTGAGACTTGGTTGAGAGTGGGACAAGAATGGGTGCATAATGTCCCAGGTTTCAATGTTTTAGAAAGGATAGTGAGGTAAAGTGGGCGTGGGGAGTTGTAATAGTATTCAGAGACATTATCAAAGCAGCACTCAGAAGGAAGATAATGGAGGGTTTGTCCACTGAGTCTATATGGGTAGAACTCAAAATTAGTAAGAGTGAAAAAAGACTAGGGTTGTTGTCATGGGGACTTCAACTTCACTAATGTAAACTAGGGCCTTCTTAGTGCAAGAGGTCTGGATGGAGCAGAATTTATTAGGTTCATCCATGAAGTTTTCTGAAATCAATATGTATAGTCGAACAAGATGAGGGTTTCTGCTGGACCAGGTGTTGGCCAATGAGCCTAGCCAGATGACCAAGCTTTCAATGAGTGAGCAGTTAGAGAACAGAGACCACAGCTCCATAATTGTTAAGAAAGCTAGAGATAAGGGTAAGGATGGACCTTGCGGGAGAGTATTAAATTGGAGCAGGACAAATTACGAGAGCACTCAGTGTTGTGGATAGCATAGAAGACTGGCAAAGAATACAGAGGGATGTGGATCAGTTGTAGATATGGGCAGAGATACAGCAGATGGAGTAAACCTAGCCGAAAGTGAGGTGTTGCACCTTGGGGGGGGGGGGGTCAAAGTAAAAAGACAGTACAATGTTAAGGCAAAAGCCTAACAGTGTTAATGAGCGGAGCGATCTTGGGGTCCAAGTTCATAGCTCCCTGAAAGTGTCTACACAGGTTGGTAGGGTGGTTAAGAAGGCATATAGAAACATAGAAAACCTACAGCTCAATACAGGCCCTTTGGCCCATAAAGTTGTGCCAAACCTATCCCTACCTTAGAAATTACCACGGTTACCCATAGCCCTCTATTTTCCTAAGCTCCATGTATCTATATAAAAGTCTTTTAAAAGACCCTATCGTATTCGCCTCCAACACCGTTGCCAGCTGCCCATTCCATGCACTCCTCTGTACCTACTCCCAAGCACCTTAAACATGTGCCCTCTTGTGGCAGCCATTTCAGCCCTGGGAAAAATGGCATGCTTGCCTTTATTAGTCAAGGCAATGAGTTAAAAAATCAAGAAGTTATGCTGCATCTTTATAAAACTTCAGTTAGGCTGCATCTGGAGTATTGAATGCTGTTCTGGTCACCCCTTTATAGGAAGGATGTTGAGACTTTGGAGAAGAGTGCAGAAGAGATTTACCAGGATGCTCCTGGATTAGAGGGCATGTTTAAATGAGATTGAATATACTTGGGCTGTCTTCTCTGGAGCAGAAGAGTCTGAGGAGAGATCTGATCAAGGTTTATAAAACTATGAGAGTCTTAGATAGAGCAGACAGCCAAAATCTTTTTCCCAGGGTTGAAATGTCTAATGCCAGAGTGTGTGCATTTAAGGTGAGAAGGGCAAGTTCAAAGGAGATGTGAGAGACAGGTTTTTTACATAGTGATTGGTGGATGCACTGCCTGGCTGACTGGGGTGGGGGTAGAGGCAGGTGTATTTGGACTTTTAAGAGACCTTTAGATAGGCACAGGAATGTGAGGGAAATGGAGGGATATGGACATTGGTAGGCAGAAGGGATAAGTTTAGTTGGCCGTTTGATTACTAGTTTAGTTTGTTTGGCACAACACTATGTGCCGAAGGGCCTGTTCCAGTTCTGTGTTGTTTTATGTTCTATGTTCTGTGCTTTATTCGAAGTTCAAACTGCTCTTTTCTGAACTCTGCACATTTTAGCATTAAAATATGGTGAACTATCTTAATTTAACCTGCCACTGCCTGTTAGGTGTTTGTATGCTCTCCCTGTGACCATGTGGGTTTCCTCCGGGTGCTCTGGTTTCCTCCCACTGTTGTAGGTTAAATAGTCATTGTAAATTGTCCTGTGTCTAGGCTGGGATTAAATAAAGGGATTACTGGGTGGTGTGGCTCGAAGGGCTGGTAGGGCCTATTCCACACTGTATCTCAATCAGTCAATAATAAATGAATGAATTAAGTGAACTGAAAACTTAATTCCTTTCCCCAAAGTTATTCAGCTGTGGTAACTATTGTCAAAATCAGATAATAGTGGAAACATTCAGCAGCTCAGGCAGCATAAATGAGGAAAGCAGCAGAAATAACATTTGAAGTCATAAATTTCTCAAAAGAACTGGTGAGATGAAGCAAGGTTTGCTCTGTAACCTCTTGATGATTGTTATCAAAGTTTTCATGTACAACAAAGCTGTTGGATGAGGCAGTGGAGAATCATCTGGTCCCATGGAATTCTCCTCCCAACAAAAAAATAAACAGGAGAAAATTCTAACTATGTTGGAGGATTGTTGGGAACAGGAAATAGTGAAACATTAAATATATTGGTAGTTTCTGGTTTTATTTTGGCTTTATCCCTGTGACTTATCAGCAGTATTTCTTAATTGTTTTTTATATACAATCAGGTGGAAGCTTCAAGTCTCACTCAGTAAGACTGAGACATAAGAAAGTGCAGATGCTGGAATATGGATCAACTGTCTGCTGGAGGAACTCAGTGAATTGAGCAGCATTTGCAGTGGGAAGGAATTGTTTGATTCCTCAGATTGTCAGCCTTGTAACCCTTACCTAATCAGGATGAGCACATGAATAAAATGTTCTTGTTGATAACTTTTTGGATGATAAAAGGATCAACAATTTTGTCGTCCAAAAGCAAAGTACTATAGATGCTGGAAATCTGAAATAAAGGCTAATGAGGGTTTTTTCTCCCTCACGTGCTGCCACATCTGCTGAACATCTCCAAAACATATTCTGTTGTGTTTTTGTAACAAACTAATGTTATTTTATCATTTTGTTTCTCCAGGCTGTTGTAAAGGAATCAATCTCTCATCTGACATTTAAGCCAAAAAATGGTTATAATATTGCTGTTGGTGAGAACCTGACACTGGAATTGCAACTGTTCACCACAATTCGCCAGTTATTAGTCTTTGACATTACATTCGAAACAGGAATGACTCATCGTCACACACTGAGCGACCATTCACCAGCACTTGAAAGACGTTCTCATCTGCAACTAATGGAAGACTACGGCCTCCAAAACTGCACCTTGCGCATTCAAATTTTTCATACATACAGATTTGTTGGTGTTTTCAACATTTCAATTGGCCTGTATAATGGAATGGATGTTGTCAATGCAACATTGGCAGAGCTCCTCCACGTCTATGAACGCATAACTAAAATTGATTTACTTCTTGGGGATCGAGTATTACCTTCAAGAACAAATCTTACCTTTAGGATTGCAAATGTTATCAATAAAACAGGCGCATTGTATCTTTGGACTATCCAAAAAGACAACAGTACATTAAGAATGAGAAAAACTACTGAATGCTTTCTCCAGCACTTACTTGAAGCAGCAGGTATCTACATTTTAAAGGTGACAGCTTCTAATCCAATCAGCAGTGCATCATTGAGTATCAGCATCGAAGTCCAAGATGCAATTGAAGGCCTTTCTTTGACCAGTTCCAGTCCCAAATATTTAGTGACTGGCTCCACAATCATTCTTCATGCTCATGTAGTTCGTGGAACCAACATAACATACACATGGAAATTTAGCTCTAATTCTACACCTGTACAAACAAATACACCTCTTATGACGTATACATACTCTAAACCTGGAATTTACTTAGCCAGTGTAACAGGAAGAAACAAGTTAAGTGAAATAACGGGGACTGCCATTCAATTTACAGTGCAAGATCTTGTAGGAGATATAACAACTAGCATTCCCAACATAATCACAGTCAACCAAACAGTAATCATCTCTATCTGTGTGACCTCTGGTACAGACCTGACCATTGAAATACAAGTAAATGGCTCTACTATGATTTGTAACAGTTTTGTAGCAGATCGTTCACTGGATTTGCCACTTACCTTCAATCAAACTGGGCAGTTGCAGCTGTTGATTCAGGTTACAAACCTAATCTCTTCAAACAATGTCACATTAACCATTTTGGTTATGAAAGAAATTCATATTGTTTCTATAGAAATGCAGCAGCAACCCACTGTGGAAGAAGATATTATTCTTACTGCAAAAGTTAATGGTAAGTTTTATTCAGTACTGAGTGAAAATTACAATTGTTACCTTTGTCTTTGACATTTCCTATCCTAAAATTTAAAGAAACCTGAAGTGGATGTCATTGGTAATCAAAGAAATAAGGTATGGTTTTGAGTTATAATATTTGTTGCATGAATGATCAAAAGATTTTACATTGCATTGGAACTGTTCTTGAAACATTTTAAAATAAGTTCTGGCAGATCAATTTTTAGTTGTTAAACCCAGTACCAGTATGCAAGTAAAATGAAACTAATTGTAATAACTGTAATTCTCTATTCCAAATGTTAAATGCTATTTAAATAAGAACATAAGAAAGATGAGCAGGAATAAGCGGTTTTCAACCATTCTGTCAATTTGTGACTGATTCGTTCTTGGACTCAACACCACTTTTTCTCTCCCTATATCTTTGACTTCCTTGTAGTTTAATAATTGTCATTCTCTATTTTAAAGGTTTTCAAGAAACTGTCTCCACTGGTGTCTGACTATCTTGAGCAGAAACATCCAAAGGTTCACAATCCCCCTAGGAAAGGGAATAACTCCCGATCACCATCTTAAATCTCTTTTTTAGAAATTCATCCCCCTACTTGTACAAACGTTTATAGATGGCACCACTGAGAAAACAACTTCTCAAATTTCACCCTGTTACTCACCTCAAAATCTAATGTGTATTTTTATATGATCGCTTAACTTTGTGATCTCTAAATAAGCATAGGCTTAACTTGTCCATGTGCTAATCCCCTCGTAGAGTCATAGAGAGGTCCAGAACAGACACGGGCTATTCAACCCATCACATACATGCCAGCCAGTGGGCATCCATGTGCACTGATCCCATCGCCCAGCACTTGGCCCAAACCCTTCTCTGCCTAAACAATTCGAGCATTTGGGTTTCTTAAACGCTGTCAGTGACCCCATTTCAACCAGTCTCTTGTACAGTGCATTTCAAATACTTACCATTTCTCGATGAAATTGACCCCCTTAATATCATGCCTAAATCTCTTGCCCTTTCCCCTATCAGAGGTAGACAAAACAAAAGGACAGGATAAAGTTTCTTGCAGTTGACCCTATCTATACCCATTATAATATTACATGTCTCAGTCATGTCTCCTCACAGCTTCCTCTGTTCCAGGGAAGACAGATCTCACCTTTTCAGTCTTTCTTCTTAACTAAAATGCTCCATCCCAGACGACCTCCTGGTATGTCTTCTCTAAACTCTCTCTGTGACTATCGCAATCTTCCTATGTTGTGGTGCTTAGAACTGTATGCAGTATTCCAGTTGTAGTGTATCCAAAGTTTTATATAAAATCAGAGCATAATATCTCTGCTTTTGTATTTAATGTCCAGGTATCAATCCAATTAACATTCTTTGAAGTGCCTCTGATATGTACAGTATATCATTCATGAACTATACTGACTAAAACTTTACACAGCAGTTTAGGTGTTATCTCACTCCATTATCATTATGTGCTGTGTCGTATGACTTGGGCAATCATAGACTGCCATCTGTCTTTAATCTGGGAAGTTCTAACAAGTTCTTCAAGACTTGTGCCTCTCCATCCCTTGACGTAACTCATGAATGTCATGTGCTGTCGATTGCGACTTTTTCTTTCATCAGTTTTTCCTGTCACTGCAAGATGTTCGAGCTTCTCAACACATTTCCCAGAAATTCCAGCTGCCGTTTCCACATTAATTATATCAGCTCTCTTCTTATTCCGGCTTTTCACAACACTTCCTCATTTGTTACTTTGTCTTTCTACAACATTTTCATTATTCTTTTTAAAAACACATTTCTGCAGTTTTAAATCTTCCCTCATTTTGCTTTGATATTGTCCAGTATTTGCTTCCATACGTTAGTGTGGAATGAATGTCGCATCGCAACACTGTGAGTTTCATACCCACAGAAATTATGTTATTCTTTAGTATCTTGCTCAATTGCTCAAATGTGTAGTTACCAATCCCAATCTTTCTTCAACATTAGCCCTACCATTAGATGTTATCATGCTCCCTAAGTAATTGAACTTCCATGTTTGTTTAATGGTTTTATTGCCCAGTTTCAGTTCACATTTTTGTATTTCTTTCTTCTTTGTGACAACCATTCGTTTGGTATTCTTACAGTTGATGGTCAGTCCTCTCTTTGCACTTTCTTCGATGACTTTATCCAGTATTTCTTGCAGCTTCCCTTTAGAAGATGCTATTAGCACTTTGTCATTTTTCTATCATGGGTTTTTCAAATTGTTACCTCACTACAGCCTGAGAAATGTTAAATCAAAAGTTCTCTATTTTAATTCTTCTTGTCAATGTCAATATTGTCAACATTTTAATGTCAACAAAATAGAGAGAGTACAGAGGAGATTTACTAGAATGTTACCTGGGTTTCAGCACCTAAGTTACAGAGAAAGGTTGAACAAGTTAGGTCTTTATTCTTTGGAGCGTAGAAGGTTGAGGGGGAACTTGATAGAGGTATTTAAAATTATGAGGGGAATAGATAGAGTTGACGTGGATAGGCTTTTTCCATTGAGAGTAGGGGAGATTCAAACAAGAGGACATGAGTTGAGAGTTAAGGGGCAAAAGTTTAGAGGTAACACGAGGGGGTAATTCTTTACTCAGAGAGTGGTAGCTTTGTGGAATGAGCTTTCAGTACCAGTGGTAGAGGCAGGTGTCATTTTTAAAAAAAATTGGATAGGTATATGGACAAGAAAGGAATAGAGAGTTATGAGCTGAGTGCAGGTAGGTGAGACTAGGTGAGAGTAAGTGTTCGGCACGGACTAGAAGGGCCAAGATGGCCTGTTTCTGTGCTGTAGTTGTTATATATGGTTACCCTTTGCAATAAGACCTACATTCCATTAGCTCATGCAGGGGTCTTGGGTTCCATACCGCCAGATTCTGGAGCTGTTGATGCCCTGTAACCATTGGGCTCCTGGTTAGACTTCATTCGCCTCAGCACTGAATGGGCTCCGCAGCTGTGGATTCATTTTCAGGAACTTTCCACTTCATGTTCCATGTGTTTTGTTTACTTTTTTTAAAACTATTTGCGTGATTTGATCAAGATTGCTGAACTGTCTCCATGGCTGTGGACTCTCTTTCAGGGGCTCTGCAGTTATTGTTCTGCATGTCATTTGTATACTTTTTTTTATTATTTGTACAGTTTTTTCTTTTTTTCCACATATTAGGTGATTGACAGCATTGGATGAATGATTTTTATTAAGGCGTTCTATTGTGTTTAATTAAATGGATTCTAAATTTTTGGTTTCCTACTGAAAACTTCATCCAGTTATAAATGAATCCTTTGTATCATAAAGTCTCTGCAGCAGGAATTGCAAACCGAGTAAAAGATAATTTTGTGCTAACTATTAAGTTGATGAAATACATTTTGAATGTGTTTGAGCATGTTGTGACAGATCATTTTCTGTTATCAGAATACCTGTGGAGAAATAGAGCATACATATACAAGTGGACCCTGTTTGACAATGAGACAGTGACAACTGGAAGTCCGGTTATAATGTACAGGTGTAGAAAAGCTGGGCTTCAGAAGATTGATTTATTTGTTTCCAATCTGGCATCAGAGACTTCAAGTGAGATTGTCCTAAATGTGTCCCATTTGTCTCATGGTCCTCGGCTCATTCATTCGGCTAATATGGCAGCTGGACAGACTGTGACCTATGAATTCAAGGTGATATTTTACAATAATTTTACATTTTACAATATTGTGTTTCATAGCAACATCACAGAAAAGGTGGATTTAGTTTGTCCCATGCTTAAAAAGCTTACAGAGCCATACAGCATAGAAATAGACCCTTCTGCTCAACTCGTCCATGCTGGCTGAGATGCCCATCAAAGCTGGTCACTTTTGCCCAAGTTTGGCCCTTAACATTCTGAACATTTCCTATCCAAATACTGCATATTCAAGAGTACAAGTCTATCTTGTTCTAGATGAGAAATATTAGCAAATGCACCTCTAAATTAATGGAGCTAGTGAGAAAACTAGTTAGAGACCAGATCAAAGGATCTAAATTTACAAAGCTTGTTAATGAAGACAATACTTGAAAACTATAGAAGATCTGCAAAAGAGAAGGTTGCAAACTTCCTAAGAATCAAAAACTATTATAAGTTTGAAGCTGTCAATGAATTGGGTTGTCAGCTTTGAATATATTTCATGAGGATTCAGTTTATAATTTGCCTTCAGTCAAATTTGGAATTTCAGATGTTGCATCAGTTTACAAACCTACAGACAGACAGACAGACAGACAGACATACTTTACTGATCCCGAGGGAAATTAGGTTTTGTTACAGTTGCACCAACCAAGAATAGTGTAGAAGTATAGCAATATAAAACCATAAATAATTAAATAATAATATGTTAATTATGCCAAGTGGAAATAAGTCCAGGACCAGCCGATTGGCTCAGGGTGTCTGACACTCCGAGGGAGGAGTTGTAGAGTTTGATGGCCACAGGCAGGAATGACTTCCTATGACGCTCAGTGTTACATCTCGGTGGAATGAGTCTCTGGCTGAATGTACTCCTGTGCCTAACCAGTACCTTATGGAGTGGATGGGAGTCATTGTCCAAGATGGCATGCAACTTGGACAGCATCCTCTTTTCAGACACCACCGTCAGAGAGTCCAGTTCTGCCCCCACAACATTACTGGCCTTGTGAATGAGTAATTGCTTCAAACAACGTTATATGAACAACATTGTTAGCTAAAGAAACTAATTTCAATGGAAATATAATAGCACGCCATTGAAGAAGATGTCATTCTTAGTACTAAGATTAATGGTAAGTCTTAGCATAACGTTAAATGCATTACTATTTTTACCTTCCATTGACATTTCTTACCCTAAAATTTAAATAAACTTAGATTGGTTGTGATCAGTTGCCAGGAAATATAAGATATGCTAGTGAGTTATAGTATTTGTTACTTGAATGATCAGTTATTGCATTGCATTCGACCTGCCCTTGAAACAATTTACCAGCCCCGGTTATTGGTTTCATCTTTTAACCGACTGCTCTTCCACTCCACCTCCACATTTGTGATTGGCTGCATCACTTTTCTAGATCAATTGGAAAAGACTTTATGACCTGTGAATCTAATTTATTAAATTGGAAGGAATAAATGTAAATTGCAGCTTCTCCTTGAAGGATTGAGTGATGGGAAGGTAAGGTGAGGGAGCTCCTGAAGTTACACAAAAAAATGTTTTTTAGTTATTTTTGGAATCTAGGCATTGCTTTCAAGGCCAACATTTATTGCCTATACCTAATAGCATTTGAGAATGTGGTGTTGAGCCAACTTGAAGTATTACATTCCTTCTGGTGAAGGCACTCACACAATGATGTAGAGCAGAGGGCTCCAGAATGTTTTGACTTTATGGTGCTAGAAACTAAATTAGTGAAGGTGAAGGTGTTTGGGCCCAGGGCACACAATTTGATATTGAGTCCTGCAGGCTGCAACCTGCTAGATAGAAGACAAAATATTTTTCCTCAACTTAATCCTCATTGTAACAATGAAGAAAACCGCATACAGAAAAGGCCAAAATGAGAGTGGAATGGGGAATTAAATTGGCAGGCTACGGGGAAATCAGGGTCACTTCTGCAGACTGAACATAGGATGCCCTACAAAGTGATATACCAATCTGCATTGCATTTCTCCCATGTGGAAGAGACGGCTTTGTGAACACCGAGAGCAGTAAACTTAATTGGAAGAAGAAAAGCAAGTGATTCAGTGCTTCACCTGGGAAGGCTGGATTGAGCTTCTGAAAGGAAACATATTACATCTCCTGCATTTGCATGGGAAAGTACTATCACATGGGGAGTGGTTGGTGGGGATTGAAGAGCAAACCAGTAAAGAAGATGTTAGCTTTGAAATTCTGAAAGGAGAGGAGTGGGGAATATAAGTTTGCTGGTAGGTCTTGTTGGAGCTGTGGGAATTTACAAAAGATAATTTGTTGAATGTAGAAGTCAGTGGGTTGAAGATGGGGACTAGGGTAACTCTTTGCTTGTTCTCTCCTAGAGAGAACTTGAGTGCAAAGATATAGATATCTATGGGTTGTATCCACTATGATAGAAGGAAAGCCATTGTTCAGGAAGAAGGAAGACGTTTTGACAGCACCTGTGATGTTAGTTTCATCAATGGGGAAAAAATGTGACAGACGTGGAGAAACTGGGAGTCCTTACATGAAGCAGTGTAGACAAGATAACAAAGATAGACAAGATAACTGTGGGCTAGTGGGTAATGGATGTTTATAACAAGTCCATCTCCTGATAATAAAACAGAAGAAGAGAAAAGATATTTGACAATTGATCTTGAAAACTAACCCAATAACATGAACTGAGTGTATGTAAACCCAAAGCTGGCTGTGATCAAAAACTACTTCTGCCTCATCCTGCTACTTTCTTCCTTCACCACCTCATGTTTCTTTCTTTATCTAGGAACCAGAGACATCAGATGCTGGAATCTAGAACAAACAATCTGCTGGAGCAACTCAGCGGGTAGACCAGCATCTGTGCTGTTTCTTCATCTATCCTTCCCTTTTCCTTTTTCTCCACCTTGTCATGATCTTCCCATTCCTCATCCCTGCTTTCCTTCCCTTCCTCTGCCTTCTTCACCTGGTCCTTTAACTTCATATCTTTCATTCTTCTTCTTACGGTTTCTTTTCAAATGTGCTGTTATCCCTCATGTTGCAAGGTGCAATTATTTCACTTGCTTTTCTCATGTGCCTTAAAATGTACGAGGGGTGATTGATAAGTTCGTGGCCTATGGTAGAAGGAGATGAGTTATACAGCTCTCGTTACATGCACATGCAGTTCAACTGTTTGAGTGATTATGCAGAAAGTATGAAGTTAATAACTCATCGGGGAGATTGATAAGTTCATGGCCTAAGGTAGAAGGATATGAGTTATTAACTTCAAACTTTCTGCATATTCACTCAAAGAGTTGACCTGTATGTGCATGTAAAGAGAGCTGTATAACTCATCTCCTTCTACCTTAAGCCATGAACTTATCAATCACCCATCTGTGGACACTTTCTGGAGGTCCAAGATCGGTATGCTCCACGACCGCTGGACTTAGTGTGTAAATGTAGGAGGGGACTATGTTGAAAAATAAATGTGCTAGGTTTTCTAAAATTGACTCCTTTTACCTTAAGTATGAACTTATCAATCACCCCTCATATTATTTGTTTTGACCCTGTTATGTATTAAGAATCAATGAGCCAAAATAACGTTGCATGATATTGATTGGTGCAACTCAAACAAAAATTCAACTTCTCCTTTTCTCCTCCTTACTCTTGTCCACCTGCTTGTCCTGATAATGGGTGCATGGATAGATGTTTTCATTTGGATCAGGCTTTTGAATCCTCAGATGAATTTTGTTTAAATCAGTTTTGTTTTCCTCTGTACCTCCATCAGACTCAGTTGTTTATGGTGCACTATATAGCTGTTAAGCAATTTAAAATCTCTTTTCACAGAACATTTCTTGGGACATGGAGGAAGTTGTAATCCAGTTTGGTGATGGGAACACAACAAATATTTCAACTTCCAATAGCAGTAGGTAAAGAAGTAACTTCTTCATATTTTAATAAGAAACAGAAGAAAAACATTGAGCAATAGCAAGAATACACTCAAGGAAGCCGTAAATATGGGTATAGAAAAATCCAAGAATTGCTATAGGTACAACTGTATAATGTAACTTTTGTTTCATCATGGTTATTATTCATTGAATATTGTCATCTGGTTCTATTTTAAAAACAGATAATATGTCTTGTTTTTCAACCAATTGTGTAATTATAAACTAAGTGTATTTTAAAAATCTAAACTTACGGCAATTATGTTTTTCAAGATTCTCAGTTATAATGATATTGGTCTACACATTTGGATGCACATTAAATCCTCCTGAAATACCAAAATCCCATGGCTTTTGAGTCTACAAATCTGAAGCCAAAAATCACTGATTACTGGATATAGAGTCATAGAGCGGATGCAGGCCCTTTGGCCCAATGAGTCAAGACACCCATGGTGCCCACTCATCTAGTCTCAAAGTGGCTATACTATAGATTGATATGTACTTTAAGTGAATGTAAAAACAATGCTTTCAGCTGTTGTAAGTGTAAATCTAGATGCACACTGTTATTACTTACCATTACACTGCATAGAATTGTACATTCAGTGTGCTCAAGGAATGATTGTTTTTGATAGCGATGGTTAAAATGAATTTATTCAATAACATGTGACGTAATTAATCAGAGTTAGGTTATATGTATGTTGTTGACGTACTGTATTTTTATTTTAACTTCTTGTTCTCCTGTTTAATGATGGAAATATTTTAAAGTTTCAGCATCAATCACACTTACTCGTTTGCTGGAATATACAGCATTAGTGCCTTCTTCAGTAAGAATATTATTACACTGTCTTCAACCATTGTAATTCAGGATGTTATTGAAGGCCTTCATCTTACTGGTCCAAAAGCCCTGAGCCTATCTACAAGGTAAACTCAGAACAGCATGTAGAATAACCTACAATACTGCAAATAAGTCAGAATTACTTCTTGGGGGGTATCTAAAATGGGCATTTATAAAACATAGCACTAGTGCTTTTCAGGGGTTGTATATGGCTTATATGTATATCCAATTTCTAATAACTAAAATTTGTAGCGTTTATTGTAGTGGTGTACCAGATTATCTCAATGTATGAAGGACTGAATGTTAGCTATATTAGGAAAAGATGCTCCTGCTAATGAAATCAGATGGAAACAGATCAGCTGCCAATGGCTGACTTCATCAGTGTTATCAGATCTGACTCTGAGCTCATGGGGGAACCACTTAAGAAGAGGTCAGATTCTGTAATTCCTCAGTTCCTCAAGCTCAAGTCAGAATGGAAGAGAGGAACCACTAGGTTGTATATGTGTGTAGAATACATCTGCTCATAAATAATGTATTTGTGTTTCCTTGATTGAAGGATTGCGTGTAAACCTCTATGTGGTAGAGAATAATATCTTGGACTTGTGATGTGGTACAGGAAGACGTTAATGGACAATTCTTGCATCTCTTTTGCTCATATGGGATGTTGCTGGGAAGGTGTGAAAACAAAGCAGTTCACACCTCTAAATCTAAATAACATAAATATGGGAAAATCTACAGATGCTACAAATCGAAAGCAACACACAAAATGCTGGAGGAGCTGAGCAGGGCAAGCAGAATCTATGGAAATGAATAAGCAGTCAATGTTTTGGGCTGAGACCTTTCTTCAGGATTGAGAAGGAACGGAGAAGATGTCAGAATACAACGGTGGGGGGAGGGGAAGGAGGCCAGCTGGAAGGTGATAGGTGAAGCCAGGTGGGCAGGAAAGGTCAAGGGCTGGAGAAGAAGGAATCTGATAGGAGAAGAGAGTGGACTGTAGGAGAAAGGGAAGGAAGAGAGGACCCAGGGGGAAGTAATAAATGGCTAAGAGGAGGTAAAAGTTGCCAGAGTGGGAATAGAGGAAGGGAAGCAGATTTGTCTGAAGGAGATGTCAATATTCATACCATCAGGTTGGAGGCTACCCAGCAGAATATAAGATGTTGGGGTGTGGGCTATACCTTATCTAAATAACAATCAGCCGTGGACTTCAAAATGGCTCGTAGTATGTGAGCCACAGAAGCACATAATTACAATCAGGCAAGTAAAGCATTTTTCTTTACACTCCGTATGGAAGATGGAATGTCACTGTGGGATCAGGAAAAAGAATACACAGTGCAGGACCTGCTTTTACAGGCCTATTTTTACGTGGCTGATCCAGTTCAGTTTTTGGTCAATGATGAGCCCCGCTGTGTTGATGTTAGGGAACTCAGGGGTAGGGGTGTTGTTGAGTGTGGACGGTAGGAGATGACAATGACTCTGTATCACTGTGCTGTTGGATTTCATGAGTGTTATTTACTGTACTACGTATCTGTCTATGCCTGAATGCAGCAATGTTTCAATTCCTGGCATTGAATTCCAGGATTTAGACTTCGCTATTTGGAAATACCTCACCATTGTTTCACAAAGAATGATATAAATCACAAGGATGATTTCAGGAATTTCAGGGTTATCATACGAGGAACGTTTGATGGCCCTGGGTCTGCACTCGCTGGAATTTAAAAGGATGAGGGGGGTATCTCATTGAAACCTTTTGAATATTGAAAGGCCTAGACAGAGTAAATGTGGAGAGGATGTTTCCCATGGTGGGACAGTCTAGGACAAGAGGGCACAACCTCAAGGTAGAGGGGTGTCCATTCAAAACGGACATGTGGAGAAATTTCTTTAGCCAGAGGGTGGTGAATTTGTGGAATTTGTTGCCACATGCAGCTGTGGAGGCCAGGTTGTTGGGTGTATTTGAGGCAGAGATTAAAAGGTTCTTGATTGAACATGGCATCAAAGGTTACAAAGAGAAGGCCACGGAGTGGGGCTGAGAAGGAGAAAAGAAAGGATTAGCCATGATTGAATGATGGAGCAGACTTGATGGGCCAAATGGTCTAATTCTGCTCCTATGTTTTATGGTCTAAATTTCAAACTTCGTATCCACCAATACTCCAAGTGTGGCATCTCCGGAAGAACTACAGCAATTCAAGCAAGGAACTCATTACCACCTTCAATTGGGCAATCAGTGCTGGTCTTGCTGTACTCAATTAATCAGTAAGTTCATAGAAACTAGGAGTAGATCCATTCCATAGGATTGGAACAATTTTACTTGCTTATATATGTACATCGTTAGAATTTTACCTTTTGAAGCTATCATAGATTCAACCCGACCATGGTACTTTAGCATCCAAGTTATTGACATTTCATACTGCAAGAAGTAGTGTAAAACATGTGCCAGCTGCTTGCTGAAGGGAGATATTTTTATTTGAATTTATACAGACATTTCGTGCTTGCATTGATTTTTGAGATCTATGTTAAATCTGCTTCTTTCACCCCCCCCCCCATAGCCCACTTCAACCTTCTGTTGCAAAATGGACTGCAAAACTTTCAAATGGATCAAACTACATCTTTACGTGGCTGCATTCAGATGGTAAAATAAACCATACTGTCATCGGCCCTAGCCAGGTATGATACAAATGAAATGTAGACTGTACTAGTGATATAGTGATATACTGGCATGGTACTTTGAATGATCAGTGTGTAATAAGATCTATTTTTCAGTTCACTAAATTCTTGAAATCATCACTTGGGCATACATTATTCAGACAAGGCTACAGTTTGCAATGCCACTGGACTGACAGCATCAGTCTCCCTTAGATCAGGCAAGATGTTGGAATCTACTTCACCTGGGTTGGGGTTCAGGTTAGGTTAAAAGTAGGAATTGTGCCATAGTTCCTGAATCAAAATGAAGCGTACAGTGGAGTTTAGCAGTTACTGATGAAGCAACTAGCAGAATGCTTTATGACTGTTGTCACAAATGCCATCCTAAGTTAACTCATGCATTGTTCAAATTTACCAATTTGCCTGTTTCCAGCTTGACCTGTTCATCTCCACAGAGCGTTAATGACTAAATTAAACATTGTTAGTGGTTCTTACTAGATCAGCCCTCAACAGAGTCTGAATTATAAAGACCATATATAATTAACAGAGCAGCACAGAAAATGCTACGAATTCAGCAGGTCAGGCAGCATCAATGGAGTGGAATAAACAGTAACAATTCAGACTGAGACCCTTCATTAGGTCTGGCGAGGAAGGGGTACAAAGCCAGAATAAGAAGGTTGGGGTGGTGGGGAGGGAGTAGAAGCTAGCCGGTGATAGATGAGGCCAGGTGAGGCGGAAGATAGGTGGGTGGGTGAGGGGGAATGAAGTGAGAATCTGGAAGGTGATAGGTAGAAAAGGTATAGGGCCTGAAGAGGGAATCTGATAGGAGAGGAGAGTGAACCATGGATTAAAGGGAAGGAGGAGAGGCACCTACAGGCAGGTGAGGAGAAGGGTAAGTGTTTATATCAATAATGAACGAATAATCTATCAACATTAATGCCAAAGTTCACTAAATCTGTTTGCTGAGACATATTTGACGCAAGAGAAAGTTGAAATTTTAATTTGTTACCTTAGAGAAAAATATTTTCTGGGTTTAAGTAGTATTCATTTGTTACATTATCATTTTCTGATAAACACTTTGTAAGCATAATTTAAAAAGTGACTGATTATCTTGGAATATGTTTAAATTTTTTTTTATCTTATTGAATGAAGCTGTTTTTGTTGAACATTTACAATATTAAATATGGTCATTTTTGACTTCAGCTCACCATGCAGTTGTCAAAAAATGGATTCCATTTTAATCAGTGTAACTATCATATAGGCCAACTCTGCAGTAACATTTAAGGTCAAATGCCAGATCTCCATAACGTTGTGAAATGCAGATCAGTCTCCAATTTAATCAATCAATGGGCGGATTTAAGAATTGCTTAGTTAAGTTGCAAACAGACATATTCAAGATACAATAACAGAATGTTTGTAACAGGATTGTTCCTAGACAGTTTGGGTTTCTGAAAGGTGGATCATGCATAACAGATCTAATGGAGTTTATCTCAGGTTGTAACTACCAGTACAGATGAAACAACCAATGGCTTTTGAGAAAGTCCTGCACAGGAGTTAGATTGCAAAATTAAAGCACTTTTGATTGGGAGCAATATACTGTCATGGATTGAAAACTGGTTAATGGTCAAACTAAGAATAAATGTGTGGCAAACAGGGACTTGCAGGGTGCCATGGGGGTCAGAGTTTGGTCCCCAACTATTCACAATATGTATCAATAATTTGGAAAGGAGAACAAAAAATAACATTGCCAAGTTTGCAGGTAAGAAAAAGTTGGAGAGAATGTGAGTCCTGAAGGGGGATATAAAGAAGCTCCAATGTGATTCAAATACTTGGGAGACTGGGGTGATACCTGGCAGTGAGATAATCCCCCACAGATCAATAAATAGAAAGAGAAATTATTATCTGAGATGAGATAAATTGGGACAAAGGAAGTGGCAATGTGACCTGGATGTCCTTGTGAACAAGAAACTGAAAGCAACGATTCAGGTACAGCAAGCAGTTGGGAAGTCCAAGGAAATATTGGACTTTATTTTTGGAGCATTTGATTGCAGGAGCAAGAATGATTTGCTGCAGCTGTACAGCCTTGGTGTTTTGTATGCAGTGTAGGCTTCCTTGTCTGAAGGAGAATGTTATTGAAGGGAGTGTTATAAAGGATTACTCGATTGATTCAGGACAGCAGACACATATGAGGAGAGAGTGAGTTGTTTAGGACTATATTCTGCAGAATATAAAAAGATGAGAGCAATTTTCAGAAGTCCATAAAATTCCAACAGGACTCGACTGATTCAATACAAAGAGGATGTTTGCAGTGGCTTCAGAGTCTAACATTAGAGTTCACAGCTTTAGGAGTTGCTTAATATAATTTAGAATTTAATTTGGGATGAGAAATTTCTCACCCAGAGGACACTGAACCTATGGAATTGTCTAACACAGAGAACTGTGGAGGCAACAAAAAAGGAGGTAGTGTTTTAAAAGGAATCAAGGGATATGAGAGAAGGCAGGAACAGAGCACTAACATGGATAGTCATTTCTGATGGTGTTAAATGGTGGAGCAGATGCAAAGAACTGAATAGTCTTTTCCCACTTGTACTTCCTGTGTTTCCTTTAAAACTTGAAGAGTTTAACTTACATACATTGCTGTTTTTTTTTAAACCGAAAAAAATTCAAAGTTCATTATTTGGAATTGCACAGTAGTTTTGATCTATATCTCTTTTCAGTAAACATTTTAAAGCTTTTTTTCAAATGGGAAGCCCACAAACATAAGATTTAAGATTTTAACCAGCATCTTAACTCTCTCCTTGCAGTTAATTATGACGATCAACTCAACTGGTTTAATAACTGTGGAGGTTGTGGCACATAATGAAGTGAGTCATGCTAGAGCCCACATGACTACAGTGGCTCAGTATCCAGTCCTGAGCATTGCTGTTACTGTGGCTCGGGTAGCTCTGCACAAGGCCAGTAACATTATGTTGAAAGTAAAGCCCAAACAAGACTACATCATTTCAGTAGATTATGGTGATGGAACGAATCAACTTTTTGAATCAAAACAACTTAACTTCCAAACCAGTTGCTTGGAAAGTGCATTTTATTGCTCGATCTTTGTTTTTCAACATACGTACAGTGCCGTTGGTCAATACCTTCTGAATGCTACAGTATCTAATAACATTAGTATAATTGCATCAGCAGCCATTGCTGTTGTTGAGGAGCCCATTACTGGTCTTCAGTTGATTCTGAATTCACCAAGTGTGATCAAGTTTAAAGACTATATAAATGCAACAGCATCAGTCCAGACAGGAACGGAAGTTGTCTTTCAGTGGATCATTTCTGTACCCCACTCCAATCCCTTCACTCTTACTCAAGGGTAAGTATACAGTATACTGCTATATGTAATGAAGTATCTGCATTTATATTTGAACTACACTGTATTTACACTTGATTATTTTGGGTGATAATAATCAGTAAAATCAACTGTGGTCAGTGATTAGCCGTTGGTTTACTGATCAACCATTCTTTGTTATATGCCAAAGTTTAAAGTATTAAATCTTCATCAAAATGCTAAACTAATGAGGATTTTGTAAATATACTTAAGCCTCAATATCACTCACCTAATTCCCAACAGAAGGTGCAGAGGACTGGAAACAAGACGGAGCAGGTTTAAGATGAGTGGCAGCAAAATTTCCCACACAGCAAGCTTTTGATGATTTCAATGCCACTTCTTCACAGAAGAGGGGGAAGATATTCAAAAAGATTTTTTTCCTTCTGAATCTACATTGATTGTTATTAGTTAGGCCATGCTTTATAGATAGTTCACAAGTTCCATTGTTTGAGAGAGGATTGAAGTAGAATGGCTGTGTGTTTCTGTTTCTCCCTGCTCTACTCTATGTGCACTCATGAGTGTGTGTCCAGAGTCTGCTCTCACTCCACCTAGAACATGGCAGTTGATATCACCACAGTGTGCTGTATCTCAAATAAAGATGAATTTGGAGTGCAGGAAAGAAACAGGCCTTAGTGACATGGTGTCATGACAACAACTTTTCCTCCGGTCTCAGCAAAATTAAATAGGTGGTCATTGACTTCAAAAAGACGGGCGATACATATGCTGCTGTCTACATCAACAGTGTTGAGGTTGAGACATTTAAGTTCCTAGGACTGAACTTCACCAGTGGCTTGTCCTGGTCAAACCACATAAATGTCCCAGCCAAAATAGAAAGATCAGCAGTACCTCTGCTTCCTCAGGAAGCTAAAGAAACTTTGCATGCCCCCGTTCACCCTTACAAATTTTTATCAACACACAATAGAAAACACCCTATCTGAATGCATAATGGCTCAGTACGGCAACTGCTCTGGATGTGACCACTAGAAACTGCAGAAAGTTGTGGACACAGCTTAGCCCATCATGGAAAACAGTCTCCCCTCCATGAACTCTGTCTATACCTACCACAGACTCAGTAAAGGAGCTAGCATAAACAAAGATGCTCACCCACCCGGACATTCTCACTTCAACCCTCTTCCATTGGGCAAAAGATACAAAAGCCAGAAAGTATGTGCCACCAGGCTCAAAGAAAGCTTCTACCCCACTATTTTAAGACTGTTACGTAGTTCCCCAGAACGATAAATTGGACTCGACCTCATAATCTACCTCGTTATGATATTGCACCTTATTGTTTACCTGCACTGAACTTTATCTGTAGCTGTTACACTTTATTCTGCATTGTTATTTGAACATAGAACATAGAATAGTACAGCACAGTACAGTCCCTTTGGCCCACAATGTTGTGCTGACCCTTAAACCCTGTCTCCCATATAACACACCATCTTAAATTCCTCCATATACCTGTATCTTATTGTTTTATCTTTTTCTGTCTCAGGGCACTGTGTAATGATCTGATCTGTATGAACAGTACGAGAAAAAAGCTTTCACATGTGATAATGATAAACCAACTTGTGAACCCTTAAAGTAAAGAAGGGACATTGCAGCTTTATTGATAATCTTGAGGCTATGCATTGGGAACACAAAGAAGCCCTGCAAAAGCAGCAGAAGAAATGCATTACACGTCAGCTTTACCAGCAGGCAGCTTTTATCCTGTCTGGGAAGGAGTCTGTGATTCCCTCACTGGGCTCATTGGCCACCTAAAACCCTCAAAACCCTCAGAAGAAGAAGACTATTTTAGTGTTGCTTACCTTTGCAAGTCAAGGAAAATATTTCATACTTGTGAGGCATCTTCTGTATTTGGTCCTATTGAAAGGTCTTGGCCTGAAACATTGACTGTTTATCCCCTCCATAGATGCTGACTGACTTACTGAGTTGCTCTGGTACTTTGTGTGTTGCTCAAGATTTACAGTAACTGCAGAATCTCTTGTGTTCCATTTGCTTTCTTACTCACTTTATTTACCTAATCTGCTACCTATGTCTTGTCAGTATGATTGTCCATGCCTTACAGAGGCTTTTAAGCAATCCTGGAAAAAAGTATCATGTACTCTAAAAACTTATCACTGATCCTGAATTTCCACCTTGATACTTTTGAAGCATCCTGATTTTTGGTTTTATCCTTTTTGTAGTTCTTTAGGTAAATCATTGCCTTTCTGATCTCTTTTTTCATATTTCTCCGTGTTCTACTCAGCAAAATCAATGTGCCTTCCATTTTAATGCTACAATATATAAAGCAACAGTTACATTTCATTTTCATTTCACTTTTGGTATGCTTGTTAATCAATTGATGATTGTTCCTGAATGTTCTGATGCCGAGTATATTCTGCACAGTCAGTACTATAAAATACTCAGTTTGTCTTTATCAAGGTACAGATGAACAACTTGCCTATCTCGCAGGTTTCACTTACTTCATTTCCCTAATCAGTCAAAATTCCCGAATAGTACAGTAAACTTTTTTTATACCCTTTATTAAAGTACTGAAAATAGATAGCTAATAGATTCCTGTGGCATATCACAGTGTTATAGCTGATTCATGTCTTAATTTTTGTTTTCCTTCTTTTAGGGGCAATCTTATCAGTACAATTAGTTACCAAGCACTTGCAGGAGGCAACTACTATATAAAAGTAATAGTGTCCAGTCCACTCTATAGCACTCCTTTCAGTCGATTGCTTCCAGGCATGGTAAAAGTAAGAACCCCAATTGTGGGTTTACAAGCATTGTTCCCCTTTAATAGCAATTGTGCTAAGCTTCTGCGGCAGCCAGATGGTACCTATGCGACTCAAATTCTGGGCTTCAGTGTTCATATCTTTGCTGAAGATGTGAAGTTTTCATTTGACTTTGGAGATGGTTCACCACTGCTTATTGTGAGTGGACAGAAGAGTAGTTTTGACGGTACATCTGCAAATGGACGTCACAAGTTTACCAAAGGTGGGTGTGTGGATGATAATGCTTTTAGATAAACTTCACTCTTCCTCTATCATATCACTTATGGACATATTCCAGGTGATTAAGTCAACAATGTGAAAATTTGAGTTCACGGGCTTGGTCAGTTCTTTCCCACACAAAACAAAATGTTGTATCCTAATTTTTTTAAAGATTTGTTCAGTTGCTATGGAATGAAAAATAAAGCTAGGAGAGTTATTACATTTGCTCTTTGGTACTCCGGAAAGTGAGTTACAGATTAAAACTAATAGGGGAATATTGCAAGTAAAACAGAAATTTTGAAATGTTCACCTGGTAAGTCAGCATCTTTGGAAAGAGAAAGGCAGAATTAACACTACAGGTCGATGAACTTCTTGTTCTACTGTTGCCACCCGACCTGCTGTGTGTTCCCACAATGTTCTCTTTCCTATTTCAGATTTGCAGCATCTGCAGTTTCCTTGAGTGTATCTGATCCACTCATTGGATGAATAGGAGCTGAGATTAAAAATATTTTTATGCTCTCCAGACAGAGAAAACAATAATTTGACACAATTTTAAAAATATTATGTTGGAGCTGGGCTTTGGATGCACTGTTGGAAGATTCCAGATATAACACTGCAGAGGCAAAGAAAGCTATTGCAGATTGTTCTCTGGGTAAAGGTAGACAGATCTGAATAAAGGACCTGAGCATAAGTCTAATGCATTGGAAGATAGAGGCTGCATGAATGTGTCATGGTCAGACTTATCAAAGACTGCAGACCACTGGAAAAGTTTTCAATGACTTTTTATGACAATCATGAGATGTTTTTGACTTTATTAAGGATTATTTTATTTGAGTTTCAAGAAAGGTGGGTATAGATTTGAGGCAATAGCAAACTCAGGGACTTCAGAAAAGTTGGAGAGTTCAAATTTCAAAGTAAATATATTATCAAAGTACATATATGTCACCATATACAACTCTGAGATTCATAATCTTGTGGGTATACTCAATAAATCCATAATAGAATAATAACCTTAACAGAATCAATGAAAGACTGCACCAACTGATGGCAGCGAGAAGAGAGCATGACCTAGGTCATGGGGTTCCTGATGATGGATGCTGCTTTCCTGTGACAGCGTTTCGTGTAGATGTGCTCAATGGTGGGGTAGGCTTTACCTGTAACGGACTGGGCCATATCTGCTATTGTTTGTAGGGTTTACTGTTCAAGGGCATTAGTGATTCCATGCCGGGTTGTGATGCAGCCAGTCAGTATACTCTCCACTACACATCTGTAGAAATTTGCCAAATGTTTAGATGTCATATTGAATCTTCACAAACTCCTGAGGAAGTAGAGGAGCTGCCGTACTTTCTTTGTAATTGTATTTACCTACTAGCCATCTGAAATGACAATACCATTAAAGTTGCTGACTCTCTCCAACTCTGATCCTCCATTGAAGACTGGCTCATAGATCTCTGGTTTCCTCCTCCTGAACTCAATAATCAGCTCCTGGTCTTGCTGATATTGAGTCAGAGGTTGTTGTTATGGCACCACTCAGCCAGATTTTCATCTCCCTTCTATGTGCTGATTCATCACCACCTCTGATTCAGCCTATGACAGTGGTGGCATCAGCAAACTTGAAAATGGCATCATAGCCATGCTCAGCCACACAGTCATAAGAGTAAAGAAGTAGAGCACACAGTTTGTGGTGCACCTTTGTTGATGGAGAGGCAAGAGGGTTTCGACTGAGGCAGAAATTTTGCACCTTCTGCCTTGGTTTTTGAAAATATTCTCTGCTTGGTAAGAAAAAATAGTTTAGTTATGGACAGATATTTGTTTATTTTATGAAAATCTTCCAGTTCATTGTATATTTATAAATGTTGACTGAGTGTTATAATATTGTAGTGAATTTATATTTGAACCTTCTTTTGACAGAGGGTGTGTTCTACATCACAGTCTCAACCTTTAATGAGTTCTACAATCTTACTAATGAACTTGGTGCATATTATGTGCAAATGGTTCCAGAAGGCTTGGTACTCAACTTGAATTCCAGCGTGATTCATAAAAATGAAATCATTCTCTTCAGTGCCTTGCTGATGCGAGGGACTGATGTGACATACAGTTGGAATATGGGTGATCAGACGTCATATGTAGATGAAGGTAAGAAATGCTTTATGTTCCTTTTTATGGCCAAAAGTCATTTGTGTCTGAAAGTAATGATCTCATTGAGGCAATGCGGTTATCATATCTTTCAAAAGCATTTGCTGCTAGTCAAGTATTGATAAACCAATTGGACAATATTGTAAAGGAAATACAAACTATTGAAACATCATTTGTCTAATCAACTTTGACTTCTTTTTGTGATTCATCATTTGTCCTCCTCTGTATTTCAGGTCCTGTAATTAAACACAAGTTTTTGTCGGCTGGGATTTATAACGTCACAGTAAATGCATGGAATAGAGTGGGAGCGGCCTCAACCTATGTCACTGTAGCTGTTCTCTACAGGATGCAACGTACTAAATACCTCATTTGTCTGAAACACATTCTGAATAGTCTGAATTTAGAAATGCCTTTAATATTTGGGTAATGAACAGATTAGAATGATAGATGGTCAGCGCCCAGATTCTTGTGTTTTGTATGTGGACTTAGAGTCCAATCTGATAACAAAATTTTTATCCAGGTGATCTGAGAATTTCAAACAAAATGTGGTTGGCCAATTGATCGTAAGACCACAAGACATAGGAGCAGAATTAGGCTATTTTGTCCATTGAGTCTGGTCCACTATTTTATCATGGTTGATTTATTATCCCCCTCAAGTCTGTTTTCCTGCTTTCTCCCTTTGACATTTGTACTAATCAAGAACCTATCAACCTCCACCTTAAGTATACCCATAGCTTGGTTTCTACAGCCAACTGTGGCAATGTATTGCACAGATTGACCACCTTCTGGCTAAAGAAATTCCTCCTCATCTCTGTTCTACAGGGATCTCTTTGTATTTTAATGCTCTGCCCTCTAGTTGTAGACTCTCCCACAATAGGAAACATCCTTGCTCTATCTCGGCCTTTCACTATTCAATAGGTTTCAATGAGATTCCACCCTATTCTTCTAAACTCCAGCATGTGTAGGCTCCTTGTACATTACCACTTTCATCCCCAGGATCCTTCTCATGAACCTCCTCTGGACCTTCTCCAATTCCAGCACATCCTTTCTTAGAAAAGTAGCCCAAAATTGCTCACAATACTCCATGTGCGGTCAGGCCAACATCTTATAAAGCCTCAGCCTTCCACCCTTTCTTTTATATTCTGGTCTTCTCAAAATGAGTACTAACATTGCATTTGCCTTCCTTACTCAACCTGCAAGTTAACCTTTTGGGAATCCCATATTTATACTCCCACCTCCTGATTTCTGATTTTGCTTCCTGTTTAGAAATTAGTCTATGGTTTTCTTCCTTCTACCAAAGTGCATCACCATATTCCCTACACTATTCTATCTGCCACTTATTGGCTCATTCTCCTGATCGGTATAAGTCCTTCTGCAGACTTCATGCTTCCTCAACATTACCTGCCCTTTCAGCTACCTTTATATTGTCTGCAAATGTAGCCACAAATACATCAATCCCATCATCTATCATTGACATATAACATGAAAAGAAGCAGTCTCAACACTGAATCCTGTGGTCACTGATAGCCAACCAGAAATGGCCCCCTCTTTTGCTTTCTGCCAGTCAGCCATGTTTGCTAGTGTATTTCCTGTAATACCATGGGCTCTTATGCAGTGTTTTGTCAAAGGCCCTCTGATAATTCAAGTGTACAATAGCCACTGTTTCTCTTTAGTCTGTCTTGCCTGTTATTTCCTCAAAGAATTCCAATATTGTTGTCAGGCAAGATTTCCCCTTAAGTAAACCTTCCTAAATTTGCCTATTTCATCATGTGCCTCTAAGTATTCCAAAACCTAATCCTTAGTAATGGACTCTGACATCTTCCCAACCACTGAAGTCAGACTAACTGGCTTATAATTTCCTGTCTTTTCCCTCCTTCCTTTTTTAAAGAGTGGAGTAACATTTTCAATTTTCCAATTCTCCAGAACAATTCCAGAATCTAGTGATTCTTGAAAGATCACTATAAATGCTTCCACAATCTCTTTAGCTACTTCTTTCAGAACCCTGGGGTGTTGTTCATCTGATCTAGCTGACTACTCAAATCTTTTAGCTTCCCAAGCACCTTCTTCGTACCTGTATTTCCCTTTACTCCACTGTAATACTGATACTCTCAGACTGCAAGGTGAATTCTATCATATTATCATCACGGTCTCCAAAGGATTCCTTCACCTTAAGCTCCTTAAGCAAATCAGGTTTATTGCATAACACCCAATCCAGAAATGACTTTTCTTTGTGGGCTGAACCACACACTGTTCTAAAAAGCTATCTTGAAAGCATAATGCAAATTCCTTCACTGGGGAGATGAATGGTTTTCCCAGATTAAAATATGATACTGACCATTTTGAGGCTATTTTGCATCACTCCTTGAATTCTACCAACCACCTATTGGTATGAAGTGGAAATCCAACCCACATCAAATGATGAATTAGGGCTCTTCTAAAACATCTATGTGATTAAATGTAACTACCTCCTCAACCCAGGGCCAAGTGTGAACAATAAATGCTGGTGTCTCCAGCAAATGTCCATATCCAGTGAGCAAATGAAAGAAATCACTCAGGACTGGAACTTCAGTGAAATAAATTCCATTATTCATCTTTTGTCTGCCATGTTGCAGTGTCTTAACTTGCCTGTTCAATGAAAGCCACTCCCCTGTGGGAGGCACATATTGGCCAGTGTAAGGAACATTACAGACCCTCTCACTCGCTTCATTTACGAATGATATCACTGTGCCGGTAGGGTTTAAATCCAGTGTACGGTAATCCTGCGGTCTCTTTTCTTCTCAGATTGCCATGGACTAGGTAGATGAGTGGGCCGCAGATACAGTAGTCAGTAGAGGTGTTCTGCAGTTCAGAGGGCCCGGGTGCACATTTTAAATAAGTATTTGCCACTGTGTGTATCTTTAGTTTTGTCTTGTCATTTCAAGAGCTCAGTTTAGTTAAGAATCTGTAACCAAGTTTAGCTTGAAGGGTGTACTGAACATTTAGTGTTTGTTTTGTCTTGTAAATAAATAACTGAGCTATAGTATTGTGCAAAAGTCTTAGGCACATATACCGTATATGGCTAGGCTGCCGAAGACTTTTGCACAATACGATACTAACTTTATACATTGAATGGTACTGCTGCTGATGCAAAAAAAATCTTGATATGGGTTTCTATTATGGACTTAGAGAGGGAAGGGGGAAAGGAGGGAAATCATGGTTGGGAAAAGGGGAAGGGAGATATGAGGGAGCATGAAACACTACAGAGACACTCTATAATGATCAATAAATCAAATGTCGGAATCAAATGACCATGCCTGGTGTCTTAGGGCCCCTGGTAGTCCTCTGCCACTTGTTCCACATCCTTCCTGTAGAGCTCCACCCTTGCCATTCCCAACATCCCTTGCTTCCGTCAGATTTACTAGCTCTCTGTCTGCTCCACATTGACAAATACAGTACTGTGTAAAAGTCTTAGACAACATACATATAGATACATATGTGCCTAAGACTTTTGCACAGTACTGTACTTACTGCTGGTGAATTTCGTCTGTCCTCGCTAACTGAACCCACAAACCTGATTTCTCACAACAGCCCCTATCTACTACTGATCTAGTCCTCTAATCAATCTAGGCCCTGTTGCTGATAAATTTCCTGATTTCTTGGAGTGCCAAGTCCTGACTGATAGCCAATTCCCAAAATTCTCTGCTGATTTCTGACAAGCAAAACCCTTTACTATGTGGTGAACTACATATACCTGTCTGAACACGCCCCCTGATGACTGCTCCGGTGGCTGCTCCCACAGACCCCTGTATAAAGGTGATTGAGGTCTGAGCCTGGCCTCTCTGTCTCCAGGATGTAGTATGGTGGTCAATCACTGCTTGTTCCTTCTTCCAGT